>NC_088385.1:134870000-135470000 GCF_037993035.2 Macaca fascicularis | reverse complement strand
GGGTGTCAGACTCCTCACTGTTACTACAACATCAAGAGTCTCACATGTTTGCGAACCGGGATTAAAACAAAAAAATCTACCTTTAAGTTTGTACATCCATTTCCAGAGCTCCACAAGGAAGGAATTAAGCGGACAGGAAATCATCCAAACATGAGGATAAAAAGGTCTGACAGAGAGTGTTTGAAATATGAGAAGGAGTGCTATGAACTCTCCCAAAGAAAAGAAACAGCAAGGAGACTGATAGAATTGCAAAGGTCTGCAGGGAACAAAAGAATGCTAGGAGCAAGGGGACGAACCTCCCAGACCTGAGACCTCCCCGGGTTTGCAACTTTATTTGTACTTTCAGAACTGGTCCTGGGCAGTTCGGAGGTTCATTTGGATTCCACGAACCTAAGCAATTCTTAGATTTTTTGCTCTACCCAAGCCAGAAAGTGACTTCCAAACATTTTGTATTGGTGGAATTCCAACCTGAGAAATCAGAAAAAGGTAGAAATACGATCACAAGTCCTCCTTGGAAAAATCCACACACATTTCCAGAGCCTCTTCTTTATTTAGCATTGCCTAAGCAGCAAAGCATAGCTAATGATGAGGCTGAACTGCGAACACAACACAAGTCCCCGGGAACAATAGAAAAATATAATCAAGGAGTCAAACCCCAGCATAGTGATAATTATTCTTATCGAGTCATTCCCCCATTGAATATAATAAGCCAGACACTATAATCTTCAGGCAAAATGTTGCAGAAACAGCTGTAGTAATGAAAGAACATGCTAACGAGATCAGAGACCATGAAAAAACAAGAGAAGAAGAAAACGAGAAACTCCCACACCCTCTCTTCCAGTTCTCTCTCTTTAAGCCTAATTTCTCTATGGCTTATTTCTCTTGTTCTCTTTAAAGCATTCTCTTCAAGGCTGACTGGTTTCTGATTTCCATGGCCTTAGACTTAAGTTTGTCATGCCAACTTGGAAGGAGGCCAAACTGTATATAAAATAGAAACATTCCACGTAAAAGCAACGGAGTCTCAGCCCAAGGTGGCACAAATGCAGGATATGAAGTGAGCACACTCCTTGTTCTGAAACACCGCCTCCAGGAAGCCTCTCTTGCCTTGCACCCGGATGAGCTCTCTCCTGACTGCTGGAAAAGACAGGAAGAAGATGGCAGGGATGCAGGGTTCTGGAAGCTGCTCTCAGCGAGCTGGGTCTTGGGGACGTTTGCATTAAAAAATGGCACTTCAACTAGTGTGTCTCCTGCTGCCAGGGAGCGGAAATGTCACCTCAGCTTAGGGACAGACAGATGGCTAACCAAGATGGTTTCTCATCACTGTTGGCTTCGTTCATTCCTGTGCATAGTAGCAGTAGACTCTTTGGATAAATGGCTGTGTATTTGAGAAAAACATGATACATATTTGATATTTAACTTATAAAATAAAAGGAATGACTTCTCAACCTTTCAAAAGAATGGTCTTGCTAGAAATAGTAACTTGGCTTAAATATAGAGTCCCAGCTGGGATATCTTCATCATATGATTACTTAACTAGAGACATTCTGTTAGGAAATGGGCATACAGTGTCAGCAAATAACCCCTCCCAGAGAACTACAGATTGCATGAGAAAATTCTATTTCTCACAAAGCTCTATAATGACCATGTATATAAATAAGAAAGCATCTCTTTATATATGCACATATTTAAATGTAGTATTATAGGCATGCATGTATTTTTTATAAATGCAGCCTCTTCCCATCTAATGAACAAACTCAAGAAGAATTCTATTTTATGCACTGTAATAGTATGACTGTAATAGTAATTAAACCAAAATCACTTAAACATTTGTTGTCCAATATTAGACAAATATTTTCACAGTAAAGCCTGTTGTATTTATTTAAAACACAAAATGAAAAGGGAAAATTACCCTGATCACTTAAACCCCAAAACTACAGAGGCAAAGTAACAGTTTTCTTTCCATTGGTCTAATTTAATGAGCTGGGATAAAGCACTGTGAATAATTAAGGATTAGATCTTTAAGAATATCTACACTCTGTGTTTCCAACAAAATAATTAGGAGAGAGAAAGAGTTTAGAGTAACAGAAAGAACACCTGGGGGGCAAGCATGCATTTGTCCATTTGTCCTGGGTTCTCCTCTCACCAACTAGGTGTTCTTGGGTAAGTCACTTACCCTCTCTTTGTCTCAATACTCTCATCTGTGGAACAGGGATAATGCAGGTATTCACCCCAAGGGGCTGTTATGGGGACTCACAAACTAACACTGGTTTTATCACGTAGTTATTGAAAGAACCTGACACGTTATTGTACTTGTTTTAGTTTAATTTTCCTCTCTTTTAGAATGAGGATAACTACTGGCCCTTCTTCATGGGCTACAATGGTAATCGAAGGAGGTTATTCAAGCATGAGTACTGTTATGTACAGCAAGCATTTTAACAAATGCTGGTGATTACTGATCTTCCTTGCCCGTTCAATATAATGATGGGAGCTTAGAACACAACAGCGATGGTTAATCTTTCTGAAAAACTTGATCTCTCTTTTGAAAATCCAAATGCCAATATGTAAAACATTCAAAAAGCCAATATACAAATGTACCTTTATTGTATAAATGCAAATTTATAGTTATTTATTATGGAGTTTGATAAGATGAGGATGCTTTCGTGGATAACAAATTCCTTTGCAAAAGCTAAAAATTCAGATATTACCCAAAAATCATAAATCTATCCCCTATCACAATATTATCACAAAGCATGTTAATCTTTCACCAAGCAGCATCATCTGAGGTTTGAACAACATTTCACAGATAACACAATCAAGAGAACTCAGATGCTGAGGTATACATGAATTCACATATACAAATCTGAATTTTAAAATGAAATGTGGTGTAATCCTGTAACTTCTGCAATTCACGATACATGTAAGACTCTTAGCTTAAAAAAACACCAACATGGAAATCTCCAGCTGTTTAGAACTAATAAAGTACGAGTGCACTGAGAGATTCAGCCAAAGTAGCATGGAAAGGAAAATTTATAGCCTTAGCTAAGTGCATTAGAAAATTGAAAAAGAACAAATAGTGTTTTATTTCAAGAAACTAGTGGGGGAAACTCAAACAAGTAGGTTAAGATTTTAAAAGAGAAAACAGATTTTTGCTAATGACATTAGAAGTAAATGTTAAACGTCTTCTAAAGAGGGTTGATGATGGCCTAGATGTCTACGGAACACAGTTGGAAACCATTAGGCTCAATAGGGAGATAATGGCACTGAGGAATGAGAATGCATGCAGGCCCTGGAGCTGGCTCCTCTGCCAAGGCTGGGGACTAATACCTTGAATCTTGAGGACATGGTGGGTGGGTGGTGGCGGTCCATGGAGATGGCCTGGGCTGACACTGAGGTGGAGCTTGGGTATTTCAGTATTTTAGTACTTCTGCAACTGCTGCCACCTTCCAGGTCATCTGAGCTGAATGTTGGCACTGAAACTAGACAGCCTTTCTGATGCTTTCCAGTTCTTTCTGAAATCTAGAAGTTTCCAGTGTTTGTTAAGGTGGGGTGAGGTGGAGAGATTCCTGAAAACCGGAGAAGGAACAGCATCCGCATCCTTCTCCCATGCCCTTCCTCCCTTGCTCCCACACAGCACACACCTGGTCACACAGTCACATGCATGCACACACACCTCACATGAGCCTCACACTCTCACACATACACACAACACCACACACTGTCACACATAAACGCACCACACACTCCACAAACTCCCACATATGCAACACATCCAAGCCACACACTCTCATACATACACACACAACAAACTCTCACACATACAACACATACATATCACACGAGCCTCACATTCTCACACATACACACACCACACACTCTCACACATACACACAACGCCATACACTCTCCCATACACACACCATACACTCCACAAACTCTCACATATGCAACACATCTAAGTCACACACTCTCACACACACTCACAAAACAAACTCTCACACATACAACACACACATACCACACAAACCACATGCTCTCATACATAAACACAAGCCACACATTCTCACACATACACACAAATAATCAGTAAAGCATCTAAACCTTACTTTTCAAAACATGACAGTATGTGCCCATGTCATATTTTCTAGCCCTGGACTCCAAAAGTCACATTTTCTTTAGCAAATTCTGTGCTGTCTGGAGGGTGGAGGCCTCCACAGGGCCACTAGGCAGGTGTCCAAGACCTCAGGACACTTGGCAAGAGCCACTGCAACTCCTTGAAGAATAAAGATAATTTCAGAGATGACTGGGAACATGCCGACTCCCCTTCTGGAGGAAAGGAAGGGGGAGCCAGGGCTCTGGGACACCCACTCATGTCCACAGTGGACACACCAGGGGAGGCCCATCCATGAGGGCCAGCGCCTTCCCACAGCACGGAGTCAGAGCCTCCTCCCAAGCATCAGGGTGACAGGTGCACCAAAGAGGTGCTACAGGAGCCTACGGCTGTGAGGGTTGCAACCTTTTCCTTTTGATCCTTCAAGAAAATCAGAAGTGGTGCCTGAGGGCTTTGGCTTAAAACCTTGACATGTGAGAATTATATGGTCTATCACTTCCAAGAAAAGCACTGTGGTTCACAGCAGAGAGAGAGAGAGAGAGAGAGAGAGAGAATACGTCTTCAAGGAAGAGCTGTTAGCAATTTTGAAACAGAAGACAGAAAACTGATGTGGCTCTTAATATTAATATTTCCAGATGATAGTTCCAGGGCTGGGTGGAAAAACAGCTTTTCTGACAACAGAAAAAAGGACTGCAGAAGAACGGGGGGCTGACCTTCTTCAAACAAATCACCTTTCTCCATCTTCCCCGAAGTGAAAGAAATGCTTGGATGTCTTAAGACATTAAGAAACCATTTTAAATCATCTCCCTGAAAAGCCCTTTCCTATGTGCAAACACTACATCACTACACTACATCATTATGTGTAATAATGAAAAACAAAATACCATAGATGCCCATCACCCAAGAAATGTCTGCAAACATGTGGCATCATCATATGTTGCATACCATGTAGGAGTTGAAATGCACGAGCTAGACCTACAGGCGTAGCAGGGCTTCTGCTCGAAACCATCATGTTGGGTGAAAAAAAATAAACCGGAGAAAGATACAGTATGATACTCTGCATGCCTAGTTTCAAAATGTTTGAAGCAACTTTGTTGCTTGCGGTTGATGGATTCAACCACAACTTCTACGAATTAGTACAACTTCTATGAAAAACAGCATGGAGATTTCTCAAACAACTAAAAATAGAAATACCATTGGATCCAGCAATCCCACTACTGGGTATCTACCCAAAGGAAAATAAATCATTATATCAGAAAGATACCTGCACTGGTATGTCTATTGCAGCACTACTCACAACAGCAACTTAGGATTCAACCTAACTACCCATGAAGGAATGATTAGATCTTCAAAATGTGGTATACATAAATATATACAATGGAATACTACTCAGCCATAAAAAAGAATGAAATCATGGTTTACGTAGCAACATGGATGGAACTGGAGGGCATTATCCTAAGTGAAACAAGCCAGGCACAGAAAGTCAAATGTCACATCTTCTACTCATAAGTGGGTGCTAAAAAATGTGTACATGTGGATGTAGAGTGGAATCATAGGCAAGGAAGACTCAGAAGTATTGAGAAATTAGTTAATGGGTACAATATGCATTATTTGGATGTTGGATATCCTAAAAGCCCTGATTTGACCACTATGCAAGTAACAAATTTGCACAGGTGCCCATAAAGTTGTACATTAAAACAATTAGAATAGATAAAACTTGGTTGCTTATTGACATGCATATATTACAAAAAGTTCAAAGATATGGACAGGAAAAATCAGCACCACATTCATGTTAGTGAATGATAAAGGGGTAGAGATGGGGATGGAGGGAGGGCTGGTGGAAGAAGTAGAGAAAACAGGATTGGGGAGCAGAGGAAGGGGCCAGAGTAACAAGGGACTGGAGGGCAGGGGGAAAGAGGGAGTATCCTCTGGGGAGGGTGTAAAGGATTTCAACTTTATCAGTGATGTTCGCTTTCTTTCATTCTTTTATTTTCTGATACAAATCTGACACAAACAGGATGAAATCCTAGCATCTGTAATTTTGTGGCGGATGTTAGTTATCTTATTCACTATGCTATTCTCTCTTTTTAAGTATATATATGTATGTATTTAAAGGTCTTTTCATTTTTATAACAGGAAAGTGTTAACAGTCACGTATATAAAACTCTGATGTTTCTAACAGCTTCTTTTCATAGTCTACCTTCCTAACTGAAAACTCATGGATTCTATTTTTGGTTAAAACTAGAATTTTTCTACTAGGAATTCAGAGTGGGGACATGAGATATACGTGATGACAGGTATTCCAGAAGATGATTTTTAAAATGAAGAGAAAAGAGTTTAGAGGCATTCTGACTAAATGGAGCAGTCAGAAGATGATCTATAAAATGAATAAAATGAGTTTTTTTTGAATCAATCTATTAAATGATACACACTTTAAAAAAACACATATTTTAGAGATAGGGTCTCACTCTGTTGCCCAGGCTGGAGTACAGTGGTGCACTCACAGCTCATTGCAGCCTTGGACTCCTGGGCTCACATGATCCTCCTGCCTCAGCCTCCTCAGTAGCTGGGACTACAGGTGCACACCACTATGCTGGCCCTAGAAATAGACTTTTCAAAGATGTTGTTTGTATAACATATTCAAGGTTGGTTATGGTGATCACACAGCAGAGAGGAATCACCGCCAGATTTTTAAATCACATTAGTTCACTCAACCAAATTGTTGGCCACGGCCACAGAATCGTAAAGAGAATCATGATGTGGGCTTTTGTGACTGGGGCTTTATGTGCACACGCTGGAAGTGTTCAAATATCATGTGCATAGGTGTGTACTTGTTGGCATTGTGCCCGTATACTTGTGCACCTGCAGAGACACCTGTGGGCGGTGGCAGTGACGCTATCTTCTACTCACCAGCTTCATCAGACCTCTGACTTCCCAGGATTTGGTATCATGCAGACACAACCAGAATGAAAGAGGCCCTCGTCTGCAGGCAAACAGAGCGCTTCATGCCATAGGGACAGTAAGGAAAAACACATGTACACACGGACACAGGCATCTAGCACTGAGGCTGTCACGAACTTCCTCGCAGCCGCATTTTACAAGTTTCCATCCAACAGGACAAATCAAATCTCAGCACCTTCAATGAGGACAATCTTAACTAAATATTTGGCTTTATACATTTGAGGAACATTTCTTCTCAGTAATGTTTAGCCGCCCAGACATCTTGGGACCAGCTTAATGGTCTCCACATGCCTTCTGCATGGGGTCCAGCTCTGGGAGCCTCCTCTGCCCCCAACAAAGCTGACTAGCCAATGCAGAAACTGCAGGGGGTCTCTGAGGCGCAGTGTGGCCAGACCTCCGCATACCATCTTCTGATCAAGGGGCATCCATCTGTGGGATGATAATTTAAACCAACTCCCTGTCCACAAACACGGAGAATAAAAAGAACAGTGGGACTCTGCCCCCCAGTAGATCCTGGGCTGGGAAAACACAACTTTGTTCTTCCCTAAGAACCGATATTTTCACAAACCAATAAAAGTTAATCCTCTTGCCACCAAACCACCTTTACCACACGCCTTCAGCCTTGTACAAACGGCCAGAAGGCTTTGCAGTCCTCGGCCCTCAAAGGATTAATCTTCAGCCTTCCAACTGCTTTCCCTTCTTCCCCACTCCCGGACAGAGTTTACTGAGATCAGAGTCATAAAAGTATATATATTTTTTAAACAGAGAGAAAAAGAAATCCAACTATGCTAATACTAGGGTTTTCATCTCTGAAATAATCCCAAGGTTCAACCATATTGTGGTCTTTAAGAATGAAATATTGAATTCCTGAGATGAAACAAATAGAAATGCTTTGCAAATCCCCGGGTTACCAAAACCTTGCCTTGGCCAATGATGTCTGTGCTGGATTTGTCACTCACAGAGCAGGCCTGCTCCTTCCCCAGATAAGTCCTGGGGCCTAGGGCAGAAATCTCCTACTCAAGACAATAGCAATGGAAGTTCCCATGGAAACCAAGGGTAAGGAAAACATGGAAAAAAACAAAACCAAACCCAAAGAGCACAGACGATAGGCAAGGATGCATCACAACATTTATGCAAATCTTAAGCCAGAGTCTGACAACCTTAGCCACTTTATATCACTTCAAATCGCAATGGTGTTTCACAGGTTGGTGCAAAAGTAATTGTGGCTTCTGCCAATTTTTTTTTTTTTTCTTTTTTGAGACAGAGTCTTGCTCTGTCACCCAGGCTGGAGTGCAGTGGCACGATCTCAGCTCACTGCAACCTCCGCCTCCCGAGTTCAAGCAATTCTCCTGCTTCAGCCTCCTAAGTAGCTGGGATTACAGGTGCCCGCCACCACACCCAGCTAATTTTTGTAATTTTAGTAGAGACAGGGTTTCACCATGTTGGTCAGGCTGGTCTCAAACTCCTGACCTCGTGATCCACCCCCCTCGGCCTCCCGAAGTGCTGGGATTACAGGCGTGAGCCACTGTGCCCGGGCCTGCCATTATTTTGCCACAATTACTTTTGCACCAACCTAAATCGAACTGGACCCTGTCCTTAGACAGCAGCCTCCTGCCCTCTGTTTGATGAGAGCCAGGGGGTCAGTGTTAGTTCTACCACAACAGTCCCTTCCCCGCAAGTTCTACCACAACAGTCCCTTCCCTGCAATCAGTGTCATCCCCTCATCCCAGTTTGGTCTTATCCATAAAAAATGGATATTTTTCATTTAATAATTATTCTTTTTTTACCAGCTCACCTAGATATCAGCCTTGTTTTAAGCAACCATGTCTATGATATTTAAGCTTGATGGGCTAGTTATTTTGAAACAGCTCAGCCTAAAAATAGCCCCAAAACTTTCCCATCACCAGCTTCTCGACTCTGTCAAACACAAAATAAAATTCTAAGCTCCACTCCCCACCCCCCAGACATCTGACTGGACTTCCTCCTCGGCCAGGACACTCTAACATTTAACCTGAAAGACGGTTCCGACCATGACGGGAAGTGGGGGGTCAGGCAGACCTCATTCTACCCTTCAGCATTAACAGGGACCAGACTTTAATAAGAAACATTCACATCTATTCTCTCTGAAGCCTGCACCCGGAGGCTACATCTGCATAAAACTTGGTCTCCACAACCTCCTATCATAACCCAGACACTCCCTTCTGTTGATAGTAACTCAACTAATGATCATCAGAACATTTTTAAATCTACCCATAACCTGAAAGCCCCCCGCCCCTCAAGCTGCTGTGCCTTTCTGGACCGAACCAAGGTATTTCTTAAATGTATTTGATTGATGCCTTCTATCTCCCTAAAATGTAGAAAACCAAGCTGCGCCCCGACCACGTGAGGCACGTGTTCTCAGGACCTCCTGAGGGCTGTGTCTCGGGCCGTGGTCACTCATGTTTGGCTCAGAATAAGTCTCTTCAAATACTTTACCGAGCGTGACTCTTTCTCTTTTCATCAACAACTCGTTGTTTAATTTTCATCACAACTGATATTTTCTTGTTCATTTCTACCTGTCTTCCTCATCAGGCAATCTCCTAACGAGGAAGACAGGGGCTGCCTGCCCCATTAAAATCACTCCATCTAGGTCTGGTAAATGATTAAGTGAATCAATGGTGTGATATGACACTGACTCGACTTGCCTTAGGATGTAATCTGCACACAATCAAAAAGGTTGGGGGTAAAAGAAAACCGGAAAGGAAAAATTACACCACTAAAAATAAATTTTACTTAAATGGTTGTTCTAACATTTTTGCCCTACGACGCGGCCAATCTTGAGCTTCCCAGAATTAAGCAAGTTCAATGTTAACAACAACAACAAAAACCTCTGCTTTATTAAAAATACAATTAATTCCTGACTGCTGTTTTACTATGTCATTGAAAAAGAAAAAAAATATTGTGAAGTTGGTAATGAGATTTGGGAGCCATAAAGATATCTGATGAATCTCGAAACTTCTCTGCTTCTTGCCTTCCAGCCTGCTCCGTCTTAGGGGCACAAAGGCTAATAGAGATCGTGTTTCAGTGTTCCCCTCGTCGAGAGTGACAGCCTAATTACCCACGCTGTAATCCTGGGGCTCTGCAGGCGCTGTCTCCAAGCACATTTTCTTTTCCTGGGGCGACTGTTTCAATTCTAGATACTGTGGGTGCCTGGGCTCCTTCACCTCACACTAGGCTCAGGGCAGGATGGACCCCTCTGGAGAACCAGGATGATTTGTAAATCTGCCTTTGCAAAGATACCTGAACCAGAGGGGGCTAAGCGTCAGCCAAAGGCTCAGAAGTATTCATCTTTATAATTTTCTCCAGCAGATCTGGCAGCTCGAAAAGTGAAACTCTGCTACACTTGGAAAACAACATTCTCATATCCAGAGTATCGGGCACGGAGAAGAGCCTGGGAGGCTGGAGGGCTCATTGAGCGATGGTGGTGGGGAGGAATGGAGGTGCTCAAACCAAGACAGGTTTTTGTCTTACTGCCTCCTTTGCAATTTGATAAATAATTGTACAGTTCCCTCACCCTTATAAAAACAATAAAACGTAACAAATGCCATTTTTTCACCTGACAGAAGTGATGTTTATCTTTGAAGAAACATGAATGCATTCATTCATTCATTTACTCATTCGTTCCAATTCTAAGTGAATACTGGCCACATCCTGAGTATGGCGTCAGGACCCAGGAATACTACCAAGTAAAACCTCCACAGGTGCACAACGAGGGACCAAATGTGCCCTGCTCACTGTGGGGCTGCAGACCCAGAAGCAAGGAGCTACCACCCCAGAACTTGCACTCAAAGAAACCACTAGCTGTCCAACAACCACAGTGCGACGACCTCAGGTCACTGAAATCCTTCTCTTACTGGGAGGGCAGCCTGACGGTCGGGTTGCTGGCGATCCTTCCAGGTCACTAAATGGGGGAACAGCAGGATGCAACGGGGGGAATACCAGATGCCCACTGGTAAAAGCCTCGAACTGGAAACGGCCACAGCGTCCTTCAGTAAGGCACGGCCAAGCGATGTAAAAGCGTACAGGGAAGTACATGCTACCATGCAAACATCTCCAAGACACTGACAAACATCGTGGCGCTACTGGGGCTTCCTGTCCCCGTGGCTGGGGGGGTGGGGATGGCAGAGGAAATGTAGTGGGAGGTAGGGCGGAGGCGAGCTGCAGATTGGGGGTGCCTTAACTAAGCCTCATTCTATTTATTAGTGGCCTAAGCAGATGCTGACAAACCCTGTCAGCATGGGAGGGGAACAAGGTGCAGGCGGGGGCGTCTGGGTAATTGTAGGAGAAGCCGCGGCACACAGGGTTTCCCCCACATAGACACCGGCATCCCTCCTTTTCCACCTACCCCCAAAACATCAACTTCCAAGGGGATTCTGGGCATTGACTTTAGGGACCCGTTACTAGTTTCTTTTGTTCTGTTTTCCTATATAAAAGACAAGTATGTATAAACTGCACATTTTAAGTAACTTTCATGAAGAATACATACTCTGGTATATACATACACACATGTGCACGTATATACATGCATGTATACACACATACAGATATTTAGATACATTTATACAAGTATATAATGCACACAGAGAGACACACGTGTATTTTGTTTCCTGGAAGGATCACAGCAAACTGAATGGTGATCCTATGGAAGCTTCTCCGTACCAGGGCTGGCAGATTCAATGTTCATGTTTACCTTTCTGTCATGGCCCAATTTTTTAACTAGATACAGTCACTAATGTTTTTGTTGTTTGAAACTTCCAAGAGGATTCTGGGCATTGAATTTAGGGACCTGTTGTTAGTTTCTTTCTTTCTGTTTTCCTATATAAAATTAACAGCAGCAGCAGTAGCACTTATTGTGACAATAAATAAGAACATGGAATAAATAAGAACACACTAAAGTAGGACTTATTTGAGATGAACACACTCCCAGCTGGTGCGCGGGCAGCCGCCGCCCTTCTGCAGAGTATCAGGCCTTCAAGTAGTACCTCTCCTCTCCCCTAGCTCGGGAATTCTACTTTTAGGAATTTATATAGATCTACTTAAAATGCTTCGACTTACATCTAAGATTGTTTGTGAAGTGTTAGAACAGTAAAAAAATAGAAATGTAGATATTCATTAATGTAATTGAATGTAAAACATAACCACTAATGTCGTGTTCTTGAAGCTAATGCTTTGAAGTCAGAAAATGCTCACGACATTTTTTAAAAATTTTTTTGAGATAGGGTCTCACTCTGTCACCCAGGCTGGACTGCAGTGGTGCAATCATGGTTCACTGCAGCCTCATCCTCCTGGGCTCTGGGACTACAGTTGCAACACACCATGCCTGGCTGGTCTTGAGCTTCTGAGCTCGAGTGATCATCCCACCTCGGCCTCCCAAAGTGCTGGGATTACAGACGTGAGCCACTGCCACCGCCCACAACATGAATGTTGATGGCCAAAAAGGAACCTGTAAAAACCGACTGGTTTTAACTTTGTAAACAAACATGATTTATAAACCTATACACACATCTATGCTATGACAGACATACATGTATATGAAACCCACACACATGCATGCATGGACATGGACAGTCAGCAAGTAAGCACTAACTAGATTAAGAAAAACTGGCAGAAAGTACAAAAAATTATTGACGGTTGATATGGCTGATTAACCTCCTTTCAGGCCGGTGGAGACTACTAGTGGTTTGCGTCTCATTCTTCACATGTTCTATTAGTTTTATAAGCTGAAAAAATTTGACCATAAGCATTCCCCTGTTTAATTTCGACCACCACCACATCTGCTAAGCAACCCTCTATTTGCACTTACACTCCTGATGTAAGGAGTGTGGATTGTAGTCAGGCTGCTTGCCACGTGACTCTGTGGACACTGAATAAAGACTGGCCCACAGTGACTCTCTAAGCAGATCACGTGTCCACGAATTGGTTTCCATGTGGCACAGAGCATATCTGGGGAAATGCTCTTTACTGCGATCTGTCCCTTTACTGAAATGACTGCATTTTAAGCAAAGGCCCTTCTGGGAAGTTTTCTCAAAGAGCTGCTTGCAGGCCTGCCTTTCTTCTGGACTTCCCTCCCTCTCTTTCCCCTCCTTGCCTTTCCTTCTTTGTTTTCTTTCCTTCTCTTTTCCTCTCTTAATTGATGCCGCCTCCCCGGCGTGCAGTGTTTTAGCTGCACACAGGTACCCAAGCGTCCCTTCAAAGGCTCCAGCCTGAGCGTAGCTGAGCATACGCAATCAGGCAAGCTGCTTCCCGGCTCCCTCCAGGACGGTGTCTTGCAAGGGAATTACATTTTCTCCACTGCCATTGGCCACCTGCTGGTTCCTGATCCACACTCTGTTACTGTGCTTATTGGCAGAGCCCACAGATTCTATCTGGAGCCTGGGGAGGCGACAGAGGTGCATCTATCAGTAATCTAATTCCACACGCCTGGTGAAAGGAGCCAATGTTATCGCAGCAAAGACTCGCCTCTTGCTATATTGATTTTTATATTAACAATAAAGGACAGCTGGTCCCCCAACGAGCAAGGCTATTAAGAGAAGACGAACGTCCCCACTTCCCTCTTGGCCTGCAATTTGTGAATATTCTTCGGCTAAAATTCCTGCTTCGTCACGCCTGACAATCTCTCCTTTTAGGCCAGTGGGCTCTCCATTCTGTGTACAGTGGCTCGAGGCCAATCTTCCACTGATGGACCTGACACTCTGTCTTCCACGTCCCCAATCAGTCCAGGCTCAGGAAACTAAGCTGCTTTTAACTGATAGAATTCTTGGCTCTGGTTCCATATCCTTGCACTGAGCCAGGACCTCACTGAAATATTTCTCCTGGAGTTGGCATATAAATTCTTCATTTTTCTGGAAGTTTTCTTCCGCGATGCTCTCAGTACTTCCCCCACGACGATGAATATTAGCTGATTTGCTTGCTTGTCTGTTTCATTCAGTCCCGCTCCACCAGAATATGACCCACACAGGAGCAGAGACCTTCTCCACCTTGTTTGTGGCTGCATCTGCAGTCCTAGAACAGGGCAGACACTTGAAAATATACGCATGGGTTCTGCCTTCTTTTACATAATAATATTGCATATTTAATCTTCCCTGAGCCTATTCCTCCTGCTTGTCATTTTAATGGATATCTCTCCTCCAATACGGACAGAAGAGCATGGTTAAATAGTTAATCTATGTAAAAGTCAAGAAACCTTAAAGAAAACAGAGCTGTTTTGGCTAGAGATTATTCAATGCTTACATATAATTGGTGCACAAAATATTAAATACAGTAGCACCCACTAGATGCTTCACAAGGATC
Organism: Macaca fascicularis; assembly: GCF_037993035.2. Classification (NCBI taxonomy): domain Eukaryota; kingdom Metazoa; phylum Chordata; class Mammalia; order Primates; family Cercopithecidae; genus Macaca; species Macaca fascicularis. Next base: position 135,455,602 of record NC_088385.1, on the reverse strand, counting down.
TTTTGGGGCAGCTTCTCAGACCTATTTCTGTTGGTTACTGATGTCCTTCGAACTCCCCAGAGTCTCTGAAGTGAGCTCTTAGGAGTGACGGGTGTACAAAAAGATGAAATTGACTCAGACCCCCATGGCGTTGCCATATGCTGTTTTCAGCTGTCCAGCATCCTCCTAACAGGGAATTTCCTCTTTCCCACTGTGTGCAGTGCTTGGAAAGAAGGTAGTCCAATAACTTATTGCTGTGTCACAAACCATTCCAAAAGTTTCTGTCTTAAAGCCACATTTATTTCACGCATGCATCGGTCATTTGGGCAGGGCTCTGCCAGGACGTCTTGCCTCAGCCCTACATGGTATTACTCAAGGCGGCTCAAATGCTGGGGTTAGAACCATGGAGAAGCTCAGTCACCCACATTTGGCAGTGGAGCTGTCTTTCAGCCAGACTGTCAGCAGGAACCCTTCCAGGCAGCCTCTCTACATGGCTTGAGCTTCCTCACAACATGGTGGCTGGGTTTCCAGGGCAAGCAACCCAGGAGAGACAGATGAAGGCTGGCAGAAGCCACATCAACTTTTATACCCAGCAAATTTGATTCATCAGATAAGTCACAAACCATCTCAGGTTCAAGAGGATGGAAAATCATTTCTATCTCTTATTGAGAAGTAGTAAGATTCTGGGAGAGTGTGTGGGTCTAGTAATATCACTATGGTCATTCTGGGGAGATACATTCTGGCACTTTAGGTGGGTCAAAGTCCTGGCTTTCCACAACACAAGCTGTTGGGTCTCTGCTGGACCTTCCACCACATCCTGTCTTCAGTCTCGTTGGAGTTAGGTGATAGGCCAAAGAGATGACTCCGAGGATCTCTTTCTTGAACTGAAAGTTTTTATTGAGATGATTAGAGGTGTACATGTATTTGTAAGAAATAATTCAAAGAGATCTCATGGACTCTTTACCCAGTTTCTCCCAATAATGACATCTTCCAAAATAATAGTACACTACCACAACCAGGATATTGACAGTGATGCAATTCTCTGATCTTTTCTGAGATGTCCACAGTTTTACTTGCACGTGTGCGTGTGGTTGTGTTTTAGTTGTAACAATGTTTTTCCATGTGTAGGTTGTATGTGCACCCCCACCAGGTAAGGATACAGAGAGTTCCATCTACACAAGGAGCCCTCCTTTCTCCCTTTATTTTTTTTTTTTTTTTTTTTTTTTTTTTTTTTTTTTTTTTTTTTTTTTTTTTTTTTTTGAGACGGAGTCTCACGCTGTTGCCTAGGCTGGAGTGCAGTGGCCAGATCTCAGCTCACTGCAAGCTCCGCCTCCCAGGTTCCCGCCATTCTCCTGCCTCAGCCTCCTGAGTAGCTGGGACTACAGGCGCCCGCCACCGCGCCCGGCTAATTTTTTGTATTTTTAGTAGAGACGGGGTTTCACTGTGGTCTCGATCTCCTGACCTTGTGATCCGCCCGCCTCGGCCTCCCAAAGTGCTGGGATTACAGGCTTGAGCCACCGCGCCCGGCTCCTTTCTCCCTTTATAGCCAAAGCTGCATTCCTCCACCACCCTCTCCATCTCTAACACCTGGAACTCATTAATCTGCTCTCCATTTCTGACATTTTGTCTTTTCAAAAATGTGATTTGAATGGGATCATACAATATGCAGCCTTCTGACCTTGGCTTCTTGTCACTCAGCATACTACCTTGGAGGTTCCTCCAAGTTGCTGTAAGTATGGACAGTTTCCTCCTTTTAATTGCTAAGTGGTATTCCATGGTACATGGTTTGTTTAACCATTTCCCCACTGAAGGACGGTTTCTCCAAGATGTTTAATCATAAGCAGTGGCATAAGGGCAAAACAAATGTTGGTATTATTTGTTTTCTTTTCAAAAATGGCAGCTTGGATAGGGACCTCGGCTCCTCCTACAAATCGTGGCTGAGGTTCCTTTTCACTGCTAATGGTTTACGAGCCAGGTTTTGTGAGTCCCTGATAGGGCTCTGACAGGTCTGCTTTTGCTTAAATTATCCCAAATCAATTTCTATTACAGGCAACCCATTGTGTGCCAAATGGACACACCCCTAGAGCATGGGCCTCATATCAACAATCTGAAAATGGATATTGGTGATGGCCTCTCACTTCTTGGAGACCTATTTTTAAATCCTTTATTATTAAACTTTGATATCTTCACCTTTTTTGTTTCACTGTTGAGACAGGGTCTTGCTGTGTCACCCAGGCTGGAGTACACTGGTATGATCTCAGCTCACTGCAGTCTCGACCTCCTAATCTCCCAGGTGTAACTGATCCTTCCACCTCAGGCTCCCAAGTAGCTGCATGAGCCAACACTCCTGACTAATATTTTTTAATTTTTTTGTAGAGATGAGGTCTTACCATATTGCCCAGGCTGTTCTCAAACTCCTGGGCTTAAGTGATCCTCCTGCCTCAGCCTCCCTAAGTGTTGGGATTACAGGCATGAGCCATTGCACCTGGCCATCTTCACCTTTTGAATATGTGACTGTCAACTAGACTTTAAAAGGCAAATACAAATCAGCAAAATAATAGAAATAAAAGAGATACAAATCCTAAATATTTCGGCACAACAAATAATTTAAGAAACAGCTATGCTCACTAATCAATGGAATAACAATATTGTCTCACAATAACAATATTGTCTCACAATAACAAAATTGTCTCCCACAATTCCACAAAATGGAGATTTGTAGACATTCAAAATGCAAAAAAAAGAAAAAGAAAGTTTACAGGCAGAGTCTCACTTGATCTCACACTTCACTGAAGCTTGAATAGTAAAATAAAAGGAATTAATTTTATGACAAGGGCAATTCATCTGAGAAAAATACACTTAGAAGAAAACCACCTACAGAAACAAAAACAGGAGCGTTCCTAACTAACAACTTCTGAAGACTTGGGTTGTGCCTTATTAGACTATAGGGCACGATGATTCAACAGGTTTCTTTCTTTCCTTCTTTTTCAATATCCTTGAGATGATAATCTTTACATCGACAATTTTTTCTAAACACTGCTGTCAACAATTTCATCACCTGGAAATGTCCAAGATCTCACACAGAGCAGGACTTTCTCAGATCATCCCATATATGTTCAAGCAGCAGCAAGATGGGAAGGTCAGTGAAGACTGTTCATTTTGGTGGCCCTTTTTTTTTTTTTCATTGAGATGGATTCTCACTCCGTCACCCAGGCTGGAGTGCAGTGGCACGATCTCAGCTCACTGCAACCTCCACCTCCCGAGTTCAAGCAATTCTCCTGCCTCAGCCTCCCAAGTAGCTGGGACTACCAGTACCCGCCACCACGTCTGGCTAATTTTTGTAATTTTAGTTGAGACGGGGTTTCACCATATTGGCCAGGCTGGTCTCAAACTCCTAACCTTGTGATCCATCCGTCTCGGCCTCCCAAAGTGCTGGGATTACAGGTGTGAGCCACCACTCCCAGCCTGGTGGCCCATTTTTTTTTTTTTAACATCCCTTCTTTTGGTGACAGCACTCCGATTGCTTCTCAAGGTAGCTGCCTCTCCAAGACTATTAGGCAAGGGGTCCTATACTCCCTCAGTCAAAACAGAACGCGTGAACCACACTCGGCCCAACAGACAGACAGACACACACACACTCTCTCTCTCTGTCTGTCTGTCTGTCTCTCTCTCTCTCTCTCTCGGGACTGCAAATCTTGAGTGGAGGGGGTCAGAGGAAAAAAGATGCAGGAGTCAGCATTCTGTTAGCAACCCTCTGACAAGGTCATTGTGTTCCTGTTAACTGATAAGTGATATTACTGATCTTGATCCTCCTAATGTCTCTCTTGCAATTCCTTCTCTATCAGGGCAACCACAGGACTTCTGTGGCTGACCACAAAGGAGGCCTGCCCTACAAAGACGAGCAGAGACTCCAGATCCTAAGCAGTTTGCCTTATGGCCAACATTGTATTTACCCTCCCTCTAGAACATCTCACTCTAAGTCACAAAAGTAGGATATGAGTGAACAGGGATTTTAAAGACCCACCCAGCTGTCATGATGGAGATGGAGATGCGTGAGCTTTAGGGGAAGTAAGGTCTGGGGGGAAATGTTTTCGCCATGATGAGAAAGGAACCCCTGCGAGGCTAGGAGCCACAACTCCTGACTCTTTTCTAGCAGCCACAAATGACTTCTTCTCAGGTTTCTTTCCTAACTGTCACGAACGCACCAGACCAGTTCAATATCTGAAGGCTGCCATGCTAGAATGCAACACATCCTTCAGTGATCACTTTAACATATTCAATCTATTGATAAAACCCCAATTAAGTGTCTCCTGTCAATTAATTAAAGCTGAGACAAATGAAATACTGGTTTTTATTTAAAGTTTAGTAAAAAATGGCATGCAATTAGCTGGCAACAGACGCGATCTCAGCAGGGTTTCAATTATGTTATGGATGATAGTTTTCCTAATTCAATACAAAGCTGTAATTAAGAATGTAATTAACTCTTGAAGTTGTAGTGATGTCATGCACCACAAGAACACATAATGACCCCTGTTGTTCTCGTGCAAAAAGCCTTTAGCAAGTCAAATTAGTCCTCTAGGGGAGTGTGTGTTTCTGCTTATCATTTAAGTACACAAAATGATTTCTAATGGGCCTTTAGCCAGTAGGTTGGTTACATGCACGATGCCAGGAAAATGCAAGTAACATCACTTTTCCAGCACCTGCTCTCCAGAGATTTGGAGAACTAGAAATTTGGAGCTGTTTTTCATTACTGATAAGGAGCCATTTGTGGTCCAGCAAAAAAGAAAAGGAAACTCAAAACTGGTCCTCTAGGAATTTATCTTCAAACACAAGTCAAGTTCAGTATTTTTTCCAAACTTCTGTTTTTGATTCATTCCTCAGTAAGAGTTAGGGTGAGATCCATGTCTGTTTTGTTCACCACCATGTCCTCAAAGCCGAGCCCAGCCTGACATCCAACAGGTCCTCAATAAACACTTCTTGTCTAAACTAACTCATATACACTGTCCTCTTTCAAACTGTCTATATTTTTGATGTCTTCTCTGAGACCATAGCACAAACAAATGGCAGAGCCAAAATTTTGCTTGTTTCTGAGATCTTTAAAATTTCCACTAATTTATAACTTTTTTTAGACAGGGTCTCACTCTATCACCCAGGCTGGCGTACGGTGGAGTGATCTCGGCTCACTGCAACCTCCGTCTCCCAGGTTCAAGCCGTCCTCCTGCCTCAGCCTCCCTAGTAGCTAGGACTACAGGTGGGTGTCACCACGCTAGGCTAATTTTTGTATTTTTAGTAGAGACGAGGTTTTGCCATGTTGGCCAGACTGGGCTCAAACTCCTGACCTCAAGAGATCCACCCACCTTGGCTTCCCAAAGTGCTGGGATTACAGGCATGAGCCACTGTGCCTGGCCTAATTTACAACTTTTATTCTCCTCCAAAGCACTCTTTTAAGAAAAAAAATTCCTAAGGGAATTATGTAAAAGGAAACAGAAAAGAAACATAGACTATATCAAACTTTCTTTTCAGCTTGACTCATCTTGTTTGTGGGTGGGTTTGTTTCTTGAGAGATGTGAGTTTGCCCAGTTTTCTTCCTTCATGTTTCATCATCTGGTATTTGAACATCCAGTGCCAAAATCTGGACCCCTAAACAATCGATAAACATTTCTGGCTTGAACAGATAAATGTGTTATCAGTTGAGTTTACTGAACGTCTGTTCTTACTTCTTGTTATTATATAACCACATGGCAACCCAGTTGCTCTTGGCTTTGTTCCTCAAAGAAATCAGTTAAGAAAGGAGAAAGTTTTGCTTAGGAAAAAAAATGAGGACAGAACTGCATTTCGTGCAGGTCAGTAGAGAAGATAAGAGTCTTCTCAGAAGATTATGATGGAATATGTGGTTTTGAGCAGTCAAAAAGTCCCACATGGGAATTAAACACATGCCTGGAACAGATTTGGTTACTGAGCAAACAGAAAAGATCAAGCCCTCAGGATATTTACGTAACTGCATTTTAAAGTACATAAGGGTGATAGCTATTCAAAAAAATTGAGGTCACATGGATATATTGTTAAGGTCTCAGCTTTAGTTGTGGGTGGTGGGTTCCCAGGTGCTCATTTCACCATTTAAAAATAAACAAATAACTATGTAAATGTAAGTGAGTCACAGACGGCCCCAGGAAAGGAGTGTATCTTGGAACAAGGGTTATGATTAAGCCAATTGTGTACCTGTGGTCAAAATGATAACAATAATATTAATAATGAAAAAATTAACTTGAGGTGATGTAACATTCAAATTGTTTAAATAAAAAGCTGTTAACAATAATGGGACAGAGACAGTCTCCTCCTCCCCATGCATTGACACCAGAGGTCCATGAATAGGCATAATTTTAAGTTGGATCGTGGTCTTTGCATATCTGTGACACAGAGCCTCACAGCCTGTTTCCCCACCATTCTACAGCTGCATTTTCTATTGCAGAGCCTGGTTTCCACCAGCGATTTCATAGTGGGCCCTCACTTAGTTCCTTTCTAAATGGATGCCTGCTGAACTCCCATCCCTTCCCAGTAATGGAAACATCCTGTCTCCAAAATCAACTAAAAATCCTCAGTAAAGTCCGTTGGGTCTATCTTACTGCTGTGGAGGTGGTGGGGAAGGAAACTTAGGAAGGAGGAGGAAGGGAACCTCGTCCCAGCGGTTTTGCCAGCAACACTGAGATGTGTGGCCCATGTGGGACCCCACACGCTAGGAGCTGCCTGACTGTGGGAACCAGCAAGGTCCCTGGGTTCCTGTTAGAACCGAGTCTAACAGAATCAGTGACAAAGCATGGTAATATGCTCAGGTGGCTGTGCCTTCTTACCCTATGTAATAAACAAAAACAAAATAAACCAACGAAAGCGCTCCTTTCTCCTGCCTGGGGGATTTATTTTTTGATTCTCAAAATGCACTCCAGTCTGTATCAGTCTCTTGGAGCTGCTCTTACAAAGTGTCACAAACTGGGTGACTTAGAACAAGAGGAATTTATTCTCTCACTATTCTGGAGGCCAAAGGCTGAAATCAGGGTGTCGGCAGGTCCACACTCGCTCTGAGGGCCCTGGAGAGCATCTGTTCCGTGCTGTTCTCCTGGCTTCAGATGACTCCGGCTGTGCTTGCCACCCCTGGGCTTGTGGATGTGTCACTCCAGCCTCTGTTTTCTTCATTGCATGGCCTTCTCCTCCTGTCTGTCTTGGGGTCTGCACATGGCCTTCTCAAGAGGACCCCAGTCACTGGATTAGGGGCCCACCTACTCCAGCATGACCTCATCTTCACTAATTACATCGGCAATGACCCTGTTTCCAAATAAGGTCACATGAGGTCCTACGTGGATACACATTTTGGGGGGCCGCTGCTGAATCCAGTGCACTAAGACACACACCTCTCTGTCCTGCCACCGTAGGCTCCCGACCTTTCCTGCAGGAAGAGAGTCAACCTGAAAGTGCCGTTATTTTTTTTTTCCAAAAAGTTGGGTGGATTTGGTGAGTAGAAAAGGCTATCGCTACCCTGGCGGGACCGGCAGCAAATCTCATCTGAAATGGTACCGTTTTCTTCCCTATTTTAAAACTCAGCTAGCCTCTCATTTTACCCTTTCCCTGTACAAGTCCAACTGTGTGGCCCTGACACTTGCTTTCTATTCTTTTACGTAAATATTACGTGCATTTAGCGATATCTGGAACGCAGCTCCCTACCCCTGCAGCCTCTACCCGTTCCTCTCCCCGCACTGACGCTGGGGCAGGCACACAGTGGCTTCTTTCTGTTTGTGAAAGCTCCAAGCTCTCTCACACCTCGGACTTTCACGTGCCCCTCTGCCCGAGCATGTCCCCTCCAAGGGTTGTGTACCTGGTCCTTCTAACTGTCTCAGTCCCCGATCAAATGCCTCCTCACTGAAGAACCTTCCCGGACCATCCATCCTATTTAAAATAGACTTCCCATCGCAACCTGACTCTGGGTGACACATTGCCTGCTTTAATGTTTTTCAATAATCCTTCTGAAATTCACATTTATTTGCTTGTTTACTGTCTCTCTCCCCCTTCACAGGGTGGACAGCTGGAATGTGAGCTCCGTGAATCGTCTCACAACCATTTGATTTCATTCCCTGTGGCTGCCTAACAGAAGGCCCACATTGAGTGGCTTAAAACAATGGAAATTTATTCTCAGACAGTTCTAGAGGCCAGAAGTCCAAAATCAGGGTGTCAGCAGGGCTGGTTCTGCTGGAGGTCACGAGGGAGCATCTGCGTCTGCCTCTCCCAGCTTCCGGTAGCTGCCGGCAGTCCTGGGCTCCAATTTCTGCCCCTGTCTTCACAAAGTCCCTTTTCTGTGTGTCCCTCCCCTCCCCTCCCCTCCCCTCCCCTCTCCTCTCCTCTCCTCATAAACATACCACTTACTGGATTTAGAGCCCACCTGAATCCAGTATGTCCTCATTGAAACTCAACTAATTATATCTGCAATGACTCTATTTCCAGCTGAAGTGACACTCTGGGGTTCCAGGTGGACGTGAATTTGGGGGGACACTGTCCATCCATGATACCACTGAATTCCTACTATCCGGATGCCAGATGGTAGGCTCTTAATCAAAACTTGAGGAATACATGAGTACGGGAGCTTTCTGTCAATGACACATTCAACTGCAATTTTGAACAGCCTTGAATAGAAGGCCTGATGGGCAGCTAGGAATTCATGCCTTCCCCAATTAAAGAAAAGATTGTTCCTTATAAAGCTCAGAAATCACCTGAAAACCAAACACCCCGATCTGCAATAAAGACAGAAATGGACAACACATTTCTTCCTTCTTTTCTCATTCCAGGGATATTTTTGGCTCCAACAATAAGTGACTGAAGTAACAGATTTCTCCACTGAGTAAGATAAAAGTCCTTTGATCTCCGAGAGACTCTTGTTTGCTTTCGTGCCAAGAGCTATTAAATAGATTCCAAATTCAAGTGTCTCCCAGGGACCCTAACCAATTCTAGGGTTTCCCACCCTTTCTTCTCAGCTGTGAGTGATGGATTTAATCAACTTCTCAGACAACTTGCAGGAGGAAGGGAATATCTAGCCTCAAACAAGGGGCAGGTTTTTCTTTTGAGGGAACTCAAAGACTCTCTTAGGGGAAAAATATAATAAAATAAATGAATCCCCACATGCTTGGCCATTTCTTTTGTCCTCCTGGTTATAACAACTTGATCCCCACACTGTTTTCACTGTAATTCTGCCCACAGCGTCTGTGCTATGCAATCACCTCATGGCGCAGAAATACCGCCAGTGCCAGCTCTCTCTCCTCCTTCTTAACAGGATCCCAGTTTGACCAGTTATTTATGCTCCTCTGCTGGCCCCGTCCCCCATCCCAGGGGCTGGATCCTAATTGGTCTAAGCTAATCATGGTGAAAAGAAACCCTTATCCTGCAGGACTTGGAGAAAAGAAAGTTCGGCTGTTGTTTGATCCAGCAAGTCCTTAATTCCCCTATCACACGTGTTCTCAGCTCACTGTTAACAAAGATTGAGAAAAGCCAGTCCCGATCACTGGATCATTCTTGCCTTTGAGAGAAGAATTCCCCGTGCTGCAGGGCCTCTGGCCTGCCTCAGGGCGGTGGCGTGCAGGATGGCAGAGTGGGTAGGAATTCCTGGAATGAAGACAGACACTGGGGGTGCCAAGGCTGATTCTACCATTTAATATCACTGAGTGGCCTCGGATGAGTGACTTAGCTTGTCGGACCTCTCCTTATGACCAGTTACGAAATGATGTCCTATCATATGTGCAGGAGATAGACAGCAGAGATGAAAACATCCACTCTGACACTGACAAAGTGGATCCCTGGAGATGTGGCTTCATAACGGTGAGTCCAGAAGGCCTGGCTCTGTGCTGCCCTATGGGTTACACCCACCTCCCCAAACCCTGAGCCTGCCTTCCCAACCCAGAGCAGATGAGAAGACACCCTCCTTGCAGGCCAGAGGCTGCCAGAGGAAGCAACAGCTTGGGCTAAGCTTGCTACGTTGCCTCTCCGTGGACTAAGCCCCTCTTCCTTCCATGAGGAGAGGGAGGATGGAGCGGGTTGAGGAGTGGGCTTTCCCTGCAGCCTGGGTAGTCCCTCCACTGGGGAAACACACATACAAGGCAAGAAAGCATCCCTCCTCTGGAGCCCACGTGCAGGAGGCGAGCCGCGTGCAGCTGGAAGCCATCATTGATTTCACTGGGTGAGGATCAGCCTGCGAATGAAAGTGCATTCTTTCCCAGAGCTGCCATCATAAATTAGCACAAACTGGGAGAGAACTTTATCCTCACCATTCTGGAGGCCAGAAGTCTGAAATCAAGGTGTCGGTAGGGTTGGACTCTCCTGGAGGCTCTCAGGGCGAGTCTATTTCATGAGTCTCCCAGTTCCTGATGGCTGTTGGAAATTCTTGGTACTCCTTAGCGTGTAACTGTGTCCCTCCAATGTCTGCCTCCATTGCTACATCGCCTTCTACGCCATGTGCCTCTGTGTCCACGTCTCCCTCTGCCTTCCCGTAAAAGATACCAGTCACCCTGAGCCATATGGTGAAACCCCATCTCCACGAAACATACAAAAATCAGCCAGGTGTGGTGGTGGGCGGTTGTAGACCCAGCTACGCAGGAGGCTGAGGTGGGAGGATCACCTGAGCCTGGGAGGTTGGGGCTGCAGTGAACCAATTGTGCCACCACACTCCAGTCTGGGCGACAGAGCAAGACCTTGTCTCACACAAACAAACAAACAACAACAACAGGAAGAAAACCAAACCCACCAGTCATTGGATTTGGGAGGCACCCTAATCCAATATGATTTCATCATAACTGACTCCATCTACAAAGACCCTATTTCCAAATGAGGTCACATTCTGTGGTTCAGGGTGGACATGAGATTTGGGGGGAACACTATTCACACCCACAGAAGGCACCCCAGAAGAAAGCAGAACTGAGGGAGGGAAGGTTCTCAATGTTATCCTTAGGGCACCTCCAGCCGGCTGCCCTGAAAAGTCTCCACCGCCGGACTTTGCAAACCAAGTCAGCCCCGCTCCAGGGTCCCTTTCAGTGAAGCTGGAAGTTGGGTTTCTGTCACCACTCAGCATCCTGATGAACCCAATCTGAGATAAGCAGAGGAGATGACCCAGCTTCTGAATTTGAGTCGTCCCTTGCCATCACCCCTGCACCGTCAACGACAGCCTGGAAAAATCCCGTGTAGAGATGGTCAGGAGAGGCTGAGGGAATGATGTGGACGGTGGACGCAGGGAAGAGGGGCCTCGCTGGCCCGTGCTTGACAAAAAGGTTTGAGCATGCAGCGTGGGGAGCCAGGACCGACGTGAAGTGAGTCGCCATTTGCGGATGGCCACACCACAGCCTGTGGGGCACCAGGTTCCGGCGGGGGGGCCACGTTTCTTGCACAAAGGAGAGAAGGAACAAAGAATTGTTCTGAAAGTACTGTGGGTGAGTTAAATGCACCTCTGGGCAAATCTAATGGGCTTGATCAACATTTGGTGCTGTCACTATGGCAACATTTTCGGACTTTTACCTTTAAACAACAAAAGTAGAGAATAGAGGCAGAGAAGCGGGTCCCCTCCCGACCAGAGCCTGCTGTGTCCCTCTCATCTAGGGCCACAGTATCTGTTCCCTGCGGCGCACACTCAATGAGAAAAAGGCTTCTGGCTTCCTGAGTGGGTGACACTTCACAATTCCATAATTACAGCGAGTAACAGGAGGATGGTCACAGAAGTGAGGCGATGCTGCGTGCAACCTTCGGATCCAGCTTAGCCGAGTTAATAAGCGGTGGCTAGAAAGAAGTACGGATCTGGTCTTGTCAGAATGTTTGAGACCGTCAGTGAGAGCTCCCGGAAGATGTGGAGAGGGTAAAGGAGTGTGCAGACTTCTGCGTCTAGGTCTGACTAATCAGCTCTGTGACAAGCTACACGCCTATCGTTATAACTAGTATTCATATGAATAATAGTGTTCACAGTTAATAGTATTTGATAATATAATTTGTAGTTTTAATTTTTTAGTTTAATTTTTTTATATTGATAGATGATAGATATATATAGTTGCAGGGTACATGTGATAACTTAATACACCCATATAATTTGTAAAGATCAAATCAGTGTACTTGGGATCTCCATCATCTTAAATACTCATCTTTTCTTTATTCTGGGAACATTCAAATTCTTCTCTTCTCTATATTTTGAAACACAGTACTGTAAACTATAATTGCCTTGCTGATCTATCTAACGCAGGGTCTTATTTCCTCTATCCAACCATATGTTTGTACTCATTAATCAACTTCTATCCATCCCCACTGGTAGATATAGCTTGCATGTCTGTCCTCACCCAAATATCATGTTGAAATGGGATCCCCAGAATCGGAGGTGGGGGCTGGTGGGAGGTGTCTGGATTATGGGGGTGGATCCCTCATGAATGGCTTGGACCATCTCCTTGGTGATGAACGGGTTCTCACTCTGAGTTCATGGGAGGTGGTGTAATCGTGTATGGCAACCCCCCTACGCCACTCTCTCGCTTGCTCCTTCACTTTCTGCCATGACTGGAAGCTCCATGAGGCTTTACCAGAAGTCAAGCAGATGCCAATGCCATGCTTCCTGTACAGCCTGCAGAACCATGAGCCAATTAAGCCTCTTTTCTTATAAATTACCCAGCCTCAGGTATTTCTTTATAGCAATAGAACGGACTAATACACCCATTATCCTTCTTGGCCTCTGGTAACCACCAATCCACTCTCTATCTTCATCCTTTGATAATATCATTTAATAGTATTTAATTACCATAAATAATCATTGTATTTATCATCACCATTCTCAAAATGGAAAGACTCATACATGAAGGTTCACAGCAGCATTATTCACAATAGTCAAAGGGTAGAATCAACTTCTTGATTAGTCAAAGGTTTGCATAGTCAAAAGGTAGTGGTCTATCTGTACAATGAAATATTATCCAGCCCTGAAAAGGAATGAAGAGAGGCTGGGTGCGGTGGCTCACACCTGTAATCCCAGCACTTTGGGAGGCCAAGGTGGGAGGATCACCTGAGGTCAGGAATTTGAGACCAGCCCGACTAACATGGTGAAACCCTGTCTCTACTAAAAATACAAAAATTAGCCAGGCTTGGTGGTGGGCACCTGTAATCCCAGCTACTCAGGAGGCTGAGGCAGGAGAATTGCTTGAAGCCATGAGGTGGAGGAGGCTGCAGTGAGTCGAGGCTGCGCCACTGCACTCCAGCCTGGGTGACACAGTGAGACTCCATCTCAGAAAAAAAAAAAAGAATGAAGAGATGATATATTTTACAGCACATATGAAACTAAAGAAGTGATGCTGAGTGAGAGAAGCCAGACAGAGAGGTCACACACTGTAGGATTCCATTGATGTGAATTTCCAGAACAGGTTAACCCACAGAGACTGATGGTAGGGTCCTGGTTGCCAGGGGCTGGGGGAAAAGGGAATGGAGAGTGACAGATTAATGGGTATGCGGTGTTCTTCTGGGGTGATGGAAACGTTTTTAAACTAGAGCGATGCGATGGTTGCACAACATTGTGAATGCACTTAATACCACTGATCTGTACCCTTCAAAATGCTTAATTGTATGTGATGAGAATTGCACCTCAGTTTTTAAAAAATGCACGTGTTGGTGTTTATTGCATGCTAAACGTTTGAAGTTCACAAGGAAGATCCCGAGAATCTGTGAGAATAGGTGATTTGCCAAATGTCACAGAGTTGAGAAAAAGCAAGATCTGAATCTTTCTCTTTTATTTTGGCTTCTCATTCCTGAAACAAAACAATATGGCTTAACTCTGAACCTGCCTCCTTTCCATCTATCCGTGCCACGCCAGGTCTCGGCTGGGGCTCAGCAGTGCCGTCACGGGAGATCACTGAAAGGTCCTTTTTTCTGCCTGAGTGAGGACCTTGATCCCCACCCCTCCCCCGAATTGTCTCCTCTACTTTCTGTCATCACAGATACCCCAAATATCCCCAAAGACCCCCTCATCCCAGCAGAGCAATGACAATTATCCCTGTTACCGCCAGTGGAAGAAAATGCCTTCCGTCACGTTTTTAAAATACCATTTCCCTCTGTGGAAAACAAGGGAGACAAGGTAATTGAACCCGAGAGCTAATTAGTTCACAGGAAAGAAGAGCCTCAGCACCAGGTGATGGGACCGAAAGATTTCTCGCGTCTCCTGCTGCGGAGTTGACCAGCGGAGCAAACCCCCCAGCCTTGTGCACGGGGCTCACTGACGCTTCACAAAGGCCAGCTCCCCCCAGAAGATGACAGTGGCTGGCCAACAACAGGTTCTTCCTGCCCCAGCCCCAGTGGACCTGCAGCTCATCCCGACCTGGAAGAGTTTCTCCAGCCTAAGGAATTGCTCCTGAAGACAGTACAGCTCTCTCCCAAGGAAGTGCTAAGGGAGACTTGCAAACATTCCTCCATTCACTCAGCAAAGGGTTCTTGAGTGTCTGCAACGTGCCGGACACGGTTCTAGTTTCTCTGTTGTGCACTGGTCCCTGCGGTAGGGTTAATTCCCTTCCTAAATACCATTGGCTGTGCAATACAATGTGTTTCCAGAATGTGGAACAAGAAATGCATTTCTAGAATCTGAGTCCCTGGAAAAAAAACAAAAAAAACCTGGCCAAGAGTGATATGTTTGATAAGATTCAGTAACAAAAAATAATAATTTTCAAAACCTCGTTGAGGCTTAAGTATAAAACAGACTGTTATGGACTCCTACAATGGGAAGTCCAGGGAAAGGTCTAGGTCCCAAAGAGACTGGATTTAGGAGCTGAGGTGATGCCGTTAGAATCATAGGCTGCTTCCATCGGCATGGGCTTCATGCTTTGGAAAGACGGCCACCTGCAGCTCCAGGACGCACAACCCAGGTGAAAAGAGAAGCAATGTTTCCTAATCGTTGCAGATAAAGTCCAAGGACAGACATTCCTTGCCTCCGAATGGCCCCACTTTGAATATTTGCCCAGCTCTCAGCCTCTCATTCCCATGCAATGTACCACGCTCATTGGACAGGCCTGGGGAAGGAACCTCACTCTAAGGGACTGAGAGTCAGGGAGGGGCAGCTCCCCTAAAGTAAAGCAGAGTGCTGGCCCATTGCA
The DNA here is from genome assembly GCF_037993035.2 of Macaca fascicularis. Classification (NCBI taxonomy): domain Eukaryota; kingdom Metazoa; phylum Chordata; class Mammalia; order Primates; family Cercopithecidae; genus Macaca; species Macaca fascicularis. The sequence goes on along the minus strand of NC_088385.1, from coordinate 135,440,501 downwards.
AGGAGGGCAGTGACTTCTTGGGGTGAAGAGACTGGTGGGAGTGGGGGACCCATTGCCATTCAACAGCAGGACTCATAAACTGAGGGTATAAGAGTCATGCAGTATGGTGACTTGAAGTTCTTAAGAATACTGACATAGCAAGAAATGTACTGGGAACATCTATTACAAAAAGAAAGTAAAAAGTCAAAATGCTATTAAAGAGATAATACAGTTTTTGCTTTCCTTAATTATTAATAGACATCAAGGAATAATTTAGAGTTATATTAAAACTAGATGAAGGAATTCATAATACATTTGGGTCACAAGAGATTATGAAAATATCTGGCCTCATTTTCATGTCACCTGATAGAAATTTATCCTGCAAAACAATTGTGAAATGTAATAATGCATATTAAAATATGGGTCCTTAATAGCTTTGCTGTTTTTTTCCTTTTTTTTTTTTTTTTTCAAATCCGGAGAGCTGGCACTTATGGTTTTATGTGCAGACAGCTCTGAATGTCTTCACTTAGATATTGCTGAATTTCTAGGACACATTTTGACTTCCAGTTGAGTATTTGTATATTTTGACAACTCAACATCCTTTCTCCCTTCATGATAACACCCCACTTTGGGGACAGAAGAAGCTATTACTTCTCCTCCAGTTATGTCCAGTCTAAGAGGGAGGGTAAGTCTATGAAACCAGGTGATAAGGTTTCTAGAAGCTCCTTGCCTCTTACGGTGCCATATAACCAGGGGTGGGTGTGTGAACTAACCCTGGGAAACTGAACTCTTGCCAAAGACTCAGAACCTTAAGGATGCCAGAAAGAAGGAGGTTATTCCTTCCAGCAATGGTGGAAGACTTCATGGAGCTCCTTTCTTTGATTCCTTCAATAATAGTTCAGGGGTTTCTGCCACCTTCTTAACCTGAAGGACCAGTGCATATCCTCCTCAGCTAGGGCTCACTTTTCGCTTACAGCTAAGGAATGCCAGTTCACTCAGTGGCTAACCATGCTAACATACGTCCAGGATTTTCCCACCATGCCAACGAGAGGACAATAACCTATCTCACATTTCAGCAATAATTTACTTTGGAGAATCATCACTGAGGCTTTCATTTTTCGTTTTCTCCAAAACCCTAGCAGTAATCCAACTGATAGATGGGAAAGTGCGCTACAGTGGAAGTGGACGACAAAGGTCTCTTCCTTTTATATGCTCTTCTTGAAGTCTTCAAAAAACAGGACACTAAAAATAACTAAATAGATACCTGCCACAGAAATCCCGCTGTCCCATAAACATTACACCTCAAACATTCATTAGCCTTTAGCCTTCTAAAAATAACATTACACAGGAGAAAATAGAAACCCCAAATTGTAAGTTAGAATTTCTTCACAGTATAAAGGGGTGTTTTCCATGCTGAAATGTTCACATCTCAATGTTTTAACCTGAAGTCACTCGAATTGAAGTCTTTCTTGGGAAGAAAAATCTGCATACCTGTTTGGGAAATAAAATCTAGCGTCATTGGTGTCCAACCCAGCACTATCAGGATGAATACAGACTCAGACTGACTTCATTAACAGCACACAATCAGAGATTTTAAAAGCCTAAATTAAGTCTGAAGCCCTGAAAATGGATTACTGACTCCTTGAGATAATCTCTAAAATAAGAGTCCATTTGTAATTGTAAATATCACCAGGCTACTGTCAGTTCTAGGCATCGTCTACACAGGCAGGCACCAAACCATTAGGATCATGCTGGAGAGGTCTGCCAGCAATCAGCACCATCTTCAAAAATCCAGACGCAGATAAAGCTAGTGTTCCATTTTCTCTGAAAATACCAAGTAATAGATTCAGGGGTCTTCTTAAAATAGGCGATTTGCAAATGGCAATTCTTCAGATTGCTGCTGCCGGGAGGTCTCGTTTTTAATCATGAGCCAATTCTTCCATTACAGCATAAGATAATGATGTTTAAATGTCATCTAATGCCCACTGTTTAACAGCTGTGGTTTTGTCATTCCAGATCATTTAATTTCAAATGAAAAAAAAAAAAAAAGGCCACAAAACCACAACACAAAGCCGCAGAATCATCTAAAGTTCGGCGGAAACTTCACATTTAGAGAATGGATTGAGTTCTCAGGCTTGGTACTGAGGTCGGGATTCAGGCCTTCCAGCTCTTGAGCAATTTGGGGGAGACAGATTAACTGCCAAGATGGGCGTAGTATCAAGATAATTAAAATGTTAAGGCTCTTTCTCCTTACAAATAAAACTCTCACTCTTCAGACTGAGATATCACATGCAATCCCTTCTGTTTAAAGTCGGGATCTAGCCCCTTTAACTAGACCCCGACTAGTTAAAGTCGGGGGTCTTTAACTAATTTATTATTATTATTTATTATTATTATTATAGTTATTATTGTAGAGACGGAGGCTTACTGTGTTACTGAGGCTGAACTCCTGGCCTCAAGTGATCCTCCTGCTTCTGCCCCCCAAAGCACTGGGATTACAGGTGTGAGCCACTGAGCCCAGCCTAGTACGCAACACTTTTAAAGAAAGGTTGGTGGAGGCCGGGCACGGTGGCTCACGAGGTCAGGAAATTGAGACCATCCTGGCTAACACGGTGAAACCCCGTCTCTACTAAAAATACAAAAAATTAGCCAGGTGGTGGCGGGCGCCTGTAGTCCCAGCTACTTGGGAGGCTGAGGCAGGAGAATGGCATGAACCTGGGAGACAGAGCTTGCAGTGAGCCGAGATCACGCCACTGCACTCCAGCCTGGGCGGCAGAGCGACACTGCATCAATCAATCAATCAATCAATCAATGTCGGTGGAAAGAAATGGATGGGAGTAGCCCCATTTTCTATCTCTCCCCAACAGGAAGCCATGGCAATCAACCCTTTCCTCGCCCCTCCTGTCAGCCACGGCCAGTGGCAACTCCAGCCTCTGTATATTGGTTCATGTCATTGCCACGTCAGAATCTACCCTTCCAACTCCCTATGGCAACCAAACCAATCTTTCTTTCCACCCAACCTGTCCCATCAAAAAAGCCTTTCCTAACTGGACCGGCCAGATGCACCTTTATCCACCTCTGAACCTACAGAGCTATGGGCTCTTTGAGTGGATGCAGTTCCAAGTGACCACAGAGGCAGGACTACTGAATTTGGCACTTAAATCTTCCCAGATTTGTTCACATATGTGGATGGTGTCTCCCCAGATAGATTATATCCAGTGATTCTGAAAGGCTCTTTTCTTTTCCTTTCTTTTCCCTTCTTTTCCCTTCTTTCTTTCTTTTCCTCTCTCTCTCTCTCTCTCTTTCTTTCTGAGGTGGAGTCTTGCTCTGTCACCCAGGCTGGAGTGCAGTGGCGTAATCTTGGCTCATTGAAACCACCTCCTGGGTTCGAGCGATTCTCCTGCCTCAGCCTCCCGAGTAGCTGGAATTACAGATGCCCCGCTAATGTTTTGTATTTTTAGTGGAGATGGGGATTCACCACAGTGACCAGGCTAGTCTTGAACTCCTGACCTCAAGTGATCCACCCACCTCAACCTCCCAAAATGCTGGGATTACAGGCATGAGCCACCACGCCCGGCCTGAAAGGCTGTTTTTATTTATTTATTTTTTATTTTATTTTATTTTTTTTTTGAGACGGAGTCTCGCTCTGTCGTCCAGGCGAGTGCAGTGGCGCTATCTCGGCTCACTGCAAGCTCCGCTTCCCGGGTTTACGCCATTCTCCTGCCTCAGCCTCCCGAGTAGCTGGGACTACAGGCGCCCGCCACCTCGCCCGGCTAATTTTTTTGTATTTTTAGTAGAGACGGGGTTTCATTGTGTTAGCCAGGATGGTCTCGATCTCCTGACCTCGTGATCCGCCCGTCTCGGCCTCCCAAAGTGCTGGGATTACAGGCTTGAGCCACCGCGCCCGGCCAGGCTGTTTTTAAAGCTGAGAAGGCACTTGCACGCACACGCACACACACACACACACACACATTTTCTATGTGACGCACACACAAATGCCATTTCTGAATGTGTAGGGAAGCTCGATTCCACATTTGTTCTCAGGTAAAGAGAAAATAAGATGTCTCAATAAAAGATAAATTAAAAGGATGTGTTTATCTCTTCAAAAATACTTAGTGACAATCTACTTTTCTGTGACTCACGAACTTGTGTAACACCAAGGGTATTAGTCAGCTGTTATGTAACAAATCATCCCCAAACTTGGTTGGGTTAAAACAATAGCCATCAATTTAGCTCATAATGCTGGGTTCTGCTGGGATCAAACATGTGTCCCAACTACCAGGTTAGTTGGGTCTCGTTGGTCAAGAACGGCCTTCACTGGGAAGACCTCCCTGGTAATTTATCATATTCCATACTTTCGCCTATGCTTGTTCACATGGTAACATGGAAGGTTCCAAGAGAAAGACAGAAGTGTGCAAAAACCTCCTGAGGTCTGAGCTCAGAAATGACTTCCACGATGCCACTTCTAACTCATCCTGTTGACCAACACAATCATAAGGCCTGCTGCATGCAAGAGGTAGAAAAATAAGACTCTACCTTTTGATGGTAAGAGCTGAAAAACATCAAGCCTAGCAGGAGCGAAGAAAACAGCCACCATTCCTGCAATCTACGCAGCAAGCAACACTGAGAACAGCAGTTCCATGTGCAAACTTCTCCTGATGCCGAAGGCTCAGGATGTGTTTTGCCACCCCTTTTTGCTTTTTGTTAATTGGATAAACACACATATTATTGGCTTGAATTGACCAGTAAATAAGTGGTCAGGAGTTATTTTAAGAGACAGGTCTGAAGTTCTGTAGAAACAGTCAATTAAAATCCTTTTTCCCTCATCCCGAATAAAGAAAACTCTGGAGTCAGGCTCAGTCACAATGCATTGCTTTACTATCAGAATATCTGCTTCTAAACTTGCCCCATGAAAGATCAAAGGGAGGAAGGGAAATACAAGGCACAACCTGAGACAGTGCTGAAGACACTAAAACTTGGGCCCATTTTTACTGATAAATTTTGTATTCCTGCTGTCATAGTATCCTTTTTTTTTTTTAAAAAAAAAAAAAAGAATAATAAGTTTCCATTTGCTTCAACAACAAGTAGATAGAATGATTCCTTTTGTTTTAACAACCATAAGGAGAAACCTGAACCCACATGGCATCAATAAGGCTCTGGCACCCAAGTAATAAATGAATACATATCCTAAGGTCTTGGAAGGCGAAGCCGTGTCCTCCTCTTTCATTTTCCCCATCACCGATTTATTGATTCTTGCTCAGGTTGGAGAACACCATCTGGAGGTCAGGCGGGGGCATACATTGCCCTAGGGTGCAAAGATGCTTCCAAAGTTGTTGGCTGTGAATCTTATTTGGGGTATCTGAAAACTGATACAAGAAGAAGACCAAAATATCTGCAAATGATGGTTTAAAAAGACCCTCTTGAAACAGTTCACTCTGAACCATCATTCAGCTCGCGGATTGTCAATTTATATAAATCATTTCATATGTATTAAGATAAAGGCTCTGAAGCTTTGCCATTATGTCATGTAGATATGTTTTATTAACCCTCCCTTACAAGCTGCTCCAAAGAAGTATCTGTGTCTCTTAATACTTGCTACATTCTCTTAAAGCCCTGTTTTCCCTTAGTAGCTCATAGTAATCTATAAACAATAAAGGCTTGCTAGCAAATTTGTGACACGAAAGAGTTACACGTTATCTTTTAACTTGGCTTTATTTGAATAACAACTGTGTCTTCTGGACAAACCTAGCGCCCTATGCAAATTTGGTATCTGAGTCCATTTAGTGGCATTTCAGAGAGGAATGAAAAGCGAGGCAGAGGAATCCACATGAGGAGTAGGTCTCAGGGCTGAAAATTGGTAAACTGGTCAAGTCATCTGATTTTGCATGCTTTGCCACTGCTGCCTATAGAATAGATTTACCCACATTTGATTTGTGAGACAGATAATAACAAGATCAGCCAGCACTGTGATGACAGTGGTCAGCTGCTTCCTAGACCTGAAAATTATTTGGTGCCAGTGATACAATACAAAGTAAAGAAAGTTTTCTCTCACTCTCTCCCCTGATCCCAGCACTTCACCAATGTCAGGCACAAATCTGAGTGACCATCTGGCACACTTGACAGAGTATAGCCATTTACACCTGATGTGGTTTGGCTGTGTCCTCACCCAAATCTCATCTTGAACTGCAGCTCCCATAATTCCCCCGTGTTGTGGGCGGGACCTGGTGGGAGATAACTGAATCACAGAGGTAGCTTCCCCCATACCGTTCTCGTGGTAGTGAACAAGTCTCATGAGATCTGATGGTTTTATAAGCGGTTTCCCCTTTCTCTTGGTTCTCATTCTCCCTTGTCTGCCACCATGTAAGATGTGCCTTTTGCCTTCCACCATGATTGTGAGGCCTCCCCAGTCACCGGGAACTGTAAGTCCGTTAAACCTCTTTTTCTTTATAAATTACCCAGTCTCAGCCATGTCTTTATCAGCAGTGTGAAAATGGACTAATACAATACCATTTTTTTGGTCACAATGGTGGCATTGTAAATAATACCATCCCATCATTTCTACCTGATTCTTCAAAAATCAAGGCAAATATTCTGGCTCTGGGAGGGACGTGGTTCCCAGGGCAGAAGCATGGCCATCATTTGTAGATGTTAGAGCCGAAAAGAAGATGGGGAAACTATGAGGCAGACAGGCTACGCTAATACTAATACTACTACTAATACATTTCAATATTTTTAAATCTTTGAGATGCAAGTAAAAGAACATTGTTTTTAAAATAGAAAAACTTATTTTAAGGTAAGGGGCAACTACTGGGGAGGCCTGAACACACCAATAAGGCAGGAACTAGAACTGAGGTCTGGAGAGCTAACTGGGATGAACCAACAATAACTCGCTCAGGTATTTCTGTTTTTCTCTGCATTTCTGTGTCTATTGCAGTCTCTGACTTTGATTTTTCCTCCGCATACTTCCTTTCCTCTTTCATGCTTCCCTTACCTTCCATCTCCAAGCTCTCCTACTTCTGCTTCCCACGGCACACCTCTCCTCCATTCATCATTTGTTTCTCATCCATGTGCATGGTAAAAGGTAGCTGGACCACGGTCCTGCAGTTTTTTGTTCATTTGTTTTGTTTGTTTGTTGGAGACAGGGTCTTGCTCTGTCACCCAGGCTGGCACGCAGGGATGAATTCCTAGCTCACTGTAGCCTCAAACTCCTGAGCTCAAGAGATCCTCCCACCTCAGCCTCCCAAGTAGCTAGGACTACAGGCGTATTCGACCATGTCCGACTAATTTCTGAATTTTTTTTGGAGAGGAGGGGTCCCCTGTGTTGCACAGGCTGGTGTTGAGGCTCCCAGCCTCAAACAATCCTCCCGCTTAGGTCTCCCAAAGTGCTGGGATTACAGGCTTGAGCCACTATGCACAGTTGGACCCTGAGTTTTTAATACGCGCTTAGCTCTACCATATATACAGAAGCTGGTATCAGCCAAGATTCCATATTTCTAGGGAAGCACATCTTATTAGTCCAGCTGGGAATGAGTGTCCACCCCTGGTTCTTACAACTGACCGGGGATCAGAATCACTTATGGAAAATAATGCTGCTTGGTGTCCTCTCAGAGGCTTAGAGTTCTCAGTGAAAAGGCCTCACTGTAACTCAGGCAGACACACTCAAGAGTGCCCACCACAACTCTGCTGTGAAAAACTTTGTTCACAGAAGAAACAATGCAGGAAGCACAAGGACACACGGAGGAGACCCCTTTCTCTCTCCCATCATAAGGCCTCCTTCAGATGAGAAAAACCGTGAACTCTGCTTTTCAGGAAGGTCCCGGGCTCAAGGAGATAAGTTCATGAGGCTGGAACCTGAGCCAACACTCTGTAGGCTCTTCCACCTTCCTGTTGCCAGCAATAACCCAGGGAGGAAGAACAGAGGACTTCTCCCAGCCTTTCATCGCAGCGGTTTCTCTTACAAAGCCAGTAAAAAGCTGCTTAGAGGTCTTCAAAAGAAGCCCAATCCCAGGGAACAAAAAGTCACGGGAGCCACCCCGCAGACTCTGGTGTACGCTTATGGCTATCTCCTTAAAGCACCACCGGCTTTGATCATGGATTTGCCCAAACATGTTTACTCTTGCTCTTACCTGTCTTGAGTTTTGTATTTCTTATTGTGTCTAGTCTAGTATTGAACACTGCCGGAGTGTGTCTAGACTATACTGACGGAATTATTTAAATGTGGGCATCCTGTACCGGTTCTACTGGCACCTAACTCCTGGTCTTTTCCTGGGGTGGGATGTGGGATGTGCCTACCCAGCTCAGTGCTAACATCTTAGAGTTATGTGAACACACCTGCCGTCATGTGGTGGGGGTGAGAGGTAGGGACCACATCTCATAGAGTGGAGACCTCGAGGAAAGGAAGAATCTGGACTGCATGCATCTTTGGAGACCCTCGGCAGCAGGATTTTTACAAACCTTTACCTTAAAGTGACCAAGCTACACACCCTTGCCTGATTCTCTCCAACCTTCTACCAAATGTTCCCTCTGTGAGAAAAACAATCTGGAATTGTTTTCAAATTTCAAATTTGAGCTTCTCCCATTGCTTGGAAGGAAGACAATATCTGCTCTCTCACATCTCTCTTTTACTCTGTGTGTTATCATCTCTCTTGTGTCTGGTTCTCATCTGGGTCCTCTGAACTGGCACCATCAGCTCTCTCTCTCTCTCTAAGAGCATCTCAGTAGCCAGGTCATCAATAACTGGTGAATTCTGTGTGCATTGCTTAACTCAAAATCTCATTGGATCAACTCATCTAATGAGGCCAGCTCATCTTTTCAAAACTAGGCACCCAGGTACGCATTAAACACCTAGGGATCAGGTGTTACTTGTGGTTAATTCAAACGTGGATTCAGTATAGAAAATGGAAATTGCATGGTATGAAACACGGCTGCCTAAAAATTAGGGCTCCAAGGCAGTACAGAGGCCCTGGGACAGTGAGTCTCATGACCAATATCGCTAGTACAATTTTGAGTTTTCAGAAAATTTATCACCTTCCAAGCCCCACAGCGATGGTTAAAAAGTAAAGGTTGAGCACAGAGCTCACAGTCAGGATACATGAATTTTCATACTAATCCTACCATAAGCCACCATGAGGAAGTTATCACACTCATCCCACCCACACGTGCTGTTGCTCTCAGCATTAAATACCAACACTGTATGAAAAATCCAATACCACACTGGAGAAATGATAGTATCTACAACCAAATAAAAGAGAAAAAACACCCCTGTCTTCATGGAGCTTCGAGTTAAACGGGGACAACACGTATGAGCGCATCTCTGCATCCAGGGAAATGCCGCGCAGGACAGGTACAAGGTTCTCTACCAGCGACCTCGGTCCACTCCCCACTGGGAGAAACATTCCCCCAAAGAGGGGAGCTGGGGTCTTCTTCATGAGTAGATGTGGATCAAAGACAACTCCAGCCTCATCGTAGAGCTCATTTTCTTCCCCCAAAGAAATGTCTTCATGTGAGGATACAGAGGTAGCAGGAGGAAGGCTCTGACGGCACAGTTCAGTGTCCTCACAGCAGTGGCTGCAGGCACTTACCCACAGGATGCAATGGCAAAGAATTATGCAGGCACCAGCTGATGCGGGTTTCCTGGCTGTGAGTTGTACCATAGTGGTGTGAGATGCAATCACGGGGAGGGTGGGGGAGCTGGGTGAAGGGGACTTGGGGCTCTCTGTACTGTTTTATGCAACTTCCTGTGAGCCTCTATTTTATTTTTTTAAAAAGTTAAAACAAATAAACAGACAAAAAAAATCAACATAACAAGTTGCCCCGTAGGAAGAACATTTTGCACTGTACAAGTTGCCCGGTAGGAAGGAGCACATTCAACAAAACACAATGCACGTGGCCCAGGGGGAGGAGAGGGCGGGAGAACCTGAGGCTGAAGAGCTTGGAGGAGCCTGGGGAGCTCCACCACAGAGGGCCATGGGTTAGTGTTTAGAACAATGGAAGCCACAGGGGGTTCTCAGGCAAGGGAATAACATGATTAGATGTGCATTCTTACAGGTGCTCTCTGGCAACATCCTGAACCTGTCCTGGGCAGAAGGAGAGAAGGTAAAATGGAATAAAAATAGGAAAACACTTTGTAACCTTTAAAGCTACATTCATAGCCAAAGGCAGGGTGAGATTACCCCAAGGCTGTCCCACCAAACAAAAGCAAAACCAGGAAACTAGGATGAAGGAGGAATATTTTTCTAAATAATTTGATATTGAAGTCATCCTCATGAGAAAACAAATATTTTGTTGGGTTTTCATCCATTTGCTTTATGGCTAAGTACTCTTCTAATTGTGAATTGCTGACAGGTTGAGCAGGGCCCCATAATTTATTTTCAGCGTTTAGGGTCTCTAAGGAATTTCAACAGATCCAGGGTAAATGACTGGGTTTTAAAATTTTTTTGAAAAATTACACTTAATAGAGTTTTCACTTAAAATCATGTGGGTGTCAGAAGGAAGAAGTTCAGATGAGATACTGAATCCCAGAAAAAGGAAAAGAATTGTGCCCAGCGGGAGATATTGCTACACTCTCTGAAAAGATCTGGGGGTGAGGGGTCAGAATTAAAGTCAGACCTTCTCAGTTCAAGTCGAGTGCCTTCAAAGCCAGCTTTTGCAGGCCTGGGTTAAATGTTAACCCTAAGCAGGAGAGACTAAGTGGGACAGATTCAACATCAATTAAGGTAAGACAGTCACTATCCCAAGGAGGGCGAAGCTTATTAGAGACCCGGAGCCATGATAGCACCCGTAAATTACTTAGAGGCATGACCAAGGAGTAATCCAATAATCCATTTATGACTTTAAATAAATCTGGCTGCACACTAAACCCCTTCTGAGTTTACAGACCTACAATATTCACAGCCACTGGCCTCGAATCAGCAGGAGGCCATCACGTCCAGTCCAACTTCTGCATGGTGTTCATAGTACAGAAAATTAACCAGAGCCAAGCAGTCAATACCACATTATCTCCTTCACTGCAGTTATTTATTCTATTTGTTGCTCTTCATTTCAAGCCAGCACCAACTGAAAAGATGGCCAGTCTAGCCCCTAAAAACAGACCCTTGCTGCTTTCTATTGAATCATGAAAGTTTAAAAAGGGGAAAACTTACATATGCACTTTGCAATTAAGAAAAAAAAAACATGTGACAGAATTACAGCTATATTTCCTACATCCATAAAAACCTGGGATTCATTTTGTCCAAAGATCACAGGGTGTGTTTTGATGAAATACGCAGTTTGGGAGGTCTAGTCTAAATCTAGCAATTCCCAAAATGGTACAGAGATAAATATCTTTTATTTATCTTATCATATATTTATTTTAATGCCGGTTAGAAGAAAACACTTATAGTATATCAAACCCTGAGGTTTTAAAAATAGTTTTGCTAAATTAAAGAAATGCATCAATTCAAAGGAAAACATGAATTCCTTGCCTACTCCTGACTTTATTGCCCCATCTTCTTCCTCACGACACTCAGTCACGAACCTGACTGAAGACAACTTCCATTCTCAGGTCCAAGTGTTGTTCTATCTGTTCCTTTAAGGTGAATCCAGCTCCCTTTCTAGTGACTGGCTACAGAACGGCTCTGTGCTCTGAATATAACCGGAAAGACAGAGAGGAAACTAAGGGCTGGACTGGCCCTCCTTTGTTTTTGAGAGAAGCTTCTGTAAAGCTGGTCACTCCCTCTAGCCATAAACATCTAAACTGTGCACCCTAAATACCAACGTCATCTCTCCCGTGTCCATGAGAACAACTAGTCTTGGGGTGAAGCCAGGCTGTCATGAGAGAGGCAGAAAGACTTCGACCATTCAGGGGAGCAATAAGTCACTGCCTCAATTAACCTGGAAATCGCCCGACTTCTGGAGTCGGTTTTTAAGATAATACATTTCCTTACCATTTAAGGCAGACTATTCATGTTGTTATTACCTGCAGCCCAAAGCATCCTAATTATAAGACGTGAACCTCCAATGATTGGGAAACCCAGGTCTCAATGCTGGATCGGCCCTGAGTCCCATCTCCTGGGTTCAGGCTTCAGGTCAAAAGCTCTGCATCTCAAATCAGCAAATACTCTCACAATAAGTGTGCTACTCCAGTAAACACAGAGGACAAAGAGAGACAAAGGGACTCGGACACAAGGAAGAAAGGGAGGCAAGGGGAGGTACAGAGAAAAACAATGTTCACTCATTCTTGTAAGATGCAATTCACTCCTTACTATGTATTGAATACCCCATAACATCCTGAAGATACGGAAGCTCATAAGGAAGGGCCCATGTCTTCAAGAAATGACAGAGCAGAGAGAAAGACAGAGGAATGCACAACTCAGTATGGTCTGAAAAGTACAATACTCTACAAGAATCAAGAAGGAAATAGGAGAAAATTTAAGTTTTTTTTTTTTTTTTTTTAATTTAGTTGGTGCTTACAACTGAAATATATGACTGGACTGGTCTCTGATCACTGAGCAGAGTTTTATGTGGAGCTCTCAGTTTTCTTCTTTCTTCAGGTTGTCCCTCCCCACCCCCCCACCCCCTTTTTTTGAAGGACTTGAAAGGCACACTGCTAACATTGGCAGGAAAGCCTAAGAAGTCAGATAAGCAATGAAAGCATACCCAGAGGAGGGGGCGGAAGGTAGCAGGCTGTTGCAGAGAGGACGCCTTGGACATCACAATTTCAAGGTGGCTGTTATTCATTTTCTATGTGATGCTACGTGTCTCAGTTTTCCCAACTGTAAAATGAGAATGGAACTACCTTCCCCTCAAGTAGATCTGAGGCTGAGAGGGAATGGTGCTGCTGAAAGGTCTTTGTGAATAGCTATAGCTATACCAAATATTTATTTTGGGACTGGGTGTGTTGACTTACGCTTGTAATCCCATAACTTTGGGAGGCTGAGGTGGGAGGACAGCTTGAGCCCAGGAGTTTGAGGCTGCAGTGAGCTATGATTGTGTCACTGCACTCCAGCCTGAGCAACAGAGCAAGACCCTGTCTCAAATATAATATAAATTTATTTCTAGAGCTAGCTCCATGCAGAATTTCAAAGAACCTTGGGGCACTTGAGTACTGACATCTATTTGTGTTACAAAACAGGATGAAACAGGATAAATCATTGCTTCCTCTTTTTTTTTTTTTTTTTGCTGGGGGACAATGAAGCTTGAACTTCTTATCTATCTATCTATCTATCTATCTATCTATCTATCTATCTATCTATCTATCTTTTTTTATTTAGGGCTTACACCAAGCATTGGTTCCTCAGATACAAGTTAAAGATGAGGAAAATTGAGGCAGTAAAATATTTGAAATCTGACTATAAAATGACTGTGTTCTAAACATCTTTGTCCCTTGAAAATTCATGTGTTGAAATCCTCCTCTCCAGCCAGGGTGGAGGTCTTAGTAGGTGGTGCCTTCGGGAGGTGATGAGGTCACGGGGGCGGAGCCTCAGGAATGGGATTAGGGCCCTTTTAAAACAGGTCTCTCCCCTCCACTGCGAGAGGACACAGGGAGAAGCCCCGTCTAGCAACCAGGAAGCCGGGCCTCACCAGATACTGAATCTGCTGGCGTCTAGATCTTGGACCTCCAGGCTCCAGAACTGTAAGAAACAAATTCCTGTTGTTTAGAAGCTTCCCAGTCTCTGGTGTTTTGTTAGAGCAACTAGAACAGACTAAAACAGGGGTCAATCATTAAATACCAAATTTCTTCCCATGCTCAGAGTGCCACCAGCCATTTCTCCAATGGCTTTGCATTTTCCACTCTTCCCAGAATTAGAAGGGGAGAGGGAGTCAGCTGAAGCCTGAGTCCTGCTAGGGCCACCTTGCCGCACAAGTCACCGGGTGTGGTTTTCTGCCGATGAGCATTGTCGGCTGGTTGCTGCAGATTTGGGAAGCACCAGTCTCCTTCAAAAGCCCCAAGAGGGAGATGGGGGTCTGGTTCCCTGCTTGTTCCTACCGGTCTGCTAGGCTTGTTCTACCAGGACACCTCTAGACACCTTCCCACAGGCGGTTCACAGAGGAAGGTGCTGAGCTGGGGGTGTCGAGATGCCTCTAGTGAACTGGAAGTAGATCCCATTCCTTCCACTTCTCAAGGTGCCTCCTCATCCCCAGTCTCCAGAGTGACTGAAGTTTCTACTGCTCTGCAAAGCCCAAGATAGGTCCACATTTTATTCCATTCTGATTCCCCCAGCACACACAACCACCTGATTCCCCTTTGGAAATATTCTGCACCAAATGAAATCTGAGTGAGCTCATTAATTATGAAAATTCACAATGCATCATTATAATAATTACTCTGATCACACAAACATTATACCACCATGAATAATTTAATGGGAATTGTGCTTTTGAAAAGCATGGCAATTAAAATAAAACCCAGGGAGGTGACAGAGAGGATGCGGGAAATACTCGCTCCAGTTTGTTCGAAGGAGGCTGTGCCATCTCCAGAATGCTCCCCCTTTGTCTTAAAGAATTACTCTCGACCTTAGGTGGTGGGGAGACAAAGAAGACAATGAGAGACCTGAGAGTTTATAAATGGGCTCCACTCCTGAGAAATGGAGATCAAGAGTTCAAAGACAGGCTGGTTTTCCCCTAAATAAAACAAGTTCAAGCGTCTTTATCATTATCCCCCAGAAAAATAAAATAAAATAAAAAATCCTGATTGAAGAAGAAATGATTCATCCTGCCTGGACACCCATCCTCAAGTGCCCCGAGGTTCTTTGAAATTCTGTCTGGAGGTAGCTCTAGAAATAAATACAAGTTTCCTGGTCTCCCAGTGAGTGGTGTGTACAACTAAGCCAAACAATCGGGGTGGAGGGAATTATATTTTGCACTAAAAAGAAGAAATAAGACCAATTTACCCTGTGACTTTTACTAATCATGACAAAATCTTTTTTAAGTACCTTACTAAGTTTGTGAACAAGCAGTAATTTCTGCAATGAAACAGCCCCCTGAGATTAGGGAATTAAGTTAATTGGAATGGTTGGAAAGGAGGGTTTATACTGTGGGGAGGTGCAAAATGAGACCAGAGGGAGTTTGGACCCAGTTTTTAAAGAGGATCCTCTGTCCTCACTGACAGCAATCCAGGAGACACTACAGGTTCAGGTTTACACGCTCCTTACTGTTCATGAAAAGCTGACCTATTATCTTGCTCTCTGGCTTTCAAATTTTTGAAAATCAAGGTCTATTGTAAGAATCACATTTTACAACATAAGTTGGTGCGCATGCTTGTACACACACACACACCTACACCAACACACAGAAAACACAGTCCTACCATGTGAAATGTGCTCTATTAGGAATAGAATTTCTATGCTATTCTGTTTAGGAAAGAAAACTGCTGACAGCAACAGTCCACCAAGTTAATTCCACTGCGTCATGATCCACAGTTCTTACTGTACACTTAACAGACACTTACAAAGTGCCTCATCTAGGTACTAGGGTACCTAGGTACTAAGTACACTCATGAAGTACCTCATCTTGGAACTTAGTACCTAGGTACTAAGTACCTTAACAGTACCTTAACGGACACCTAACGGACACTTATGAATACCTCATCTAGGTACTAGGTTACCTAGTTACTAAGTACACTTAACAGACATGAAGCACCTTATCTAGGAACTAGGGTACCTAGGTACCTAGATACTAAGCACGCTTAATAGATATTTACAAAGTACCTGCTGTGTGCCCAGCACGCATCTAGGGACCAGGGTTTCAGTACTGGCAACAGAGACAAAATCTATGCCCACGAGGAGCTTACATTCTACTGGAATAAGTTAGAAAAAAACATTGCCAAACCCATTTTTTACAACTGCTGGGTGAGGAAGTTGGGCAGGGATTGTCAACCTCCTTTTAATTGACACAAAAAGAGGTTGAGGTCGGGGAGTGTGGGCCTGTCTCCCTTGTACACAGCAGGAATCTCAGGGAGGTCGGCTTTGTTTCCAAGGCTTTCCTCGAAGTTTTGTCTTTCATACTTTTTGACCAGGATTCTTCTGACTGCAAGAAACAGAAAGCAAACTTGAATGTGCATAAGAAAAAAAGGAGATTTTGTCAGAATTCAGCCAGAAAAACAAAACAAAACAAAACAAACTGCTGTAGTTACTGCACCAGAAGGGCTTAAACATAGGAATTGATTACGTCGTGATGCAAGAGTTACGAAGCAGAGATGATGGTGAGACACCCAGATGCCAGTGACACAAGGGCACCCTGCAGCCCTAGGGGAAGAGGAACAATGGATCCCAGGGGGTTTCCAGGGACCAAGGCCCCCCACGGGGCAGGGTGCAAACCAGGCCACAGTGCACAGAGGCTGTCTTTGGTCGGCTGGGGTTCCTGAGACGCGCTGGCCGTCACTGCAGGCAGTCCAGGAAGCAAAGCAAGAAAAGGAGAGAAACGCTGTGGCTTTTCCCATTCAATCTCCCTCCTGTCTCCCGCCACTGCCTCAGACTGGACTAGGATGTGTCCAGAAGCCAGAAGACACGGGAACCTGGGAGGTGCGGTTCCCTCTAATCCAGAAGTAAGCAGGGGAAACAGGAAGGATCTGAGGACGGAAAGGCAGGCACTCAACCAGCAAAGGACTCAACCAGCACAGGTATTGAGTGAGATTGCTCCAGGGCATATCTCTGAGTTATGAGAATAGCAGGACAACCGAGCCTTGGGAAACCAGGAAGCTAAACCAGGGACTCTAATCCCTCCCAGACTCTCCTCTCCCTGTCACCTATTTTTGCTGTTCTGGGAATCCCAGCGTCACCTCCTCCTGCAGCAGGCCTGCAGGAGGTCGGCTGCATTCACACGGTCGGTCAGTCGGTCGGTCGGTCGGTCGGTCGGTCGGTCGGCATAGGCTGCAGGCAGCTCAGCCCTTCAGTATCAGCCCATCCAGGGGAAAAGGGCGCCTGGCACCATATGGAGATGTTTTGGTTGTCATCAGCGAGGCTGGGTGCTGCTGGCATCTAGTGTGTGGGGACAGAAACTCTGCACTATAGGGTGAAAATGGTGCCTACACCAGAGGAGGGGGGCTGGACTTCAAAGGGCTTCATTTGTGCTATGACTCCTGGGAGGTTTGCAACACCTCTATAGATATTTATTTCTTCTTGGATGTACTTGCAGGGGAATTCTGGGATCGCCTTGCAGCTGGCTCAGACCATAAGAATGTCCCTCGCGAATCTGGGAATTCCTGTGCTGCTCGGCTCATCCAGCTCTTTAGAGGCCTAAGAGCCGCAGGACCTTACCTCACCAGGAGGACGGTGCACTCACCTACCGCACGCTCCAGTTCAGTGGCTTTCATTTTGGAAAAGATGTAAACTTCCATCTGGACCAGCAATTCTCAATTGGGAGGGGTGGGATGTGTCTACATCAGAATCCTGGAGTAGGTTTAGCATTAAAATGCATATTCAGTCATTGCTATTATGAAATTGGGAAATCACTTTTTTCTGTTGTTGTTAAATGAGCCACAGGAGGCAAAGTTAATCTATTTGTTGTTATGTTGGCTTGGAGAACAAAGAACAGGATCTTTAAGGGATGGTGTTCCCTCCTCTGAGGGGAGTGGAGATAAATCTCTGGATTTTTATATTTATTTGGAAAGGGCATATATGTTTAAAGCTGGGAAATGCTGACTTGCATGTTGGATGATGGGCCCAAGCCCAGCAATGTCCTGGTCTAGAACAATTCAGCCCCTGGCTAGGGGGGACCCTATTTGACAATTCAATGGGGCTATAACCCCCAGTGGAACAGGGCATCACTCATCTTCAGTGTCTGATACGGTTTAGCTCTGTGTCCCCACCCAAATCTCATCTTGAATTGAAATCCCCACATGTCAAGGGAGGGACATGGTGTGGGGGTGATTGGACCATGGGGGCGGCTTTCCCCATGCTGTTCTCATGATAGTGAGTGAGTTCTCATGAGATCTGATAGTTTAAAAGTGTGGCACTTCCACCCTTCACTCTCTCTCTCTCTCCTGCTGCCATGTAGAACATCCCTTGCTTCCCTTTTCCCACAACTGTAAGTTTCCTGAGGCCTCCCAGTCATGCTTCCTACTAAGCCTGCAGAACTGTGAGTCAATCAAACCTCTTTCCTTTATAAAGTACCCAGTCTCAGGTAGTTCTTTATGGCAGAGTGAGAACGGACTCATACAGTGTCCCAGCATCACATGCCCTGCTGGCTTCCATATGGTAGGAAATAATGTTCCTTTCTGTGCCTTTGGATCCAGCCTTTCAGAATTTCAGAGAGCCATTCCTCCACCTTTTCTGGAAGCCCTTGTTTCATGTTATAGGACAGGGCACGCAATCCAGAGGTTCCATCAAAGAAGGAAAAGCAGCTGATATCAGATCTGCCTGCCCATCTTCATCAGGGCCTGAGGACAGGGTTTGCCGCACGCAGAATGTGAGATAATTTGGGGCGAAACATACAAGGGCCTTTAAACATGCTATCAGTTATGTATTTAGCTTGATGTTTTGGGGAAAATGCAATTAGTATGTAAAACAGTGACTTTCATGGAAATGATTGCTTAGGGCAAAGCTCAGATTAAAAGATTTGAAATAGAGAAAAACTGTTATTAAGTAAATGGAAGTGCAGATGATACCAATATAGGCCAAAAATTATTGAGAATCATATAGGGCAGACTGCAAATTAGAAAACGCTGATTTAAAAGTTACTAGCAATTTTCCGTCTTTGAAGATGGGGACGTTAAATACACCTCTTGGGCCTACTTTCTTTCAGAATATTTTCTAAAATGAGTTGTAAGTGTGTGTTTGCATGAGCGTTTTCAGCTGCACCCCTATAAACCAGGTACGCTGTGTTCTTGGAGAAAATTGTGACGTTCCCATTAACCTGAATGAAGATATTCACTGTTTTGGTTAGTCATGTAAATAGATGTATTAACAGGACTGTGCCCCACGGAGTTACAGACATTTTTAAATTTCGAAATCTGGATTTAGATTCCCTTGTTCTTAAAAACTAACGGCTAGTCACGACGCTGCATTCGTGTGTGTGTGTGTCTGTGTGTGTGTGCACATGAGCGTGTGTGCGTGTGTATAAGTGTGCATGTGTGTAAACATGTGCGAGGGTGTGTGTATAGGCGCGCGTGTGCATTAATGAGCATGTGAGAGTATGCATGCGTACATGTGAGTGCGTGCGTGTGTATGAGCGTGCATGTATGCATTAGAGTGTTAGCGAGTGTATGTGAGTATTTGTGCACGTGTGGGCACATGTGTGAATGAATGTTCATGAGTGTGTGTGTGACTGTGTGGGAGGTGCATGCGTGAGTGTGAGTGTGCATGTGCGCACTAATGAGCACGAGTGTGTGAGCATACACATGCGTGTGTGAATGTGTGACTGTGCGGGGGCCGGTGCACACATGCAGGCACGTATGTCTAAGCTTCTTCTCCACGGCGGTAAAAGCCAAGAAGAGCCGGCTACCCTGGGGAAATCAAGGGAAGGAGGGGGAAGCAAGAAGACGTGAATTTCCCTCAGCCCTCACTGAAGGGAAGGCTGTAAATTAAAGGGTTTATTTAACCTGTGACTGTGACACTCAGGTACAACAGCACGTGCCACACTTCAGAGACTAGAGTGGGTTTGACCCGTGGGTACATGAGAGTGCCAGCCTTCACAGTGACATGGAGCCCCTGTTGGCCCTCACCTTTCAGAAAGTCCTGTTAAAATTCCCACCTGCTCTGTGTCAGGCTGGGGGAACTGGGAGCCGGATCTCCTCCCCTAGTGCTGTCTGGGAGAGAGCTGTGCCCACATGGCTGTCCCAGGGAGAAGCCAGCAGCAGAACTCTACTAGATAAAGAGGCAGGGCCCGAAGAAACCACTCACACCAGAGCAGGACAGCCCAGACCCAGCTGCAGGCGAGCGAAGGAGAGGAGGGTTTCCTACAAGCAGGTCTCTGAGCCCTTCTGCCACAATAATGGGGACATTAAAAGTAAGAGAGGGCTGGGCGTGGTGTCTCATGCCTGTAATCCTAGCACTTTGGGAGGCCGAGGCGGGCAGATTGCCTGAGGTCAGGAGTTTGAGACCAGCCTGACCAACATGGGGAAACCCGGTCTCCACTAAAAATACAAAATTAGCTGGGCGTGGTGGCGCACGCCTGTAATCCCCGCTACTCAGGAGGCTGAGGCAGGAGAATTATTTGAATCTGGAAGGCAGAGGTTGCAGTGAGCCGAGATTGCACCATTGCACTCCAGCTGGGCAACAAGAGCAAAACTCTGTCTCAAAAAAAAAAAAAAAAAAAAAGTAAGAGAGGATCCTGCAGGGATAACTGGGGACATCAGTGATATTAAGACTGCACCAAACACACAATCATCCCAATTCAGAACTCAGTGTCCGGAAGGGCTGGATCAATTTGAAATGAATGCAGCTATTACCTCCAAATCAATACGGATCAAATTGAGGGACATTCTTCTAAAAAACCTGGCCTGTACTCTTCAAACACATCAGAGTTATGAAGACAAAAAAAGGCTGAGAAATTGTTTCTGATGAAAAGACACAAAAGAGACATTACAAGGAAACACAGCATGAGATGCTGGACCAACAAAAACTTAGTTTTCTTTGGCTTTAAATAACAGTAATGGAGTAACTGGAAACATTTGAATAAAGGAGGTAGATGCATAATAGTACCGTAGCAATGCCATTTTATTTTGACCCATGTGATTATATCAGAGAATTGCCTTATTTTAAGGAAGATACATGATAGAGGTATAATGTGTGCAACTTACTATCAGTTCAGAAAAATTGCACCTAGAGATACACACACAGATACGGATATAGATACAGATATGGATACGCAGGCAGAGGGGGAGAGAGAGAGAAACATTCAGACACAGCTAATAAGAAAAATACTGATAAACAAACCTGGTAAATGTTAATTTGGAGGAAACTAGGTGAAAAGTATATAAGACTCTTTGTACTATTTTTGCAACTTTTCTGAAAGTCTAAAATCATTTCCTAGTAAAAAGTTTAAGACAGTATTTTGATGCAGGAAGCACTTTATGCACAGTTGGCAGGATTTAAACCGGAGGCTCTCAATGCACTCAAGGGATGTTTGGCAATGGCTGGAGACATGTTTGGTTGTCATAACTGTGTGGGCAGGGAAAAGACTGCTGGCATGTGGCCCTGCACAGGACACTCCTCCACCCCAGCAATAAACAATAATCTTGCCCAACATGTCAACAGTGCTGAGGCTGAGAAACTCTGATTGCAAAATTTAAAGGAGAAGGAACGAGATTTCTCACAGACATGATCACACGTAGTGCTGGCAAAGCCGCTGCCCTTCTTGGAAAAGCAGCATCATCTGGCAGAGATAACTTAGTTCTTCTTCATCTTCTTTCTCTTACTCTCTTGACCAACATCTTTACTCTTTCTACCCCTCTCTGTCAAGTTTTCCAGGATCCTGTTCAATGGACACTAATCTCACCTGCCCGGCACTCCCTCTCTCCCTTCTTCTGGTACCAGCCTTCTTCCTGGAAGGGATCTCAAAACTCCAGCCGCGTGGACTGGATGGAAACTTCAATGTCTATATGGATCTTGCTGCTTTGGCCTCAGGTGACTGTGGGCCCAAACCAGGCCACTTCTAGCATCTCATCCTTTCCATCAAAGTTGAGTGGTCAAAGGCACAAATGAAAAATTGTCCTGAGGCCATGATCTAGACTATTTGTCCCACACGGCATTTAACAATTTTTTATTTGGTTGCCCACACTTGAAATCTGCCATTTTATATTTAAACATCCTTATTTCCTGGTTTATGAAAATCAGTAAGGCTTAGGAATCATTCTGCCCACACCCGCTACTGCCTATGGGGGCCAGGGCTATTCTCACCTGCTGTCACCACGTGGGAGTGGCCCTGGGCCCAAAGACAGAGCATCACACTCCTGTTCATCATAGCCCAATCAGTGTGCTTCACTCCTGAGTAAATAGGGGCCCTGGAGGCATTTGAGTTTGTAAGCCTGCATCCAGGAGGAGCCACATTCCACCAAACAAGACAGAGTCATTTCCTGAAATGTTCATATAAGCTAAGCAAAGCAAAGACCTTCCTGAGAACTGAAGTCCAGGAGCTCTCAGTGGCCACATTTCACATAATGTAGAAAATCCAAATGAGAGAATGAAGCCTCCATGAAAGCGTGCATGAGTGTGTGAAGGAGAGAGGGAGAGGGAGAGAGAGAGAGAAAAGGAGAGAGGGTAGAGATGGGGGGGAGAGAGAGAGAAATGGGGGAGGGAGAGAGAGAGATGGGGAGAGAGAGAGAAAGGGAGAGAGGGTAGAGATGGGGGAGAGAGAGAGAGAGATGGGGGAGGGAGAGAGAGAGATGGGGAGAGAGAGAGAAAGGGAGAGAGGGTAGAGATGGGGGGGAGAGAGAGAGAGAGAGAGAGAGAGAGAGAGAGGGAGAATATGTCCTTGATGCCCTATTCAAATCCCAGTGAACCCCTGGGTCCGGCTGGTTCCTCTCATCTTTTAATCAATTTTTCCTTGGCTTGCCTTTCTGTAGAAGTTCCTCTGCTGCCTGCACTGGTGTTAACCTGTTGCTTGTGTTTAAGAGTCTAACGTTCTTCCCTGGCAACTCCATTAAGCTCTTTAATCTTTTAAAAGCTGGTGATAAGATAATTTTATTTATTAAAATGTCTTTTTTTTGCTTTCATTCTTATTTGTAATTAAAACACAATAATTGTACATATGTATGGGTTACAATACGATATTCTGATACATGTACAAAATGTGTAATGATTAAATCAGGGTAATTAGCATATCAATTACCTCAAATACTTATCATTTTTGTTGAGAACATTCAAAATCTGTTCTTCTAGGTATTTGAAAATTTACAATAAGTTGTTGTTCATCACAGTCACCCTGCAGTGCTGGAACTTATTCCTCCTACCTCACTAAACAGGGTCTTGCTCTGTATCCCATGCTGGAGTGCAGCCGTGCAATCTTGGCTCACTTCAACCTCTACCTCTGGAGGTCAACAATCCTCCCACCTCAGCCTCCCAAGTAGCTGGGACTACAGACACTCACCACCATGCCCAGCTAATTTTTTGTGTGTATTTTTTGGGGTAGAGATGGATTCTCACCATACTGCCTAGGCTGGTCTTGAACTCCTGGGCTCAAGCAATCCTTCCACCTCAGCCTTCCGAAGTACTGGGATTACAGGCATGAGACACCATGCTGGCTGTCTTCTACTCTTTACTTCTATTCTATGCGATACCATAGGCTTAGAAAGGCTTATTATTATTAAAATGATAATTTCTCCCAAATTCATCTATATCATTTTCTTATTTTACATAATTCTAATTAACTCTAAGCCATTGACTTTTAATGTTACTATATGTTTTACCGCTATAGGTAGAGGTTGTCTTATTGATGTGGGCTAGAGTTACATGGGAAGTCTAATCTGTGCATAGGAGAGGCACTCTGTTCATCTCTTGCCATTATTTCTTACAGCCATTATTTCTTACAGAAAACCTCTTGCCATTATTTCTTACAGGAAAGCTGGCTTTGATTGATGTGGATTAGCTTCACATAAGCTTGAGGACACTCACAACATGGTGGTCACAGCACATGTGCCAAGGACCACGGAGACAGACCCACTAGGTCCAAACCCTGACTCTACCAATCATTTGCTGTACATTTTGGGAATGCACTCAGTGCCCCCAGTTGTAGGACTAACAAATGTGCTTATCTCCTGAGGTTACTATGAAGAGTAACTAAGTTTATATACATATACATATCTGCCACACAAATGATGGCCCTCCCAGAGCACTATACACTCCAAAACACAAATGACTATTTGGATGCTGTATCAGTCAGAGTTATCCCAAGAAACAGAACCAATAGGATATAAATATATAAGAGGAGACTTGTTATGCAAATTGGCTCACGTTATTTTCCTAGGAATGGCTGGTCAGTACATGGTGGTCCATGGGCCCATGGTCATCTCTGGTCAAAGTGCTCATTCACCACCCCGATCCACCAAAAAATGGGTATCTTGAGGTAGAGAAGTTGCAGCACATTCCTTTGAGTTGAACTTTATAGAATTCTTCTAAACAGATAATATAATGGAGTTCATGTAACTGAGATTACGAACCGGATGCTGCCCTCTTCCTCCTGCTTCTGAACAGTTCAGCCCAACACCATCAGGAGAGGCCCAGCAAGGCAGACAGTGGAGACTCAGTGGCTGGGGCAGGGGGTCAGAGGAGTGGCAAGGAGGACAGGTGGCATCAAGGGCTAGAGACTGAGTGGACTGAGATGGGGGAGGCAGGGGAAATGGCCTGGCCTGGGATTAGGAGAAGGGAGCTACAAACACAGAAAGGAAGAGATCTAGAATGACACGTGTGGTGCTGGATTAGAATCTGAGGCATCAGTGTGAACTCATGGTTTTTAAGACAGATCAATAGATTAGATAATAGACAGATGGAGGCATAGGTAGATAGATAGAGAACAGCAGACAGATAGAGAACAGTAGATAGATAGCTAGGATAGGTTAGGGGAGAGAGAGAGAGATGCCTAGATATAGAACAACAGATAGAGGTAGAGAGGTAACAAGAGAGGAAGAAAGAAAGGTCAATGTGTGTGCAATGATTTCCTACCTCTGTCCATGGAGTGGAGCTAGAGCACTCCACTAGTCATGAGCACAAGCAGAGCCATGATCTTGATGTCTAAATATCATTTCCCCACTAAAAGCAACTGAACTGATTCCAAGACTGGGGCAGGGAAGGTGCAGATGAGCCTGGAGGATCTTATATCCAGAAAGTAGGGCAGTGCTTAAAGGAGGAGGACATGTCAGAACAACACAGAAGTTGTCATAAAATGACTCCCACTGGCCAAACCTGTGATATTGTGAGCATCAAAATAAACAGTTATAGTAATGAAATGTAAGCCATAGAGTACAAAAGAAATCCAAGAACCCATCCTGTTATAGATTCATAAATGAAATGTTGAAATTCTAATGAGGAACAGGATGTTCATATAGACTCTGAACATCTTTCCACAAAATATGTCTTAATTTCAAAGGGAATAAGAGTAACCTCACAGTAGAGAAGCCCAGCAGACACCACCTTAATCAGGTGATCAAAGAGAACATCATTAATATTGTGACACATTTAAATCTCGTGCAACCAGATAAAGTACAAAGACAACAGCCGAGCATCCTGTCTGGAGCATTCCTGCCCAAAATGTAGCATCTGAATCACTAATCAGGAAGAAACATCAGACAAATCCGAATGGAGAGAGACGTGTCACAAAATAACTAGCCTGTAAGCTTCCACAGTGTCAAAGTCATGAAATTCAAGGGAAGACTGAAAAAAAGTAAAAAGCCATGACAACTAACTGCAATGAGCAATCCTGAACTAGATCCTTCTGCTGTGAATTACTGGGACGATAGTTGATATGGTTTGGCTCTGTGTCCCCACCCAAATCTCATCTTGAACTGTAATCCCAATGTGTCCAGGGAGGGACCTAGTGGGAAGTGATTGGATCATGAGGAGGGGGGCAGTGATTTTCCCCATGCTTTTCTCATGATAATGAGTGAGTTCTCACAAGATCTGATGCTTTTATAAGGGACTCTTTTCCTTTTGTCTCCTCCCTTTCCTGCCACCATGTGAAAAACGTACTTGCTTCTCCTTTGCCTTCTGCCATGATTGTAAGTTTCCTGAGGTCTACCCAGCCATGCAGAACTGTGAGTCAATTAAGCCTCTTTCCTTTATAAATTACCCAGTCTCAGGGGAATTCTTTATAGCCATGTGAAAATGGAATCATACAACAGTATTGTGTGGTAATAATGCAGCAATGGTAATTCTCTGATTTTGATGTTACCTTGTGCTTCTGTAAGAGAATGTCTTCTTAGTAAGAAATACACAACAAAGTGTTCGGGGATGATATGCATCAACTCAGCCAGTTACTCTGAGATGTTCATGGGACAAAAGTTCTAGGCACCTATTTTTGAAATGTTCTAAATGTTTGAGGTTATTTAAACATCAAAACAACAAAAAACTCCAGCCATTTTCCACTATGTATGAGTAATTTTTATTTGTATAAATGTCAGCCTCAGGAGGAAAGAGAATCCAACTCCAATGTTCAAAGTCCCTTTTATGAAGGAACTACTTACGGAAGAAATGAAATAATGAGGCTGGGTACCTAGAGATAAGAAATAGACATTATCTTCACCTGAAGGGGGAAGTGGAGAAGGGAGTGTTCCTGAAGGTCAGTGGGAGCTGGAATCTTGAACAGAGGTCACCCAACAGGAGTTAGATTCATGGGGAGACAAAGGCACAGCCAGAGATGGGCCCAAACAAGGAGCGAGTGGGGACCAAATATTCCAGCTTCTCCTTTCTCTTGCCCTTCAATCTCTTGCCATGTCCCCACTGGTCAGCCCCCCATGGAACCCAGCAGATATAGGAACCAGGAGTTGCCATTTGCAGGGTCAGCCTCCTAGGGTTCAGAGCAGGACAGAGAACAATGGAGATTGTATCCAAAATGTGCAAATGAAAAATAAAGACAAATAAACATTAGGTCATTTGACCCTTTTAAATAACTCCATGAAACACATTTTACCAGCCCCAGTGACAGACCCAGAAGCTGAGGTTTGGTGCCATAAGTGGCTTTCCCATGTCTACACAGTGGAGCAGGGATTTGACTCAGGCCGGTATAACTACCAAGCCTTGATCTTGCCTCCCAAACAGGACCTGTCTGGAGAGGAAGGGGTCCTAACTTGTTGAAACAAACCTGTTTTAGATCTCATCTTTCTCTCTTCCAACTGAGACTTGGGCCACCTCTGGTATCTGTCTCATTTTGCCTCTGATATTGAAGGCAGCCTGGGTTGACAGCTGAGTGATAAATGATGTTTGCTTACCCTTGATTTCAGGCAAGTATGACACAAACTCAATTAGGAAAATACATCTTCATGCTGCCTCCTGTTCATAGATACTAACCCAAGTAGACTTCTGAGAAGGAAAGAGATACAACTTGCTTACATGACTCTTCTATGTTCCTGTGACCTGTGTTGATCACACTCTCAAAGTTGGAGATGTAGGAATATATGTCATTCTTTGTCTGGTCTCAATAATTCATCCCTTTTCTGGTAACAACACCCAATAAGTCAAAGTTATAGTTTATCAGGAGGTGATAAGTGCAAAGAGAAATGACAAAATAGGGACAGGGCACAGAAAGGGCAGGAATGGAGAAGAACAGACAATGTGAATAGGGAGACTTCCATGAGGAGGTGCTCTTGGTGCACAGATCTGAGAAACTGAAAGTGTGTCATGCTGGTATCTAGAGGTTACCCCACAGCAGGCATGTGCAAAGGCCCTGCAGTGGGAGCCTATCTGTGGTGGTGAGCCCAGCAAGCATGCCCATGGGACGGGAGCGGAGTGTGGGGTTGAAAATGAGGTCAGAAGGATGCCACAGGGTTGGAGATTACAGGGTTGGGGATTACAGAGCGTTGTAGATCACTGCACGCACTGTGGCATTACCTCTGAATGTGATGGGAGACACTAGAGAATTTAGGGCAAAGGACATGATCTGACCACTGGTCAAGAAGGGCCTAAACATGCAGCTGGTGTTTGCTGAGGATGGTGGACATTTAGATCTTCCAGTCGGGCTAATGAACAAAGTAAGGAAGTACTGTCTCTAGAGGATTAGTAGTGATTTAATAATAATAAAAAAAAAGACAGTAGCAATTCTGTCTCTGAAGTTTATTACTTTTATGTGGCCAGTTCTGGGAATCCATTACCTTCAAGGAATGAAAATAATGAGTGTGCTTGGAGAATAGACAGGTGAGATATTTGAGAGAGAAAACAAAATTCCTTTTGCCTGGGACCAGATCTTCCAGGACCCTCTATTAGTCAGGGTTCTCCTGGGAAACAGAACCAATAGGGTGAGCATATACTGAGAGAAACTTATTTTA
Source organism: Macaca fascicularis (assembly GCF_037993035.2). Taxonomy (NCBI): domain Eukaryota; kingdom Metazoa; phylum Chordata; class Mammalia; order Primates; family Cercopithecidae; genus Macaca; species Macaca fascicularis. Next base: position 135,412,633 of record NC_088385.1, on the reverse strand, counting down.
AGGTATTGGCTCATGTGATTATGGAGTCTGGCAAGTCCAAAATCTGTAGGGCGGGCTGATAGGCTGGAGACCCAAGGAAAATCTAACATTGCAGCTCATGTCCAAAGACTGTTGGCTGGCAGAATTCCTTCTTGTCTTTTAGGGGTGGTCAGCCTTTTGATCCCTGCAGGCCTTCAACTCATTGGATGAGGCCTACCAACATTATGGAGAGTCACCTGTTTTATCAAAATCCACCAATTTGTTAATCTCACCCAAACAGACACACACACACACACACACACACACACACACACACACACACACACAGACTCAAGTCTGACTAAATATCTGGGCACTGTGGCCCACACAAGTTGAGACATAAAATTAACCATCATGGATACCTTGACCACTGGGGATTAGTAAGAAGCTGAAGTTTGCAGGCTTCTTGCCTCTGTGAATGGTAGAGTGGACCCCTTCCCACCCAGAACTAACAGGCAACCACACAGCCAAACCACTGCCAGCTGTCACCTCCATGGCATCAGTGCCACAGGGAGACAGGCTGGGGTCACAGGCCAGGACATGGCCAGGGAGACAATTGACGAGGAGAAGGCAGTGAGAGACTGCAGCTAGGAAATGTCATTTAGTTAATAGGATATGAACATGACAGATGAAAACATTGAATTCGAAGGCAAATGAGAAAAGTCTGCTCTCTGAGTCAATTTATTGCTTACAATTAAAAAGTAGAAAACAAAGAAAATGGTAACCTGGGGCTGTGTAGTGACCCAAAAGATTTACATAAATTGAAGATAAGAGCCTATCACCACTTAGGAAGTGGGAAAGATGGAACAGAGCCAGAGCAGAACAAATGCCCTGAAAGACTTCCCCTGGGATTTTTGTTCTCATAAATCAGGATGCCAGAGGGGCAAACCTTTTAGGGTCAACATATACAGCTGCAGCATGAGAAACTGGCAGGCTTTAGGAACTCAGCCCAGGGCTCCCACAGTCCTGGGGGTGAGCACCTGAGGTTGAAAGTAAGGTCTCCTTGTCTGCAAGAGGAGGTCAGTGATAGAAGATGCTACTATTGCAGTGCCCGTCTCTTATTGGAGGGATGTTGGATGGATGGATATCAATGAAAGAAGAATGAATGAAGGTCAAGACAAGCAGAAAAGAAGAAAAGTCACCCAGAAGTAGAGACGTGCTGGGAGATAAAGAAGGTCACCCTCCTAACTTGAGATGTCCTGGACTTTGTTGTTTGTGTGTAGGTAGGAGAAGTGAGCTGACCTCCCACATGGGCTGCCCCCACAATGTGCAGCATACCCGTGAGAAGCAGCCATCCAGTGGCTTTTGATGCCCTTCGTTTTGCTCATTTGGTTGGTGAATAGGGTTTTGCCTGCTGGGCATTCATTCCCCATCTTCTGATACAGCTCCACCTGTGTTTGGGCATCATCACACCTTTTGTCTTAGTGGTGTGGGTGGAAGTGACCTCGCCCCCAGGCTCCCAGGATTCCTGTGCCTGAGATATGCATAATCAGAAAACCCTATTCCCTTAAGTCAGCAGTGAGTGGGCCCAAGACCGCAGTGAGTGCCAAAAATCTACCCCTGCAACTTTTTCTACAAACATGTGAGAAGCCACTTTCTTTTAGTTGGATCAACTTTCTTTTAGTTGAGTATGCTGTGTGGACAGACTATAAGCCTGGAGCTGCTGTTGACAATGATGCCCTCTCTAAAATGAAGACAGCAAAGAGGACAGAAGAGCCAAAAGATTGGGAGAAACAGAAACTATCCAATGACATCACTTGACCCCTGGATCCAGCTGTGCCTGAAGTCTACCTGGACTTTGCAGTTACCTGAACTAATGGTTTTTTTCTTTCTTTCTTTCTTTTTGACTTTGGTATGGTTTGCTTAAGCTGGAGGTTTTGGCATTTGTAACTAGAGGAATCATGAATAAGAAACTGAATAATTTAGTGTATATTCAAAAAACATTTCCATCAAACAGACAGGGAAAAACTGCTTCAGTGTGTCAAACCCAACCTCATTGTTTCCAGTGGAGACAAAAATCACATTTTCAGGGATACCTTGTTTATGGCATAAGTAATATTTTTTTCTTTTTTGTTTGTTTGTTTTGTCTTAAAATCATCACTAAGCTGTAACTCAATGATAAGACCAGAAACTAGCCTAGAATTGGGTTTCTGTGCGTGTGTGTGTGCATGCACACATGTGTGTGTTGAGGCAGGAGGCAGTTTTCTTCAAGTTCCTTTATTTTGAGAATATGAGAATCCCTTGTTGCCTCAAAGACTTGCTAGTAGAATACCATGTGCCAAACTGGCTAGTGTTGGATCCACATTTCTACAGCATCTGGGTCCGCAGAGAGAGTGAGGAAACACAGCAAAAGCAAACATAATTATGGGGCCAGAGGGACCCATTGAGCAAGAAGGATGAAAAAAGTAAACTGCAGAGTTGGGAGAAAAAATTAACCTAAGAGAGAAATGTGGCCTGCTGTGGATGGTTTTCATGACTCTGAGAACTCAGAGGGAGAAGGGGTGCTTAAGATCGTGTCAAGAGTATCCTAACACTAAGCCAGATGGAATTATGCCTAAGCTGTAGTTAAGCATGAAGTGGTCAAGGGATGTCTCAGAATATAAACCTTTGACTCTCTGTTTAGGTCTATAATAAACAAACAGCTCACACTTGACCAGCTTTTCCTATTCCCCAATATTGTTGAATGCACAGTTCTGTTTTCTTTGCTTTGTGTTTTAAATTATTCTCAGTTATTGTTTAAAAATATCTATGTAAGGTTTCCATTGTGTTGTACTGAGGATTCTTCATCTCCATGGCTTTAATAATACAAATAATGATGGCCCTGATTTATTGAACTTTACTATGTGCCAAGTCTTACCGCATGCAATAGTTTGCATGGCCCCAAAAGTGAATGTCCACTTAGAACCTGTGAGCGTGTCCTTGCTTAAGAAAAAAATCTCTTTTCAGATGTCATTAAGTTAAGGATCTTGAAATGAGATCATCCTGGATTATAGTGGGTTATAAATCCAATGACCGGTATCCTTATAAGACAGACAGGTAAGGAACATTTAGAATGGAAGGCTATGTGAAGACGGAGGCAAAGATTGCTGTGATGCTGCCACAAGCCAAGAATGCCAGGAGCCAAGAGAAGCTGGAAGAGGCAAGGAAGGATCCTCCCCTAGGGGCTCAGCACCGTGCATGGCCCTGACAACATATGATTTTGGACTTTTGGCCCCAGAATTGTGAGACTATCAATTTTTGTTACATTAAGCTTCCCTGTTTGTTACAACAGCCCTTGGAAACTCATAAAGCATGCTAAGTATCTCTACTCCACTTTTGCATTAAATGTTGTCAACCATCCTATAAAATAGATATTATCCCTTCTTAGCACAGAGGTCCCCAACCTTTTTGGCAAATGGGACCAGTTTTGTGGAAGACAATTTTTCAACGGACGAGGGGGTGGGGAGATTGTTTCAGCATGATTCAAGCACATTACATTTATTGTGCATTTTATTTCTATTATTATTACATTGTAATATATAAAAAATATTATATAACTCACCATAATATAGATTCAGTGGGAGCCCTGAGCTTGTTTTCCTGCAACTAGACCATCCCATCTTGGGGCGTAGTGGGAGACAGTGACAGATCATCAGGCATTAGATTCTCATAAGGAGCATGCAACCTAGGTCCCTTGCATGCACCATTCACAATAGGGTTCACACTTCTATGAGAATCTAATGCTGCCACTGATCTGACAGGAGGCGGAGCTCAGGCAGTAATGTGAGTGATGGGGAGCAGCTGTAAATTCAGAGGAAGCATTGCTCGCTTATCCATCACTCACCTCCTGCTCTGCAGCCTGGTTCCTAACAGGCCATGGACCGGTACAAACCATGACCAGAGGGTTGGGGAACCCTGACTTATAAAACAAAACTGAGGCTCAGAAAAGCTGTCCTTTGTTTTTTCACTACATACACTTGGTCTTAGGGCCAGTGGAATGAACATCGGTTGATCTTTCATCCAGCATCCATCTCATCTTCTTTTAGTAACAGCCTTTCAGTTTTTCTCTGGGAGGAAAATCCTTTCCCCTTGGATACAAAATGATGGAACTATTAATGAGGCCGTCTTATACCTTTCTAGACAGAGATGAGCCTATGAAATCTGTGTGCATCCCTGACAGTTGGAATCACCTGCAGAGCTTTTAAACAGTAAAACTGATCAGCCCTGCCTCTATACTCAACCCTCCTCCATCCCTACCAAAGAGCCTGATTCCATTGGTTTGGGATAAGGCCTGGGGATTGGTATTTTTTAAAGTTTACCCAGGTGAAAAGTTTAGCCAAGGTATAGGCTTCCTTCATCCTGGAATCTAAAACATGAGCACTGAGACAAAAATAAGTAAAATGGTTCCTGTTTTCCAACCATGGTACCCTAAAGAAGTCAGACAATTATAGCCACAGGAACCCAGCACCTGGCAGCTTCCTGCTCATAGGAAATCTTGTCCTTCCACTTTCTCTGGAGTCAAGAGCTTCCAATCTCTTATTACTTAGTAATAAGCAAGTAAGGTATCAAGATGTTTCTGTTGCTAACAACCAAAGACTTCTGACCAATTCATCCAGGAACTGGTGGAACAGAAGCTCAAACTTAAGCTTTTGTTTCTATGACACTGAGCCTTCCTAATTAGTCTGTAAGTGATAACTCACCATGTTGCTGGCAAGATGAAGGGTGTTGAGATAAGAAAGAAAAAAACGTTATACATAGAAACGACATGGTCTTCTATATTAAGTCTTTGGGTGGCTTTAGGATCCCAGCCATCTGCAAGTGTAAGCTCAACATTTCTAACACATCATTAAGAACATCCTTAATCAGGAAAAAAAATATATGTACACATTGCAGAAGACAAGAAATCAGTCTCTCTGGGAGAGTAACTAGAATCCATTGTCTTGGAAATTTTGCTGATTTAGACTCCAGATGGGTTGTATTTCACATTTGTTCTCTCCTTGAATGCAGCAACTTCTAAGTTTCTAAAGGCATATAAAACAAGGAAGCTCAGTGCACAGGTAGGAGAATAACATCTTGAAGAGAAACTGGTTTTAAGAACATCAGAAGTACCCACTTAGAAACAAAAGCAACACCGTTAATACAATTTTTATTCTTCTTTAATAGACATAAAGGTAATTTTTAAATGACAGTTCTCTTAGTCACACCTAGGGTATATGAGTGCACGTACTTGAAAATACAGTAGAGGAAAACAGTATAAGGAATATACTGTTGTAAATTTCCTATATAGTGTACAAAGCACTGTAACAGAATTTGAATGCAAGTAATGATTAATTAAAAATGTATTTTTTAAGCCATAGAGCAATGACTAAAATTTAAAAAGAAGTATAAATAATAAGCCAGTAGTGGAGATAAAATGGAATCATAAAAAGTACTCCATATATAAAAAAGCTGGTAGGGAAAGAGGTAAAGAAGAATAAAGAGCAGATGGAACATAAAGAAAACAATGAGCAAAATAGTAGATCTTAATACAAGTTGATGAATAATAACATTAAATATAAGTGGTCTAAACATTATACTTAAAAGACAGAGATTATCAGATTGGATAAACAAGTGAAACCCAACTCTATGCTGCCTATAAACAACCAACATTACACATAAAGACATGAGTTAAAAGTAAAAAGATGAAAAAGACATTACCATAAAAAATACCAATAAAAAGAAAGCTGAGATGGCTTTATTAATATCAGATAAAATAGATTATAGAACAAGAAATATTTCTAAGAATAAAGAAAGGCATTACATAGAAGTGGATTGATATAACAACAACAACAAAAATCCTAAGTATGTACCTAAGACAGTGTTCAAAATACATGAAACAAAAGCTGTCAGAGCTAAAATTAAAAAATAGACAAAACCATAACATAGCTGGAGACTTCAATACTCTTCTCTCAATAAGTGACAGAACAAACAGGTCAGTAGGAATATAGAAGACCTGGACAACACTATACACATTTAAGGAATCATTGCAGCCTTGGGTTAGGCAAAGCTTTCTTAGATGTGACACCAAAAACCCAATAACTAAAAGAAAATATTAATAAACTAAACATCACTAAAATGTAAAACCTCTGATCTTCCAAAGACACATACTGGGAGAAACTATCTGTAAAACACTTACCTGACAAAGGCCTTGCATTCAGAATATATAAAGCACTCTCAAAAATCATAACAGAAAAATAATCAATAAAAAGTGGGTACAATATTTGAAAAAGATATTTCACCAAAGACAACACAAGCATGGCAATTAAGCACAAGAAGTAATGTTCAATATTATTAGTCATGAGGGCAAAAATTAAAACCTCAAAGAAATGCCTATTATACACCTATCAGAATGACTAAACAAAATAAAAACAAAATGGATAATACCAAATGCTGCTGAAGAACTATTATACATGGCTGATAGGGATGCAAACTGCTAAAACTATGTTTAAAAAGAGTTTGCAGTATCTTACGAAGTCGTATATACTGCCCCCACACAAAGTAGCAACCCCAGTCCTAGCTAGTTACTTAGGAGAAGTGAAAATATATGTTTGCATGAAGACTTGTTAGTGAATATTTATAGCAACACTCTTCGTAATTACCCCAAACTGGCATAATTTTAAATGTCTTTTCAGTATGAAATAAACAAACTGTGGTGCATTCATTCAATGGAATGCCATTCAGCAATGAAAAGGAACTAACTATTGATACATAGGCGACTATCAAATGCATCCTGTTAAGTAGAAGAAAGCAGGTCCAAAAGCTGCATACTGCATGATCCTGTTTTTATGACATTTTGAAAAAGGTAAAACTCTAGAGACAAATAGCAAATCAGTGGTTGCCAGGATCGGAGGTAGAGGAAGGAGGAGGCTACAAAGGCAAATAGACATTTTGGAGAGTAATGAGCATGTTCTATACCGCAACCCTAGTGATGTTTACGTGACTGTCTGCATTTGTCGAAACTTCGAACCATACACTCAAAGAGGTGAATTTTATTGTGTGCAAATTATATTTTAATAAGCCTGGTTTTTAAACAAAGTAGATGGCTGTAAAAATGTTCTATCAATCAGATGTTCCATTTATTCCATTAATTCTGTAATACTCTCCTTCACTTCAATTAATATACATTTTTATTAACCTTGCTTTTTATGACTATGGATGTATGAAATATCTAATACCTCCAAAGGCTTTGTCTTAACCTCTGCTCATAGAGGTGTTAACTACTAATATAATTGAGAGTGCTGAGCTCTTCTCTGCGTGACTGTAGCCACCCTTGTGATTAAGCTAACAGAGAACAGTGAGATGAACGAAGAAGAGGTTGAAGCAAAACTCAGCTGCTTAAGGGAAGGGCCAGGCGAGTGAGCAGAGGAAGAGAGGACTTGAATAAACACATGCTCCAGAGGAGAACACCCCTGCTCAGCTTCGGCACAAGGTAGCCATAAAAGAAATTACACCCAAGATGGGCAGACTATCGACACTTTTGAGAGAAGCTAGAAATCCTAATTTGTTTTTCATAATGGAAGAGAAAACTTATTTGATCATCTCAGTAGATGCAAAAGAGCATTTGATAAAATTCTATATGCAACTTCTAGCAAACTAGAAATCTTTTTTGTAATTGACAGATAAAATGTGTATACAGTTACAGAGTACAACACGATGACTTGATATATGTACACATTGTGGAAATCCTAATTTTTTATGTGAATGTTCCCATTTCTTTTCATTTCACTTTATTATTATTATTATTATTATTATTATTATTATTATTTTGAGACCGAGTCTTACTCTGTCACCCAGGCTGGATGCAGAGGCGTGATCTTGCCTCACTGCCACCTCCAACTCCAAGGTTCAAATGATTCTCATGCCTCAGCCTCCCGAGCAGCTGGGATTACAGGCCCCCACCACCACACCCAGCTAATCTTTGTATTTTCAGTAGAGATGGGGTTTCACCATGTTGGCCAGGCTGGTCTTGAACTTCTGACCTCAAGTGATCCACCTGCCTCTTGCCTCCCAAAGTGCTGGAATTACAGGTGTGAGCCACCGCGCCCGACCAACTCTCACAATTTTTAAATGTCAGGAACCTTTAAAAAAAATTGTATGGATAAAACAGTAGTTGTCTGCAGGTCCTGAAGTTTGCAAGCATAGTCAAGAAATGTGGGTATAGAGGAAAGAACTATAATAGGACGCATTCAGATCTGATCGTTTAATAGAATGATTTCCAAGAAGTTGCAATAACTATTAAGAGGCGGAAACACAGTGAGGAATTTCGACTTGAGGGATAAGAAGGGACAAGGATGAAAAGAAAATCTATGTGTCTGTGCTAAGTGTACACATGTTGTAAGTGTATGCAGGACAAGACATGAGCATCATTCTTTGGTGTTAGCATGAATGTGGGTAAGCTGTGAGGGGCTTCTCCACCCTGATGACATCCTCCTATTTCTCATCCCTGCTATAGACCCTAAGTCCCTTACCAGAAACCCAAAACCCCTAAAGCACTGACAATCCCAAGGTTTGGCTGGTTGGTTGTATTTAATTCATTCAGTGGCCAACGCTGATCTGAAGTCCAGCTATTTGGGGTCTTATTATCCTTCTTTATGTAAAGACTCATACATTGCACACAAAGTCAGCGTGATGTGCAAGTACAGGCTGCAACTCCAGACGAAGGCTCAGGGTGCCATACCACACATGCATATGACTTTATGCCTCTATTTTTCTATCCTTCCTTCTCTCTTGTAATTCAAAGATCTCAATAGTTCTGAATTTGAAATACATTTGCCCCCACAGATTTCAGAAAAGAGATTGTGGTCCCACATAACCTTCCCAGAAGGTCTCATATGTGACTAATAACCATCGCTAAACTTCTGAGGGCATCTCAGCCTGGCACCGCCCTTCCACTGGCTTTATAGAGGGACAATACATCAACCTCTAATTCAAGGATGTTTTGTCTCCCCTGCCTCAGCCCAAGTCTTAAATCTTAGGAAAAGATTTCTTTCTTTCAATGCCCTGTCCTATTTATGGAACTGCCCAAGAACAATTCTGCCTTTTCCGAACCCTGACAAATTGCAAAGCCTCTAAATCCACAGTCAAAAATAAACAGACAATTGGTATTAAAAATTAATCAGTGGTTTCAAGGATTCCAGAAATCAGCACTTAAATCCGTGTGCAGGAAGAGACAGAGATGGTTTTTTTTTTTTTTTTTTTTTTTTTTTTTTTTTTTTTTTTTTTAGACAGCAGTAATGTAAACAAGGTCAGAAAACTTTCCTCTCTAGAAGATATCTTACGGTGCAAACGCTTTACGTGTGGAGGAATCCGAGGGGGGAATGAACTGCTGCTTTTGATCATGAGAAACAAACGGAAAATGTATTTTGCAGATGATAACTTGCAGGCCCTTATGCACCCCCAAATCACGTGGTGAACTTTGCAAAGCAAAAAGCAGGGAAAGAAAGCCCCACCAAATCAAGGTTGCACTTAGCTAGAGGGCAGGGGCGGTTCGGGATAGGGGTGGGGCTTCGCTGTGTCCCTAGTTTTCAGTAGTTTCCCTTGCTGTGCAAATATCAGCTTCAAATCCAGTCCCAGTTGCCTTTCCAGCCAAATCACTGCCCCCAGCACTGAACACATGGACATCTGTAACAGCCACTCTCTTAATCAAAAGTAAAATCCTCTGGATACACACACACACACACACACACACACACACACACACACACACACACACACACGGAATACAAGCCTTAATGAAGAACAGTCCACACTTGCTTTAAAGGGAACATCCAGCATCCTCGCCTGGTAAAAGTCTCCCAAGGGCAAGGGGCGAAAACCCGGAGGAGGTCGGTCACGCCCTGCTCAATTGGCACCGCCTTCCTCTGCAAAGTGCTTTCTACCCATTCAGTCATTTTATCATCAAAAAAACTGCCGGGAGGTAGGTTGGGAAGAGAATTCTTCAATGGCCACTTTGCATCCAGGAAAACTGAATCCTAGAAACGCTGGAACCTAGAGCTAATGAACAGCAGAATTCAGGCACCAGATTGTGACTGTTGACTCTTTCAAATAAAATAGAAAAGTGCCTCCCTCTCCTACTCCCCCACCCCGACTTGCCCCCCCGTTTCCCTCTTCTCTCACCCCACCCTCCTCTCTACCTGGAGCTCCTAGAAGAAAGGAACACTTACATAAAATATAGCAAACTTGTCTGGTTGGTGTATCTGGGCAAGCGCAGCCTCAAGGAAAGTAGATTTTTCTGGATTTTCAGGCGGTGCGGAATGACTTTTGAAAAGCAAACGCTACTTTTAAACATCCATGACAACTTGTCTCTCAATGCGTTTCTAGCTCAGCCTCAGAGCATTAGGCGGGAGAGGGGTGGCTTTGAGGGTTCTCTGCTCAGAGCTTGGGGCCGATACCGGACCCGAGGCGCCACGCGAAGGCGCAGGGCACCCTTGTGCGCACTTCTGTTTAACCAAATGAACCCGAGACCTTCGCCAGGGCGCAGGCAGCAGGAAAGCGACGCTCTCCTCTTCCTACGTCCTGGACGCGCCCCGGGACTCGGGCAGCTGCTGTCCCTGGCAGAGCCGAGGCCTTCCTCCCCGCCTGCCCCGCGGCTCTTGGGGCCGGAGACCGCCTCTACCCGCCCTTCCCGCCGCCCGATCCGCGCGGCCACTCGGCCGCACACGCACATAATAATAAAGGCCGAAATAACCGCACGGCTACCTTTTGTGAGCCCTGCGGGAGCCATACATTAGCGCCTTTAAATTCCTGCAACCAAAGCAGGGCCGCCACTCCCATTGTAGAGAAGAGGACACTGAGGTGAAGTAGCTACGGACAGGACCGGTGGTGAGCTAGTTCTCATCGCGAGGGGCGCACCCACCTCCCCATCCGCGCTCCCAAACCACAGACGACTCATTTGAAGGAGCCCACAGAGAGCCCCTGGTTTCTGCCATGCTGGGGTTCCTGGTGAGCTGCGCGATGGTGCGCGTTCCTCTAGGGCCAGCACGGAGACCTTAGCGGTTGCGGAAAGGGGATGCAAAGAACCGGGCCTTCCCTTCTGGAGCACCAGCCCCACAGTGCTGAAGCTGTGGATGGGGAGTTGTGGATAGGGAGCACACAGCCGGGAGGAAGGGGCGCACGGAGCGGAGACCCTCTCCTGGACACCAGTTCCACAGGGTGACTGTGCTGGGCCTGGGGCAGGTCCCCACGGAACTCAGGGATGGGGAACAAACACCGTGTCCCTCAGCCACGCCCCCTCCTCATCCGTGGGGCAGCTCTGGGTCTGGGGGGTCCGGGGTGGGAGATTCGGGACTCGGTAACAGCCTAACTTGCCCGGATCCTGGCGCCCAGCTGGGAGCGCCCTTCTGGATTAGGGGCGGCTCGGCATCCGCAGAGGCGCTCTTGGTGGGACCCGCGCCCCCACCAAGGCCCCCGCCGCACCCCTCGCTTCGGCTGCCCTCACCCCGAGCCACCCCGGAATCGGGAAGTTCGCATGCGTCGGCGCGCCACGCACCCGCCCCGGCCTTACCTTTGCCCAGCAGCGCGCCCAGCAGCAGGCTCAGCGCCCCGCACAGCGGCGCCGCCGGCCCGGGGGCCGCACCCTCGGAGCGCATCCTGCGTCCCGGCCGCTCACGCCGCCCGCCGCCAGCCTGAAGCGCAGCGCCCGCCCGCGGCCCTCGCCGGCCGCCCCATGCCCAGGGCCACTCCCGCAGCCCGGTCGGCCCGGCCCGCTGCGTCTCAGCCGTCCGCGGCCCGCCCCTGCCGGGTCCACGCCGCCGCGGCTCGGGCTCTGGCTCCGGCGGTTCCGGCTCCGCCGCTGCTCGCGCTCCGGCCGGGACAACTTTTCTCCAGCAGCCGCCGCAGCCGCCGGACCGCCCCGCCCCCGCCCCGCCCCCGGCCCCGCCCCCGGCCGGGCCCCGCCCCCGCCGCGCCCCGGGACCGCGGGCAGATTGAGGGTGCGGGAGGAGAGAGTGCGCCTGCCCGCCGGGAGGGGCGGCAGATGGAGAACCCCTCGCCCGGGCTAGGGAGGGTGTGCCCGGGAAAGAAGACGGGACGGGGAGGGGGCGTCTCCCCAGGCGGCTGGGACGGCTCCTCCGGGGGGGGGGTCCACGCCTTCCCAGAAGAACTCAGCGTTGGCAGCCTCTTGCCCGGGTGCCCAGCGGTCCGCGGCCCGGAGGGTCCTGCCCAGGGACCCGACGCTCAAGGCAGAGCTGGACCCCTTCTCTCCACCCTCCCGTGGTCACTGCGGGACCTGGTGGTCGTCACGCCCCATTCCTCAACTTCAGGTGGCCCTTGTTTTAGCCTGGAGGGCTGGGGACATCTGGAATGCAAAGTCCCGCGCAGCTGCTGCGGGGAGAGCTCCTAGCTGGATCACTGAGCGGGGAAAAGCAGCGCGCAGCGGAGCGTGAAGGCGGGGTGCGGGCTCAGACAGATGCGGGTGTGCACCTGTGTGTGTGTGTGCGGAGGGGGCGAGGCACCAGATCGCAGCGGTGTCTCTGGGAAGGGGACTAGAACGCAGAGGGGAAAGAAAAGATCATTTTTCACTGCATGTCTGTGGGCTTCCATTCCCCAATCATCTCCCCCACAACAGCATGTGTTTTATTATCTATTCAGGAGGTGGGGAATAACCCCTCTCCAGACTTGCTCCAGCAATAAGCAATTTCTCTGCAGACTCAGACAAGGAAGATCCGCCCTCCCCGCCCCACTTCGTTCTCTGTATCTTTTCCCTCTGGTTTCTCTAGCGCTGGCCTCCCTCATGGTGGTGATCCCAGGTGTTCTCAGCGGCTTCCCTGTGCGGTTCCTGATGCTCATGCTAAGGTCTTTCTGCCATGCCTGCTCTGAGCAGTTTGAGGGCGGGACCTCGACTCCCCCTTGTGACTGGGAGTGAAGGGCCATGGGTTCGGAGGTCTCTGGACGTCCCCTCCTGCCCTGGGCCCCTTACCACGGGCTCAGCATCCCCTCTCACCGTGGGCTGGCTCTATCCAACGTCAAAAGGAAGCCTGAGCGGTCTTTTCTCACCATCAGCGCAGGAAAGAATTTCAAAAGAATAAACGAAATCCTTGATTGAAAGAAGAGAAATGTAAACGAATGATCCCCTGCAACCGCAACCCCAAGTCTTATCTCCCCACTCAGCCCCTAAGGAATGAGCCAGGCATAAGGAGAAACTGGGACGGAGTGGGGCGAAGGCCTTGCAGGGCACTGGCCAGAGTGGGAGGCTTTCTCCTGGGGTGGGGCCCGGAAGTCTGGGCCAGGCTGAGGGGAGATGGCTCCCTTGTTTTCCTGGCCAGCTCTACTCACATGAGGTGGGGAGAAGGTAGCTTGAAAACTAGCCAGGCCCCAAAGGGAATGGTAAAAACTTGATTCTCATAGGCCTGGATAGCAGATACTTGATTTTTAAAGTGGATTATGCTGATAATTGCCCCGTTCCTCAGTTCATTCGGCTAGTGTAGACCTGACCTTGGGGGTAGGGGGCAGTTATAAAGTGGACCTGGGCTCCTAAAACGGAAGATAGGTTTTATTCTCAGTGTTTTGAGTCTGCACATCACTGGGGAATAAATATATATATTTTTTCATTTAAATGTTCCCAGCATGAAGGAAAAATACACAACATGTCCCATTGTTTGTAACTGAGGATGGGAACCTGCCTTGTCCTCTCTCCTCTCTGTCAGATAAAAGGGACAAGAAAATAAAAAGCCAAAGAAGTGCCCGCCACTCCCCTGTTCTTCTGTGCAGCCTCATAATGTACCTTCTTTCCACATCATTTCTTTCCTTTTGGCACAGAACATTGCTGTCCCTACTGCAAAGACAAGTCGGGTCCTGGACTACATCTCTATGATGCAAATAATCAAAACCAGGGGCTATGAAACAAGCCACAGCAAAATAAATAGTAATTTCACATGGGGTTGGAATGGGGAGAGGATTCTCAATCAGATAAGCTTACTGCACAGCACCCCAAAAGTATCCACTGTCTTCAAGTGCTCCTGAATCACAGATATCCCCTGAGACGATGACGCCTCCAGGCATCCCCTGTGAGAGCCTTCAGGAGACCCAGCAAATGAAAGCTTCTCTGCAAACCTTCCTTTAGGACTCCATTTCATCTATTGCATGTCCCTCTCAAGAGCTGTCAAACAAACATCACACAAAACTGAACAAACAAATAAAATAGATGATATAGTCGATTTCTCTTTTGTAGGTAAATCCACAAAAATTGAGGTTCATGGGCTAATAAAGTTTTCTGTATTTATTTTTTTTAAGTCATGTATCATTTAACCCCCAAATCATTAATTCCTTAACTTAAATTACTTCCAGATGGTTTTCTGAATTTCCTAAGGAACATCAGAGGCTGCTAATCTCCTCAAAGGCTGTTGCAGAATTCCTTAAGGACTGTGGGCACATGGAAGCACTTAACATAATTTATGGGAGAGGAGAATGATTGAAAAGAGGAAACTTGCTGCTTTCACAGGGGCTCAGGGTTCCTAAGTCAATGAGGCAACTGCAGATTGGTTTGTTCATGCTTAAATGTTAAATTGTTAATATCGCATAAAATGAGGGATGGAACTCATGACTTTAGTTCAAAGGCTTCTTGCATTGTCTATCTGTAGACAGGGGACTTCTGGATATATATTGCTGAGGACATGGAAAAGAAGGGCTATATGTTGGCCTCGTGAAACAGCTATAGTCATCCCGAAAACTCAGTATCAAGTCCTGACTATGGTGCTCACTATTAGAGACAAAAAACGAGGAAGAAGGAAAAAAGGGGGAAAATGAAAGAAAGATCTATGCTTAGTTCTGTGTCCTGCCATTGTTCTTAAAACCTATAGGCACTATCTGATTTAATACTCTTCACACTCATGGGGTGTATTATTATTATCCTTGGACATTTTATTCATTCATTCATTCAACAAATAGGTGTCACTTGCTTACTATTCATGAGGCCCAAATTTTGGGGTTCTACCAGTGAACAAAATAGACGGAGGTCCTAAATTCGTTGACCTTACATTCTAGTGGAGGATGCAGACTCTAAAGTAATACACAAGTAATTGTATCTGATAATGCAGCAATATGTGTTGTGAACAAAAATAAAGCAAAATAAGGGAAAAGTCTGATTTGGGGGTGCAACTTTAGGAAAGTGGGTGAAGTGAGAGCAATTTTTGGGAAAAGAGCTTCTCAGGCTGATGAAAATGAAAGTGCAAAGACCCTAAGCTGGAGTCCTGAAAGGTCTTATTTTTCTTTCAGAAGGATCACTCTGGCCACGTGTAGACCACAGCCTATAGGGGTAGCCAAGGAAGCCTGAAGTCTGATTAAGAGCTGGCTCAAGGCACCCAGGATGCTGGCACTGGAGTAAGAGGAGCAGCATCGTGAGGTTCAGACATGGACCAGTTAATGATGCCTGGTGGAAGTGAAGCCAGCGGGATGTGCTGATGGACGGGTGTGGACTGTGGAAGGGAAAGAAGAGGCCACCGTTTTGGTCCAAACAACTGGGTACCTGAGGGTTCTCTTTATGGAGGTGAGGAAGACAGAGGGTGAGTGATCTGGGTGGGTACATTGGTACAGATGAGGAAACTGAGGCTCATAGAGGAGGTTAAGCCACTTGCTGGTATGTGACAGGCCATACACTGAAAATCAGCTCTCTGCGCTCCCCAGAAGCAGCCAGGCCAGTTTATGACCACCAACCCTAAGGAAAATTGAGTATTGCATTGATATGAACATAAGCCCTATGTCATCCCCTCGTTCATTAACTCCAGGTCTGAGTCTGGCTAAGGTAGAGAGGAGTCAGAGGTGTGGAATGTGGAAATAATATATTCTTCCTCTCTCCGTGTGGATAACGATTCCAGCCTTTATTCCATTTAATGTAAATATATCTAGGGAACATTTATTGGGGGCCATTTGCTGTCTGCCCTTGTTTCTTTATTTGTTTGCTTGCTCATTCCTCGCTCCATGTCAACTCCATGAGGGGCAATGTCTGACATGCTCACCCCTGTATTCCCAGCCCCTACAAGTGTGCACGTGAAGATAAGTCCTTGTCCAATGAATGAATGAATAGTGTAAATCCATAGACTATTGGCCTTACTTTACTAATGAGGAATCTCAGATTCACACATTTTGCCTTTAGTTCATTTAGCTGTTAATAGTGATGATGATGATAATAACAATTAATATTTATTAGGTGCTTGCTAATTGTCAAATAATCTCATTAACAACCCTATGAACATGTACTCTTGTTGTCTCCAGTTCACACAGAAGAAAACTGATGTCAAAGAAGTGAAGTGGCTAGTTCAATGCCACTCAGCTAAGAAGAGGTTGAGCTGGGATTTAATCTAGACCATCTGCCTTCAGAGTCCACACTGGCAACCACTCACTAGACTGATGGGTGTGTGCTCAGGTGTGCCTGTTTCCTACACCAGATGTCTAGGAAACTTGTGTTAGCTCTCACTTGCTAGGTCTCTCTTTGTGTCAGGTTTCACTTGTTGGGCCCTTTTATTTTAAACAAGCACTGAAGAATTGTCCCTTTGTAACTTCCACTTACCATCCCAGACAACATCCTGAGACCCTTATGCTGCTCTAGCACTGCTGCTTGAACTCAGCCTGTATGGAGCTTAATCGACCCTGAAGAGGGCATGGGCCCAGCATCCCCAGATAAGATGCAAGATGCAGGTGACTTTTGGCCTGTGAAAACAACTTTTAAGATGGATGCTCAAATGCCCATACCTGGTCAAATCATCCTATTTTCCACGTGGTACCTGTTGAAAGCCCAGATTCCTCTCACATTTGTGGTTAAGACCCACAGAGTGGACTCTCCACCCTTCACCCTTCCACTAGGGTTCAAGGTCAGCAAATGATCAATTTACTATAGGAATTAGGTTAGCAAAGCTTCGGATTAGGTTACAAATGGAAGTAATCACACTGGTATTTCCTTAACCGTATTCGCATCACCATCATCATCACCACTATCACCATCATCAACATCATCATCACCGTTATCGTCACCATCATCATCACCTCACCACCACTATCACCATTGTCATCACCATCACCATCATCATCACCATTATCATCATCATCACCATCATCATCATCACCATCACCGTCATCACCATCATCATCACCATCACCATCATCATCACTATCACCATTGTCATCACCATCACATCATCATCACCATTATCATCATTGTTATCACCATCATCATCATCACCATCACCGTCATCACCATCATCATCACCATCACCATCATCATCACTATCACCATTGTCATCAACATCACCATCATCATCACCATTATCGTCACCATCATCATCACCATTACTATCATCATCACTATCACCATTATCACCATCACCGTCATCATCACCATTATCATCATCATTATCACCATCATCATCATCACCATCACCATCATCACCATCACTATAGTCATCACCATCACCACCATCATTATTACCACTATTGCCATCACCATCATAATTACCATCACCATCACCACCATTACTATTATCATCACCATCATCATCACAATCAACATCATCATCATCATCATCTCTAACACTTGCAGATTCCTTATTCCGTGCCAGGAACTGTCTTAAGTACTTTGACAGGTGTGGATTCATTTAATCCTCACAACAGTCCTATGACATTACTTTTGTTATCAGCCCTACTTACACATGAGAAAATTGAGATACAGAGTTTAGGAGACTTATCCAATGTCACGGAGCAACTGATTGGCAGAGCTGGTATTCAAACTCAGCTACTCCCGCCATAGACTCCCTGCTCTAAATAGACATTTCTCAGATTTTCCTGTGTATACACGTGACTTAGGGAACTTGTTAAAATGCAGCTTCTGATTTAGGTGCTAGGGGTGGGATCTTCTCCTATGCATTTCTCCCAAGCCTCCAGGTGATCTTGACATCGTGAGTCAGTGAGCCACCTTTGAGTAACAAGTCCCTAAATCATTACCCTATTCTGCTCCCTATCTACTCATGCAAAGTCATATTATCCAAACCATATTTATTTGAAAATTTCACTGAAGTTAAGCTCTTTCCTGCTTCTCAGTATAAATCAATCACAAGCATATTCAGTGCATTCTGTCATTCCAGAAGAATCTTGAGACTAGAGAATTCATCCCGCAGTTAGTTAATCATGGCTATTTAATACACACTCCTAACTGAAACCAGTATTTGGAGTGGGCAGGTGCAGTGACTGACTTTGGTCTAGTTAGTAGCTGCTCCATCAACTGAGTCCCTAAGTGACCTTAATGGGCACAGAACCCTGCCAACCTGCAGTGGACATGCACAAAAATGGAATGAGTGGTGAATGTTTGCTGTTGTATGCCCCTGAAAGTTTGGATTATTTGTTACAGCACCTTCTCATAACCCATCCTCATTGGAACACCCAGGCATTCAAATTCATTGCATGCCCACTCACTCAGCTGCATTCCTGTTCCTTTTGGATGATCAAGTCTTGCAGGAATAAGACCTGCTCTGTGTCTATGCATTCTTCAGTTCAATAGTAATTGTTGAGTGAATTACTTATAGGCAGGGTGCCTGCGCTCTGACAGCCCATTAGGCGGGATAATATGCATGCACAAATATCTCAAATCAGCATCGGAAAATAGGCACATATTAAATGTTTTAAGGGCCTAGAGAAGATAAAAATGATTTCACTACCCACCTTCCCCCCATTTATACTAATTATCCTGTTCCCTCTACTGGTTCTGCCCAGTTTTCTCCCTCCAGAGACCTTGTACTTGCCGCTCCTCTTCCTGAAATACTTTTCCTACCATGTCCCTCTCCTTGCGAATATTATCCCCTCAGCAAAGTATTTTGTCCCAGGGCCACATCACCAGAAACCAGCACAGAGCCTGAACCATATCCAGCACTCAATAAATACGACTGAAGAAATTTCATGATGTTTCACGGACTCATTTAATCCTGATCACAGGCATCAGGAACAGTGGGAGATTAATAGTGGGGATGCAAGGAAAGAAAGACAGGAGAGCAGGGTCTTTCTGGCAGGAAGAATGAGACAGTATGCAGGACAGCCCATAAACAAGAATGGAAGTTGTTGTAGCCAGTCAGTTCTCATGACCACCAGCCAGAAGATGCCGATTAAACCAGCTCCAACATCTTGGCATTGAGTGGGGCTGTGTTTTACTGTTATATCGATTTCACCCTCTCCACCCCTACGTCTTTGGATTTATTTTCTCAATTTTGTAGTCCTTACTTATAAGGACCTGAATGTTGAATTGTTAATAGAAAATAATTCAAACTCATCCACGCTACGAAATGCATACAGAGTTCAGTTCCAATATTAAACTACCTTTAAAATGCCCCTTCTGGCTGACCATGATCCGAATCCTAAGCTATGGGATTACTTGTGATTCACAGCAGATCCAGCCAGGTTCTGGGAAGGAGGACGCTGGTGACTTTTATGTATGATTAGCTCCTTTCAACCACCTTTCTTAGGGGCAGACAATCCAGGTAACTAAAGGTGCTTCATAGAAAGACCCACTGCATTGCTTTTAACTCTCCTTAAGATTCTCTGATGGCTTGTTTAAAAAGATTGAGCTTCAAATGGAAATCTGCCAAAATTGTGTTGTTTTGACACTTGGAACAATGGAATGCCAATTCCATTAATTTATGTGCGAAATATCTCAGCTCCAGACCCACACGCAGCCTGGGAATGGTTCTAGAGTAAACAGCGCTCCCTGGTGGCCCTGGCCAGCATTTGTTGCTAGCAGAGAAAAAAAAATAAGAAAAACTCAGATTTGGGGGTCTAAGTGGCAAAGGAATCAGAAGGGTGTCACTACGTTCAGCAGCATTTCACACTAATGAATGTCTTTGTTCTCAGGAGGTAGTAATGGTCACCACTGACTCCTTTACCTCTGACTTGTAAGTAAAAGTTGTGATACCCCCTGGGGCAACCCATCTTCCATATGTTCAGTAAATAGTGATGCTTACTTAAAGCTGTGCCCTGGATAGAGCTCAGGAGATGGCCGTTTGATCTTTATGGAGCATCCGAGAGATTAAAGCTCAGCCCAGCTGGGAGCAGGACCAAGGCTGGTGGAAGGAAGGCATTAAATTTTTGCCTCCAGCTCACTACAAAAGGCATTAAGCTTACAGTGTTTAGGTTGCCATTCTGCTTATGGATGGAACTCAAATGCCACTGTATCAATCAAGGTTTAGTGAGGGAAACAGAACCACTAGGAACAGGAATCTATTTTTAGGAATGAGATCTTATATAATTGTGGGAGAAGCTAGAGCTATAAGAGCCAGAAGAGGGAGTCAGAGGATAAGCAGAAATTACTGACCAGCTTCCCTGAAGCTCTGGCATGGGATTCAGGACAAGCTGAGCTTTCAGTCTATTTCAGGGGAACAAATTGGAACTCGCAGGAGGATCTGGGGAGGCAGGAGTCTCCAGCTACCAGACTAGGAAGATGAAAGGGGTACTGTTCAAAAAGTGTTTGAAGGAGTTGAGCTTTCAGCATGACCAAGTCAACATCTGCTGGATGGATCTTCACACAGGTAACAACCATAAACTCTGAATAAGATACAAAACAAAAAGAGCAACACAAACACATCAACAACACCGCAAAGACTTCCAGAAGGCTATGAAAAGTGAAGGAAAACGGGAGACTCTGGAGGTAGGTAAGTTGACATTCGGAAGGAGAGGCATGGAGTCACTTTCCTGTTTTGGTGGCATTTCCCCTAAAAACAGGCCAAAATCATTGCTGCAAGGGACAACTAACACTCCTGTAGAAACTCACTTTTTCTTTTTTTAAATTATTTTTTATTTTTTGTGATGGAGTCTTGCTCTGTTGCCCAGGCTGGAGTGCAGTGGTGCAATCTTGGCTTACTGCAACCTCCACCTCCCAGGTTCAAGCAATTCTTGTGCCTCAGCCTCCTAAGTAGCTAGGATTACAGGCGTGCAACACCATACTCAGCTATTTTTTGTATTTTTAGTAGAGACAGGGTTTCGCCATGTTGGCCAGGCTGGTCTTGAACTCCTGACCTCAACTAATCCACCTGTCTCAGCCTCCCAAAGTCTTGGGATTACAAGTGAGAGCCACCGTGCCCCACCGAAACTCACTCTTTCTAAACTGAAGAACCAGACAACAAAATCTGTAGCAATCACTGCTACTGGAATGCAGAGGGGGAATTCCAACAAAGGAAAGAGCCAGAAAGAAAGACCCACATTTTCTTGTATTTACTTTGCCCACGTTTTTGGATGACACAGGAACTCCGGGAGAATGGGGAAGATTAAGTAGTGCAGCTAAAGATAAAAGGACTGAGCTGATCTAAGCGAACCCCAAGAGACATTTTGTAGTGTGAATCCAACCAAGCTATTACTAGCCAAAAAAAAAAAAAAAAAAAAAAAAAAAAATCAGCTAGCGGGTAGGCATGGAAAGATTCTTCCTCAGAGTCCCAGAAAGAACCAACCTTACCAGCACCTTGATTGCAGGTTTCTGGTCTCCAGAACTGTGAGATAATGCTAATTAATACATTATCTTGTTTCAGCCACTCAGTTTGTGGTACTTCGTTAAGGTAGCCCCAGAGAACTAATACATCATGCAAACAGGAAGTGTAGGATGACCAGAATGGCTATAGTAGTATCAGATAAAATTGACTTCAAAACAAAGAACATAACCAGATATCAAGAAAGGCATTTCGTAATACTAAAAGCATCGGTTAAACAGAAGGACATAAAATTGAAATTAAATTAGAAACCAATTATAGTAAGATATCCAAGAAAAGCCCAAATATTTGGAAATTAAACAATGTCTAACTAATCCATGAACCAAATAAAAAGTACAGGAAATTAGAAAATATTTTGAAATAAATAATAATAAAAGCACAACATAAAATTTGCAAAATGTTGCTTTAAAACTGCTAAAAAGGAAATTTATAGCTTTAATTGTTTACAGTAGAAAAAAAGAAATATCTAAAATCATTTACCTAAATCTATACTTTAAGAGCCTACTTGGAAAAAAAAAAAAAAAGCAAGTGGAATGAAGAAAATTAAGACAGAGAGACAGAGGGCAGAGAAAGAGAAAAAGAGTGAGTGAGTGAGTGAGTGAGTAAGTGAGTGGAGGAAACAACAAAGAAAATGAGCAAAGCCTAAATGGTTTTTGTGTTTTTTTAAAAAAAATCAATGACAATTATAAAATTATCTCAACTGAAGAAAAAAGGAGGGAAATGTGAATTACCAGGGTCAGTAATGAAAGAGGAGTTATCACCACAGATTTTCTGAACAGTAAAAGAGTATATCATCAAGAACAATAATTTGACAACTTAGATGAAATGGAAATCTTCATGGAGAAATGAAATTTACCAAAACTGACACTGGAAGAAAAAGAATATCTGAATAGTTCTATATTTATTGCAAGTCACTAAAATCTATTGCTGCCATGACAAATTACCACAACTTTATTGATTAAAGTGGCACAAATTTACTATCTCACAGTTGTGTAGACGAGAAGCCTGGTATAGGTTTTACTGAGATCAAACCAAGAGGTCAGCAACATTCCATTCTGTTCTGTACCAGAGCCTCCAGGAGATAACGTGTTGCTCATTCAGGTGTTAGCAGAGTTCAGTTCTACCCAGGTATAGAATGACTGAAGTCTTAATTTCCTTGCTGCCTGTCAGCTGGGAACCGTCCTTGGCTCTTAGAGGCCTCTTTGGGTGTTATCATTCACCGTTAGGGGTCAGTAACAGGGGCTGAATTCTTCTTTCACTGACACCTCTCTGGCCTAGCTCAGAAATATTCTCAGATTTTAAAGACTCATGGGATTAGACTGGATTCACCTGAATAATGATAATCTCACATTTCAAGGTCTGTACCCTTAATCAAATCTGCAAAACTCCCTTTGTCCTGTAAAGTAATGTAATTACAATTTCTGGGATTTTGGCATGAACATTTTTGGGGGAGACATGATTCTGCCTACTGCAAAATCTTTATCAAAAGGCTTCCCAACAAGAAAACTCCAGGCCCAGATGGTTTTATTGGTGAATTTTATCTACCATTTAAGAAAGAAACAACAGCAGACTTACTCAAAATCTTCCAGAAAATGAAGGAAAGTTGAGAAGGAGACCATGGAGGCTCTACAGGTGTTAGCAGCAATTCATCAACAACAGAGAAAATTGAGTATATTAACCAAAACACACATACACACACATACAGAGTAGAATGCAGAAAACACTCGGTGCTGAAGATCACACTCAACCCAGTCTTTCCTTCTACCTTCTTCCCAGGAAATATCTTGCTTGAGCACAGACTTGCTCCCAAATGTCTCACTTTTAGAGATCTCAATCTGTTCTTGAGAGGTAGCTGGCATTGCAAGAAAGGGAACCTCAGCAAAGAAAGTTTTGATTTTGCTGTGAATTGTCACGTATTAAGACTTTGGGAAGGAAAAACAATAGACTTCATTTTTGTTTAGTGATGCAAGGAGAAGATGACAGCCTCCTTGGTAAAGGCCTTGTTTAGCTTCCAGTGAACACAAGGGTCATACTCTCTTATGAGACAACATCTAGAGCTTTAATGCAGAGCTTTCATCACCAATTAAGAGATTTAACAAGTGGAGTGCAATGTAGAGTTATCACATAGGCCATACAGAAATGTGGGGCTTTGGTTGAAAAGAACTGGAGTTGACTGCAGAATGGTAATGAGAGTCAGGAAACTGCTTCAGTGATATACTCAACACTATTTCTAGAAGAGCAAAGGGCAATAGTTTAGAATTAGAATGTAGTGTTACACAACATTTTAGCATCATGATATTAACTTCAGCACTGCCAAAGATGCCTTCCTCTATCTATATTTTTATAAGTTCAAGATACTTGACCATGCTGTGGCTGTTTTCTGATCTTTAAAATGGATATAATAGAAATACATATATTCTAAGTTTTATGTGAGTATCAAATCCATCAGAATGTTCTTGGTGACAGGAAACCAGGCCCAAAGTGTCTTCACCAGTGGACATTTGTTGATATACTATAAGACTAAGTGTCCATGAACAGGACTGCCTACAGCTGAGACCTGATCCTAGACTCATATGGGGTCTATCTATTTTGTTCCTTTTGGATTCATTTTCAGATCTGTGTGTTGGGTCTGGGGAAATTTAGGCTCATCAACTCATCTAGTCTAGCAGAAGGAAACAAAGCTTACTCAATGGCTTAAGTATAAGTCCTATGATTGAGTCAAAATTTTGGCCATGAATGGACTGCCTTGGAACCTGGGCCGGGTGGAAGGAGTGGGCTGATTGGTTTAGCCTAAATTGCACAGTGCATTCTGGATCCTGAGTTAGCTCCACAAAGCTCTGTAGCTGAGATTAGGAGTAGAATGTCTTTTCTAAAGCGTTCTGTTGACCCAAGAAAGGGAATGGACATTGAGTAGCAAACACCACAAGTATCCACTATGTAACCCACATAGTGGGTTACACCACAAGTAACCCACTATGGCCAAGTAGTCCTAATCCTACTTTTATCAGCCATGTCAAGAAAAGCATCAATTTTCAGCCCATGTTTTTCATATGGGCAACTTCCCAACTCCAAGCACAGTGTCAGAATCCATTAACTGTTTTCAGTGTCTCTAGCAATTAAAATGGTGCGTCACAGGGGTGAGCTCAGACCTCCTTTTGTGAGAGCTTGCTGGTGTTATTTGTTTTAGGTTAATTACAATAAAGAGTATGCTGACACTGTTTGATTCCTTCCACCTCCATTCCACCCTCCTCCTGGTTGGTGAGATTGGGAAGCTAACACTCTATTCCCTAGACTCTCCTGCAGCCAGGGTTCTGAAGAAGGTGGCTCTGCTGTTTAGATGTCCTTGCTCAGCATGAGGAAGGGGGAATGGGGGAGCTCTTCTCTTTCTCCTGTTGATGAGTGTGTGGAAGCTTGAGATTTCTTTGTATTGCTGCCCATCTTCCCATTCTCCAGCTTCCTGACAAAATTATAATGGTTGCCACTATAATTTCATATAATAAAGGGCCTTTCGATTGCTACAAATTGTGAAGGATAGATGGCAGAATAAGGCACATACCTGCTGGGACAGAGTAGGTGACCACATCGCATGGGCTGGTGCGTAGTCCCGACCTTAGATGATCTGTGGCATCTCCCACCCTTCCAGTGGGATTTTCTTGTGAACTTCATGTGGAGATGGGAGATTGGCCTCTCCCGCTCTTCCAGTGGGATTTTCTTGTGGACTTCATGTGGAGATGGGAGTCTGCAGTTCACTGCCCTTTGGTGGGCTGCCTGCCAGCACTCAGCTCCCAGGAGAGCGGCAGGGAAGGGAGAGTCTGAAGGTATCTGCTTTCCTCTGCAATGATGTTTATGACAGGACCAGAGTGAGAATTCTTTACTAGTACACGGGGCAGCCTCCTGTGATTTTCAGGGAAAGAGGAAGGCATTCATTTGCACATTCTTTTATTTCAAGAATGGTTATCAATCACCCCTTTTTCTTTTGGGTTGGTCAGGGCACTTGGATGAAAGTGATAGAAAGTCACA
Organism: Macaca fascicularis; assembly: GCF_037993035.2. Lineage (NCBI taxonomy): Eukaryota > Metazoa > Chordata > Mammalia > Primates > Cercopithecidae > Macaca > Macaca fascicularis. The sequence continues at coordinate 135,387,131 of NC_088385.1, read as the reverse complement.
AAAATTGAAAAAAAAGTCAATTATTTTGTATTACCAATGTCAAGAAGAGCAGTGTAGAGCTAATCTTAGTCTCAATTAGAACCAGGGACTTGAAAACTTTAACAACAAGCTTGTCCAACCCACAACCCGTGGGCCACATGCAGCCCAGGATGGCTTTAAACACAGTCTAACACAAATTAATAAACTTTCTTATAACCTTGAGATTTTTTTACAATTTTTTTTTTAGCTCATCAGCTATCATTAGTGTTAGTGTATTTTATGTGTGGCCCAAGACAATTCTTTTTCCAATGTGGCCCAGGGAAGCCAAAAGATTGGACACCCCTGCTCTATAGGCTTTCCCTACTCCATCTCCCTCTGTGCTCCTCCCCTCCATTATCCTGCTCTCCCTCCCTCCCTTTCTCTCTCTCCCTCCCTCTCTTTCCCCTTCTCTTCCTCTTTCTCCCTCTCCCTCCTTTCCTTCTCTTTCTCTTCTTCCTCTCTCTTTCCCTCTCTCTCTTCTACCTTCCCCTCCTCTCTTTTTCTTCTTTCTGCCTAGTACTCTATTTCTCCCTGTGTGTTTTAGTCAGGTATCTCTAGAGAAACAGAACCAATAGGAGGTATAGCTACAGATAGGTATAGATATAGATGATCTAGATACAGATCGATAGGTACAGATCTAGATATACAAGGGGACATTTAATATTGGAACTGGCTCACATAATTGTGGAGGCTCAGGAGTCCAGCAATGTGCCCTCTGTGAGCTGGGGACCAAGGGAAGCCAGGGGAGTGATTCAGTCTGAGCCTGGCGGCCTGAGAAATGGTGTGTGTTGGCGGGTGGACGGCGGTGTGGGTCCTGGTTTGAATCCAAAGGCCCAAGAACCAGGAGCTCCTATATTTGAGGGCAGGAGAAGATGGATGTCCCAGCTCCAGGAGAGAGAATGCGCCCTTCCTCTGCCTTCTTGTCCTGTTCAGGCCCTCAGTGGACAGGAGGATGCCCCCGCTCACTGGGGAGGGAGATCTCCTATACTCAGCCCACCGATTCCAATTCTGATTTCTTCCAGAAACACCCTCACAGAGACACCCAGAAACCGTGTTTAAATGTTTGCCAGCTCTCTGAGCAGCCCTAAGTCAAGTTGGCATGTAAAACGAACCTTCACCCTGCAACAGCTTTACTCACTTAGACCACCTGTTCTCCAGGAGGCTGGAGCCAAGAGTGCTAGGAGCCCCTGGGCTCAAGTCATGAAATCAAACAGTCCCAGGGAGTGGGCTTTTAATGATCCAGCTGCAGGTTCAGCTTTTCCTCAACTCTCTGTTACCAGAGCGGCAACATCACGTAAGCGAATGGAGTTGGTGCTTCAGGCTGCTAAGTGGCATGGGAGTGTGTGTCTCTGCGTTTGTCCAAAAAGAGAGATGGGGCACAGTGTGGAGAATGGCATCCCCAAAGCGGCTGCATTTCCAATAAGAAGTGAGAGGAAGGGCTGGGCAGAGTCTCTGTGATTCAGTCCTGCCTGCTGGGGGTCAGGAATAGGCTAGTGCATTCTCCATGCTTTTTATTGGGGTGTTTCTTTTTTGTCTCCATGGTTACTGTGTCTCTAGGGAGGCATTTGGAAATTATGGGCACTTTTAGTTGTTCCAATGGCAAAGGCCAGGAGTAGGAAACCGCCTCATTGTCCCACACAGTGAACTCCGTCCTGCCCAAATACCACTGGTGCCTTTGTTGAGAGAAGCTTGTTTTCTGCAAGGGAAGAGACATGTATCCAAACCAACGGCAAACACCTCCCCTTCTGACATTTGAGTTGCCAACTGAAACACGAATCTACCACTTCAGAATTATCTAACTGGAGTTTCATTTTGCTGCAGAAATAAATGCTGTTGAAAGTGACAAACTGAATACTTGATACCTCAATAGGAAATGGGTTATTAGACCTTTCCACAGAGAAAGGAGTGGCCCCAGTAGCTAGGGATCAACAGGACTTCTTAGGAGCATGTGAAGGAAGGGGAAGTGGGTCTTTAAAGAAAAACAAATGTCAGTTTCACAGCTGCAGCAGCCCAAGTCAGTGTGAGGGAGACAGGGCTGGGGAGGCGAGGGCCACTCCAAACACCCAGCTGAGCCGCATCTGCCCTCGCCTTCGTCTTGGGGCATGAAGCATCCCCTGGATGGGCGCTGCCTGCAGTCAGCTCCTCCCAGTAATTATCCACTTTCCAGTATTTCACTAGAAAAGAGCAACAAGCTATCTTCCAGTTTCCGAAAACACTTATTTAAATTACAAATGTGCAGGGAAAGTGGCTCAAAGAAGAAGTGTATTATTTTGAATCAGATTCTCCCAGCTACGCCCGGCTCACAGCGGGCACCCACCATTCTTTCTTCGTGACCACCCCTCTCTTGCAGACATGAGACTTCACGACAAGTGCTAAGGGCGAAAGGTGGCACTTGGGATGAAATGGAGTATTTTGTGAAGCTTTTTCACAAGAAAAGCATTTTAATTTTTTTTTTAACGACTACAGATGTTCACCTGACATGAGGATGAACTGTTCAGTCTTTGCATGCGTAACACTTTATGGCCTTTAAAGGATGGAAAAGCTGGTGGCCCTCAGAACCCATGCATCACCTCTCCCTCGATGGATGGGAGTAGATCCTTCTGAGTTTGGCTCCTGTGCTTGTTTCATACTTTAAATTGACTTTGGCTTAGAGACTGAATTTTTTTTTTTTTTTTAAGTCACCCTTTTCCAGATCCTGGATCATCTCGCTGTCAATAGGTGCTTACGAAAACAGTGTTCTGAGGTTCTATGATAGGCTCCAGCCAGGGTTAGGGTTAGGTTGTGTCACTCAAACCACCCTTTCTTCTGGGAGCTTTCACTTCATGTAATTCATTCCTAATCACTCACAACTCCCTTCATGGTTGAAGCATGAAAACTCTGTGGTGTGTTTGTGTAATGATTCCCGGATCAATCTTCTTCCTAAGGGCATAGCCATGAGTGAAAGTTGGCACCTCGAACTTGTCAGCATAACAGGGCTGGCCTGAGGACAAAGCTAGCATCCATCTCTTTTTTTGGCAGAGTCCAAAGAGGGCAAGAACCTGGTCCTTGGAAATGTCACTCACTCACTCACTCACTCACTCACTCACATAAATTACTCAGCCCTAGCTCGGCTGCCCTTTTACCAATGAGATAATAAATTCCAGGGTCATGCAAGCCATGCCAGTTGTGTTTTCTGTGACTGTAGCAGTTCAGAGCCCTCAAAAGGACCCAGGGCTGTTTCCTCCTGCAGGCTGTCCCTTGCTCTGTCACTGACCTGCTGGGACACTGAGCTCGCCACTTGACCTCTTTAGCTTTCCTTTAATTACATCTGTCAGTAAGAGCATCGCCTGGGACAATCTCAAGAACTCTGTGATCTCTGAAATTTTAATTTTCTGTGTTTTGGTTTGTTTGGGCTTCAGGGATTAAAGAACTAGGCCTTTCCAGCAGGGAGCTGAGAGGCAAAAACTGAGCTGCTCATACATGCTGGACCCTTTAAACACAATATCTCACGGTCCAGCACAGTAGCCCAGCTGGGTACAATGGCGTGTCCCGCTGCACAGATGATAAAACCACGGCTCAGAGAGGTTTAGCCACTTGCTCAAAATCACAAAGCTGGGCAGTGACAGAGCAGGACTTTGAATCCTCATCTGCCCCAATTCCAATGCTGTGATTCTGCTATTTCTGTCTCTCAGGGAGAGAGAGAGAGGAATTACTATTTTCCAAGACCTTCATAGAAGGAAGTTTTACACGCAGCAGACATTTTCAGATTTCACCACGTTTGTCCTGTTTTTCCACATTTAGACGGCACCATAAAACCAAGATGCTCAAAGTGAACAGAAAATTAAACCAGCAGAGGCTTCTACATCTGGCTGGGTTCCTGAGAGCTGTGGCAAGCTATTCTTCTGCAGCAAGCTGACTGGGTCGGCCCAGGCCAAAAGTCGGCCACCTGGAAAGCAGACGTCAGCAGCCTGCTCCACACACACTTACTGCTTTCTCAGAGGTCTGCCTGCATCTTAAAGCTTCTTATCAGCACCAAATTCAATTAGGTCATTCAACTGTCTGATTAACATTGCCAGACAACACACATCCTAAGCCACAGAGATTCACTCATGGTTCCATTGATTCCATCAGGGGAATCAAAGAGACTTTATCTGTGGCTTTGGACAGGGGTTCCATTGCCTTTTGTTTTCAAAGTTGGTGCTTTGAGGTAAGCCTTCAAGTCATTGTAGGTGTGGGCTTAGCCTTTCTGCGTCTCACGGTCAATCTATCTTATTTTCTCAATTTACATTAACAGTGATCAAAACACTTGGCCACAGGTCGCGACAAGAACACAGTGAAATCATGCCAGTCCACCAAGAAGTCTCATTCATCACATATTCTGCTCCAGTCACCCTTCCCTTTGGACCTGGCTTTGGAGCTATAGAACATTGCGTGGCTTCTGTTCTCATAGGTAAAGGAGGAACTCCAAGACTCCGACTGCTTTGAGGCTATTTTCCCCAATACTGTGGGATGAAGCAAAACCTCCAGAGGGATAAAGCTGTGGGCTCTGTCTAAAGACCAAGGTTCTTATTTTATGACACACACAAAAATCAATGTTGAAAGTCCATGCTTCCATGAAAAACGAACCTCTTGTTGGGTCCATTTGTGTGAGGCTGCTTTATGAAATAAAAATCAGATTAAACTCCTTTTTACTCAGATGGCCTGGGAGCATGAGAGAATTACATCACCTGTCTGACCTCATTAGGCTCCGAGTGGGCAAATGGAGAGAGCAAGATGATGCAATTTGCTGTGTGAATCGGTGTTTTGAATTCAGATGTGCCGTGGGAGGGCAGAGGAGACAAGAGGATGCGGGCTGACACTGGAGCCCTGGGGAAGGAGTTTCCCCTGGCCGTGTGTACCATCACTGAGAATAGCAGTCAGGAGACACAAAGGAGACACTGGTCTGGAAGCTGCTCTCACACCTACTCCATCCCCGGTCAAGAAATCCTGTGTGATCTTGGGGTAGATTAAATCACCTAGGGAAAGTTGAAAGAGCCGGGCTGGCTTTTCAGAGAGGATTGTGCCTGGGAGATTAACAAAACACTCCACTACTTGTAGCTTAAGCAAATCAGAGTTTATCTGAAGCGTATTATAAGAAGACAAGAGGTAGAAATTCCAGACGTTGTGAGATGGCTCAATTTCATACCATTGACCTCAATTCTATGTTTCTGCCCCCATCATTGGCCCTTGGCTGTCTGATGGCTGCACAATGGGAGCTGTGCCTCCAGGTATCATTGTCTATGCTCCAGGCAGAAGGAAGGACGGGGTGTGAAAAAGCAACATGCAGAATGAGACAGAAAGGTAGGCAGAGTTCTAAGACAGCCTCCCAAGTTTTCCTATCCTTATTTTAGATATTGTCTGTAGGATGAGATACCTGTCTGTGATTACATTATGCCACAAGTAAATGATTTTTTTTTTCAGACAGGGTCTGGCTCTATTGCCCAGGCTGGGGTGCAGTGGCTCAATCTTGGGTCACCGCAACCTCTGCCTCCCAGGCTCAAGCCATCTTCTTCAGCCTCCAGAGTAGCTAGGACTACAAGCGTGCACCACTGTGCCTAAGAAATTTTGCAGATGTCATTAAGGTTACTAATCAGTTGTCTGTGTCCATCATAAGGGAGGTTATCTGAGTGCACCTAGTCTAATCACGAGAGCCCTTTCAAAGCAGAGCACCTTCTCTGGCTGGCAGCAGAAGAGGTTTGAAGCACGAGAAAGAGTGTAGTGAGTCCTGGCTGACTTGACGTGGAGGTGCTCGTGTGCAAGGAGTGCAGGTGGTCTCCAGGAGCTGAGAGTGAGAGGCCTGGGTGGCAGCCAGCAAGGAGAGAGGGACCTCGGGCCTCCAGCCCCACAGAACTGAACCGGATTTGCCAACCCTCTGAGTGATCCTGGAAGCAGATTCTTCCCCATGGCCTCCAGATAAGAGTCCAGCCTAGCTGGCACCTGTATGTCACCTTGGTGACAGCCTCAGCAGGAAGCCTAGTTAAGCCTGCTTGGACTTCTGACCTTCAGAACTAGGAGCTGACAAGTGGCTGATGTTTTAAGAAGCTATGCTTGTGTTTGTTATGGCAACAATAGAAAATGAACACACTTTCTTCCTATACAGTTTGGAGTTTTATCTGAGACGGAAGCCACCTCCCCAGCAGACTCCTCCCGAAGTCTGACTAGACTAACTGGCTGAATCACAAGCCCACCAATGAAAACAAAGGAGTGGCACAACCACCAGTGTTTCAGCAGGCTTTGCCTATTCAGGCAGTACAAACCCAGGGAGGCAGGAGCCCCGGGCAGGGAGGAGAAGGGTCTTTGCTGAACTGGCAGGTGTCGCACCATCTGGACTGATGACTCCACCTTGTTAAGTCCAGCTTCCGAGAGGGTGTGGGAAGGAGAGAGTCTCAGAGGGTCCATGGTGAAGAAGAAAGGAAGAAGAATTTACCCAGGTCCCCACCTCCCACCGATCAAAGGTTCACCCTTTTCATGATACCCCTGGAACTTCCCGATGTGCATATGTGGATGGTAAGCAGTCTTAACTCCCGTAGCATCTTGAACCTCAGGCCAACAGCATCTTGAACCTCAGGCCAACAGGGGGCCCTGGTGCAGGTGGCAAGGGACACCCCTCATGACCCTTCTGAAAGATGTGCCAGGTCATGCCCACATGGCACAGCCAGAGGTTCCACCCAGGAGAAGCCAGCAGAGCCTACACTGAGCTGGTCACCCAGGTGGAATGCAGTGAGTGGTGAAAGCGCCAGGGACAAGAGAGACCCAGAGATGTGGGGCAGAACGCAAAGATTATCTGACACATGCAGCTGGTGTAGTCTGTGCCCCCAGGGATGGACAGGCTGGGATGCTGAGAGCTGGGAGGACAGGAGGATGGCGGCTCAGGGGGCCTTGGATTGTGTTTGCCAGGGAGCTAGTTGGCTGGTCCTCACAGGCAAGGTCCACCCGTACTGGGATGAGCTCCCACAGGTGCAGGCCAGTAACCTGGAAGAAGATGGAGGGTGCACAAAAGGAACTGGGTAGGGGGGAATGGGGGTCAGGGAATAACCCTGTGTGGGTTCCCGGAATCCACCTGGGCCTGGCTGTGGGGTGGAGGCTGCTCATCCGTGGAGCTCTGCCTCAGCCTCACTCTGCCTCAGCCTCGCTCTACCTCGGTCTCACTCTGCCTCAGCCTCACTCCTCTGCCTCGGCCTCACTCTGCCTCGGTCTTACTCTGCCTCAGCCTCACTCCTCTGCCTCGGCCTCACTCTGCCTCGGTCTTACTCTGCCTCAGCCTCACTCCTCTGCCTCAGCCTCACTCTGCCTCAGCCTCGCTCTACCTCGGTCTCACTCTGCCTCAGCCTCACTCCTCTGCCTCGGCCTCACTCTGCCTCGGTCTTACTCTGCCTCAGCCTCACTCCTCTGCCTCGGCCTCACTCTGCCTCGGTCTTACTCTGCCTCAGCCTCACTCCTCTGCCTCAGCCTCACTCTGCCTCAGCCTCGCTCTACCTCGGTCTCACTCTGCCTCAGCCTCACTCCTCTGCCTCAGCCTCACTCCTCTGCCTCGGCCTCACTCTGCCTCGGTCTTACTCTGCCTCGGTCTCACTCTGCCTCGGCCTCACCCCTCTGCCTTGGCCTCACTCTGCCTCGGCCTCACTCTGCCTCGGCCTCACTCTGCCTCGGTCTCACTCTGCCTCGGCCTCACTCCTCTGCCTCAGCCTCACTCTGCCTCCTTGTTCTCATGGTAGTAAATTTAGTTGATTAAAAATATATATGTTACATATTAATTATTAAGAAAATCAAACTCTATAGAAAAATACGGAGAAGAAAACAATAAGCACCCCCTCTCCTGTATCCAGCCACCAGCAGGTAATTCCTCCCGGCTTCTCTGTGAGCCCCTAGACTTCCCTCTGTGAATATGCTCAGCATCACCCTGGGCATGTGTGGGTCAGACCTGGCCACCAGGGTCTATCCTCCTCCTTCATGGGCCTCCTTTCCTTATGGGCAACAGCTTCTCCCTCACTGTGCGCGGTCTTGATGTGCAAGCTCAAGAGGTGCCCAGTTCTGGTCCCCTGTGAATGCCTCCTCCATGGGAGCCCATGAGGGAAGCACTTCCACTCTCTATCCCTCAGAGTCACAGGTAGGCAAGTGACATACATGGAGCCAAAGTCAACGGCTCTGGAACTTTGGATGCTGAGTTCTATGTGATGTGAGTGAATGCTGAGGTGTATGTGATGTGAGTGAATGCTGAGGTGTATGTGATGTGAGTGAATGCTGAGTTGTATGTGGAGAGAGTGAATGATGAGGTGTATGTGGAGTGAGTGAGTGGTGAGTTGTATGTGGACTGAGTGAATGCTGAGTTGTATGTGGAGTGAGTGAATGCTGAGTCGTATGTGGACTGAGTGAATGCTGAGTTGTATGTGGAGTGAGTGAACGCTCAGTTGTATGTGGAGTGAGTGAATGCTGAGTTGTATGTGGAGAGTGAATGATGAGGTATATGTGGAGTGAGTGAGTGGTGAGTTGTATGTGGACTGAGTGAATGATGAGTTGTATGTGGAGTGAGTGAATGCTGAGTTGTATGTGGACTGAGTGAATGCTGAGTTGTATGTGGAGTGAGTGAATGCTGAGTCGTATGTGGACTGAGTGAATGCTGAGTTGTATGTGGAGTGAGTGAACGCTCAGTTGTATGTGGAGTGAGTGAATGCTGAGTTGTATGTGGAGAGAGTGAGTGTTGAGTTGTATGTGGAGAGAGTGAATTATGAGTTGTATGTGGAGTGAGTGAGTGCTGAGTCGTATGTGGAGTGAGTGAGTGCTGAGTCGTATGTGGACTGAGTGAATGCTGAGTTGTATGTGGAGTGAGTGAATGCTGAGTTGTATGTGGAGAGAGTGAGTGTTGAGTTGTATGTGGAGAGAGTGAATGATGAGTTGTATGTGGAGTGAGTGAGTACTGAGTTGTATGTGGAGTGAGTGCTGAATTGTATGTGGACTGAGCGAATGATGAGTTATATGTGGAGAGAGTGAGTCCTGAGTTGTATGTGGAGTGAGTGCTGAATTGTATGTGGACTGAGTGAATGATGAGTTGTATGTGGAGAGAGTGAGTGCTGAGTTGTATGTGGAGTGAGTGAGTGGTGAGTTGTTTGTGGATTGAGTGAATGATGAGTTGTATGTGGAGTGAGTGAATGCTGAGTTGCATGTAAGGTCAGTAAATCCTGAGCTGAGTTTGTGTGGAGACCCAGGGTCCCCACAGCTCTATCACCTCTGGATGGCTCTGCACCCACTTGTCTCTGATGCAGACAAGCACCATGGGCAGAGGTGTTGTGTTTTGGTACCTTTGAATGTTTGGGGAAGTGAAGAGAAATCCTTACCTTCTGACCAGGTTGAAAATTATACATGGGGAGGTGGCCACATTTCCACTGTTACTTCTAAGTTCAAGTCACAGCATTGACCTATTTGAAGGCAATGATGGTGGTTATTTCACATTCTTGTTCTGAAGATCTCATTGAAATAGAAGCATGCAAATTCAAAGAAGTTAAAAATGTTGTTCAATTTTAAGATATCCAGTAATGTAATACTTTTCAGAAATACTTTCTTCTTCCATAATGGTTGTGCAGTTTACAGAGTAGTTCTGAGAAGATCACGCTGACTTTAGTAAACATGGAAGATTTTCTCCTAATGAAAAGTAACCATTGCTTAATTTTTAAATCTTTCCTTAAATTTTAAGCAGAAGGTTTGCTAAGAAAATTGTACATTTTCAGGATTTTAAGATACATCTTCTCAGATACATTTGAGAGCCATCTCAAATTCTTGTCAATTTTCTTAGCAAACCTTCTGACTATACAACTAAAAAAGATTCTAAGTTTGTAGTTCCTGAAGGCCAGCTAAGAGGTGTTAACTGGGTGAGAATGTTAATTCCTGACATGTTCAAAGCTTGTGTGTCATTTTTAGCATATTCATAATCTTGAGATATCAAATGTGGCATTGTTCAGAGATCAGAAGTTACAGGGATGCTGGGAATTTAGGCAGGTGGTTTAACAATCCTGAGAGCAGCAAGAACGTCAAATACAACCAAAATGGGGCAAGCAACTTTAAGGCACGACTTCAACCTCATACGCTGCCACCAAGAAGTGAAAATTAACACACAGGCAAATGTATCTACAAGTCCAAAATCTTTGAGATGGCATTGAAAATTGTAAATTTCATTCCAGCAACAGAATGCTAGGACCCTATTTATCTGCTTGAAATGTAAGACGCTTAACAGCAGGGACCATGCCTGTCTTGTTCACTGAGTATATCCCCAACAGTTGATACAGTATTTGGCCCAGCTTACATGCTGAATAAATATTTGTTGAATGAGCTATGAATGAAACAGCCCCTATATTAGAGACAACAAACTTAAATCTAGGGAGCCCCACTCACCAAGATGAATGCCTTGAATACAGCAGGTGTCAGACAGCAAGGAAAGGTGGGAACTGTGGCAAATGGAGACCTGCACCATCCCCGTTAAAGCGTAGCTAGTGTTCAACTCTGCCTTAATGTTCCCAGGTGCAAATGGGAGTGCAGTGTGGCTGAATTGACTGAGTTTTATGTAAATTGCCCTAAAGTGTAAGTGTTGGACACTAATTTCATTTCTTTAAAACACAAAATAGGCTTTGAAAAGGCATCCATGATCTGATGAGTTTTTTTCTTTCTTCTATTTTGTTGTATTTGTCCTAAATAAACAAGCAGAACCCCAGGGGGAAATTCCTGCATAAAACTCATCACAGAAACCTTGTTATCAAGGTACACTTTCCATTTTCATGTTTCTACCAATGCAGACAGGCTTAAAATCCTGAAAATCCCTGGCACAATGGTAGACAAAACTCATGGATTCTTAGAAGCACAGCTCTTCCTTGCAATTAAAAACTTGGCTGACAAACGTCATGAGATTACACTGGGACAAAGATGTATTGGTTTGGGCACTGGAAGGAAGTGAGGTTGCTTGAGATTTGGTCATAAATTAAAAGCAAACAAAAGGACACTTTGGAATCAGGAGAGAACAGAAGTAGGGAACGACTGGGGTCTTCATGCAGACATAGAGTCGCTGCTGTCCATGGAGCCCGTCCTTCCTCCAGGGCTGAGGACTCTGCTGGGCTGGGGCTATGGCTACCACCTTGTTACAGAAGGGCTGGCACCATAAAAGAGGCCTCTCTTAGGAGTGTGTCAGTTTCCCTGAAAAAATTAAATTCTCTTCATCATTGTCACCCATGGAGAAAAACATTTTGGAATGTTATATGGAAAATGCAAACACTGCAGTGAGATGCTGGATGCCGCTGGTTGGTTAGGATCTGTCTCAGTTTCCTGATTAGTATTCTGGGGCCGCCATAAAGAATTACCACAAGCTTGGTGGCCCAAAACACAGACACTTACTCTTTTGCAGTTCTGGAGGCCGGAAGTCCAAAATCAAGCGGTGGGCAGGTCTGTGCTTCCCTCCAAATTCTCTAGAGGAGGAGTCTTCCCGCTTCTTCTTGCTTCTGGTCCCCGGGCATTCCCTGGCTTGTGGCTGCATCTCTGCCATCTCTGTATCTGTCTTCACATGGTCTTCTTCTCTGTGTCAGTGTCCTTTTCTGTCTCTTACAAGAGCAGCCTCACTGGCTTAAAGGTCCACCTGAATCCAATATGATCCTGTTACAGGAAACGGGTCCTGATCCAGACCCCAAGAGAAGGTCCTTGGATCTTGCACAAGAAAGAATTCAGGATAACTCCATAGAGTAAAGTGAAAGCAAGTTTATTAGGAAAGCAAAGGAATAAAACAATGGCTACTTCATAGACAGAGCAGCCCCGAGGGCTGCTGGTTGCCCATTTTTATGGTTATTTCTTGATGATATGCTAAACAAGGGGTGGATTATTCATGCCTCCCCTTTTTAGACCATATAGGGTAATGTTCTGTGGTTGCCATGGCATTTGTAAACTGTCACGGCGCTGGTAGGAGAGTAGCAGTGAGGACAATCAGGGGTCACTCTGATGGCCGTCTTGGTTTGGGTGATGGCTTCTTTACTGCGGCCTGTTTTTACGCAAGGTTTTTATGACCTGTATCTTGTGCCAACCTCCTATTTCATCTTGTAACTTAGAATGCTTTAACAGGGAATTCAGCCCAGTGGGTTTCAGCCTCATTTTACCCAGCTCCTGTTCGAGATGGAGTTGCTCTGGTTTAAACGCCTCTGACAATCTTACCTCCATCCTTCCCTCAATTACACCTGCAGAGATTCTACTCCCAAATAAGGCCACATTCTGAGGTTCTGGGTAGACGTGAATTTGAGGGAGACACTGTTCAACCCAGTGCAGGATTTAAGGGCAGAATCATGGCAGAATGGGAAATGGAGATGATGTATTGTTCCCCACCTCCTGTATCTGTCAGCCTCTCAGCAGGTAAGAAATGCACACTCAAACTAGGAATGTGGAGAGAGTTTTATAAAGGGACTGTTTATAAAGGTGTGGTCAGGGTTTGAGGAAATCAAAGAAATAATACAGATTTGGGGCTGGGGAGAGTGGGGAGCTGTGATCACTCCCAGACCTAAGGGGACAAGGGGAAAGGGTGGTTCTTGGAACATGGAACAGATAAATAGAGATTAAATGTGATGGGCACTTTAGCCTTGGGTAACGGATGCGAGCCAGCCAGGATGCTCTCACAGGAGGGTGTGGGGAATAAATGCCCAACCTTACTTTCTTCCCACTCTTCCGTCTTCTGTTGGTGCCTCCCATCAGCCAAGCCCAGCTGGATGCTGAAGACAAGAGCCCATGGAGGCCACCTCCCTGGGCACAGAGGTGCGGGGGAGCAGGGGCTGGGGAGAATCTGTCAGGGAAGCAGACGATCTCAAACTCAGCCTCTCAGCTTGGAATCGGTGGAGAGATAAGAGCAGGAAGTGGATGGATGCAGAAAATCCACCTGCTCTGTTGTTGCATCAGCTGGATTGAAGGACATGACCTGACTTGTGGCCAGGTTGGGGTGTTCTCATCTGCTCCCTCCAGAATGGACTGCACCCACCCAGAACTAGCCCCCTCCATACAGGCCTAGAGAAGAGCAGAGGAGAGGTGGGTGGGTGGGGAATGGGGACGGTGCTCTGAAAAGAGGGTGGGGAGGGGCTGAGTTGCACCAGCTGTTCTTCCTCCCAATCTACCGGTCAGATAAACACTCCTCCTCCAAGGGTGGGAGTCAGTGAGGGCAGAGAGAAGGGTGGGTTTTGCCCCAACAGTCCTCCTCCTGCCAGGGCTGAGAGGAAGCTCACATTCTCGTGGAGAAATGAGAGTTGGGAAGATGAAGCGGACTCCCTGCTAAGGCAAATGTCACAAATTGTATATGGCAAGGGTGGGGAAACTACAGTGAAGGGGCCAAATCCAGCCCTTTGCCGGCTTTTGTAAATAAAGTTTTATTAGCACACAGTCATGCCCATTATTTATATATTGTCTAAGACTGTTTTCCTGTTACCATGGCAAAATTCAGTAGTTGCGACACAGACTGTATAGCTCTCAAAGCTAAAAATACTATCTGGCTCTTTATGGAAATGGTCTGCCAACTCCTGGCTATATAATTTGGAAAATCTTTTCAGTTGTCCCCCAAATACAGCACAGGATGCTGAGGGTACTGGGAGATTCCCTGTGACAGGCTCTTAGAAGTTCAGACCATCTGAGGGGACAAGAAAGTCACATTTCCCATCCTGTCCTTACCTTGGGGACAAAGAGAGGACAGCACCGTGTCCACTATTTAACCTGCTATTTCTCTCCCTCTCAGCAGAAAGGATACAGTTAATTTTGTGTATGTGAAATGTTGTATCTAATGCAAATCTATTTTTTGTTAAAATTTTATGAAATTTTGTATAAAGAAAACAATGCAGTGAGCCATTTGGAAGCTTTGAAGGAATAAACCAGTGCATTTAACATGTCATGGAAAATAAGGAAAAGAGCCTTTGTCTCTGACACCATCACCGAGTCCAGCACAAACCCTGGGTCTCCTCGACCCTGGGCTTCCCACAGAAATGTACATATTCATATTTTGTATCATGAGTTGATTATTCTGTTACTTGTGGTCAAAAATTTCCAGGTGTCTCAGGCTCTCTCTGCAGTCAGGCAGTGGCTCCAGCTGGCCCCTGAAGGAGACTCACAAGTGTGAGCTGTTAAAAGCAAGAAGACCCTAGGGAGTCATGTGTACCCCAGTGTCCTCCTGCGGGCTTAGGCGGGACGGAGCTCAGAAAGAGTGGAAAGGCTGCTGAGGGGGCCTGGGGGAGCACTGATTGCACGTGCTACACTTACCACAGGCCGTATGTTCAGGTGGTCCCTATTTTATCTGGTTCTAGTTCATTTTTTAAGTGCTGGGAACAGCATCTTCAATCAACCTTATGAACCCCCAGTGGGCCACAGCCACTGTTTAAAAAATGCTGGAGTAGATCAGGGCTCCAAACAGGCCCCAATGCCCCGCAGTCCTGGAGAGGTGGCGTGTGCCGTATGCATATAACTTGAATACCTATAAATAATATTAGATAACAGTACAAATAAAATAGGCACAGAAAAAGGTCAAAATGATATTACAATGCTACCAGGGGCCGGACCATGGGCAGTTTCTTTTCTCCTTTTTACTCTCTCTGACAAATTCTTCACATTGAACAGCTCTTACTTTTATAATCCGAAAGAGAACACGTCTGCTATTCAGTGCAATGCTGTTTGACAATCTACAAAACCAGTTGTTTCCCAGTAGGGTTGCCTTTCCCTGGAGGGTATTGAGTGGGTGTCTCCAGCAGCATCTCCCTGGAAGCTGCCTCTCCAGGGAGCGCTGCAGTGGATGGAACTACAATTCAAGGGGGCACCATCGTAAGTGAGGGGTGAGAGTTAACACCCCTTCCCTGAAATTTCATGATTTCAAGCAGGCTCATGTTGATGCTTGTGCATTTGAAGTGAGTCAAATGAGTCACTGTTTGGCAGACATTTTTTTTTCTCAATTGAAAAATTCAAATTCCCTTATTTACTTTTGAAGTCCCCAGTTATTTTCTAGCTGGTTGTGATGAAGATGAAAAACTCCAGCCCAAAGTACCCTGTTTGAGGAATCAAATGTATAGACGGGGCAGGGTGGGAACTGCAGCCAGGTGTGACTATAGCGGCAAAGGGAATTCACTCCCCCAAATGCTGCTGTCCTTGTCTCCCTACCTAAGGGCCTGTGATGCAAACAGATTAGAGTTGAAACCTATCCTTTTGCCAGCTGGAGAAAAAAAGAAGGAAATAAATGTATCTACTTCCCTGAGAGCGCAATTCCATTGGCACAGCCCGTCTCTCCAGGACTGTGGGGCGTTGGGGCCTGTTTGGAGCCCTGATCTACTCCAGCATTTTTTAAACAGTGACTGTGGCCCACTGGGGGCTCATAACGTTAATTGAAGATGCTGTTCCCAGCACTTAAAAAGTGAACTAGAACCAGATAAAATAGGGACCACCTGAACATACGGCCTGTGGTAAGTGTAGCACGTGCAATCAGTGCTCCCCCAGGCCCCCTCAGCAGCCTTTCCACTCTTTCTGAGCTCCGTCCCGCCTAAGCCCGCAGGAGGACACTGGGGTACAGATGACTCCCTACGGTCTTCTTGCTTTTAACAGCTCACACTTGTGAGTCTCCTTCAGGGGCCAGCTGGAGCCACTGCCTGACTGCAGAGAGAACCTGAGACACCTGGAAATTGACATCCTTTCTGTGGGTGGTGGGGTGGGTGGGGGGCGCTCTTGAGCCCTTGATGGGCCTTGCTGAAAGCCCAGTTCCCTTGCCTTGAGGTAGGACAATTTGGAGGAGCAGGACCTGGACTGAGGTAACACAAGGGAAGCACCCAGGTGCAAGAGTGATGAGGCATTCGTGCTTCAGGTCACACAAATGTAGGATCACAGCGGAGGCTCTGGGAACACAGTGTGAGTTCATCGTTGGCACTTGAATCTGGCCGTCAGGGTCTGCTTGGGGGGCACTCAGCTATGTTAGGCTGAATCATGACACCCAAAGATGCCCTCGTTCTGATCCCAGAACCTGTGACTATGTTACTTTACACCTGCGTGTGAAAATGCAGGCATGTGCTTGTGTGTCTTTGCAGACGTGACTCAATTAAGAATCTTGAGAGGGGGAGATTTTCCTGGATTATTCAGGTGGGGCCAGTGTGGTCATAGACTCCTCATAAGGAAAGAGAAAGACAGAGTCAGAGAAGAAGATGTGTGATGGAAGCATAGGTCAAAGGGATGTGGTGGTTTGTGCGGGAGATGCGCGAGGGGAGAAGAAGACACACATATAGTACCTTTAAGGGCAAACAACCTTTATCTCATGTAAATGGCAATGCAGATGTAATAAGCAAATGAGATCATAAGCAGATTGATATAATAAGCACATTTACACTCACCAGACTATGGAGGATTCATCATCAGACTGGAAAGTAAGAGCCGGGGCTCCAGAGTCGGACACTACACTCACCAGACTGGAGGGTTCACCACCAGACTAGGAAGCAACAGCCTGGACTCCAGAGTCAGCCACTCATCCGTGCACAGCCGAGGAGAGGTCTCATGAAGCTTTGGTGTGGTCTGGGACCCGAGCTCTTTTTGTAATGAGTGGTTTGGCATGAGGCCCAGTCACGAGGGCCCTTTGCGACTGGGCTCAAGGAACACAAAAAGGTCAACCTGTTTTTGTGATTGGCTGTTGTTTTTCAGTAACTAACATATAGGAATAGATTGAAATAGAGGTTTCTCTGAAACAGCGCTGGAGGAACGTCTCAAGGGGCTCACACAACGTGTTGCGGGACTTGGTGGCTATGGCTTGTGTTCACGTTCAGTCGAGTTCAAATTCAATATTTAACTTTTCTTCCACATGTGACCATGAGCCAAGGGACTCGGGCAGCCTTTAGAAAAGGTAAAAAAAAATGTTCTCCTTTGGAGCCTCTGGAAGGAGCTCATCCTTGCCAACACACTTGCTTTAGCCCCGTGAGACACATTTCAGACTTCTGACCTCTAGACTATATGAAAATAAATGTGTTGTGTTAAGTCACTAAATTTGTGATAATTTGTTGTTCACCAGTATGACACTAATACATTGGCTTAAGAAAATAAGAATAGGCTGGGCGCGGTGGCTCAGGCCTGTAATCCCAGCACTTTGGGAGGCCGAGGCAGGAAGATCACGACATCAGGAGATCGAGGCCACCCTCACTAAAATGGTGAAACCCCGTCTGTACTAAAAATAGAAAAAAATTAGCTGGGCATGGTGGCAGGTGCCTGTAGTCCCAGCTACTCGGGCAGTTGAGGCAGGAGAATGGCGTGAGCCTGGGAGACAGAGCTTGCAGTGAGCCGAGACTGCGCCACTGCACTCCAGCCTGGGTGACAGAGCGACACTCCATCTCAAAAAACAAACAAACGAAAAAACAGAAAATAAGAATAATGTTTATTCAGGAAGGCTGTGTCATGTGTGCATGTATTTGTGCATGTAAATGTAAATGCGTGCATGTGTGTGCATGCATTTGTCTCTGTGTGCATTTGTGCTGTGGGTGTGTGCACGCATTTGTCTCTGTGCATTTGTGCTGTGAGTGTGTGCATGCATTTGTCTCTGTGTGCATTTGTGTTGTAAGTGTGTGCATGCATTTGTCTCTGTGTGTGCATTTGTATGTGTGAATGTGTGCATGCACATGTTTCTGGGTGTGCATTTGTATGCAGTGAGCATTTGTGCATACATGTGAGTGTATGCATGTGGGTGTGTGCATTTGTGTGTGTCTATGTTTGCATGTGTGCACTGGGTCACCATGTAAAGTGCACTTCTTACTGAGGGCTGTGGTCAAGAGGTTTGAGGACCCCTGACTTAGTCCCTCCTTCTCCCACCTTAGGCCCCACCACCTTCAGGGTTCTGGGTGCTGTGCAAGTTTCAGGAGTCACAGTGGTGCAGAAGACAGATCCTGCCGTTGTGTGATTGATGCGTTAAATGAATGTGACAGAAAATATTTCTCCTACTTCCTTCTCAGGCAAGACAACCTGAGAATATATTTTCATCATCTTCCTCTGTGATCTGTTCCCATATCAAAGTTTCTCCTTGTCTGAAAACTCTCCCTAAATTGTAACCCAAATCTCTCTTGCTGCAGTTTAAGCCTAGGTCAGACCTTCATTTATGGAAAGGAAGAGACAGCGGATGTCTAAAATCATGCATGTTCCCAACTTCAGGAATTTGCACAAAGTTGTAGGGCCTGATGTGCCCTCTCTTCTGTCCTCTGCCTAGCCAGCATTCTTACTCATGGTTTAAGACCAAGGTTGACTCCCACTACTTCCAGGAAGCCCTCCTGGATTTCTCCAGCCCTTTCTGTTTCCAGGACTCACAACACTAGCTGTCACTCAGCCTCAGCAGGTGAACTGACCATGTGCAGTGAGAACCAGACCCTGAAGACCCTCTAGCTGTCATTGCTCACTGCCTGTGGTCTACTCCTTCCCCTGGGGTTGGAATCCTTATCCTGAGATTTCACACTTTACCTTCTGGGGACTTCAGGGTCTCCTTGCCCTTCCTTTGCTCCCTTTCTTCTCCTCTTTAGCCAGTCAGGCCTGTGCATGATTTCATCAGAGTGCAGTTTGACACAGGCAGAATGAGCCAGTTGTTGATTTGGGAATTTCAACAGCAACGTCTTGTGAAGACAGAACAGCAAGAGTTAGAAGAATGGATTGGGGGGAGAATCATCCTGTTGCTCAGAAACTAGATAAATTCCCCCACACTTACAATGGTGAGTAGAAGAACCATGTTCAGTGGTACATTCCTAAGGTAATGCAGCTGCTACAGTCAACCTCAAAATGTTAGTGGCTTTACCAACAGAAGTTTATTTTTATTTACATGAAAGTCAGATTGGCAGCAGGGGGAATGGGGATGGTATGCAGGAGGCTCAGCTCCATGTAGTCACTCAGGGCCCCAGGCTGGTGGAGGAACTGTCATGTGAACATGTAGATCCCCAGGTTCCTAGGTGTTGACAACCAGATGCTTGATGAAATAAGAGAGAATAGACAGTGATGCTGGAAGATTTTGTGGGCTAGGCTTGATGAGTGCCTACATCACTTCTTCCCATGTAGAGCTGGTTAGACCCACGCCACGTGGCCACACCTAACAACAAGGAAGAATGTGGAATGCAGGTTAACCGTGGAAAGGAAAAAAGGCAAATGGGTGTGATGAATGGCTGTTCAAGAGTGTGGGGCCTTGTGAATGGGCATGACTTTTACTGAGAAGATACAAAGACATTTTGTACATAACACCAGGAAGAAAAGACGGCCCTGACCAGGTGCTCAACTCACCTTCTCTTAAGCATTGAGAATATGTATGTAGGCTCCTACAGGGACGTCACCCAAAAGCAGTACAACCTCAGTGGTAGGAGAGAAGATCTTTCCCATTACTTAGACTATAATTTGCAATGAGGTGCTCATGGGCCTGGTTTGGGTCGTCACTCATTATGGAACCCATATCTGTGGATGAGGCTGTGACACAGGCAGAACGAACCAGTTCTTAGTTTGGGAGTTTCAACAGCAAGGTCTTGTGAAGAAAGAACAGGAAGAGTCAGAAGAATGGGTTATCCGGGCTGGTGCTCATATCCATCCCCAGAATCATGAACTGGCTCAGCTTCCTGACCCATAGCGAAGGGACAGGTTCTGAAGGGAAAATGATCCACAGGCAAAACCAACAGGTGTCCACTATAACTGCAATGGTAAGACTCACCTCCAATGACAGTCCATACACTCCTCCTGTTCTCATAGAGGAGCTTTGCGGAACTGGGGCAGGGTGGTGCATAAGACTCCGAGAGAGCCATGGCATCTACAAGCGGGGCCGCCAGCGTTTCACAGCAGCTGCTGCTGAGAGTGGCTTCTGTCCTCTGCGGAACTTCTAATTACGCAGATATGAAGAGGGCGGATCGTATCTAGATTAACAGCCAAGAATAAATAGATTTTGCATGATTATTGTTAAACTTTTCTTGCCTTGGTGCAATTTGGAGCTGCCTAGATACAGAACCACAGCTGCAGGGCACCCAAAAGAATCCTGTAATCAGCTAACAAGGAGAAGTGATTTTTTAACTCTCTCCTCTCGCTGGTTGTCTTTTCTTTCTTTAACCAATCCTCATCTTCCTTTATTAAAAAATAAGAATATAAATATTCATCCAGAGCCAAAGGGAAAATGAAGAGAAGAAAAGAAAAGGGAAAAGAAGAGGACAGGGAAGGCTTAAGAGCAGGACTCTGGCCAAGACCACTTGGCGTCAAAGTGCCATCTTGGCCACTGACTTACTGTGAAGCTTTTGGACAGGTTTCTTAATATCACTGCACCTTGGTTGTCCATTCTGTAAAATGGGGGTGATCATAATTCTAATCCTGTAAGTTTGTAGGGAGGATGAATTGACTCAGACGGGAACACCCCCTGTGTAGTTTCTGAACAAATGACCATCAGATCGAAGAAAAGGAAGCAGAGAGAAAGGGAAAGAGGAGAAGGAGATCCAAGGCAGGAAGGCCAATTCTAGAGGAAGAACTTAGGTGGAGACTAAGTTGGCAGTAGCAGCTGCTTTTCTTCTCAAGCCACCCAGAGGTTTGCATGTGAAGGAGAAAAGCATTTCAGTTTTACAATTTAGTGAACAAAAAAATTACAGCTTTTCTTAAGTTCACTTATCTCTCTCGGAAGTACCTAAGTCTCAGATGATCTGAGATGCCCAAATGCTATAGACATAGTGCTTCTGTCCCTATAAAATTCATATGCTGAAACCTAATTCCAAATGCGATGGTATTTGGAGGCAGACACCTTGGGAATTGGTCACGGAGTGGAGCCCTCGTGAATGGGATTAGTGCCCTTATGAAAGAGACCCCAGAGAGCTGCATTGCTTCTTCCACTATGAGAGAGCCAAGACAGCCATCCATGAACAGGGAAGTGGGTTGTTACCAGACACTCAATCTGAAGGTCATTTGATCTTAGACTTCCAGCCTCCAGAACTGTGAGCAATAAAGTTCTGTTGCCTATAAGCCACCCAGTTCATGGTATTGTATTAGAGCAATGCAAATAGACTAGGACACTGACCCTTTCCCTGGCATTCTCTCTATGTTCCAAGGAGCCAGTGGAACACAAGAATGAAGTGTTACTGAGGGGTGACTGATGGTGGATGCTGAAGCCACACTGCCTGGGACCGAACCTTGAGTCTGCTGCTTATCATCTGTGTGGCCTTTGCAAGTTACTGGACTTCTCTGTGCTCTTGTTTCCCCAACTGCAAAATGAAAATAATAAGAGGATATGACACAGATAGCTGTCGTGAGGATTAAATGAATTCATGCAGAGTGCATTGAAGGCATGACTTCAGGGAGCATCATTTACATACAAATATTTACATGAAACATAGTATTAAGGCAACCTCTGGAACACAGAAAATGCCCTGCAAAAGGCAAAGTCATTCCCACCCACGTGGGAGAACACATGCTGGCCTCATCTCCCCATTCCAAGGTGTGCAAACCAGTGAATGGCTTTGCCCAAAGCCAAGTCCAACCGTCACTCCTTGACACTTTTGCCTAAAGCAACCCAGCAAAAGTAGCACCGGTCTCCATGCAAAATGGGTGCGACTAATGAATTAGTTCTGGTGTCTCAGAGACACCTGAATTTCCCTTCCGTGAGTCTCCTTTCCGGTAGGTGACACCGAACCTCAGATTCCCATGCATTTGGGGTTAAAATGCATTATCCAAAGAGAATTATTTAAATGTGCCTGTTTTATTTTAGAGGGGATGTAGTAGCTGATTATAAAATCAGAATAAATCAGTTAATAGGGAAACACACAGTAGTGCCTTGGACCACCTGGGGATCTTGAAGTCCCAGTGTGCAGGACTTTCTTCCCCCAGACATCCTGGTTCACTTGGTCTGAGGGGTGTGGCTCAGACTTGAAGCCTTTAAAAAATCTCCCCAAGTGATTCTGGTGTGCAGCCAGGCTGAGAAGCTGGACCTTAAGTGAACAGGACCAGACCCACCTGTGCTGATGGAGGAGGCAGGAGGGCCTTTGGCAGGAACAGGGCTCAGCAAGGACGGTTACAGGTGTGGAGGATGTGCCAGGAAAAGAAGTGGGTTGATGTTCCCAGTCTCAGGGCTATTAAATTCCTGCAATTGCTGGCAGCGTTGGGGCAGTGAAGAAACCCATCATTTATCAGAGGTCCACATTTCCTTCTAGGGAAGCCACATCCTTGGGCAGGACCCTCTTAATGAGCTTCTCTCCAGAGTCCTCCCTCACCCCTCTTCTTCCGCCCTCACTCTTACCACACTGGCCTTCTCCACATTTCCGGAACAGAAATCCTTCTCTATCAGGGCTTCATACCTGGCCTTCCACTGCCCAAGTGCTCCTCTTCCATAGCTTCCCAAGTCTCAGCCAGTCGGGTGGAAGGGGCCAGGGCATCACAGTCTTCAGCGGAATTATCCTCCCCAGGGATCCTCCTGCCACCCCGTCTAAGCCAGCCTCTGCCCCAGGCCCCATTCTCATTACATGCACCTGCTTTGCTTGTCATCCCAGCACCTCATACTCTCTGAAATCATCATTTCTATTCTAATGGTTGATGAGCTGTCTCCTCCCTGGTACATAACAGACTCTTCACAAAAGAGACTGGGGCTGTCTGGTTCACCCCTGTGTCCTTGAACTCTAGAACAGAGCCTGGCACATAGTAGGTGCTTGATGCACATATATTGGATGAGAAAACATACAAGTTTTAGGCATTTATTTATTTTGATTGTGGTAAACACACATATTGTAAAATTTACTGTTTTAGCCATTTTAAAGTGCACAATTCAGTGACATCGAATAAACTCACCACGTTGTGCAACCATCACCAGCATCTAGCTCCAAAACTTTTCCATCACCCCTCTGGGGGCTCAGGACACGCCACCCCAAAATATGACTGTAGAAGACCAGAATACGCCACCCCAAAATATACTTCTTTGGCATATTTTTGAACTGATTATTTTGAGAAATTGCAGACATGGGAATAGCTCTAAAAAGCTGCCCTTTGGTAAAAGAAATTTACATCTATAAAGGAAACCTATATTAGTAAAAGTATCCACTCCTGGAAAACTTTTACTACCCAAGAAACCTTTTATCTATGTAACAAGACAGTCTTTATTCACAGTAAGTTTCCTGCCCTTACTCTTCTGGAACCTGTCTCCACGCATCCCCCTCCCCCCAGTCCATAAGAAGCCCCAAGTCCTCCTTCTTTGCTGTAGCTCGGGATGCTATATAAGTTTCAATCACCTGGCCTTTCTTTCTTCTTTGAGCCTCATATTTTTGTGGGACTCCCATGTGTATGCATGTAATTAAAACTGTTTTTGTCCTGTTAATCTGCCTTAGGCTAATTTGCAGCCCAGCCAAAGGACCTAGGAGAGTGAAGGAAAGCCATTTCCCCTTTTCTTCATTCCCGAAGGAAACCCGGTCCCACCAGTACCCATTAAGTATCATTATGATTTTAAACAGTGAGATGCCTTTCACTTTGGCAGTTTGTACTGAATGACAATGTTTAATAAATATTTTCAAGTGTGCATTTTTCCTTTCCCAAGAGCTGACAATCCATCCTGATATTGCTACATCAATGTGCTAAGCTTCTTCAAGGAGATCAATATGCAGACTGTGTATTAGGCTTGTAAATTCAACCAGCTGTGGAGTAAAAGTCACTGAAAGACTGTCCTGTATGGGTTCCTCATGTATTTCAAAATCCCTGGGGCAACATACTCAAGACTTTATCATTTAAAATTGAGGTAATAGGCACTTCATATTTACTGTTTTATGCTTAAGAAGTTATATTTGGGATTGGAAGTCAGAATCTCTGAGTGCTCGTAACAGTTTGATTTCACTGCCGTGAGATTTCTCCCCAAGCAGAAGAAACACAAGCAGTTAATGTTTAAGCAGCATTTGGGACAGCTTTTGCATTTAGGAAAACAAAATATAGAATCTGAGAAGCGGAGAGGGGTGATTCTACTTGGGGGAGTTAAATGCTACGGTGGTCGGAATGCCAACCACACAACTACCTTCTCACCTCCAGGGATGGGACAGGTCCCAGAACACTGGGTGAGAAGTTTGACTGTCCAAGAGGAAATCACAGCTAAGAGACACAGCAGAATTTAGCGGAGAAGCCTCAGGGATGAGTGAGGAGTTTCTATCTGGTTCTGTGGTTGCTCTGCTGTGTGGCTTTAGAGAAGTCAGTGAGACTGTGTGGCTCAGTTCCTTTGTCCTTCCAATGAGGATAAGGCCTGCTCCTCCTGCCTGCTCCACACCGCAGTGTGGCCTTCTCACAGCATGGGCTGGAGACACATCCTCTAATGCCCGGAGGCCTCCACATCATGTTAGGATTTAACGCCTCTCCTCTGGGTCTCAAATGGGGCCTGCCGCCTTCCATCTTTGACAGGAATGAAAAAATAGTCAACCTCTTTGCTGTAGAGTTTAGTTCTCCGGCCAAACGCAGTTGAGAAAAGCTTCTCAGCTGACTTCTCAACTTCTCAACTTTCCAGCGGCTGGAAAGCTGGAACGTAAGTGTCGTCAGAAAAACACTTGCCAAAATTAAAATCGTGAGGTAAAATGATAATATGGGCAACTATAATTCATTTTCTGAGAATTCCCTGTTCCCAAAGGAAGTGTAAGCATCAAAGAAATAGTTAACCCCTAGAGGTCCAAAGCCCAGCAGAGAGAACAAATCATCAGGGTTTCAGGAGAATATCGTTAGCTTATGTTAGATTTTGAACACGCAGGTGCCTGCAGGGCCAGGTAAGTAATTGAAGAGAGGTGGTGTAATAGGCAGCGGTGGGGACTGTGGCACACTGGAGACACTATGTCTCTATCAGTGCCCTATTACTGCTGTGACAAATTACCACAAACCTTGTGGCTTCAACCAATTCACATTTGTTATCTGACAGTTCTAATGATCAGAAGCCTGAACATGAGATTCACTGGGCCAAAGTCAAGGTGTCGGCAGGACCGCGTTCTTTCTGGCAGTTCCAGACAAGAATCTGCTTCTTTGCCTTTCCCAGTTTTGGGTGGACGCTCGAATTCCTTGACTTACGGCCCCTTCCTCCTCCTTCAGAGCCATGAGCATAGCATCTTCCCTTCTCTCCTTGACTCTGGCCTGTGCCTCCTTCTTCCACATTTAAAGACATCTGTGACTACACTGGGCCCACCTGGGTAATAGAGGCTCATTTTCCCATTATAAGGTCAGCTGATTGGCAACCTTAGTTGCACCTGCAACCTGATAGTCTGCTTGCTGCATCACCTGACACATTCACAGATTCTGGAGATTTGGATGTGGATGTATCTGGGAAGCTACTCTTCTGCCTGCCACAGTGTCCCATTTCAATACAGCTATTGCATCATTTGGATAAAGTTAAGTCCAATCACACCCCCCCCGCGCACACACACACACACACACACACACAAGCTTTCCACTCACTCCCCATCTCAACTATAGGAAAAGCCCAAGCATTTAAAGCCTTAAAGACCACCAGGAACCCCCGTTAGTCCTCCCAGCCCATCTCCTGCCACATTCCCCTCTGCTCTTCTCTCAGCCCAGGGTTCTCTCGGGCCACAGAGCCTTTGCACGCCCAGCCTCTGCCCACTCTCCCTGTTTGCGCAGTTCCTGCCTGGCTCCTCACCTTCATCAGCACTTTTGCGCATGTGCTCCTTTTCAGTGGGACCTCCTGCAACCCTCTCTAAAAGTGCAGCTTCAGCTCCTGTTCCTTCCCTTTGTTGCCTGCGTTTTCACTCCTTGTCATCAGTGGACATCAACACTGCTTAGTCATTTATTTTGCTTGTTGTTTGACTTCCCTTACCGGAATGTATGCTCATGAGGGCAGGGACTTTAACCTTTTGTCTGCTGCTGTTTCCTGTCTTCCAAAAGACTACCAGGAGGGCCAAATAGTAGAAAGGAGAGCTTTGCTGTGTTACAGGAAAGGGGCCCCAATCCAGACGCCAGGAGAGGGTTCTTGGATCTTGTGCAAGAAATAATTCAGGGCGAGTACATAAAGTGGAAATGAGTTTATTAAGAAAGTGGAGGAATAAAGAATGGCTACTCCATAGACAGAGCAGCCCCGAGGGCTGCGGGCTGCCCATTTTTATGGTTATTTCATGACTACATGCTAAACAAGGTGTGGAATATTCATACCTCCCCTTTTTAGACAATAAAGGGTAACTTCCTGACATTGCCGTGGCATTTATAAAGTGTCACGGCACTGGTGGGAGCTTAGCAGTGAGGACGACCAGAGGTCACTCTTGTTGCCATCTTGGTTTTGGTGGATTAAAGTCGGCTTCTTTATTGCAAGCTGTTTTATCAGCAAGGTCTTTATGACCTGTCCGGAGCTGCACGCCCCAGCCATAGCGAATAATAACTGACAATTAAAAACGCCTGAGCTCTATTCATTTCCACCTTCTACTTCCTCCCTAGATTTACCTTTTTCCCTGTATTAATACCTCATAAAAGATGGCGCTCTTCCTGCTTCTTCTTCACCCATTTTTCCCGCGCCCGCGAAAATTACTACCTGACAGCGCAGGTGCAACATGACGTTCGACCAGAGAAACCATTACCTACTTGGTCACGCCCTCTGTGATGAGATCATCTCCGCCTCTGGCCCAACCCCTTTCCCTCCAAGTGTATATAAGGCACTGCATTACCGCCATTAAGAGAGACTTGATCAGAGCACTGTCTTGTCTCCATTTCTCGTATCTCTTGTTCCCCAAATTCCCACCCCCTCCTCCAGGGCCTGCTTCGACTATCCCACGGGCCGGGATACGTGGCGCCCGAACAGCGACCTGGAAACGAGGGACTCTGTGAGGAAGAGGACGCCAAAGGACGGTCGACCGCTAACAAAGACAAAAGGAATTAAACTGATCACCGCGGGAACCTGCCGCATCAGGATCGAAGGTAAGTGAGGCGTCCGAAATGGGACAAGAATTAAGCCAACATCAAATATATGTAGGACAATTAAAAGAGGCTTTAAAGATACGAGGAGTAAAGGTTAAAGGTAATGACTTGTTTAAATTTTTTGATTTTGTAAAAGATACTTGCCCTTGGTTCCCACAGGAAGGAACTATTGATATCAAAATATGGCGTAGAGTAGGGGATTGTCTTCAGGACTATTATAATACTTTTGGGCCAGAAAAAATTCCTGTGACCGTTTTCTCTTATTGGAACCTCATTAGAGATTTAATAGATAGGAAGGAGGTCGATCCGCAAGTCGTGGCTGCGGTCGCTCAGACAGAGCATATTTTAAAGGTGAGCTCCTGTTCTAATCTTGCAAAGCCTCCGCAAGATACGGAGGAGGATCTCATTTCCCTCGAAAGTGATCATGAGGAAATCAAGTCTCCTTCTGTAACAGATAAAGAAATGCCACACGAAAACAAACCAAAAAAATACCCAATTTTACAGATGCTTGAAAAAGAGGAGGAAATTAATAAGCCTAATCAATCGGATATAAATTGGGATGATTTGGAGGAAGAGGCGGCTAAATATCACAGCCCTGATTTGCCTCCCTTTATTTCATACCTGCCTCCATATAATAAAACACATAATGAGGCTTCTGCGCCCATTGTTATGGCAGCAATAGATCCCAAAGAAGAATTAAAACAAAAAATTGCTCAACTAGAAGAACAAATTAAACTTGAAGAATTACATCAATCGTTGATAATTAGGCTCCAAAAGCTAAAAACAGGAAATGAAAAAGTACCCAACTCAGATGCTATGGAGGGTTCCTTGCGCCCACCTCAGTGGCCTGGACAACATGTTCCAAGAGGGGGGTTAGTTGCTAGCCGACATAGAGAAGACTCCTCCCCCAAAGATGTTTTTCCGGTCACTGAAACCATAGATGAGCAGGGACAGGCTTGGAGGCATCATACTGGATTTGATTTTACTATTATAAAAGAGTTGAAAATTGCTGCCTCTCAGTATGGGGCTACTGCTCCATATACTCTTGCTATAGTGGAATCTGTAGCTGAGAATTGGCTCACTCCTACAGACTGGAATACCTTAGTCAGGGCAGTCCTTTCTGGGAGAGACCACTTAATTTGGAAGTCAGAGTTCTTTGAAAATTGTAGAGATACAGCTAAAAGAAATCAACAGGCAGGAAACGGTTGGGATTTTGATATGTTAACTGGTTCAGGTAATTATGTGGACGCTCAGGTTCAAATGCAATATGATCCTGGATTGTTCTCACAAATCCAGGCTGCTGCTACAAAAGCCTGGAGAAAACTTCCCGTTAAAGGAGATCCAGGGGCCTCGCTCACAGCGGTTAAACAAGGACCCGATGAGCCATTTTCAGACTTTGTGCATAGACTTATGACCACGGCAGGTAGAATCTTTGGAAATGCAGAAACGGGTGTAGATTATGTTAAACAGTTAGCTTATGAAAATGCTAACCCCGCCTGCCAAGCGGCAATCAGACCCTATCGAAAGAAAACAGATTTAACAGGATACATTCGCCTTTGTTCAGATATTGGGCCCTCATATCAACAAGGCCTAGCAATGGCCGCCGCTTTTAGAGGCCAAACAGTAAGAGACTTCCTCATTAACAAAGGTAAAGATAAAGGGGGATGTTTTAGATGCGGTAAAAGGAGACACTTTGCAAAAGATTGCTGTGAAAACCAAAATAAGAGTCCAGAAGCAAAAATCCCAGGCCTTTGCCCAAGGTGTAAAAGAGGAAGGCACTGGGCAAACGAATGTAAATCTAAAATTGACAGTAAAGGAAATCCTTTATCCCCCAGGCAGGGAAACGGGATGAGGGGCCAGCCCCAGGCCCCGAAACAAGCATATGGGGCAGTCAGCTTTGTTCCAGCCAGCAACAGCAATCCATTTCAAAACTTAGTAGAGCAACCCCAGGAAGTGCAGGATTGGACCTCAGTTCCACTTCTCACACAGTATTAACACCTGAAATGGGACCGCAAACCTTAAATACCGGAATATATGGACCCTTACCACCTAACACTTTTGGGCTACTTTTAGGAAGAAGTAGTGTCACCATGAGAGGCTTACAAGTCCTCCCTGGAGTTATCGATAATGATTATGAAGGAGAAATTAAAATTATGGCTAGAGCTATTGATAATATTATTACTGTCCCTCGAGGAGTTAGAATAGCTCAGTTAATCCTGCTACCTTTGGTTAAAACAGATAATAATATTCAATATTCTAATAGAGATATAAAAGGTTTCGGATCATCAGATATATATTGGGTGCAACCAATTACAAATAAAAAACCCTCTCTAACCTTATGGTTGGACGGGAAGGCATTCACTGGACTAATAGACACAGGGGCTGATGTAACGATCATTAAGCAGGAGGATTGGCCCTCTCATTGGCCTACTACAGAGACTTTAACTCACTTGAGAGGAATTGGACAAAGCAGTAATCCTATACAAAGTTCTAAATACCTAACATGGACAGATAAAGAAAACAATTCAGGCCTCATTAAGCCATTTGTCATCCCTTACCTACCTGTTAACCTTTGGGGGCGAGATCTGCTCTCTCAAATGAAAATTATAATGTGTAGTCCAAATGAGGTAGTTACTGCACAAATGTTAACTCAAGGATACACCCCTGGTAAGGGTCTTGGAAAAGGAGAAAACGGTATCCCACAGCCTATATTGGTTTCAGGACAACTTGATAAAAAGGGGTTTGGAAATTTTTAGCTCAGGCCACTGACATACCTGCACCCCAAAGGTGCGCTGACCCCATTACTTGGAAGTCAGATGAGCCCGTTTGGGTTGATCAGTGGCCTTTACTCAATGATAAACTAAGTGCTGCTCAACAGTTAGTGCAGGAACAGCTGATAGCAGGACATATTGTAGAAAGTAATTCTCCTTGGAATACACCTATTTTTGTTATTAGAAAGAAGTCTGGTAGATGGAGGCTCTTGCAAGATTTAAGAGCAGTAAATATCACTATGATCCTTATGGGTGCCTGACAACCAGGATTACCTTCACCGGTTGCGATTCCTCAAAAATATTTTAAAATCATTATTGACCTTAAAGATTGCTTTTTTACAATTCCCCTTCATCCTGCTGACCAAAAAAGATTTGCCTTTAGTCTTCCATCTACAAATTTTAAACAACCAATGAAACGCTATCAATGGAAAGTCTTACCTCAGGGTATGGCTAATAGTCCTACCTTGTGTCAAAAATATGTAGCTGCTGCTATAGAGCCAGTCAGAAAAACGTGGGCACAAATGTATATTATACATTATATGGATGATATTTTAATAGCAGGAGAAATTGGCGAACAAGTCTTACAGTGCTTTGCTCAACTCAAACAAGAGTTAGCAGCAGCTGGACTACAAATAGCCCCAGAAAAGGTACAGTTACAAGATCCATACACCTATCTTGGTTTTCAAATTAATGGACCCAAAATCATTAATCAAAAGGCCGTTATATGTCGTGATCATTTAAAAACTTTAAATGATTTCCAAAAATTACTGGGAGACATAAATTGGCTTCGGCCGTACTTAAAACTCACTACAGGAGAGTTAAAACCTCTTTTCGATATATTAAAAGGAGACTCTAATCCAAAATCTCCCAGGTCCATTACTAAAGAAGCATTAATGGCACTCCAACAGGTAGAACATGCCATTGCAACACAATTTGTTACCAGTATTGACTATTCTCAGCCATTAATATTCCTTATTTTTAACACAACAATAACCCCTACTGGCCTATTTTGGCAGAACGATCCCATTATGTGGATACACCTGCCCTCCTCCCCTAAAAAGGTTTTGTTGCCTTATTATGATGCCATAGCTGATCTAATTATCTTGGGAAGAGAAAACAGTAGAAAATACTTTGGAATAGAACCCTCTACCATTATACAGCCCTACACTTAGTCACGCATCCATTGGCTGTTACAAAATACGGAAGCCTGGCCAATTGCTTGCGCTTCTTACACTGGCTCAATTGACAACCATTACCCACCTAACAAACTCATTCAATTTTGTAAACTTCATGCGTTTGTGTTTCCCCATATTACCAGCAAAGAACCTCTCAATGACGCATTATTAATTTTCACTGATGGATCTTCCACAGGACTTGCCGCTTACACTTATAATAATGTAGTCGTTAAGTTCCAGACCACTTATACATCAGCTCAGTTGGTCGAATTGCAAACTATAATTGCAGCACTATCAGCTTTTCCTTGTCAGCCACTTAACATTTACACAGACAGCACCTATCTGGCTCATTCAATACCCCTCTTAGAGACCGTGCCTCAAATTAAACATATTTCAGACACAGCTGACCTATTTTTACAATGTCAACAACTTATTCGAAAAAGGACTACTCCCTTTTTTCTTGGGCATATTAGAGCACATTCAGGATTACCGGGACCTTTAACACAAGGTAACGCAACAGCTGACGCGGCAACAAAAATCATAGCCACAGTCACTACAGACAATTTGCAACAAGCACAAAAAGCACATGCCTTGCATCATTTAAACGCCCAAACTTTAAGACTCATGTTTAAACTTACCAGAGAACAAGCTCGACAAATAGTTAAACAATGCGCCAACTGCATAACGTATTTGCCTGTTCCCTATCTAGGAGTTAACCCCCGAGGACTCATCCCCAACGAAATTTGGCAAATGGACGTTACTCACCACTTAGAATTCAGTCAGCTAAAATATATCCATGTATGCATAGACACCTATAGTGGATTCGTCAGTGCAACTCTCCAAACAGGAGAGGCCACCAAACATGTCATAGCTCATTTATTGCATTGCTTTTCTATTTTAGGAATACCCAAACAAATCAAAACAGACAATGGCCCCGGTTATATAGCCAAAACCTTTTTACAATTCTGTAATACCCTACAAATTAAACATACCACAGGTATTCCCTACAATCCCCAAGGACAAGGTATAATAGAAAGAGCTCATCTATCTTTAAAAACTGTTATCACAAAATTAAAAGGGGGGAGCTGGTACCCCGTGAAGGGTACCCCCAGAAACACACTCAATCATGCCCTGTTTATCCTTAATTTTTAAAATTTGGACAGTCATGGAAAATCGGCTGCCGACCGTTTCTGGCATCCTGAATCTCAAAAACAGTTTGCAATGGTAAAATGGAAAGATCCACTTGATAGTTCATGGCATGGCCCCGATCCAGTTTTAATTTGGGGAAGAGGCTCAGTATGCATCTTCTCACAAAAAAATGATGCAGCCAGATGGCTGCCTGAAAGATTGGTAAGACAAATAAATCATAACCATTGTCAGTCCAGGGAAGATAAATCTCCCTGAGAAGTTCTTTCCTTTTTTGTTTTTCAGAAAATGAAGCCTAACATGAGATTCCTTTGGAGAATAATCGCTCTATATAACATAGTGACAGTCTATGCAGGTTTTGGTGACCCTCGTAAGGCAAGAGAATTATTACTAAAACAATACGGCCAGCCTTGTGATTGCAGAGGGGGACAGGTATCTGAACCTCCGTCAGACAGAATCACCCAGGTGACTTGCTCGGGCAAGACAGCTTACCTAATGCCAGACCAGTCATGGAAATGAAAAGTGCTATTTTTACGCCAACAAATCCGGAATCGTCAGAGATAAGATAAAGACTTTACAGGAAGAACTAGAAGAGCGCAGAAAAGGTCTGGTCGCTAATCCCTTGTGGACTGGACTCGATGGACTTCTCCCCTATCTCCTGCCATTTCTTGGTCCTTTACTTACTCTTCTACTCTTTCTCACTCTCGGGCCTATAATCTTTAATAAGCTTATGGCATTCGTCAGACAACAAATTGAGGCCTTCCAGGCCAAACCTATACAGGTCCATTATCATCGCCTTGAGATGACTGAAAATGGTGAGTCTTATTTACCTTAATAAGACCACCTCCCCTGTGTGCTGAACTGGACAGTCAATGACGGGTAAGAGGACACTATCTCCATCGGAGCCTAAGACAGGAGGGCCGCCCTTGCTGCTGCCTTATCCCATGACGGGCCTAGAAGATGGGGATGAGTTGACCCAACCTAAGACAGGCGCAGTTCCCGAGGGGTCGTTTTCTCATCATAAAATTAAAAGGGGGACCTGTCCGGAGCTGCACGCCCCGGCCATAGCGAATAATAACTGACGATTAAAAACGCCTGAGCTCTATTCATTTCCACCTTCTACTTCCTCCCTAGATTTACCTTTTTCCCTGTATTAATACCTCATAAAAGATGGCGCTCTTCCTGCTTCTTCTTCACCCATTTTTCCCGCGCCCGCGAAAATTACTACCTGACAGCGCAGGTGCAACATGACGTTCGACCAGAGAAACCAATACCTACTTGGTCACGCCCTCTACGATGAGATCATCTCCGCCTCTGGCCCAACCCCTTTCCCTCCAAGTGTATATAAGGCACTGCATTACCGCCATTAAGAGAGACTTGATCAGAGCACTGTCTTGTCTCCATTTCTCGTATCTCTTGTTCCCCAAATTCCCACCCCCTCCTCCAGGGCCTGCTTCGACTATCCCGCGGGCCGGGATAATGACCTGCATCTTGTGCCAACCTCCTATCTCATCCTGTGACTTAGAATGTCTTAACATCTGGGAATGCAGCCCAGTTGGTCTCAGCTTCATTTTACCCAGCCCCTATTCAGCGTCTATTACCTGGGTGGGCCCAGTGTAGTCTCAGATGTCCTTAAATGTGGAGTTTCTCTGGTTCGAAGGCCTCTGACAATTGGCCATATCAGTTTGCAACCCAAGAAGAAACAGTATCTTGCATGTGCCAAAGATTTCTCTCTTCAAGGAGGGAAGGGGCAGGTTGGGTTTTATGCCTCCCAGGGCCCATATTCCACAGTAGAGTCATATATATTCAGCAGGTTTGGAGGGAAAAGCTCTACATGCTTGTAAGAGGAGCTGAGTGCATGTATAATGGATAAACATACATATAACATATGTCCCATGTTCACTTTGGGGTGGGATTTTAGCATGAACATGTGCTGAAATTTGATTCTTTATATATGACAATTTGCCTGATAGCTTCTATTGCTAGGGAATTTAGGAAGAGTGTGGTTTTTCTCATAGCCATAGGAATGTAGACATTTGCCAGAAGGTTACTTCTGTTTCTTTAGCCTTAGAGTCTGTGTTAGTTGATAGAGGGTCTCTATTTGGGTCTCTTAAATAACAGTCCCCAATGCCTAAAATAGCCCTAACACATAGTAGGTGCTCACATATTTTTTTGTTAAATTAGGGACAGTGTTCCCTATTTAAAGCCCTGGGCATCCTCTGCTAATTGTTGCCACGTGGGAAACAGCCTCAAGAGAATAGGAATTCAGACTTCGTGATTTTTTTTTATGGCAGTGAAGCACTGTAGAAAAACCCAAATTGAGCAAATCTATGTGATTTAGGTGCACACAACTCATGGGATGTTTGTTGATAGTAGGAATGACCAGAAACAAAAAAGAGAGACCTGTAGAAAAAGGTGACTCTGGGATTGTATAAGACATCTTGAGACCTGGATGGAAAGGTCTCACCGGTGGTCCCTCTCTGGATGCCCTTCACAAAGTCATTCCCTTGAGTGTTGTTCTGGATGAACTGTGACCTGTCCCAAATTCATTTGCTGAAGTTTTAACTCTCACTACCTTAGAGTATGACTATATTTGAAGGTAGGGCCTTTCAAGAGGTAATTATAGTTAAATGGGGTTACATGGGCTGGGGTCACAGGCCAGTACGACTGGTGTCCTAGTGGAAAGAGGAAGAGGCACCGGAGATGCTCAGACAGAGCACAGGCCACATGAGGACACAATGGGAAGTCAGTCATCTGCAAGCCCTGGAGAGAGGTCTCAGCAGAAACCAAGCTCCGGCACTGATATCTTGGATGACATGGTTTGGATGCTTGTCCCCTCCAAATCTCATGTTGGAGTTGAGGCCTGGTGGGAGGTGTTTGGGTCATTGGGGTGGATTCTGATCAAAGAAAAACCTCAGGCGAATTAAATTGAAAGGAGTTTAACTGAGCAATGAATGATTAGCGAATCAGGCAGCCCGCAGAATCCCAGCAGATTCACAGAGACTCCAGCACAGCCAGAGTGGAAGAAGATTCATAGACAAATAAAGGGAAATGATGTAGAGAAATCAGACGTGAGGTACAGAACAGCTGGATTGGTTACAGGTTGGCATTTGCCTTCTTTGAAGACAGTTTGAACACTCAGCAGCGTATGACTGGTTGAAGTATGGCCGCTGGGACTGGCTAAGACTCAGCTAATTGTTACGGGCGCATACTCCTAAGTTAGGTTTTCAATCTTACCTACCTAGGTTGCAGTTTGTCCACAAGGACTCAAATATAAAAGTGCAGAGCCCTTCTCAGGCCATATTTAGTTCCCTTTACAATTCCTTATGAA
This sequence comes from Macaca fascicularis, assembly GCF_037993035.2. Taxonomy (NCBI): domain Eukaryota; kingdom Metazoa; phylum Chordata; class Mammalia; order Primates; family Cercopithecidae; genus Macaca; species Macaca fascicularis. Next base: position 135,351,816 of record NC_088385.1, on the reverse strand, counting down.
GGGCTCAGTGCCATCTTTGCAGTAATGAGTGGGTCCTTGCTCTATTAGTTCATGTGAGAGCTGGTTGTTTAAAAGAGCCTGGCATTGCCGCGCACGGTGGCTCACACCTGTCATCCCAGCACTTTTAGGAGGCTGAGGCGGGCGGATCACCTGAGGTCAGGAGTTTGAGACCAGCCTGACCAACATGGTGAAACCCTGTCTCTGCTAAAAAGACAAAAATTAGCCAGGCTTGCTGGTGAGTGCATGTAGTCTCAGCTACTCTGGAGGCTGAGACAGGAGAACGGATTGAACCTGGGAGACAGAGGTTTCAATGAACCCAGATCACGCCACTGCACTCCAGCCTGGGTGACAGAGTGAGGCTCCATCTCAGAAAAATAAATAAATAAATAAATAAATAATAAAAAGCCTGGCATTTCTCTCTTGCTCCCTCTCTCACCATGTGACATGCTGGCTCCCCTTGGGTGTTAGTCTGGTCTCACATGACTATAAAGCACTACCTGAGACTGGGTAATTTATTTCTAAAAAAACGTTCAATTGGCTCATGGTTCTGCAGGCTGTTCGGGAAGCACGGCTCTCTGGAGAGGCCTTAGAAAACTTACAGTCATGGCAGAAAGTAAAGAGGAAGGAGACACGTCAGACACGACTGGAGCAGGAGGAAGAGAGAATGAGTGGGAGGTGCCACACATCTTTTTTTTTTTTTTTTTTGAGATGGAGTCTTGCTCTGTCGCCCAGGCTGGAGTGCAGTGGTGCAATTTTGGCTCACTGCAAGCTCCACCTCCAGGGTTCATGCCTTTCTCCTGCCTCAGCCTCCTGAGTAGCTGGGACTACAGGCGCCTGCCACCAGGCCTGGCTAATTTTTTGATATTTTTAGTAGAGATGGGATTTCACCATGTTAGCCGGGATGGTCTTAGTCTCCTGACCTCATGATCTACCCCCCTCGGCCTCCCAAAGTGCTGGGATTACAGGCATGAGCCACCGCGCCCAGCCGCCGTACACTTTTAAACAACCAGATCTCATGAGAACTCTGTCACAAGACAGCACTAGGGGCATAGGACCAAACCATTAGAAGCTACCCCCATGATCCAATCACCTCCCACCAGGACCGTCCTCCAACACTGGGAATTACAATTTCACATGAGATTTGGGTGAGGACACAGAGCCAAACCATATCGCCTTGCCTTCTGCCTTGATTGGAAGCTTCTTGAGGCATTACCAGAAGCTGAGCAGGTGCTGGTGCCATGCTTGTGAAGCCTGCGGAACCATGAGCCAAATAAACCTCTTTTCTTGATAAATTACCCAGCCTCAGGTATTCCATTACAGCAATGCAAATGGATTAATACACTGGACTTTCAGCCTCCAGAATTATGAGAAATTCCTTTGCTTAAGCTGCCCGATCTGTGGGCTGTATTTTGCTTTGCTTAAGCTGTATTTTTTTGCTTAAGCTGTCTTTTTCTGGGAGCCCCAGCAGATGAATTCAAGTGTCTTCATGAAAACAGTTGAAACAAGGGCCTTCCAGCTGCTCCGTTTGCAAGGAAGTGCATTTTCTGAGGTTCCACATACACACACACATACACTCTTGCACACGCACTTTTGCCTCTAAGGAAAATACACTGTCCATACCAAAGGCCTATGGAAAATGTCAAGCACTTCAGAATTTGAAGTCTGCATTGCATTGCTGGGCCTTGAGGGAGACAGACGCAGGGATGTGCTGTGATTTTGGTCATCTCCTTTAATTCTGTGATATGGACCATGCAGGTGGTGGTAAAGCGGCGATTTGCCCAATCGGGTGTGGAAACATCTTCTTGAGCTCTGACAATTTTACTGCGTGTCTTCGGTGCAGAAACACACAGCTGCATGAAACAGAAATGGCTAACTTAGGTACATAAATCTTATATTTTTTATTTAGGTCTCACTGTCCTTTAGCCAAGAGAGTCCCCCCGTCCTGTCTACCAGGTGCTCTGAGGAGGGTAGTGGGGTAAAATGATGCAGAGGAATGCATTGCTTGGAACAGGAGAGCTGGGGCTGAGGAAGACCATGGAGAAGATGCGGCTTCCTGGTCTCTGTTTGCCAGTGGTCCTCCTTTTCCAGGTACGCCCTTGGTCCTAAAGTATTTGGGAGGACTTCACCATCAGTTTAAAAGAGCTATCCCAGAAACAGAGTTCACTCTGTTACTGATGAGTTACTATGGTGGCTCCCACATAACAGACTGTATGTTTCTAGGTGTCTGATCCATTTCTCCCAGAAAGGTTATGATCACAGCATCCTAATCTCCTTTAGAGATTATTTCTCCTGTCTCCTCCCTCCCCTCCACTCCGTACCCTCCTCCAGCCTCCTTTCTCTATCTCTCCACTTCTCACTCTGTCTCTTTCTTCCTCTTCCTCCCCATCTCTCTCTTCCTTTTCCTGTGCAGTTCCTAATATCTCGTGGCTTTTTTATTGCTTGTAGAATGAATTAAATTCTCTAAGCTAAGTTCAAATTCAAAAGTCAATCCCAAACATCATGTTCCTCACCCCTGCCCACTGAGGAAAGTCCACTGTATTTAGCTTCTATTAGAAAATTTGCATCAGCTTAAATCTTCCCCAATATTGTCTACCACTTCGAGAGGGAAGAGCAAGAGTTCCAACTGAGAGGAGCCATGCCCAAGGCTGCCTATGGAAAGGAAAATGCTAAATACTTCTTATGTGCATGTCTGCAAAGTCAGATAACAGAGTTTGCTTGAAAACTCATCTTGGGAGGCCTGGGAAGAGGCCAACAAGAGATGACAGAAGGTGGAGTGAATGTGAATATTTAAGATGCAGATATTGCTCATGCTTCTGTTGCAGTTTCTGCCTGTGTCCCTTGCTTGGCTGGAAGACTGAATTGATATTCTGAGGTTCTCACTGTGACCCAGAGCCTTTCCCCACTTCTATTCCTGGAGGAAAATCAATACTCCCTCTTGATCACCTGGCAACATTGACCATGCTGACTGTTCAGCTTCAGCGCTGCACAGGTTTCTGACAGCTGGCGCATCACTAATGGACTCATCCCTCAGAGGGCAGGAACGTGCCAAGAGGAATGTGGCATGATAAGCTGATGCTGGCATCCCAGGACTGAGTGCAAAGTCAATTAGAGGAATCAGAAGACATTTTCTCCATGACTAGCCAGCCTGAGGATGCTTCAGGTTTCCTGTACACTCGAGGAGGTGGCCAAGTCAGATATGGAAAGGAGGACCCTCTCGTCAAAGTAAAGGGGGGTGATGTGAATCCATTTGCATGTTCTAAATTTTTCAGCCTGAATCTGATGCCCATCACTTCAGGGAACACATGTGGAGAGTTTATTTGATTTCCCAAAGTATTGCTCCAAGGAGAAGTCCCTTTTGCTCTGCAAGGTCACATAGTCACAGGTTCTGGGGGTTAGGATGTGGGCATCTTTGAGGGCTATTACTCAGCCTAACAGAGCGGAGGAAAAATCCTTCCAGCTGCAAATAACACAAAAACCAACCCCAAATAGCTAAATGTCAAGGAAAATGTAACATCTAACAAATTAAAATGTCCTAAGTGGTGGAAGCTCCAGAAGAGGTTAATGTACAGCAGCTCCAAATAAAGTCTCTGTAACTTTCTGCTTCCTTGGGTCCTCAAGCTGGCTCCCCTCACTTTGGCAGATGGGGCTGAAGTTCCAGGGCTGCTCTCAGGATCCAGCCACGTTCTGTGTGTCTCCTTTTCCAGCCTCTAGAGGCGACTGACATTCCCTAGCTCATGGCTCCTTCCTCTATCTGCAAAGCACATCCCTCCCACCTCTGCTTCCATTGTTCCATCTCCTTCTCTGACTCTACCTCTTCCAGGGAAAGCCCAGCACATTTTCTCTCACATCTCATTGGTCAGATTCAGGTCACATGCCTACTCCTAAACCAAACACTGGCAGGGCAAGGGACACCATGATAGGCCTAGAGTATTCTGATTAACCCCTGATCTAGACATAGATGAGGTCACCTACTCTGAGGGGAGGGATGGATTTTGGGTCTGGAGCCAACACCTTTTGCCACAGGTAGGAACGAAATGTTTGGAACAGGGGATGGAAACATGTTGGAGTTCACTCCCAGACCAGCAGCGTTTCCCAAACACACATTGTTGGGCTCAGGTTTATTCACCAGAAGGCACCTGTTTGCTGAGGGAATTCAAATGGTCCCTGTGAGTGGTTCAAAGTCGGATCATTCACTTCTTCAAGACCAGTTACACCTTGGATGAGGGAAAAACACACACAGACACAAACCCATTTACTCTGCACCATATCTTCAGAAGCAACTTAAAAAAGAGTTTCAACCGGAGTATTTGAATGTGTCTTTTGATAGATGCTCAGAAACAGGGTGAATTGCTTCTGAAATGGAAAGTTTTGCAAATAACTATATTACTATTAACAGTGCAGAGCATTTCCATTTTTTTATTTTGACTTCTTGATACAGTGAAATGTCCTTCAGAATGTATAGTGGAAGATCAACAGCAGCATCTCTGCTGCTTGAACAATATGTTGCATATTGTTTCGTATTTTTGCATGTTATATTGTTGCATATTGTTTCATATTGTTGCATGTTGTTTCATAGTGTTGCATGTTGTTTCATAGTCCTGCATATTGTTTTCATATTGCTGCATGTTGTTTCACATTGTTTCATATTGTTGCATGTCATATTGTTTTGTTTCATATTGTTGCAGATTGTTTCATAGTGTTGCATGTTGTTTCATATTATTGCATATTGTTTTCATATTGCCTTATATTGTTGTGTGTTGCTTTATATTGTTTCATATTGTTGCATGTTGTTTCATATTGTTGCATGTTATACTGTTGAATATTGTTTATATTGTTTCATGTTATTTCATATTGTCACATGTTACATTGTTGCATATTGTTTCATATTGTTGCATGTTATATTGTTTGTTTCATATTGTTGCAGATTGTTTCAGTGTTGCATGTTGTTTCATATTATTGCATATTGTTTTATATTCTTATATTGTTGCATGTTGTTTTATATTGTTTCATATTGTTGCATGTTATACTGTTGCATATTATTTTATATTATTGCATGTTATTTCATATTGTCACATGTTATATTGTTGCATATTGTTTCATATTGTTTTATATTGTTGCATGTTGTTTCATATTGTTGCATATCGTTTCATGTTGTTTCTTCAGCAGAACAGCTTGGGGTTTTGAGAAAACAGACTTTTAACTCAAGATACTTTGACAAACAAATGCCTGACCAGAAAGTTATTTATTTATTTATTTATCCAAAGCTCTTAAAGGGGGAAGGATTTATAACAGAATCACTACAAAATTGGCTGTGTGTGTCCCTAGGACACTGCAGTCTTTTGACTAAGATCAATGAGAAGAGACACCTCTCATGATGAAATAGGCAGGAGAGGTGGTGGGGAGTCTAGTTTGAAATCTTAAAATATTTCTCATGAGTGAGAGGTTCAGATTCCATGTGACTCTCACCTTCCTCCATTTTATTTTGTTTTCAGGAAACTTCTCCTATCAACTCAGAAACCCCTCTAGGCACTGGATATGCCTTCCCTACATTCCATTTGGTTCCTCCTACCAAAACAATCAACACCCAGTAATGATGCAGCTGTAATGATCCTTAGGTCTTGGGTATCCTAACAGCCTGGAGTGAGCTGATCTGCAATATGATTAAGCACTCTTCAACTGGCCCTAAGTTTTAAAAGATCCTCAGCCTTGTACTTGGAGGATTAATACATTTGGTGCTGGCTAGTCACATTTTGAATAAGATTTTTCTCTCTTTTTAAATGTCACCTCTTCTAATGCATAACCTTATAGTTGTTTATAGGTCATGAGCTATAGAATTCTAGCCCAAAGCTTACTCATTACACTTGAGTTGAGTGGAATTAAAAGGCTGGACTAGATAAGCATGAGACATTTAATCTAAAAGTTAGATTTTCTTAGAAACTTAGAAAAGAAGAAATATCTTTTTTTCTTTGACAAATTTACGTATGTTAATGGAAAAAAGGGGAGTATGATTCATCCATTTAGTCTAAAGGCTTTATCAGCAACATAAAATGGTCTTCTTTTTTTGGAAGGAGGTCAGGTATAAATGCAAGCCTGTCCCAAGGGACTTTCTCTCTTTTGGCTTCAGGGAAAGCCTCCAATAGCTTCTAGACAAGACTTGACATTCACCCTCCCCTCCTCTTCTTCTCTCAGCCCTTACTCATCTGGTGGTATGGGCTTGCCCTGTGCAACTTCCTCCTCCATCAATAGTTCATCGACAGTTTTCACTGACCATGCCTTAAAATCCACCACGCTGGCAGAAATAATTCCAAGTTGAGAGAACCGAGGGGCCTCAGAAGTGTCTTATTTCTGTGATTGCCTGAATTTCAGGCCAGGCACTTGCCATCTGGGCCTCAGTGTCCCATCTTTATAATAAATTGATTACACAAGATGAGCACCAGGGCTACTTCCAGTGCTGCCATGTCATGATTCCAATTCATAAATAATTTCAGCACTTCATAAACTGAATCTAAATTCTTAGGCTGTAATTCTCAGGCATGGTAGCCTCATGTTAAAAGTTTAAAAAATGTTAAAAGAAGACTAATTTAAAGTTGAGCCCTGAAATTTCTATTTGGAATTTCAACCCCCTCCTTCACATTCTGTAAGATCATTTTTTTCTCTTAATCGTTGGGATTAAGAGCAATAAAGTGGGACTGAAGGAAATGAGCATCCATTTGGGGACGACCAAGTGCTACAGGGGTTGCTGGAATGGCTGTAGCTCTGAGCAATAAGGTTTATCAAGTATACAGACATCTTGGAGTTAAGAGTGCATGTCAAAATCTCATTAGGGTACTAATATGTGGCAGTAACTGGTTTAGACCTGGGTTGTATGCCCCACATTAGGGCTTACAGGGAGGAAATTCCGTCCTGAATATATTGAATGACAAAGGAAAGATTTGGAACCTGAAATGCAAATTCATGGGCACTGAGAAGAAAATTCAGATAACAGTCAAGCATTGGCCATTGCCCCCATCTTGTGTTCCCTCCATTCTGCAATGTCCAAGGAGATAATGAATGCATACACTTGTGCACCAAGAAGCTCAGCAAGTTGTTGTTGAGAAAAGGAATCAGATCTGTCCATTTCTGGCCCTTGGCCCTAGTTGGGTGAATGGTGTTCTCCAAATATTTATGTCCATCTGGAAACTCAGAATGAGACTTTATTTGGAAACAGGGCTATTGCACCTGTAACTAAGGTAAGAGGAGGTGATACTGGATGAGGACAGGCCCTAAACCTAATCACCATTGTCATGATAAGAATAGAAGACATGCAGAAGTGGAAGAAGGTCATGGGAAGATGGAGACAGAGATTGGAGTGAGGCACCACAAACCAAGGGTCACTGATGATTGCCAGGAGCCCAAGAAGCTTGAAAGAAACAAGAGAGGGTTCTTTCCTTGAGCCTTTGGAGGTGGAATGGCCTTTGCACCATCTTGATTTCAGACTTCTAGCCTTCAAAATTGTGAGGAAACATTAAACCCATTGACATTGAATACAGTAAGCCTATGACCCAGTTTCTGACAATTGGTTACAGTAGCCCTGGGAAATTAACACACTTTTCCAAGCCCAGAAACTCAAACCTGGTTCAAGGTTTGTGCGTGGTGCAGACATCATAGCACCTCCTTCCACACTTTCAGAGCCTCTTTTTCCTCACTCCTTCACTAACACTGCTTCCTCCTTTTGTTTTAAGCAGATTCAGCTGAAACATGCCTTTGACGTTTAGTCACTTTTCTATTAGACGTTGCCATTGCAGAAAAAAAGGCAAGAACAGAAAGATATGAATGGCTTGAATTTCAGCAGATTTATAAAATATAAATTCAGAAAAATATATCAGAGATACAGAAACATTCTGCCTTCTGTGGTAGATAGTCTTCAAATACAGTCATCAATAATCCCGTCTAAGAAGTCTGAGTTTGCAGAGACCTCCATACTGAAAGGAAGCTTAAGCTGCCTTCCTGGAGAAGCACTGGTGCTTCAGATAGGTAGTCCCACCATGTGAATGACCCTGACCAATGCCATGGGAGCAGAAGAACCGCCCAGGAGAGCCCTGCTCAAATTCCAGTGAAATAATACTCTGAGAAATGATAAATCATAAATCATCAGAAATAATAAGTTACTTTATGCCTCTAAGTATTTAAGTGGCATGGCAATCAATATGCAAAGCAACACCTGTTCAAATTCTACAAAATTGGGAGAGTGAGAAGTTTTTCACGAGTACAATTCTCTCTGCCTTAGGATGGCCATTCTGGGGCTAAGAATATCCTTGATCAGTTAACACTGACTTTAGACAGTTGAATGAGAAATCACTTTGGATCAGTGGTTTTCAGCTAGCAGTGGCTTTGTCCCCTCAGATCATATTTGACAATGTCTGAAGACATTTTTTATTTTTTGGTCTCATCTGGGAGAGTTGGTACTGGTGGGTAAAGACCAAGGATCCTGCTAAACATTCTGCAATACACAGGATCGTTCTCCCCAGCAGAAAATCATCTGTCCTCAAATGTCAACAGCACACCATAAATATAAATTCCAGTAGACTATGATAATAAATATGAACAGGGCTGAGGTTGAGGATCCCAGTTTTGGATCATAGGGTCCTGTATATTTATTTTTTGCATTTAATTCTATATATTTGACAATCACCATACTTATATACTTTGTAAAATTCTCCTTCTAGTCTTCTAAAAACATAATCTTGTTGATCAACACCTGGTAGAGATTGTAAGAGAAAAATAAATAAACAAATAAGGAAAGACATACACTTAAAAACTGAAGTTTGTTTTTTTTCTTTTTCAGGTATGTGTGTTAGCATTGACTGGGAAAACTGTGTAGAAGTTTTAAATACAAAGTGATACTTTGTCACTGTTCTTGTACTTAATTATGAGAAACTTTTTTTTCCAGTTGAGAAATTAAAATTAAACATAAGCCAGGTGGTTTGTAAATATGTTAAAGTTGTTTCATTTGCTACAGTTGAGAAGGAATATGGAGCTAAGAGGATGATGAAGTTGAAAGCTGGGGTACCAAAACACCTTGGTAATGAAGTGCTTTGTCCCGCCACTAGGCACCAAGCGTGTGTGATGATGAGAACTTCTGATGTTGAGGGCTAGCAGTGCCAGTCAGGGATTCTCTTTGAAGCCATGTGGTTCCTTCCTATGCAGCCATCTGTGGGTGGGGCCGGAAGGCTCAGTGGCAGGACTTGGGGGCCAGGTTTGAGAGCAGAGCTGCCATGTCTCAGATCCCAAATATGACACCAACTCCTGCAAGATGGGAATGGTAGATGAATCCCCAGAGTTCCCCTGTCTGACTTTGGGGACTTGTGCTGGCCCAGATGAGAGAAATCAATGAGGCATGAAATGAAATACTTGTGTCAATGACAAAAAAGTCAGTGTTGCATTGTGTTGGATTTAACATGAAAAATAGAAGTACGAATATGTCAAAGTAAAACTATGTGTGTTCAATCTTTATTTGCTCTGCTGAGAGAATACTAAACATGCAAATTACCTTCAAAAATTGTAAAGTGGTTAAATTGTATAGAAATATTGAAAGGGAAAATACTGTTGTTGGCTTTAATTATGGACATTAACTGCACGCACATAAGAGGTGAGTCCTTTTTATGTTTGCCTGAATTCTGGCATCACCACTAGCTCATACGGCACTTATGAAAATTTTTAAAAATTATGGTTCTTCCTGATGACACTTTTCCTATCATCTGTGAGAAAATTGTTTTAGTACACTGAGTCTAAACCTCACAGCCATTGGGGAGTAAACTTTTCATAACAAATGCTGTATTGTTTTCAAATAAAAATTTTCAAATTTTATCAATTGAAATTTCTTGTGATTGTCAGATTTATCAGTATTTTATAAACCACCAATGAAAAAATACTGCCAGTTACAAGTGCCAGATGCCATTGCTTTAAAATGTTTCCAAATTATAGGACTGTTAAGGTATGGGGAAAAATGCATATTGGAACTGGTGACTCAGGTATTCCAAATCTATAATATTGATTGATTGTGAATATTGCCCCTTTATATGGGGTGGTACTGTGCAGTACACAACATAGACGGACATTCTTGATGGCCCTGTTGAATTTTAGAATTTAGAATCAATATTCCTGTGCCTTTCCAGATTCTGGTATTTGTTGATTCCATGAATCCTTCCCAGGACAGGCTTTCAGCAATAGACTAGTGTGGTTGTGCATGTGGAGAGTGTGTGTGTGGTTGTGCACGTGGACAGTGTGTGTATGTGGTTGTGCATGTGGAGTGTGTGTATGTGGTTGTGCATGTGGAGTGTATGTATGTGGTTGTGCATGTGGTGTGTGTATGTGGTTGTGCATGTGGTGTGTGTGTATGTGGTTGTACATGTGGTGTGTGTATGTGGTTGTACATGTGGTGTGTGTACGTGGTTGTACATGTGGAGTGTGTGTACGTGGTTGTACATGTGGAGTGTGTGTACGTGGTTGTGCATGTGGTGTGTGTGTACGTGGTTGTACATGTGGTGTGTGTGTATGTGGTTGTACATGTGGTGTGTGTATGTGGTTGTGCATGTGGTGTGTGTATGTGGTTGTACATGTGGTGTGTGTGTACGTGGTTGTGCATGTGGTGTGTGTGTATGTGGTTGTACATGTGGTGTGTGTATGTGGTTGTGCATGTGGAGTGTGTGTATGTGGTTGTACATGTGGAGTGTGTGTATGTGGTTATGCATGTGGAGTGTGTGTATGTGGTTGTACATGTGGAGTGTGTATATGTGGTTGTACATGTGGAGTGTGTATATGTGGTTGTACATGTGGAGTGTGTGTATGTGGCTTGCATGTGGTGTGTGAATGTGGTTGTGCATGTGGTGTGTGTATATGTGGTTGTACATGTGGAGTGTGTGTATGTGGTTGTACATGTGGTGTGTGTATATGTGGTTGTACATGTGGAGTGTGTGTATGTGGTTGTACATGTGGAGTGTGTGTATGTGGTTGTACATGTGGAGTGTGTGTATGTGGTTGTGCATGTGGTGTGTGTATATGTGGTTGTACATGTGGAGTGTGTGTATGTGGTTATGCATGTGGAGTGTGTGTATGTGGTTGTACATGTGGAGTGTGTATATGTGGTTGTACATGTGGAGTGTGTATATGTGGTTGTACATGTGGAGTGTGTGTATGTGGCTTGCATGTGGTGTGTGAATGTGGTTGTGCATGTGGTGTGTGTATATGTGGTTGTACATGTGGAGTGTGTGTATGTGGTTGTACATGTGGTGTGTGTATATGTGGTTGTACATGTGGAGTGTGTGTATGTGGTTGTACATGTGGAGTGTGTGTATGTGGTTGTGCATGTGGTGTGTGTATATGTGGTTGTACATGTGGAGTGTGTGTGTGTGGTTGTACATGTGGAGTGTGTATATGTGGTTGTACATGTGGAGTGTGTGTATGTGGTTGTGCATGTGGTGTGTGTATATGTGGTTGTATGTGTGGAGTGTGTGTATGTGGTTGTGCATGTGGAGTGTGTATATGTGGTTGTACATGTGGAGTGTGTGTATGTGGTTGTGCATGTGGTGTGTGTATATGTGGTTGTACATGTGGAGTGTGTGTATGTGGTTGTGCATGTGGTGTGTGTATGTGTGGTTGTACATGTGGAGTGTGTGTATGTGGTTGTACATGTGGAGTGTGTGTATGTGGTTGTGCATGTGGAGTGTGTATATGTGGTTGTACATGTGGAGTGTGTGTATGTGGTTGTGCATGTGGAGTGTGTATATGTGGTTGTACATGTGGAGTGTGTGTATGTGGTTTGCATGTGGTGTGTGTATGTGTGGTTGTACATGTGGAGTGTGTATATGTGGTTGTACATGTGGAGTGTGTGTATGTGGTTGTGCATGTGGAGTGTGTATATGTGGTTGTACATGTGGAGTGTGTGTATGTGGTTGTGCATGTGGTGTGTGTATATGTGGTTGTACATGTGGAGTGTGTGTATGTGGTTTGCATGTGGAGTGTGTATATGTGGTTGTACATGTGGAGTGTGTGTATGTGGTTGTGCATGTGGTGTGTGTATGTGTGGTTGTACATGTGGAGTGTGTGTATGTGGTTGTACATGTGGAGTGTGTGTATGTGGTTGTGCATGTGGAGTGTGTATATGTGGTTGTACATGTGGAGTGTGTGTATGTGGTTATGCATGTGGAGTGTGTGTATGTGGTTGTACATGTGGAGTGTGTATATGTGGTTGTACATGTGGAGTGTGTATATGTGGTTGTACATGTGGAGTGTGTGTATGTGGCTTGCATGTGGTGTGTGAATGTGGTTGTGCATGTGGTGTGTGTATATGTGGTTGTACATGTGGAGTGTGTGTATGTGGTTGTACATGTGGTGTGTGTATATGTGGTTGTACATGTGGAGTGTGTGTATGTGGTTGTACATGTGGAGTGTGTGTATGTGGTTGTGCATGTGGAGTGTGTGTATGTGGTTGTACATGTGGAGTGTGTGTGTGTGGTTGTACATGTGGAGTGTGTATATGTGGTTGTACATGTGGAGTGTGTGTATGTGGTTGTGCATGTGGTGTGTGTATATGTGGTTGTATGTGTGGAGTGTGTGTATGTGGTTGTGCATGTGGAGTGTGTATATGTGGTTGTACATGTGGAGTGTGTGTATGTGGTTGTGCATGTGGTGTGTGTATATGTGGTTGTACATGTGGAGTGTGTGTATGTGGTTGTGCATGTGGTGTGTGTATGTGTGGTTGTACATGTGGAGTGTGTGTATGTGGTTGTACATGTGGAGTGTGTGTATGTGGTTGTGCATGTGGAGTGTGTATATGTGGTTGTACATGTGGAGTGTGTGTATGTGGTTGTGCATGTGGAGTGTGTATATGTGGTTGTACATGTGGAGTGTGTGTATGTGGTTTGCATGTGGTGTGTGTATGTGTGGTTGTACATGTGGAGTGTGTATATGTGGTTGTACATGTGGAGTGTGTGTATGTGGTTGTGCATGTGGAGTGTGTATATGTGGTTGTACATGTGGAGTGTGTGTATGTGGTTGTGCATGTGGTGTGTGTATATGTGGTTGTACATGTGGAGTGTGTGTATGTGGTTTGCATGTGGAGTGTGTATATGTGGTTGTACATGTGGAGTGTGTGTATGTGGTTGTGCATGTGGTGTGTGTATGTGTGGTTGTACATGTGGAGTGTGTGTATGTGGTTGTACATGTGGAGTGTGTGTATGTGGTTGTGCATGTGGAGTGTGTATATGTGGTTGTACATGTGGAGTGTGTGTATGTGGTTGTGCATGTGGAGTGTGTATATGTGGTTGTACATGTGGAGTGTGTGTATGTGGTTGTGCATGTGGAGTGTGTATATGTGGTTGTACATGTGGAGTGTGTGTATGTGGTTTGCATGTGGTGTGTGTATGTGTGGTTGTACATGTGGAGTGTGTATATGTGGTTGTACATGTGGAGTGTGTGTATGTGGTTGTACACGTGGTGTGTGTGTATGTGCTTGTACATGTGGAGTGTGTGTATGTGGTTGTACATGTGGAGTGTGTGTATGTGGTTGTGCATGTGGAGTGTGTGTATGTGGTTGTACATGTGGAGTGTGTGTATGTGGTTGTGCATGTGGAGTGTGTGTACGTGGTTGTGCATGTGGAGTGTGTGTATGTGGTTGTACATGTGGAGTGTGTGTATGTGGTTTGCATGTGGTGTGTGTATGTGTGGTTGTACATGTGGAGTGTGTATGTGTGGTTGTACATGTGGAGTGTGTGTATGTGGTTGTACATGTGGAGTGTGTGTATGTGGTTGTACATGTGGAGTGTGTGTATGTGGTTGTACATGTGGAGTGTGTGTATGTGGTTGTACATGTGGAGTGTGTGTATGTGGTTGTACATGTGGAGTGTGTGTATGTGGTTTTCATGTGGTGTGTGTATATGTGGTTGTACATGTGGAGTGTGTGTATGTGGTTGTGCATGTGGAGTGTGTATATGTGGTTGTACATGTGGAGTGTGTATATGTGGTTGTACATGTGGTGTGTGTGTATGTGGTTGTGCATGTGGAGTGTGTGTATGTGGTTGTACATGTGGAGTGTGTGTATGTGGTTGTACATGTGGTGTGTGTATATGTGGTTGTACATGTGGAGTGTGTGTATGTGGTTGTACATGTGGAGTGTGTATATGTGGTTGTACATGTGGAGTGTGTGTATGTGGTTTTCATGTGGTGTGTGTATATGTGGTTGTACATGTGGAGTGTGTGTATGTGGTTGTGCATGTGGAGTGTGTATATGTGGTTGTACATGTGGAGTGTGTATATGTGGTTGTACATGTGGTGTGTGTGTATGTGGTTGTACATGTGGAGTGTGTGTATGTGGTTTGCATGTGGTGTGTGTATATGTGGTTGTACATGTGGAGTGTGTGTACGTGGTTGTGCATGTGGAGTGTGTGTATGTGGTTGTGCATGTGGAGTGTGTGTATGTGGTTGTACATGTGGAGTGTGTGTATGTGGTTGTGCATGTGGAGTGTGTGTATGTGGTTGTGCATGTGGAGTGTGTGTATGTGGTGTGCATGTGGTGTGTGTATGTGGTTGTGCATGTGGAGTGTGTGTATGTGGTTGTGCATGTGGAGTGTGTGTATGTGGTTGTGCATGTGGTGTGTGTATATGTGCTTGTGCATGTGGAGTGTGTGTATGTGGTTGTACATGTGGAGTGTGTGTATGTGGTTGTACATGTGGTGTGTGTGTATGTGGTTTGCATGTGGTGTGTGTATGTGGTTGTGCATGTGGTGTGTGTGTATGTGGTTGTGCATGTGGTGTGTGTATGTGGTTGTACATGTGGAGTGTGTGTATGTGGTTTGCATGTGGTGTGTGTACGTGGTTGTGCATGTGGAGTGTGTGTACGTGGTTGTACATGTGGAGTGTGTGTACGTGGTTGTGCATGTGGAGTGTGTGTATGTGGTTGTACATGTGGAGTGTGTGTATGTGGTTGTGCATGTGGAGTGTGTGTATGTGGTTTGCATGTGGAGTGTGTATGTGGTTGTGCATGTGGAGTGTGTGTATGTGGTTGTGCATGTGGAGTGTGTGTATGTGGTTGTGCATGTGGAGTGTGTGTATGTGGTTGTACATGTGGAGTGTGTGTATGTGGTTGTGCATGTGGAGTGTGTGTATGTGGTTGTGCATGTGGAGTGTGTGTATGTTGTTTGCATGTGGTGTGTGTATGTGGTTGTGCATGTGGAGTGTGTGTATGTGGTTTGCATGTGGTGTGTGTATGTGGTTGTGCATGTGGAGTGTGTGTATGTGGTTGTGCATGTGGAGTGTGTGTATGTGGTTGTACATGTGGAGTGTGTGTATGTGGTTGTGCATGTGGAGTGTGTGTATGTGGTTGTGCATGTGGAGTGTGTGTATGTGGTTGTGCATGTGGAGTGTGTGTATGTGGTTGTGCATGTGGAGTGTGTGTATGTGGTTGTACATGTGGAGTGTGTATATGTGGTTGTACATGTGGAGTGTGTGTATGTGGTTTTCATGTGGTGTGTGTGTATGTGGTTGTACATGTGGAGTGTGTGTATGTGGTTGTGCATGTGGAGTGTGTGTATGTGGTTGTACATGTGGAGTGTGTATATGTGGTTGTACATGTGGTGTGTGTGTATGTGGTTGTACATGTGGAGTGTGTGTATGTGGTTGTACATGTGGAGTGTGTGTATGTGGTTGTGCATGTGGAGTGTGTGTATGTGGTTGTGCATGTGGAGTGTGTGTATGTGGTTGTGCATGTGGAGTGTGTGTATGTTGTTTGCATGTGGTGTGTGTATGTGGTTGTGCATGTGGAGTGTGTGTATGTGGTTGTGCATGTGGAGTGTGTATATGTGGTTGTTCATGTGGAGTGTGTATATGTGGTTGTGCATGTGGAGTGTGTGTATGTGGTTGTAATTGTGGAGTGTGTGTATGTGGTTTGCATGTGGTGTGTGTATGTGGTTGTGCATGTGGAGTGTGTGTATGTGGTTGTGCATGTGGAGTGTGTGTATGTGGTTGTCCATGTGGAGTGTGTGTATGTGGTTGTACATGTGGAGTGTGTGTATGTGGTTGTACATGTGGAGTGTGTTTATGTGGTTTGCATGTGGTGTGTGTGTATGTGGTTGTACATGTGGAGTGTGTGTATGTGGTTGTGCATGTGGAGTGTGTGTATGTGGTTGTGCATGTGGAGTGTGTGTATGTGGTTGTGCATGTGGAGTGTGTGTATGTGGTTGTACATGTGGAGTGTGTTTATGTGGTTTGCATGTGGTGTGTGTGTACGTGGTTGTACATGTGGAGTGTGTGTATGTGGTTGTACATGTGGAGTGTGTGTATGTGGTTGTGCATGTGGAGTGTGTGTATGTGGTTGTACATGTGGAGTGTGTGTATGTGGTTGTGCATGTGGAGTGTGTGTATGTGGTTGTGCATGTGGAGTGTGTGTATGTGGTTGTGCATGTGGAGTGTGTGTATGTGGTTGTACATGTGGAGTGTGTGTATGTGGTTTGCATGTGGTGTGCATGCAGTGTATGCATGAGAAGGAGGCAGAGACAGAGATCAGGAAGAGTCATCACATGTTCTTTGAGTGTTAGACTTTCAGGTGATTTTTAAAGATGTAATTTTGGCAATGAACGTGATTTTTATAATAAAAATATGTTCATTAACTTTTATCAGTAACATCAAACCCACTTTGTTTCACGAAAACACAAAGTCACAACTGAACAATGAGCAGAGAGGATGTTGGCTAGCTCTGGCCCTCAAGTGATTTTCCCCTCTCCGTTTCCCAAGGGCTGATTGATGTCACAATTCCCAGATGACTTGTAAGTGCAGGACAGAAATGAACCGCACGTGTCACATCATCACACTCCTTAAGTGACGAACGTTCCAGGGGCTATTTCTCTCCAGTATCAGGTTTCAGGCATCTGGTCTCCTCCTCCTAACCTCTCCTCCTCTTGAGCCATAGTTCACAGTTACAGTTTCCCAGCCAGCCTCCCCTGTAAGTGGCTCCATTCACTGCTACTTGGAGTTAAGTTCAGCAGCTTGGATATGTTCTTGGAGGAGGTGATCCTAAGCCTAGAAGGCATGCGTGAAGATGGAGATTATCTCCTCTAATCCAGTCCAGAGAACAGCGTCTCACCTGGGGCTCTTGCTGGACCCCAGGGCTTGGTGTAGAACAGTGACAATGGTGATTGGGCTTGAGAAACGGCTGCAGCATCTGGAGAAGGATGATGCCCTGACAGCCATGGGTGGCCAGGAGGGGGACTGCCAAGCCAGTGGAGGGCACCCTCTCAGAGGGACACTTCTGTTACAAAGACCACCCCTTACTCAGAAAGACCGTGTCCCGTCAAGGGAAATAGATGGTCTGTGGCTTGGGACAATACTACTCTGAGACAATATTAAAGCCCGAGGACCTGGGATGAAAGACAGCCCAGCTTACCCTTGTCTGGACCTGAAGGGTGGGTGCAGGTAGAGGACCAAGGCTTCTGCCACAATCCAGGAAGAGACTGCCCAGGTGAGCTCTTGTCTTCCCTGCCTCTTTCTCTTCCCCTAGCAATTTCCTTAGTTGTACAATTTGGGCAGACAGTGAAATGGTTCTGCTTCAGCTTCATTACTAGCAGAATAGAAATAATAATATTACTTAACTCAGAGGGATGTGTGAGGACTAAATGAGTTAGCAGGTACAGAAGAACGAGCAGTGACCAGCACACAGACATACTCAATAGCCCCAGTAAAGTTAGTGTCCTTGGTTTCCTTCCCCAGTGTCCCTTGCTTGCACTCATGTGACCAACACTCTAGCCTCTGCTGTTCTATTACTGGACAATGAAGCCATTTTCCTTTTAGAGCTAAAATTCAACATCTTCCATAGGAAGCTGAATTTCAGAGAAGGGGTTTTCTGACTGTCCCAAAAAAAGGAATTTTGAAGTTGAGGGACCTGTATTTTGACTGTGTCTTATAAAGTTTTCGTTGCTTCAGTTTTTTTCTGACTTGTAAAATATGGATATTAATATCTACTTGTATGTGAAATTGAAAAGAGAAAGGTAATACAGTGGATAGAGCCACCTGGGTTCAAATCCTAGTTTGCTCAGAGTGACATTTCCTCTCCATATTTCAATACTCAAATCTGTAAGTTGGGGATAATAAAATGCATTTGGAGAAGTAATTGTAATAATCTAGGAAAAAGGCTTAACATAGTGCCTAGTGTGCAGTCATTACTCAATGACAATTATTGTCATTAATGTTACTCAAAATCATACTACTTTAATATGCAGTACTCTTTCAGCTGCATGTGAAAACAAGATTAATTCAAAATTGTTTAAACAAAATAAAAAAATGTATTGATTCACATAACTGGAAAATCCAGGAGTAGAATCCTTCAAGCTTCAGGCCGGAAGGAGTCCAGGTCTGGATCTATATAATCAATAACCTCCTGTATATCTCTATCTCTCTTTATCTCTGTCTGTTCATCTCTTAGTTCTGCTTTTTTCTGAATGACCTCTCAAAGTGATGGAGAGATGAATACTAGCAGTTGTAGACCTATGTTCTTTCCCTTAGTAAGAAAATACAATTTATCTTTCCAATAGTTTTGGTTACTTTTCTGAGTAACTGGAGTGTTAATAATACATCAGCTCTGACTGGCTTTGCCTGGGCCACTCGCCCACCCCTAAGCAAATCCCTGCTTTCAGAAGGATAGAATGCTTTGTTTGGCCATGCCTGAGCCATGTGCTCACACTTGGTGCCAGTGGTGGAAGTTAGCTTACTTACTGGCCAGAGAGTGGGCAGGGGCCACTCACAAAAGGAAAACGTAGGTGCTGTCACCAGAGTGGATTGTTATGGTCAGGAAAACCTAGTTGTCCTTTCACAACAAATGATCCTCATGTTCATCTCTCCATTACTTTGAGAAATTATTCCAGAAGAAAGCAGAATTAACAATCCTAAAATCTCAGTGGTTTAAAAAAATGAAGACTGCCTTTCAGTTCAGGGAGACTCCTTCAGGGAACTGGGCAATGGCCCACACTAGCAAAGAACCTAGTGACCTGCTTGGTTCCATCTTGTAGCCCCACTGCCTCAGACTAGGGGTCTCCATGGTTGTGAGGCGGGGAAAGCCAGGACTGGAGGGTCGGACACTGGATCTTAAACTCTTTGGCCCAGAAAGTGACACATGTCACTTCTCTTACATAAGGGTCATGATGAATTGATCTTTTTGTTGCTGTATAACTCTCTAGCAGTTTACTTTGTTGTGAAGCCTATTTTATTTAACATTAATATAGTCAATCTTTAATTTTGATTGTTTGCATGACATGTATATTTATATTTGTCTTTTTATTTTCCATCTGCCTATATCATTATACTTGAAATATTTTGCTTGTACATAGCATGAGGTTGGGTAATATTTTAAATCCACTCTGACATTCTCTGTGTTTCAACTGATATATTTAAGCCTTTTATATTTAATGTAATTATTGATATGTTAGGGCTCAAGTCAGATACTTAATTTTTTGTTTCCAGTTGCTTTCTACTCTTTTTTTAATGCTTTTTGACTTATAAAATGTGGATATTAATATCTATCTACATGTAAAATTTAAAAGAGAAAGGCAATATAACACAGTAGATAGTTTTCTGGGCTCATATTCTAGTTTACTCAGAGTGATCTTTTCTCTTTAGGTTTTAATATTCAAATCTGTAAAATGGAGATAATTGAATGCATTTTGAGGAATAATTAATTTTAATTGTTTAGCAACAAATTCTTGATTTTACTTGAACCATTTTAAAAATTCCATTTTGACTTCTATAAAATGCTTTTGAGTCTGTTTTTTGGTAGAGCTTTATTAAATGATTGTTCTAGGAATTCATTTACATACACAACTTATCAAAGTCTACTGGTGTTATAATTTTACCATTTCAAGTAATAAATAAAAATCTTATCTCTCTTTAAGAGTCTTACCTTCCACCATATATAGTAAAATTATCTTAACTCTTTCCTCTACATACATTTAGGACCACGTCATGAAGTGTTATAATCTTTGCTTCAACCATCAAACATTATTTAGAAAACTCAAGATGAGAAGAAATTCTGTTGTTTTTACATGTATTTTGGCCTGCTAAGTTCTTTCTTCCTGATATTCTTACAGTCCTTTTTTAAGTTACTATTTTCTTTCTGTTTAAAGAACTTCCTTTAGCCAGTTTCTTAGGGTAGATCTGCTGGTGACAAGCTGTTTTAATTTTCCTTTATATAAGAATGTCTTGCCGGGTGCGGTGGCTCACACCTGTAATCCCAGCACTTTGGGAGGCCGAGGCAGGTGGATCACGAGGTCAAGAGATCGAGACCATCCTGGCTAATGTGGTGAAACCCCGTTTCTACTGAAAATACAAAAAATTAGCCGGGTGTGGTGGTGGGCGCCTGTAGTCCCAGCTACTCGGGAGGCTGAGGCAGGAGCGTGAATCCAGGAGGCAGAGCTTGCAGTGAGCCGAGATCACACCACTGCACTCCAGCCTGGGTGACAGAGCAAGAATCAGTCTCAAATAATAATAATAATAATAATAATGTCTTGATTTCCTCTTAACTCCTGAAGGATTCTTTTACTGGATGTAGAATCCTGGGTTGACAGGGATTTTTTTTTATTTTTAGCACTTGAAAAATGCTGCACTTCCTCCTGACCTCCATGGTTTCTGATGACAATTCTGTTGCATTTAAAATTGTTTTCACTTAGAGGTAATGTGTCATTTTTCTCTTGTTGTTTTAACATTTTTTTAAATCTTTAGTTCCTAGGAATGTGATTCCGATATGCCTTGGTGTGGATTTCTTTGTGTTGAATGCTGCTTAGGGTTCACTCAGCTTCTCAAATCTATATGTGTATCTATTTTATCATACTTGGCAAGTTTCCAAGCATGATTTCCCTGAGTGCTTGTTCAGCCCCAGCTTCTTTCTCCTCTCCCTCTGGGACTTTGATGAGCAGACTTTTTTTTTGTTATAATCCCACAAGTTCCTGAGGCTCTGTTCACTATTTTTCAGAGTATTTTCTCTTTTTGATATTGAACAATTTCTGTTTCTATCTTCCAGTTTACTGATTCTTTCTCCTCCATTCTGCAGTTGAGATCATCCATTGAAGTTTTAAAATTTTTGTTATTGTACTTTTCAGTTTGAAAATTTCTGCTTGGTTCCTCCTTTTCTCTCCCATTTCTTTGGTGAGATTTTCTAGTTGATAATCGAGTCTTTCTGTTTTCATTTGTTTCAAGTATGTGTGCAATTGCTGGTAGGAGCATCTTTATAATGACTGTCTTAAACCTTGGTCAGATCATTCTAACATCTCTGCTATCTCAGTGATAGTATCAATTGCCTTTTTTCATTCACTTTGAGATCTTTCTCATTGTTAGTATGACAAATTATTTTCAGCTGAAACCTAGGCATTTCTGTATTATGTTGTGAAACTATATCTGAAATTCCTCATTTCGCTGTTTTATTTTTTACTGATACCACTTGTCAGCCTTCTTATGCCACATGAGAGCAGAAGTGGATACCCCCCCTCAGCCTTCGTGGACACCTGAGCAGGAAAGGACACGGCCCTTGTTACTGCTGGATGAGGGTGGGGGTTTTGGTTCCCGCTAGGTCTCCACTGATTCTTCCCTGGCTGGGAGGGTGGAAGTGCCTCATCAAGTTTTCTTTGTGAATATGCTGACACTAGGGGGCTGGAAGTTGCCCTCGTTGCTGCCTGGTGCTGTTGGAAATCGAATTCTCCACTAGGCCTCTGAGGTGGAGCAACCTCATCTCATGTGATGTTGAGTGAGCTACTTTTCAAAGTTTGGCAGTTTCTTAAAAAGTTAAATATAGACCTACCACGTAACCCAGTCACGCTCCTACTAAGCATGTACCTGAGAGAAATGAGTCTGTGTGACCTTATAGGGATAGTATATGAATGTTCATAGCAGCCTTATTTGTAAAAGCTCAAATCTGAAAACAATGTAAGTGTTCATCAACAGGTGAATGCAGGGCTGGGAAGTGAGATGTGTAAACGTTTGCAGGTTTAGATCCTGTCTTCATCTGAGAGCTAGAGGGAGACAGACAGAGAGGAAGGAGGAAAGAAGGAAGGGGATGGGAGAGGGAGACAGAGAAGAAAGATATTTCCTTAATAGTTTCCAAAATGTCCCAGACTTGAGTCTTGTTGCCTGGGCTTGTGTTGTTCTGGCTAACTACAGTGGCCAGTGGGGTGGAAGAAGTTGGTTGGTCGTATGACCATTGCTTGGACTTGGAGGATGGGAATGTTCCTCTGAATCTCTTGGCTTGAGAGTGGAGAAATGGTGGGTCCTTAAGGGAAAAAAATATCAAAGGTTCTGTGGCCAGAAGAGAAAGAAAGAAACACTGGGCAGGTGCAGGAACAGGCAGCCTAAACAGAAACCCTAGCTTTATTGTACAAACTGCTAGAAAAACATGGCTTCTGGTGCTCTGTAGGGAGGGAAAGCAACAAGCCTTTGTGTTAGCGCTTTGGCCTGTTCTCATCTTTATGTGCCCATGAGGAAGCACATATTCCCCAAGGACACCACTGGCTTATATATTTGGAGCTTTGTTTGCTGCCAACATCATGCTCCACAAAATAGGAAATCAGAGGAATGTTAGGCTAAGTTCTGGTGTAGACAGCATTCTTAGAGAAGATCTTGTCATAACTGTCATGCTGTAAACTCATTACCTGCCAGATTTAAATCAGCAATAGATAGAATATGTACCATTAGCTGAGAGAGAAGTCAATGAGATGGTCTTAGGCCAATGTTATCTTCATCCACTCCATGTAATGTGGATTTGATTGAAATTGCAGTCCTTCAGAAAATGACATCATTTTCTACATACTCACTTGAAACTGAAGCTGTAGTTTTGATTTATAGCTCAATCTCCTGTGTACTAGAGTGATATTTTAACACAAGAGACAAATGTCTTTTGAGATGCTTTTATATTTTTATTTTTTGTAGATGGGATTTTACCATGTTGGCCACACTGGTCCTGAACTCCTGGCCACAAGTGATCCACCCACCTTGGCCTCCCAAAGTGCTGGGATTACAGGCATGAACCACTGCCCCCAGCTGCTTTTGAGATACTTTTGAAGAACTTTCACTTATATTCTTATTTAAAATGCCTACAGTTTGGACAGACGTTACTCTTTAAGACTGTGACTGATGGTTCCCCTTCATCTTGCTGTCCTTCTTGAGGCCATGGGGCTGTGGTCACCATAGTGGACTAGAATGATCACTTCCCCCTAATAATAATTGTTAACCTTTATTTACAATTTATCTTACACTGACTTAAGAATTTTATATATTACCTGACATGAGGTCCTAGAATTGCACTATGAGACTCTCCATTTTACTGATGTCACCTCTGAGGCACATAATTGAGAAGGGCTATGTCCAAGGTGGTGGCGGAATGGATGTGTGAAACTAGGTCTGGCTTCAGACCCTCTGAAACAAAGAGTGTGTTCCATTACAAGTAATCACATCCTAAGTGTTCTCCCACATCCCTGTGGGGAGACTCGCAGTGAGTAGAAGGACTCAAAACCATTTAAGAAAGGAAAATGCTTATGAATGGATTCTTTGAGTAGAGGTTGTATTAGTTTCCCATTGTTGCTATAACTAAGTACCACAAACTTCATGGGCTTAACACATCATAAACAATGCAAATATATTCTCTTTTCGTTATGAAAGTCAAAATTCCCAAATGTCTCTGAAGGGGATAAAATCCATGTATTGGCAGTGCACCATCCACTTCACAGGCTCCAGTGGATAATCCGTTACCTTGCCTTTTCCAGCGTGTAGACACTGCTGGCCCTCCTTGGCTCTTCTATTCTCAAACATTGTTACCTCTGGTTTCATCCCCACATCTCCTTCTCTAACTCTAATCCACCTGCCTCCCTCTTGTAAGGACTCTTGTGATTACGTCAGAGTCAGCTGTATAATATAGACTAATATTCCCATCTCAAAGCCCTTAACTCAATCACATCTATATTCCCATCTCAAAGCCCTTAACTCAATCACATCTACAGAGTGCCTTTTACTATGTTAGATAACATTCGAAGTTTCTGGGATTAGGACATGGACATCTTTAGGGCCATGATTTAGCTGACCACGTAGGTGTGGTTGAACTGTTTGCTTTGCATGCCCTGTACAAATTTACCTTTCTTCTAGGAATAGCAACACATTTTCCTTTGAGAAACCATGCATTCCTGAGGATGAACCCTAGTCTGAAGAATATAGAACCAATGGACTTTGAAAGACAGCATTCTAATTTTATCACTTGAGTAAAGTTGGATACAGCTTTAAGATTTTGAATTCTGTGAGTGCATAGATTATTGACATATGTGATTTGTTGTAGAGTTACTGCCACCTGCAAACAAATACATTCCATCTGGAATTTTAATGTTGTGTTAGCATAAGTATTAAAAATGGTGGTCCTCAAAGGTAAGTCTTTTTATTTAGAAAGGATTTAACTCACTCTTCTGAATCTCAAAAAAGTATTAACTGCCTTTCAAAACCCTCTATGTAAATGAAGGATACATTTTTCTAATGTCCTCATGAGAAAACAAACGTAGAAAATGGGGATTGCATAGAAACTGTGCTCAATAAATGAGTGTAGAATTAACGAGTAGATGCATGAGTAAATCTGGTTTCACAGAGCTACCAGCCCCTCTTCCAGGGATGTGTAATGCAGCCGCTGAGAGCTGGAGATCTGGGGTCTCACTGGTCTGCATTTGAAGACGGCTCTGATAACTCACTGGAGTCTCAATTTCCTTTGACTGTTAAATAAGGACAACCATAGTCATGATCTTTAGGGCTGCTGTGGGTGAACGGTGGTAATGCAAGCAGTCTACCCCAATCAACAGGATACAATTTCACCCTCACTAGGATGGTTATAATTAAAGAAAGAAAATAATCAGTGTTGGCAAGAGTATTGAGAGATTAGAACTCTTGCAAATTTGCTGGACAGAATGTAAAATGGTGCAACCAGTGTAGACAACAGTTTGGCAGTTTCTCAACAAGTTCAATGTAGAAATATAAGATCCAGCAATTACATTCCATATATAGTAAATATCCTTAAAACTGGAAATATGCCCAAACAAATACATGCACATGTGTGTTCATAGCAGCATTACTCCAAATAGCCAAAGGTGAACACAACCCAAATGTCTATCAATGGATGAATGGATACACAAATTGGGGCATATCCACATACATGTTATTTAGTCATTAAAAGGAATGAAGTACTGATTCATGCTACAAGATGCATAAACCTTGAAAATATTGTGCTATATGAGAGAAGGTACACACAAAAGATTACATATTATAGACTCCATTCCTATGAAATATCCAGAATAATTAAAGCCATAGGAACAGAAAGCAGGTTGGTCATTGCCAGGGGATGGTCGGGGTTGGGGGTGTAACTGTTTAATGAGCATAGGGTTTTATTTTGGAGCCATGAAAATATTTTGGAACTAGATATATGTGATGGTTGTACAACATTGTGGCTATACTAAATGCCACTGCACCCCCCCCCCCCAACCTACACACACACACACACACACACACACAAGGTCAGCAAGAAGGTGAAAATTAAAAGAAACCTGCTTCACAATGCTCTAGATATGTTATAAGAGAAAAATAAATGATGACAGTTGTTTTTCCCCTACCTTCTCTTTATTTTCCTCCTTTCCTCTACTACCCCTTTCCCCTCTCTCCACCTCTGCATTCTTGTCTTGCCCTGTGTCCGTCAGTCTCAGATGGCGGCTCAAATGTGGAGAAAGTTTAGTAAAGAAGCTACTTGCAAAGGAGGAGGCAGGATGTTGGGAATAAAGGGATGTCATTATCCCAGGGTCATGGAGTCCCTACCACTCATGTCTGAAGGGTCAGGAAGAGCCCTTTGGTGGTGATGCTACATCAGGATTGAGTAGAGTAAGCACCCTTCTCTCTGATCTGCTGGAATGTCTCAGTGGTCAACCTGGCTGAAAGCCACGGGGTGAGGGAGGGCATAGAGGTAGTCCTCTCAGGTCAGCCTCTCAGGGCAGAGAGCAAGAGAACACGACAGGAGGGTGAATGGAGAGAAGGAACCACAGAAGGTCTCAAACACAAGAGAGCCTCTCTTTAATCCTCGGTTCTTCAAGGAGTCTCAGCAGTGGGTAAAAATGTAGACAGAATGTTATCAATAATTTTTGTATGTAGGGACTAGTGAAAGTCCTAAGGTGACTGCAAGAATAACACTTTTTTTTTTTTTTGAGATGGAGTTTTGCTCTTGTTGCCCAACCAGGAGTACAACGGCGCAATCTCGGCTCACTGCAACCTCTGCCTCCCAGGTTCAGGCGATTCTCCTGCCTCAGCCTCCCGAGTAGATGGGATTACAGGCGTGCGCCACCATGTCTGGCTAATTTTTTTTTTTTGTATTTTTAGTAGAAACAGGATTTCACCATGTTAGCCAGGCTGGTCTCGAATTCCTGACCTCAGATGATCCACTGGCCTTGGCCTCCCAAAATGCTGGGATTACAGGTGTGAGCCACTGTGCCTGGCAAGAACAAATCTTTAGAGTGTGGTGAAACAGCTCTTATTAGCAGGACAGTGATGACCTGTGCTGTGGTCATGTAGTTCATGGACAATTAAGGTGACTTTGCTCCTACAGACTTGCCTCCTATGGCCACTGCCACGGGTAAACTGAGTCAGCCGGCTTCACGTGTACCCCTACCTCAAATGGTGACACCCTCAGGCATTCACAGAGAGATTCTTTTCCATTATCAACCTTCTTGGTCACCTCTAGTTCCCAGCTGACTGGTGTAATAAAATGAAGACAAATTGAGGCTGGGCACAGTGGCTTGAGCCTGTAATCCCAGCACTTTGGGAGGCCAAGGAAGGTGAATCAAGAGGTCAGGAGTTCGAGACCAGCCTGGCCAACATAGTGAAACCCCATCTCTACTAAAAATACAAAAATGTAGCCAGGCGTGGTGGCGCATGCCTGTAATCTCAGCTACTCAGGAGGCTGGGGCAGGAGAATCGCTTAAACCCAGGAGGCAGAGGTTGCAGTGAGCCAAGATCATGCCACTGCACTCCAGCCTGGGCAACAGTGCGAGACATCATCTCAAAAAAAAAAAAAAAAAAAGACAAATGGAATATGAATTGATGGCATCAAATGCTCCACCGCATTTGGCTGTCTCCTCCCAGTTAGGATTTCGAAAGATAATTTATCTGAGCTTCACAGTAGCACAGCCTCTTGAAGCTGGGGGACTGCCAAGTGCCGTTTAATGTTTTTAGATGGCCCACACCCCTGTTAAACCCCGCGCCATCAATTAGAACCACAGTATCACAGAACTTGGGCTCTCATATCTGAAACCAAGAAACATTTAATGAGGTCAGTTGGAACTGGACATAAGATGTTTACATGGCTATAATTTGATCTATTAGGCAGTTCATTGAAATCTATGGAGATTGGTGCTTTTTCATCTTGCGTATCTGCCACGTGCGATCTTCATCAAAATGAGCCTGTGTCTCCTGACTCAGTTACTCTTTCATCAGTGACCTGAGGCGGAGCAAACCAGTGTGCTCAAGGCACTTCAGGCTTTGGGATCAAGGCAGGATGTTCATGGCCAAATGACTGGACAACTGTGTCCATGTATAACTCAGGTGAGGTATTTACTCTACCCTGCTGCAGACTAACAAACACTGACTCTCCAGCTCAGCCTAACTCAAGAGCACAAAGATTAGTGTCCTCTCGGACTCCCCCAATGTGTTCATCATTGAATTCTCCTTGTTCTTGGCTCTGGAAGAACTGGGTGTCAAATTCTTTTTCCTTTTCATGCAGCTCAAAGGTTTTCTCCAAAGGCAGTTCAGAAATGACTTTCCTCCGACTCCATGACTGGTGTCTCCTAATTATTGCCTTTGCTTATGGTTATTAATCACTGCAGGGACATGCTTGATCCACAACAACTCCCGATCCTGGGTCAGTGAGTGGCCAGTGCTCACCAATGCCCTAATGAAGTTGGCTGATGTTCTATGTGGTGCATCTAAATACACTACTTCTCTAATGACCACAAACTCAGTAGCTATCTAGCACATATCTCTGTTCAGGTGGTTTTGGTATTTTTAGGCAAGAAGAAACTGCTATTAGGGACTGACAGAAATTTGCTGCACTTAATTTTTCTACCTGCAGACAGAGGTGTTGAAAACCAAGATCAAGTGAGGTCAAAGATACATCACTATTGGGGATGACACGGGCAAGGTAATTACCTGCTCTCCAAGGGACAGTCTCTGTCACAAAGCGGCCTAAGAATACAGTTCTGGAGAGGAAAGATTATTAGGGAGAGTGAGGTTTAATGAACACATCGGGAGGTTAAGTTTTTGCATTCGGTGAAAACTGGTAAAGGGAAGGTACTTGTCACTCAATGCTAGAAGATGAGAGGAGGAGATGGGGAATTCTATCTGACACCCGTCAGCAGCAAACTATCCAGACTTCACTTGTGAAATGTGGACCTTGTCAACTGGTAGGATACAGATAGTCCTGCTCACTTTATTAAAGCTGGGAACAGCTTCTTTGTGCTACTGACCTTTCTAGGGGGGCAGTGATTACCACAGGACAAGCTCTGGTCACTCTCTCTGCCCAGCTGCCCATGTTGGTTCCTCAGGGCAGGGGCTGCGGATGGCCATCAGTGGTGGCTGCACTGGACTTGACTGGGGCCGGGATCCTTCCTCCACCGAGTCTGACCGCAGGCTGAAGGCTGTCTCCACACTCAGGCCAGTGCAGGGGCACCTGCAAGGGAGTGTCAGCATCAGTCAGGAGACAGTGGTGGTCAGACAGCAGGCAGGCACAGGGGAGCACAGAGCCGTCGGCCCAGGGACAAGGCACTGAGTGATGGGCCAGGATTCTGCAGTGACACAAATGTTTCTGGGCTGTTTCTTTGTGAATTAAAGGAGCCCCACATGTCTGACAGATTCAGCAGGGGAAGACACAAAGGTCAAGGTCGCAGGGCTCGATAGAGCCTGAACAAGTGGACTCAGCCATTGACAATGTCCAGAAGCATATTTCCCCAATCTGAGCTTTCCCCCCAAAATTTTAGTTCACAGTTATGATTTTGTTGATGAGTTTTACTTATGAATTTGGAAAGTACAATCCACTTGAAAACTCCAACTGGAAGCTTATACAGAAAATTATCCAGCCTTATACACTATCAGGGGTCGTGGGTGAAAATGTCCACAGGGGTGAGGTGCGTCATGTAAAAATGGAAGAGGAAGAGCTGGATCTGAAATTCACTGGGGGCCAAAACCAGTGAACTGGTTGGGGCAAGTGGGGCTGAGAGCGCCCTTCAGGAGCCTGGCCCACTGGGGGCAGTGCTGCCCACGGTCAGGGGCACAGATGCAGCTGCATTTGTTTCCTCATCTGTAAATGGAAGCAGACTTAGAACAACAGTGATGGTATAACCCAATCACAGGCCTGCCGTGAGGTTCCATAGAGGCGGAAGGAACCTGGAAAAACACCCATCACAGGTAAGTGCAACGCTAGTGTTAGCTATTATTATTTTACTTCCACTTCTCCAGAGAAAGCAGCTGTCTCGATTTTTAAAATGTGAAATCTAATTTTAAATGTGAATGGTACATTTAAATTACAAACATATTACATATATACACATATATATTCCAATGAAACAGTTCATTATGAATGTGTAACAAATAAATGTATATATATACACAAATCATACATATAAATGTATATCTTATGTAATAAATATATAAAAATTGAATACATAGAGTATATCTGAATTTATGCATATATAAATGTATATATGATAAAATATTTAATAAAATATATACATATATAGTAGTACATATTCCCTATATAGCAGATAGTATATATGTCATATATAACACTATTATAGGCTATAAATAATAAATTATATATTAAATAGGATATATATATAAAAATTCAATGAGTTAATATATATACAGCTAAAGGACCTAAAAATGTAATATACATTATATATGTAATATGTAATAGATTATCATGTGTAATATGCAATAAACAAAATTTATTATCAACATACAATACATGTATTCCAAGGAAACAAGGCATGCTTCCGCCGTATGTCTGGGCGGTGCCATCTCTGACCTAAAATAACTTGCTCTGACATAATCCCTGAGGAAGGATGCCTGTAAGAGCCCATGGTTCATAGCATGCTCCTGCAGAGCCGGGCTCACCCGCTGCCTCCAACAGCCACTCTAGACGCAGGCTCCACCTTTAGCCTCTAGAAGAAAGAGCAGCCCTGGGCATCACGTGACCATCCCCGCCCCACGCCCCCCTCCACTGCTGATTGGTCCAGGGATGAACGTCTGCTCCAAGACTGGGGAGGGGAACCAATCGGGTGCTCTCAATAATACATGGAAGGCAGAGATTGGGCCAATGGGAGGTGATCTTGGGTCTCAGGGGCCGGGGAGTGGAGTGCTGCGGTGCAGCTGTCTGGACTGGGCCAGGAAGGGTGTGCAGTGGGTCAAGAGGAGGAAGTGGAGGGAAAGGGACCAGAGGATTCCGAGACAGGCTCCATCTCTGTATGCAATCCCCACGGAATTTACGCACTTTCATCTTGTGTTCTTAGATGTTCTCCAGGTAGACTGCAACCAACATGTTTAGAATAAACTCACCTGTGCTTGGGCCAGCCTGAGAGGTCTTCCCTCCTTCCTGTCCAGAAAACCTGCTTCACAGACTGCAGCATAACCAGCTTCTAACGTTATCCGCTGGAGCAGGTGATTTAATTTCTCTTTCTCATGTGAAGAGCAATAGTGGCCAGGAGCTCCCAGCAGGCTTCCCTCAATCCCTCTGGCCAGACCGGAAACGTTCCCAAGCCCTCCCTGTGTTACTGGCTGCAAAAGTGGGCATCTGGCATTCTCAGCCTCCAGAGAAGGAAGGAGAAAGCCTTTGAAATCAGGAGGACGGCCTGGGAATGGCTTCTGGGTGGAGAATCAAGACTCTGCATTCGTTGAGCCCAGAGATCAGGCCTGATTTGTGAATCTCTGTGGCCCAGCATCCGGCCACGCACACCAGAAGGGCTCTGTGCACACATATTTACACCAAGGACAGTGACAGGAGTAATCGATCGCATTTCTGGGCTGCGTTATTGAAAGCACCAGGGGGCGCTATTCCCATAGCAAACAATGCGAGTGGGGCTATGGAGAGCGTGCAGCCGGCTCCGAGACCCTTGAGCGCCAGGCCCCGTGCTGAGGTCTCTGCTTAATTATCTCATTGGCTCTCCGTTATCTGGGAGGAGAGGGTGTCCCCGCTTCACAGCGGCTATAGTTCTAAAGGAATCGTATTTGTAACAGGTCTGTGAGAACGTGCTTCAGACAGGATGAGCTTCTGGGGCAGAAAAGACAGTTTTTATCACTCTAGCACAGGTGTGTGCTTCAAGGGGCCTGAAGCCCTGACGCCTCACCCCACTGGCCAGCGTCAGGGCTGGTAACCACAGGCAATGGCTGGCATCTCAGCAGACACCCAGCAGCTGGGCAAGTCTAAGAAACAGAGAGAGATGCTGCAGGAGCGTACTGATTCAGATGACCGAGAACACACACACGCACACACACACCCCCCCCCCCCACACACAGAGTGCCACACAGTCACACACACACCACACACAGAGCGCCACACACACACACAGTCACACACACGCTACAGTCACACACACACCCCCCCACACACACAGAGTGCCACACAGTCACACACACACCACACACAGAGCGCCACACACACAGTCACACACAGTCACACACACGCTACAGTCACACACACACCCCCCCACACACAGAGTGCCACACAGTCACACACACACCACACACAGAGCGCCACACACACACACAGTCACACACACGCTACAGTCACACACACACACCCCCACACACACAGAGTGCCACACAGTCACACACACACCACACACAGAGCGCCACACACACAGTCACACACAGTCACACACACGCTACAGTCACACACACGCACCCCCCACACAGGGTGCCACACAGTCACACACACACACACAAAGCGCCACACACACACAGTCACACATGCTACAGTCACACACACACACCGCACAGAGCACCACACACAGTCACACACACACTACACAGTCACACACAGACTCATACACACACAGTCACATACACACACACCACACAGTGCCACAGTCACACATGCACACACTCATACACACACACTCATGCACACAGCTCCCCCACACACATACTCTCTCTCATAGTCACACACACACCACACACAAAGTGCCACACACACACACAGTCACACACACAGTCACACACACGCTAGAGTCACACACACACACACTACACAGAGCACCACACACACAGTCTCACACACACACTACACAGTCACACAGAGACTCATACACACATAGTCACATACACACACCACACAGTGCCACACAGTCACACATGCACACACTCATACACACACACTCATGCACACAGCACTCCCCACACACATACTCTCTCTCATAGTCACACGCACACACTCACACTGCACACACACAGAGTTCCAGTCACACACACACTCATATGCACACACACATGCACACAGCCCCCACACATACTCTAACACAGTTACACACATGCACACACTCACACACAGGCACACACATGCACACGCTGGTACACATTCACATTCACACAGCTATACTCACACACATACTCTAACACACCCACAACCAGACATATTCTTAACACTATCTTACTCCTACACACTCACACACCTACGCCCACACACATGCTTTGGCTCACACAGTCAGACATATTCACACTCACACCTCTACACACCCGCACACACACTCTCTCACACACACACTAACACTCTGTCACACTCTACCACACATACACACACACTCCACTCACACCTTCACATTCTCACACACATGCCCTCACCCTCACATTCTCACACTCACACCCTCACACACCCTCACATTCTCACACTCACACACGCCCTCACACACCCTCACATTCTCACACACACGCCCTCACCCTCACATTCTCACACTGGCACACACCCTCACACACCATCACATTCTCACACTCACACATGCCCTCACACACCCTCACATTCTCACACACCCTCACATTCTCACACACCCTCACATTCTCACACACGCCCTCACACACCCTCACATTCTCATACATACACCCTCACACACCCTCACATTCTCACACACGTGCCCTCACACACCCTCACATTCTCCCCCACACACCCTCACACACCCTCACATTCTCACACTCACACACGCTCACGTTCTTACACTCACACATGCCCTCACACACCCTCACATTCTCACACTCATACACGCCCTCACACACCCTCAGAGTCTCACACTTACACACAACACAAACATTCTCACGCACATGCCCTCACATTCTCACACGCCCTCCCACACTCTCACATTCTCACACTCACACATGCCCTCACACACCCTCACATTCTCACACTGGCACACACCCTCACACACCCTCACATTCTCACACTCACACATGCCCTCACACACCCTCACATTCTCACACACCCTCACATTCTCACACACCCTCACATTCTCACATACGCCCTCACACACCCTCACATTCTCATACATACACCCTCACACACCCTCACATTCTCACACACGTGCCCTCACACACCCTCACATTCTCCCCCACACACCCTCACACACCCTCACATTCTCACACTCACACACGCTCACGTTCTTACACTCACACACCCTCACATTCTCACACTCATACACGCCCTCACACACCCTCAGAGTCTCACACTTACACACAACACAAACATTCTCACACACACGCCCTCACATTCTCACACGCCCTCCCACACTCTCACATTCTCACACTCACACATGCCCTCACACACTCTCACATTCTTACACTCACACACGCCCTCACAGACTCTCACATTCTCACACTCACACACGCCCTCATGCACTCTCACATTCTCACACACACGCCCTCACACATTCTCACATTCTCACACATTCTCACATTCTCACACTTACACACAACACACACACACTCAAGGCGTGACAGGGACAGCTGGTTAACCACCAGAGCTTTATGCCACTGTCTATAGTGTGGAGCTCATCTGCGAAGCAGTTGCCCAGCCCCTGGCCACACTTCACAGCCCCTTTGCTACCGGTTGGTGCCACGAATCTATTTCTGGTCAAAGGAATGTGAGCAGTATTGCTAGAGAAAATACAGGTGGCTAGATAAAATTGGGATGTCAGGCAAGCAATGAATACCTTTTGTGTTGTGGAATATACTTATCCTAAGCATTGCATGAACCTACTTATACTAAAAGCCTTATTATTTTTTGGGGTCCTTCCCACAGAGACTTTGGGAGCCTAGGTAAAGATGGCGCAACTACCAGAGGGAGAGCTGGATTCTACAGTCCCCACTTGCTTGCCTAGAAGGAGATCTGCTCAGAACTGCCAGGATGTCAGAACAAGGCTCTGTACGAGATCCTGAGATCCAGGGCTGTTGTTCTGATAATTTGTCCTAATGCCTGTAGCCTTTGCCTGTACTTCAGCTTATTTGGGAGAACAACACCAATCTGATGGCTCTCAACCTCCAATTGTTGTCACTGATTGGGTTCAAGGAAATTATTTTATCTTCAGAAAACATTTTGTTATTTGAAGCAGCTATATAAGTGAGATAAATATATTTGATATATACATACAGATTTTTATATGGATATATAGCAACAAACATACATATAAATATATACATATATATTTCATATAAGCACATATGTGCCTCTAGTCTCTGAAAAGTGAGAGGAAAATAGAAAACCAATAATATTTGATTCCTGTATCATTCAGGATCCTGGTTTGAACAATGCACTGAAAGTGCTTGTGGAAGAGGGCTTAAGGAAGGCACTATTTACAAAGGTGTGGACAGAATTAAGGGAAGCCAGCAGGGGTGGTGAAACACATAAGGCTCAGTAACAGGGGAAGCCTTCCAGTCCCCAGTGGGACCTGTCGATGGGAGGGCCAGGTCACTGGAGCTTGAGTGATGGTAGAAGGGCCACCCAGGAGAAGCCATGTCCGTTGCTGGAGGGACGCAGTCACTTCCAATGTGTGATCCAAAATTGCAGGGGGCAGGTCTGGGAAGCAGAGTTGTAAGTATCCTGATCTTTCTCATCTTCTGCTCTCTGATCTCCTTGGTGCCTCCCGTTGGTCAACCCACTCTGGAGGCTGGAAGACAAGGGGGTTTAATTGATGCAGTACTTGAATATTACATCCCTGAGATGCAGGGTAGGGTGGAAAAAAGCTGAAGGTGGACTTGGAGGAGCACAAGGGGAACACCCAGTCCAGCCTCTCATAGAAGTCTTTGACTTTGAAGGAGACCTGCTCCACCATTGCACTTTCCCTCAATGAAGATATGTTTGGCAGGTGTATTAGACTATTCTCATACTGCTAATAAAATAAAGGCATACCCAAGACTGGGTAAGTTATGAAGGAAAGAGGTTTAATTGACTCACAGTTCCACATGGCTGAGGAGGCCTCACAATCATGGCGGAAGATGAAGGCATTTGAATTTAGAGTGGGCAGAGGTGGATTCCCAGTGAAAATTCCATGTTATTTTTGAATCTCAGGAAGGAATACAAGTTACGGAAGAAAATACTACACACAGCAGGCATGCAGGATACTGATCCACATTTCTGAATTTTCAGGAGCATTTAGAATTTACTTTCTGAAAGTGTTCAGTAGACACGAATCACAAGACAGGTTCTATCTTTTGATTAGAAACTATTTTTTCATACATCAATCTTGTAAAATATTTTCTTCAGAACAAAACAACATAAGCATAAAATGATATATACACAGAGATACGCTCAAATGAGTGCACACACACACACGCACACACACACGCACACACACACGCACACACACACACGCACACACACGCACACACACGCACACACACACGCACACGCACGCACGCACACACGCGCACACACGCACGCACGCACGCGCACACACGCACGCACGCACACGCACACACGCACGCACGCGCACACACGCACGCACGCACGCACACACGCACGCGCGCACACACGCACGTGCGCACGCACGCGCACGCACGCACACACGCACGCACACACGCACGCACACATGCACGCGCGCGCACACGCACACACACGCACGCGCACACACGCACGCACACACACGCACGCACACACACACACACACACACGCACACACACAGAGCAAGTCGAGCAACAATTTATTTTAGAGTACCAGCCACTCTCTAAACCCTGACTAATATGGTTAGGCTTTGTGTTCCTACTCAAACCTTGAATTGTAATCCCCGGGTGTTTAAGGAGCGACCTGGTGGAAAGTGACTGGATTATGGAGGTCACTTTCATATGGATTATGGAGGTGGTTTTCCCCATGCTGTTCTCATGATAATGAGTGAGTTCTCACAAGATCTGTTGGTTTTATAAATGGTAGTTTTTCCTGCACATGCATTCTCTCTCTCACCTGCTGCCATGTAAGGCACGCCTGCCTCTTTTTCACCTTCTGCCATGATTGTAAGTTTCCTGAAGCCTCCCCAGCCATGCAGAACTGTGAGTCAAGCCTCTTTCCTTTATATGTTACTCAATCTCAGTGGTATTCTCTATAGCAGTGTAAGAATGGACTAATACAATGACCCTGGTGTCTAGAGTTATACTTTGTTCAGGGGGTCATTGCTATTTGATTCCTCACTGTCTATCAATCAATATGCTTACCTGTTTCTCTCCTATTTCTATTTCTGAAATGTGTACAATGATTAAGAATTTTTTATAAAGATTTTCCCAAAGCTTCCTGCATGAATGCATCTTTTAGACTGTTAAGAAATCTGTTTCTGATATCTGCCCTTAGATTGAGTTTTTAAAGATCCTTGACATTTATTGACAGACGGTAATTATTCTGAAGGCACTGACTCCTGCCAAGTGCATGACTTGCCACTGAGTCATCTTCTCCGTCCACAACCGCTCCCCTTGCAGTGCCATTTACAGGAAGGAAAATTTCAGTTTACTCCACACTGTTCTCACTCCTGGCCCCGTTTAAGGATGGCTCTCTGCCTATTTTCTTCCTGGATGGATCTTGAGGACGTCAGAATTGAGGAGAGAGGCCCAGGTCATTAGCACTGAGGAATAAATTGCTAGCGAAGCCAAGCCGTGGATTCAGTATGAGGACACACCCTGAGAATTAAGGTGGCTGGAAATTTGGTTCCCTCAAGCACACTAAGCAAAAGGCAATTGCCTAATTTTGTGTCCAAATCAGGATGGACCCCAGAGGGAGATGGGATACTACCAACACATAGACTGTGAGAGTAGACACAAACCGAATTTCCCTGGGTGAACCAGGTGGTATAGACACTTGCCTAAGGAGCATTTCCCTACCTTCACATTTTTTTTGAGACAGGGTCTTGGTATATGTTGCACAGGCTAGAGTGCAAAGGAATGATCACTGCTCACTGCAGCCTTGACCTCACATGCTCCAGTGATCCTCCCACCTTAGTCTCCTGAGTAGCTGGGACTACAGGTGCATGCCATCATGCCCAGCTAATTTATTTTATTTTATTTTATTTTATTTTATTATTTTATTTTACTGTAGAGATGAGGTCTCCTATGTTGCTTAGGCTGGTCTCAAATTACCCACCTCAAGCAATCTTTCTGCCTCCGTCTCCCAAAACGCTGGGATTATCACCACACCTCCTACTTTCATATTTTAGCTCTTACTGTTCACTCACCTTGGAGTACCTCTCCTCTCTTTGTTAGCAAAGTTGATTCAGCTCAACGCCACCTCTTCTCCATAGCCCTCCCACACACAATTGAACTCCCACCAACATTGCTCACAGCTGGGAATGCTTCCCCACCATTGTTTTTCATTTCTGCAGAGGCTTCCCTGGAGGATCCAGCCTCAGCTGGTCGTCCCTCACACGTGATCCCTGCCTTGAAGCCTGATTCCTGGATGGAGGAACACAGCATCTCTATTGCTTCTCTGTTCTCAGAGCCACCACAGCACTTACCAAAAGCAGTAGGCGACGTTTGCATGTGAGGATGCACATTCCCTGTATCGGGAAACAGAAGATGTGTCGAAGATTGAAGAGACTGATTCCCAAAATTTGGAGTAGAGAAATTATATTTATTTATTTATTTATTTATTTTTTATTTTTTTGAGATGGAGTCTTGCTCTGTCACCCAGGCTGGAGTGCAGTGGCGCGATCTCCGGTCACTGCAAGCTCCACCTCCCGGGTTCACACCATTCTCCTGCCTCAGCCTCCTGAGTAGCTGGGACTACAGGCGCCCGCCACCACGCCCGGCTAATTTTTTTGTATTTTTAGTAGAGACAGGGTTTCACCGTGTTGGCCAGGATGGTCTCGATCTCCTGACCTCGTGATCTGCCCGTCTCGGCCTCCCAAAGTGCTGGGATTACAGGCGTGAGCCACCACACCAGGCCGAGAAATTTTTTTAAATTAAAATTAAAATTTTTAATCTTAGGTACTGGTTTTAATTTTTATCTAGTGAATACCTTGTATTAAAGATCCCTATTTAACTAGTAGTCTATTCCACTGCACATTATTTACAATAGCCCATTAATGAGAACAACAGATATCAAAATGATGGGTGTATCCAAAGATGCCCCCAGAGGCATAAATTCTTGCATTATTAAAAACATTACTTAAACATGAACTAATAATGTGACTGAAAACTTTAGGAAAAAAACATTAAAATCATTTATATTAAAAAGTCTCCCAGGATTATTTGCATGATAGAACACATTTAAATAAACATTTTCTTTTAGAATAGTTTTACATTTACAGAAAAGTTGCAAGATAGTAGAGAGTGCCTTCATACCCCTCACTTAGTTTTCGCCATTGTTAATACCCTATGCGAGCGTGGTACATGGATCATAGCTAACAAGCCAACACTTACACATGATATTAACAAACTCCACACTTTATTCAGATTTTATCTGTTTTCCCCTAACCTCCTTTTTCTCTTCTAGGATCTCATCCCACCATATCACACTTACTTGTCATGGCTAGACTCCCTGGATCGGTACCTAGAGGTGACTTGAGGTGTATTCAATTTATAGAGCACTCTGTGGAAAATTAAACAGCTCACCAAAACTGCATCTTTCAGCCCATTAACATGGTTTACATCTATTTATTCAGGTCTTTTAATATCTCTCAGCAATATGTTCTAGCTTTTGGGGTAAAGATCTTTTCGTGAAATTTATCCCTACATATCATAAACTTTTAGATCCTATAGTAAATGGTATTTTTTAATCCTTTTAAATTTTTATTGCTGGTAAATAGAAAAATACTTGTTTTTTGTAGAATGCCTTTAATCTAGCACTTTATCGTGGTAGATTTTTTTGTAGGTTTGCTTGTTTTAAATTTTATTTTAAGTTTTGGGATACATGTGCAGAATGTGCAGGTTTGTTACATAGGTAAACGTGTATCATATCCTGGTAGTTTTGCTTGTTTTTGCCATTCTGATGTGTGTATAGTAGCGTCTCATGGTTTTAATTTGCATTTCCCTAATAGCTAATGATGTTGAGCATCTTTTCACTTGCTTATTTACCAGTGATATGTCTTCTCTGGTGAACTGTCTGTTGAATCTTTTGCTCCCTGTTTCCATTTGCTCATCTACAATAGGAATTGTTCATCTCCTATTTGACGTTTTGTCAGACTAGTTGATGAAAATGTATACATTATTATTAATTTACATTTTTAATGATAGGTTAGGTTGAACCACTTTTTTCTGTATGCCTATTGGTCAAGTGTAGTTCTTAAGGGAAGAGTTTACCATTTGAGTCTTTGGTCTTTGTACGTATAGTAGTGGAGATGGGATTATTAACTGGTGGCATGTTACTTAATTTTGAGTCATGTTTGCATCCAGAACCAAAGTGTTTAAGATGCACGGAACCCCAGCTCTGTGGAAAGTATTTTAATAATTTTCTTATGCCCCAACCATATCGCAAATATTAGAATATTTGCCTTTTTCTTATTGACTCAAAGGTGCTCTTCATATATTAGAAATATTATCCCTTTGTCTCTTCATTTGAGAAGGTTTTCCTTGGGGAGACTCAGGACTGCACTCTGCTGAGAAAGTCTGGTAATTATTGTGCTTCTTAATGAACTGAGGTGTTTTTCTAGTTGGGCCCATGGCCTGAATCAGATCAGAGACGTTACCTTGCAAAGCTCTCTCATTAGCAGATTGCTTTGTAGATGCATTTTTCCCGATAACAGTAAAATAACTTCATTCAAATGGCAAAAAAAAAAAAAAAAAGGAAATACAAACGAATCTAACTCTTCCCAGTTCTTTGTGTCATAAAAGAAAAATAAAAGAACCAAATGAAGAAAAAAAAAATCCTGGATTTATGCTACAACTTCCACGTATTTCTTTTTTTATATCAGAGAGGGAAATGTGAAGACAGAAATGGGAATATATATCAAGAATGAAACACCAAATGTCTATGGTATTGAACCAATCTAAAGTTTTCTGCATAATACTATCAAAAATTGGAAGTGGAAAGCAAAAACAAGAAAATTTCGTCTCCTCTCCTAGCCAGCCCAGCACCATCATCTGCTCTGTGTCTGCTGCCTGCTTCACCCTGCCCCTGCAGAAAAATCCAAGTCCTGGAACTTTGGCCTCAATAGCAGAGTGGCTATAGGAAGAAGTGTTGGAAGATCCAGAGGTCAGAGTGGGTAGCCCAGTACGGTGGGTGAGCCTGTTATACCTGGTAGTGAGACCTGGTGCCAGGATACCTGTCTGGGCCAAGTCCTGGTTCTGCTACCCAACAACTGTGTGGGGAAGGTCATGGTCAGGATGTAGACTGCACACACCTGGAGCCAGAGGCTGTTCTATATTCTTTACTCCTATTCATCCACATAATCCTTGCAACAATCCATGTGGCAGATTTTTATTTGTATTATATAAACGGGAAACTGAGGCACAGAAGGTCAAATAACCTGCCTAAAATTACAGAGCTAGTTGGCAAAAGAGCTACAAGTCAAACTCTGGCAGTCTGTTTCCAGAGTCTATGGATCATAGGAGACATTCGATAGATATTCACCCAATAGATACTCACCCACCAAAATATATGAACTGTCTGTCTCTGGCCATCTGTGTGACATTGAGCAGACTATATAAATAGACTTCTGAATGCCAGTCAGCAAAATTTTTCAAATATTTTTACAGTGCCAAGCAAGTGCTGCTTGGCTGGGATTATTAGGAATTGCCTTGCATTTAGAAAGCATGACATATGCCACCATTATATTCATAGCGATGGCAGAGAGTGATTAATTGTACCAGCTCCCAGACATGAGATTCAAAATAATTTTTAACTGGTATGGCATAGGCTTTCGCAAACCAGAATATCTGGAACCTAACCTATGGGCTACCTGCAGTAAACAACGGGTATAATATCTCACACATCTGCTCAGTATCAGTCCTGACAGTTCTGGAATCGGAAAGGCTTTGGTTTACGTTTGGGCTTTGCCATGCATAGGCTGTAGACTTTGGGCATACCAAGTGACTTCTCTCAACCTCGGTTTTCCCATCTGTGAAACTGATGACTGTCTAGCAGTTGGTTTGTAGAGATGCTGTAGGGAATAAATAGCCATGTTGAGCTTTTAGCATGATATCTGGCGTATATCAAGGTCAATAACAATTCATTAATACTACGTGACCAATCAAGATATAGAGGTCAAATATAGCAG
This sequence comes from Macaca fascicularis, assembly GCF_037993035.2. NCBI lineage: Eukaryota > Metazoa > Chordata > Mammalia > Primates > Cercopithecidae > Macaca > Macaca fascicularis. The sequence goes on along the minus strand of NC_088385.1, from coordinate 135,310,080 downwards.
ACACTTATCAATGTTGAAATCAAGACTAGAACATGGAACTCTGCCTCCCGGCGTGGTGTTGCCATGGCAGAGTGCCATCCTAGGGTGCAACTCAGATTCTAAGACATGGCCTGGGAATGGTTACTTTGCAACACCCAGGGGCTCACACATCTCATTGAACGCAGGACTAGAACTTGGGTTTCTGCTTCCAGGGCTGTTTTTACAGTGGTAGAGTATCACCAGGGTGTGATTCAGACTCTAAGACATGTGTGGCCTGGGTCTATCTAATTGACAACATCCATCTAGTCACATATTACATTAGCTAAGTAATTAGTCTGTGTTTTGTTGATACTCGTGATAGACATAATTGATTTGAGCCAGAATGTCCCAGGTTCACCTAGGTTGGCAACATAGTACACAGGTGATAAAGAATAAACCCTGGAGTCAGATTGCTCTAATACTGCCTGGGCCACTACACAGCTGAGGGACTTTGAACAACTTAGCTCCTCTCCACCTCAGTTTCTACCTGCATAACACAGGGAACTTGATAAAACTTAAACCTCATCCTATAAAGTGAGGGACTAAACAAGCTATGCATGCCAAAGCTTAGCCTGGTGGGCACTTGTTCCAGCCTGGATCAATCAAGACAGCAGACACTATTCAACCTCCAAACAGAGAGAATTTAATACAGGAGATTGATTATGCGGGTGACTTAAAGACTGAGAAGCCAAACAGATATTATGAAGCAACCAATAGATAAGTGTGATGGTTAATATTGAGTGTCAACTTGATTAGATTGAAGGATGCAAAGTATTGTTTCTGGGTGTGTCTATGAGGGTGCTGCCAAAGGAAATTAACATTTGAGTCAGTGGACTGGGAGAGGCAGACCCACCTTCGATCTGAGGGGCACAATCTAATCGGCTTCGAGTGTAACTAGAATAAAAGCAGAAAGAAGAACATGGAAGGACTAGACTTGCTGAGTCTTCTGGCCTCCATCTTTCTCCCATGTTGGATGCTTGCTGCCCTCGAACATCATACGCCAAGTTCTTTAGCTTTTGGACTATTGGACTTACAACTGTGGTTTGCCAGGGGTTCTCAGGCCTTTGGGTGCAGACTGAAGGCTGCACTGTCGACTTGCCTACTTTTGAGGGTTTGCGACTCAGACTAGCTTCTTTGCTCCTCAGTTTTCAGACGACTTATTGTGGGACTTCACCTTTTGATCATGTGAGTCAATTCTCCTGAATAAACTCCCTTTCATATATACTTCTACCCCATTAGTCCTGTCCCTCTAGAGAACCCGGACTCATACAGTAAGCAGCTACAGGAAGCTGCTGTCCTCCAGGGCAGGAAGAGGAGCTATTTATAGTGGCCAGGATCCAGGACACTTGATGGAAGCTGGAACCACAGTGGGCTGCCCAGTGGAAACTGAGACCACAGAGGGAGAAACGCCTGGTGTAGCTGGAGTCCTGGCGGAGACGTGGCCACGCTGGCAGCGCTACCTGAGGCAGACAGAGAGGAGGGGGAGAAGCACACTGAATTCTCCCTTCCTCCCACCCTCCAACCACCCACCATGGGATGATTCCAGCCAGAAGCCAGCATTGCCCTTCCCACCATAGGAATATCAGCTATTAATGTACATGGTGGACACAGACTCTCATCTGCAGGTGATCATTTCAGAATCAACTGTTTAGACCTTGGCACTCTCCTAGACCTTGGTACGTGGCTTTACTAAAGCTCTCATGATATTTTGTCTTCCTTTGTGTGACCATGATTTTTCGAATATGTTGTGATCTGTGATGGTTAATATTAAGTGTCAACTTGATTGGATTGGAGGATTCCAAGTACTGTTCTTGGGTGTGTCTGTGAGAGTGTTGCCAGAGGAGATTCACATATGAGTCAGTGGACTGGGAAAGGCAGACGCACCCTCAATGTGGGTGGGCACCATCCATTCAGCTGCTGGCACAGCTAGAACAAAGCAGGCGGAAGAAGGTGGAATGAGCAGACTTGCTGAGTCTTCCAGCCTCCATCTTTCTCTCATGCTGGATGCTTTCCACCCTCGAGCATCAGACTCCAAGTTCTTCAGCTTTTGGACTCTTGGACCTACAACACTCGTTTGCCAGGGGCTCTCGGGCCTTTGGCCACAGACTGAAGGCTGCACTGTCGGCTTCCCTACTTTTGAGGTTTTGGGACTCAGACTGGCTTCCTTGCTCCTCAGCTTGCAGACGGCCTATAGTGGGACTTGACCTTGTGATCGTGTGGGTCAATTCTCCTCGATAAACTCCTTTTCAAGTATACATATATTGCATTAGCTCTGTTCCTCTGGAGAACCCTGACTCATGCATGACCTCAATCACCCTTTCAGCGTCCAGTGCTGCTGTAGGGAAGTCAGGTGCCTGTGACCCCTGATCCTTGGTGTGCAACTTGTGTTTTCTTTCTGGAAGCTTCTAGAATATTATTCTTACCTCTACTGTTCTAAAATGTCATGATAATGTGCCAGAGTGTGCATATTTTTAAAATCTTTTTAAAATTCATAATTTCAGATCCTTGATGAAACCTTTTAATTTGGAAATAATTGTCATTCATATTTCCAATTTTTCTTTATTTATGCAATCATTTTCTCTCCTTGGTTTCCGCATTCTCTCTTTTTGGAACTCTCCTCATTTGAATATTAAAATTCCTAGACTAAATCCTCTAAGTCTATAATCACCTCTTTTCTTTCATCCTTATACTTGGTTTTTTTTTCGTTTGTTCTTCTTTTTTTATTTGCTTTTCTTTTTAATCTACTCTCCGGGAGATTTTATCAACATAACATTTCCCTACTTTTTACAAATTTTATATTGCAACTCTTCTCTTTTAATTTCCAAAACCCTTTCTTGTTCTTTGAATGTTAAAATAGTCTGTGTATTATAATGTTTTGACATATTAAAAAACCTTTCTTGGTGGAAAGATACTGCCTCTTTAGGGGCTAGCCAATTTTTAGATAGCAAAGGGCCCAGCCCTGGGCATGCTTTTGATATGCAAAGTAACCAGTCCAGAGCCAGCCCTCCTCTATCCGGCCCATACACCTCCAAAGGCAATATTGTTCTGTCTTAATTATTCTAGGGCCAGATATCAGGCAGCCAGGGAGTTTCCCTACAGCTCAGAGCCCTCCACAATTATTCCAGCTGGCCACTTCTCACCTGCTCACCTGTCCTGCCTTGCCTTTCCCTCCAATGCCCCAAGAAAAGCCTTGTGCATATCTTCCCAGCACTCCTGCCTCCCGTCTTCTGACTACCTGGTATCTTTCCCACGTGGTTCTGTGTGGCCTTCTGGGCCTCCTGCCTCTAGGAGCTGTGAGTGCAGTCACCTTCATACTCCTGAGCCTCCCCTCTGTCTCATCTCCTGGATGCACCTGACTGGCCTCTTAGAACAGGACACAAAGCAGTTCATTTTCACAAAAAGAACACCATCTTTCCAATTTCACAGACTTGAATAAAAATATTAATGAGTTTTTCTTAAAGATTTCTTATGCCTGCATGGTTTCTTTTCTTTCAGATGCCTTTCTTGTGTGTGTGTGTGTGTGTGTGTGTGTTGAGACGGAGTCTTGCTCTGTCGCCCGGGCTGGAGTGCAGTGGCCGGATCTCAGTTCACTGCAAGCTCTGCCTCCCGGGTTCATGCCATTCTCCTGCCTCAGCCTCCCGAGTAGCTGGGACTACAGGCGCCCGCCACCCCCTCTGGCTAATTTTTTTTTTTTTTTGTATTTTTAGTAGAGACAGTGTTTCACCGTGTTAGCCAGGATGGTCTCGATCTCCTGACCTCATGATCCTCCTGCCTCGGCCTCCCAAAGTGCTGGGATTATAGGCGTGAGCCACCACGCCCGGCCCCTTTCTTGTGTTTTTTTTCCCTCAAATCTCTGTCTTTCCTGTTAACTCTTTGCTGTCATTCATACTGAAGGAGGATGCACTGAAAGCTGACCAGAAGTTCTGGAGGCATGGGTGCTGCTTGACCTCTGTGAGGCTTCATGAAGTGTGATCTGTCTGGCTTGTCACAGGCTACACACCTATCCATGTGTGTTCATTTCTCCAGGCTTAACAGTCTTCTCAGAGAGGCATCCTTGACTCCCTAGCCTGCAGCAGGCTGCTGTGCAGGAAGACTGCCGGCCCCGGAGAGCTCTGGGAGTCAGGGGCCTGCGAGACATTCACCATTCTGTCAGTAGACTTGAGCACAAACTCTATTTCCTCTACCTTGACTGGGCCTAGGATCTGAGTCTAGGATCCCTCTGGATTTTCCTTCCCATAGCGCAAGCTCCAGTCCTCTATGGGGCAGCAAGAAGGGATATTGTCTGGTAACACATCCAAGAGGGAGAAATTTTGGAAGGGTCTAAGCTTTTAGAGAACGCCCCCATTTCCTGCTCCACTCATTGCTTCACTCTCGGAGGCATGCTACATGTCTTCAGTGTCGATTCCTGCAACGACTTGATGGTGGAATGGGGTTGCCTGTTGGAGCTCCCAGGCCAGGCTTGGTTTCAGCTTTCCCTGGCTTGCTAAGTCAGCTATCACTCGGCCATCCAGTTTCCAATTCCCCAATATCACTGCCTGCATCTCCCTTTTCTCGTTTGCTTGGTCCTTTTGTTCCTGCTCCGCCCACCCCTTTGCAATTCTTTTACAGCTGTCATTTCTGGGGATTTCAGAAAGGAGTTAAGGTAAGCTTGTGCGCTCCATTGTCTGTGTTTAACCAAACATACTGGATCGTATGGAGGGATGATCATGTTAACTTCTGTGTACTTCTGAGCATTCAGGCACCCACCCCCAAAGCTGCCAATTCCATAGAAAGGTTGTGCTGAATAAGCAGCCGGTCACAAGGCAGCACTGTGAAAATGAATGAGCATCCTCTCTGGAACTAGACAGCCAGGTATAAAGCCTTAGACCACTTTTTCTTGGCTGTTTGGCCTTGGATACATTTCTTTACCTTCTCTATGCCTACATTTCTCATGCATGAAGAAGGAATTAATAACGATTAAATAACATACCCATAGGTGTACTTCTGAGCATTACAATGGTAAATGCTTCAAACAGGGCTAAGCGCTGATGCTTAAGCATTACTCTTGTTTTCCTGCAGGTGACAGGAAGGGTTGTGACCTGAAGTTTAAAAGCATTCCCTCAAACCTTTATGAGCAGCTCCAAATAAGTTGCAGACACCTAGGAAGACCAAACCCGGCTGATATTTTCCTAATTGCTCCTTCTTCTTTTCTCATCCATTTATTCTCATCCCTCCAGTGACATAAGTTAGGGGAGCGGCGTCTGCCTTTATTTTTATGGCCTTGTTTTCTTGGTTGGTGTCACACTATTAAATCAAATTCACATCCTGGCCTTTAGAAATTCAGCCTAACTGTGACTTTAATATCTTTGCAGATGGATGAGGGCAAGAGCCGTCAAGAATGTGGCTTAAAGTGAAATCCCCTTTCCAGCATCCCACAAGACAGATGGAGAGGCATCCATTGCCTCTCAAAAAGGCCATTAGCATTTCCTTTATTTGAGAAATACGTCAGATGCTTTCTTACCCATGCTGGGCATTTCATGTTTGACTTCTTTTTATGTCTTGCTCCATTGACAGAAACCAGACCTTGGGAGTGACCACGGAAGACATGCTTTTGGTGCAGAAAGATCACGGCTCCTGGATTGGGTTAGATGGTTCATTTGATGTTTAACAGGCCTTCTGATGTTTCTCCTCAGTACGTGTGCACTGGAATGGTGCGATTGAAGTTTCCTTCTCTCTTTTTTTTTTTTTTTTTTTCTGAAATCCAATTCATCTGATTAGATTTAAAGTTAAAAGAAAGTGTTTTGATGACTTTTTCTGAATATCTGTCTCATTTCTAGGACCCTCTCTCTACCTCTATTTCATCTACTAATCCATTCTTTGTTCCTCTCTTTTTATCTTCCTCTCTTTCTCTCACTCCCTCTCTCTTTCTTCATTTTATTCTTTCTTTCTTCCATTCATTCACTCCTCATCACAGCACACTCAACTGTGTGTCTTTGGTTTCGTCTCCTCCACTTTCTGGGAGTCAATTTCTGAGTCTGTCCTCCACTCTGGCAAACTGCAATCCACAAGGCACGAGGGTCCTCATCTCCAGCAGCTCAGAGTGCAGACAAATATAAGCCCAGCAAATCGCCCACTGTGTGAAAAGCCTGGGGTCCCAGCTGTGTCAACAGGAGGTGATGGAGATGATGATGCTGGTAGCAGAGGTGGGAGGTGGTAACACCAAGAAGAGGAAAGCCACTGTATTCAGGAGAGGCAGAGGAACTTTCACTTGGGAAATGACATTTGCATTGGGTCATATTGAATGAAAAGAAGTTTAACACACGGAGAAAGGAGAAAGGGGAATGAGTGGCGAAAGGAAATGTTATGCTGAAAATAGTGAGGTCGTCCATGTGGATGAAGCCCTGGGAAAAGGGATGAGGGGGAAAGACAGGAGGTGATGCTGGGGAATTGCATCAGGAGGATAGACCTGGGTTTGTCAAATCAATGACGTCAGAGACTCCCCTGGTATTATTGTAACCATCCAATGGGTTCACCTTGCCAGCTGCCTAGACAGAACCGATTTATCAAGACAAGGGAATTGCAATGGAGAAAGACTGATTCACGGAGAGCCGGCTGTGAGAGAGACCGGGGTTCTATTATTACTCAAATCAGTGTCCCCAAGCATTCGGGGATCAAACTTTTTAGAGATAATTTGGTGGGTAGAGGCTTGGGAAGTGGGGAGTGCTGATTGGTCAGGTTGGAGATGGAATCATGGGGGTCAAAGTGAGGTTTCCTTGCTGTCTTCTGCTCGTGGGTGGTGTCGCAGAGCTGGTGGAGCCAGCTTACCGGCCTGGGTGGTGTCAGCTGATGGATGGAGCGCAGGGTCTGCAAAATCTCTCAAGCACTAATCTTAGGTTTTACAACAGAGATGTTATCTCCAGGAGCAATTTGGGGAGGTGCAGACTCTTGGAGCCAGAGGCTCCTACAGACCCCTAAACTGTAATTTCTCATCTTATAGCTGATCTGTTAATCCTGCAAAGGCAGGCTGGTCCCCAGGCAAAAAGGGGACCTTTTCAGGAAAGGGCTATTATCTATTTTGCATCAGAATCAAACCATGAACTGAATTCCTTCCCAAAGTTAGTTCAGCCTATGCCCAGGAATGAACAAGGACAGCTTAAAGGTTAGAAGCAAGATGGAGTCGGTTAGGTCTGACTTCTTTCCTGTTAGAATTTCCTCAGTTATAATATTGCAAAGGCGGTTTCATCATGAAAATGTCTTAATAGTAGAGAGTGGTGAGGATTGCGGCCAACCATAACTCGCCTATGCTGGGTGGAGATGAACATCGGGTTGGCAAAACAAAACATGTCCACTGGGTCACAAATTTATAGCTCCTTTGAACTTTATCCCATAAACTGAGAGGAGTCAGAGAAAAGCAGTAAATAAGGCATTACATACTCACGCTTATTTTTTGCTTATTTTATGTGTGGGGCCAATGCTTTGGCCCTACAAAAAAACATTTGATCTTGAGGTGGTATAAAAAATCACTCAGCATCTCCATTTGGCCTGATCTCCTAGGGGTGGTGGCCAGAGAAAGATTCCTACTGCTCCCAGCATTCTTCATTCCATCCTGGGACATAATCTTCATTGTAGGAAAATTTCCCAAATATCTGCCACTTCCAGACCTGTGGTGATCAAAATACTGTCCCTCACAGATGTCCATGTCCTGGTGTGAATGTGTTACCTTAGGTGGCAAAAGAGATTTTATAGGTGTCATTAAATTAAGGATCTTAAACTGAAGAGTATCCTAGACTTTCCAGGTGGAGCCAACATAATCGCTAGGCTTCTTGTCAGAGGGAAGCAGGAGGGTTAGCGTTAGAGAAGAGATACGATAGTGGCAACAGAAGTCACAACGATGAGAGAACAAGAAACAAGGAATACCAGTTGGTCTCTAGAAGCTGGAAAAGGCAAGAAAACAGAATTTATTTCATAACATCTGCAGATGGAGTGCAGCCCTGCAGCACCTTGGTTTTAGGCTTCTGACCTCCAGAACTATAAGATAATAAATCTGTATTTCTCTAAGCTGCTGAGTCTGTGTTGATTTGTTACAGCAGCAATGGGAAACTAAGACGATGTCCTTCACTGGGTGATCTGTGTGGCCCAGGATGAGACCTTGGGTGGATTCTAATGGCATATCCTTTCAAAGAAAAAGAATTCTGTTTGCAACATAACAGACCACTGTTCACCCAGGGGTTGAACAACTTTAGGGGTTGGCTGCCTTAAAGGTATTTTTTTAAATGTTACTTTTTGAAGAGGACCCTGACATCGACATAAATTCTGAATGGTACCCAGTGCTCTCGCCCTGGCCCATGACTTAGGGAAAGGATCAGGAGAGTGACTGTCCAATCGGGAGCCAATTCAGTTCTATCTGCTGTGCTGTATGGTCATGCACCAGAGGGTCCTTAGATCTCAGAGGCTTTGGAGACAGAGCAAAGGAAGATGAAGCCCACACAGGCTGAGGGCTGCAGGAGGGAAGGAAGATGGGGTTAGGGAAACAAAAGGCACCAGGGGTTTCTGTTTCCATTGCCTCATGTCAGCTTTCCCAACATGTATGTTAGAGCTCCCCACATTCCTGAGGAGCTTTGATTAAGTTTTGGGGATGCCACTCTGCTTTCCATGAAGAAGAACCAGCTTTTGTGCCAGTTGCTACAGGGAGGGCCTGTGTTTCATGTGTCCTGGTGCAGAGCATGTGCCCCGAAGTGGAATCCTAACATTGTCACTGCTACGGGATGATTGTGGGTAAGTGAGTTGGTATTCTGAGCCTTAGTTCCCTGTCTCTAAATAGGACTAATCTTAGTACCTTATCTCAGGGTCTCTGTGGAGGGTACCTGGAAGCGTGGGTAGTCTAGCACTCAGCACAAAGATCCCAGAGGATAAGGGATGCTGAATGAGGGTCTGAGAAGGTGGGATTGAGAGCCTGAAGATGTGGGTTAAGTCCCGCCTCCACCACTCACCAGGCAGCTGTGCAACCTGGGGCTTCTTCAGCTCTCTCCTCTGTGAAATCGGGCCAATAATAAGGACACTTGCTGGGACTGTGTATTACATTATTTAAAAGATGCAAGCCACTTAGAAGAAAAGGTGACTAGCAGTTGATGATGCTCCATCTTTTTTTTTTTTTTTTTTTTAATATCAGCATTATTATTCTGTAAGCACTTGGTCAGGGCAGGGGCTACAGCACGGATAGACTTCCACCAGCAGGACCTGATTCCTTTTAATGCTTTGCAAAATAACATTCCCAATACCTGCAAAGAACTGAATTCAGCCAACAACCTGGATGGGCTTGGAGGAAGACTGTCCCCAAGAGCCTCCAGAAAGGAGCATGACGCAGCTAATTTTGACCTTTGTGAGGAGAAAAAGAAGGGGACCTAACTGAGTCATGGTCCACCCAGGCTTCTGACCTAATAACTGTGAGATAAACACATGGGTGCTACTTTAAGCTGGTATATTTTTAATAATTTTATATTGTAATGGATACACTACGGAAAGGAAACCAAAGAAAACAAGCAGAAGAACTGAAAGAGATGCTGTTGCCAAGGCTCTTATAGAACATATGCAGGTTCTTATAGAACATATGTAGGTATTTGATGATGGAGTTGATGGCAACGATAATGGCTGTAGCAAAGTTCATGGTGGGGAAGAGGGTTGTTGGAGGTGATGGTGGTGGTATTGGTGGTGATGTTGGAGACACGTAGTTATGGTAGAAATGGTGGCGATGATGGAGATAGTACAAATTATTTTGGAGGTGATGGAAGTGATGACGGTGAAGGTAATAAAGATGATGATGGTGGAGGTGATGGCAGAAGTGATGGAGGTAATAATCATGGAGATAATGGAGGTAATGATGATGGAGGTAGCCATGGAGTTTTAATGGGTAATGGTAGAGGGGATGGAGGTGATGTTGGAGTTGGCAGCGGTGGTGGAGGTGATGATGGTGGAGGTGATGGCAGAAGTGATGGAGGTGATAATCATGGAGATAATGGAGGTAATGATGATGGAGGTAGCCATGGAGTTTTAATGAGTAATGGTAGAGGGGATGGAGGTGATGTTGGAGTTGGCAGAGGTGGTGGAGGTGATGGTGGAGGTGATAGAGGTGATGACGGTGGAGGTAGCAGTGGAGTTATTATTGGCGATGGTAGAAGTGATGGAAGTGATGTTGGAGTTGATGGAGGTGATGTTGGAGTTGATGGAGGTGATGGAGGTGATGATGGTGGAGGTGATGGAGTTGATGGTGATGGAGGTATCAGTGGTATTGGTGGTGATGGTAGAGGTGGTAGAGGTGATGTTAGAGATCGTGGAAGTGATGAAAGTGATGATGATGGAGATGATGGAGGTAATGGAGGCAATGATGATGAAGGTAGCAGTGGAGCTGGTGATAAGTGTTGGAAGTGATTGTGGTGGAGGTGATGGCAATGATGATGGTGGTAGCAGTGGTATTGTTAGTGATGGTAAAGGTAATGGAGGTGATACTGGAGATGGCAGAAGTGGTGGAGGTGATGATGATGGAGATTATGGAGGTGATGAGGTTGGAGATAGCAATACTCTTGTTAGTGATTGTAGAGGTGATGGAAGTGGTGGTGGAGGTGATGGAGGTGATGATAATGGAGGTAGCAGTGGTATTGTTGGTGGTGATAGAGGTGATGGAGATGATGGAATTGGTGAAGGTGATGGAGATGATGATGGAGGTAGCAGTAGCAATGTTATTAGTGATGGTAGAGGTGATGGAATTGGTGGAGATGATGGAGATGATGATGGTGGAGGTAGCAGTAGAGTTGGTGATGGTAGAGGTGGTGGTTGTAGGGCTATTAATAGTGATGGTAATGGTGGTGGTGGTGAGGTGTCACTAAAGGTGGAGGAGGGGACCTGAACAACTGGGGCATCTGTGAGAAATGTGCACTTCAAAGGAGGATGAGTTTGGGGGATGTGAGGTTGGTGCTTCTCAAGAGAGCATTTGATATAATGCTTTGTCTGATCTGTTTCTACAAACAGCTGAAACATCAATTCACTGCAGGAAAACAGATTCTCTTATTTGAGCAGCTTTGAGTAGCATAGATTCATGTAGAGCAAAGTAACAAACCACACACACACGTAATACCAACTCAGATGGTTAAATAACAAAACGTGCTCTTTTCCAGCCATTTGTTTCACTGTCATTTCATCTTATGCCAGTGTGCTATCAAAATATTAGGCAAGAGCACCCAGTTCATATGGTAACAATGAACAGCCCAAATGACAGCAAAAGCAGAAAGGTCCATGCCTCTCAGTGCACTGACTCTGGAAAAAATCAACCTTCTCTTTAATCAGGGGCATTGAAGGACCCCTGGCAGGGCTGATGAGCCTGGGCTGGGCTGTGCACCTTGGGCTAAGCACCTGGGATGAGGGTCCTGGATTGACGTGCACAGGTGCAGAGTGCTTTCTACTAGCAGAACTTCGCCTGCTGGAGCTTACAGCAAAACTGTGGTACCTCCTGTTAGTTAAATACAAATGAAGAGGGTTCAACAGCACACCAGGAGTGCTAATGGAGAAGGATTCCTACGAGCAAAACAAAACAGCAGGGTTGAATTATGAGTGAGACACAAGTACGGGTTGTTGTCAAATGAAGTGCAGATGCTGCCTGTGGCAGCCGGCTTCTTCCCTTGTTACCTACACGAGGGTGTCACCAACAACACAGACTACACAGCAATGAGAACCGAATCCCAACAAACATGTCGTTTGCAGGGGAATGTGGTCTCCAGCTTCTCTGACCTGTGTGCCACATTGTTTTTTGTATACGTGGGAGTGAAAAGCCAGAGGGTTAGTTAACCTGTCCATAAGTCTCCTCTCTAAAGTCCAACATGCAAATACCCTAAAAACTGGGAGAGCCAGTAGTCACAGGAAGAGCTGGGAGAAACCATTTGATTCTATTCAGTGGGGGTGGCTGGCTGTACTAGCAAATAAATCCACCGGAAACTTCTCATACCTTTTCCTAACAGTGGCAAACATGATCTTATCACCTCCTGCCTGAGGCTACTCCAAAGTTTTCCTTTGTCAATTGGGCAGAGACCCACAAGCCTTCAGGAGGCTGTAGGGTCTGCCTGCCCTGAGATTCTCCTCCCTGTACTTCAACATATGTGCGTGTGTGTGTGTGTGCGTGTGTGTGTGAGGGTATATATATATATATATATACATGGACATGGTTATATGGTTATATATGTGTGTATGTGTATATACATGTGTATATATAGTTATATATACAGCATACACATATATAACAGAACTATATAGTTACATATGTGTATATATGTGTGTATATAACTATATATTATTGTATTAGTCCATTTTCACACTGCCGATAAAGACATACCTGAGACTGGGAAGAAAAAGAGGTTTAATTGGACATACAGTTCCACATGGCTAGGAAGGCCTCAGAATTATGGTGGGAAGTGAAAGGCACTTCTTACGTGGTGGCAGCAAGAGAAAAATGAGGAAGAAGCAAAAGCAGAAACCCCTGATAAACCCAACAGATCTCGTGAGACTTTTTTTTTTTTTTTTTGAGACGGAGTCTCGCTCTGTCGCCCAGGCTGGAGTGCAGTGGCGCGATCTCGGCTCACTGCAAGCTCCGCCTCCCGGGTTCACGCCATTCTCCTGCCTCAGCCTCCCGAGTAGCTGGGACTACAGGCGCCCACAACCGCGCCCGGCTAATTTTTTGTATTTTTAGTAGAGACGGGGTTTCACCGTGGTCTCGATCTCCTGACCTTGTGAGATCTCGTGAGACTTATTCACTATCATGAGAATAGCACAGGAAAGACCGGTCCCCATGACTCAATTACCTCCCCCTGGGTCCCTCCCACAACACGTGGGAATTCTGGGAGATACAATTCAAGTTGAGATTTGGGTGGGGACACAGCCCAACCATACCAGTTATATATAGTTATATATAATGTTCTGTCTGATCCATTTCCACATACAGCTGATTCATTCCATCAATTAACTGCAGGAAAACAGATTCATCTGAGCAGCTTTGAGTAGCATAGATTCATGTAAATCCTATATATTTTTATATAGTTATACAACAGTTATATGTATGTGCATGCTGTATGTATACGTGTGTGTGTATACATATATATATATGAGAGATTTATTATGAGGTGTTGGCTTATGTGATTATAGAGGCTGGAACGTCCCAGAATCTGCATCTGGAAGGTGGAGATCCAGGAAAGCTGATGGTGCAGTTAGAAGGCCCAAGAAGTAATGGTGTAGATTTCAGATCTGGTTCTGAAGGCCCAGGAGCACTGAGGGCAGGAGAAGATTGTGTTCAACCTCCAGCAGACAGGCATTGTGCGTTCAACCTCCCCCCCCCGCCCCCCTCCGATTGTTCTATCCAGGCTCTCCATGGCCCACCCACATGGTGAGAACAATTCTTTACTCAGTGCATCAATTCCAATGTTCATCTCTTCTGACTGCACCTTCACAGACACACCCAGAAATCATGTGTGACCAAATATCCGGGCACTCCACGGCCCCGTCAGATTGACGCATAGCATGAAGCATCACAGGCTGCTTCTCAGGGGCTCCTTGTGGGCCCCCCAGCTCTGGTGTCCCTGGTCTGGGTCTGTGCTGAACCCACTCTCACTGTTGTGTGCCCATCCCATGACAGCCCTCACTTTGAGGTGTGAGAGATGCCCACTGCTCCACCAACACCTGCTCCTCCCTTGTCACGAGGAGTGTTCACTGCTGTGTCCTCAGCCCACAGCACAGTGCCTGGTACCAGTAGGTGCCCACTGGATACCTATTGAGTAAATGACTTTCCTTTAATGATCACAATAGTTCTATATGGTGAGTGCTATTCATCTCTTCCATTTAGAAGAAAATTGGTTGCAGCTGTTGGTCCTAACCTGCCCATGATACACAGTAGTTTCCAAAACTGGCTTGACCTTCAGAATCACATTAAGATTCCATCAGTGTGCCTATTCCTGGGCTCCGCCCTAGCCCTAATGAATCCGAGTCTCCAGGGTGGAGCCTGGCATTTGTGCTTTTAACAACACCGTCAAACAATTCTTTTCATAAGGAAGTTTGGGAAGTTTAACTTAGCACTCAAGTCTGCGGAGGCAAGATGCTTATCAAATTAATTTCCCTGCTCTTTGTTCAAGCTAAAACGAATAAGCCATCTCGTCAGTAAGTATTAACCTCTGACTGAAAGACTATTGCTCTCTCTCTCTGTTTTTCCCTTCTGCTCACTTCACCCATTTAAAAAAATGCATCAGAGACAGACTGTTTACCGCTTATCACCTACTTAGAGCTACAAGCTGAGATTCAAGACCAGAGAGAGAGAGACAAAAAAGTCTGTGATCATAAGTGTTCCCTTTTCGAGAGACACAAAATAATAACTGATAAAATTAGTTTGGAGTCATTCAGATTGCAAGGACTCGATTTATATAATATTAAATTAGCTATTATAATCAACTTTGATGGTGTCTGCCCTCGCTATGGGAGGTCAAAGGCACTCAGAATGAAATTAGAAGATCTCCTAGCATCTGGAATTGGGTTCCTGGGGAGGTAATGTGGATGAGCATTTATCTTACAAAAATCCTGTGGACTCCAGAATCTTCCTACTCCCTGCACCCAAAATGATTCAAGCAGAAGACAAAATCTGGTCACCAAGCTTCACTTCCCAAACTTCCTGGGGACTTAGAGCAGAAACGGTTATCTTGTGAAACTTGGAAGCACACTGAAGACTCTGACATTGTTCAGATTGGCCAGTTTCCCCTCTCTTCTGAAGCCCAGAGACCTCTGGCACCCCGCTAGTTTGCAAGTAAAAATGCAAAAGAATATTTCCACTCTCACCTTGCTTGGGGTTGACTTCAGAATCAGCTGTCATGTGGAAGGTACTTGACAGCTCAGCCCAGTCGCTCCCAGGCTAGGAACGTCCATCTGTCTCTGCCTCCCTGGTCTTTCTGACCTACACTGGCCATGGGAGAAGGTGGATTTATTACCTTGGGGTATGAAGAGCAGAGACAGATGCTGAATTTCCCCAAGACGCCTAATATTGCTGTCTGTGATGGGCAGCTGATGCCCTCTAAACAAGATCCTAAATTATAAATCATAGTAGCAGAAAAGTTCAGTGGTAGAAACATTTTCCCCCAAGAAAAATTACTGGACTTAGGCCACATGTCTATAGGCACCAAAAAATAAATAAGCACAACAAAAACTGAGATGAAGTGAAAAAGTAGAGGTTGAGAGAATTGGGGGATATTTTGTAATATGTCATGGTTTGGCAACATTCAAATCTTTTATATTTTTAAATATCACATATATTCATCTTCCATATTCATCTCTCTCGGTCTATATACATATCACATATATATATGTGATATATATGATATATATGTGTGTGTAGCTATATCTATATCTATATATTCCTTGTTTGCTTGTGTGAGCCGTGTATTGTTTGGAGTGTGTGTAATGAAATGGAGATATATATATCTATATATAGAGAGAGATAGAGAGAGAACATATATATACACCCACATACATCACATGTATCTCACACACACACACACACACACACACACATATATATATAAATATATATATATATATAAAGTAGGCAGAGGATACGCACATACATTTACTCCTTAGCCCTTAGCTCTGGCCATCTAGCAAAGGCACCTCAGATGCAATGCAGTGCATACACCTAGAACCCATATCTTGGTCTTTAAAAACATTCATATTAAAAGGAACCAGAACTCCAAAAAGAAATGGCTGATTCCAGAGTTGGGACACAGTAGAGACAAGATGAATTTGGAACATACGTAATACAAGAAAGTAAGAAAGTGCCTCCCCCAAAATGATGGGGGCATGTCACAAGTATATAGCAGTCAGTTTAAAGCGGCCAAATCTGGGAAAATTTGAGATGTGCTATAAGTATAGAATATGCAACAGATTTCAAAGATTTAGTACAAAATAAAAGTAGAGTATGTCTAATTTTTCTATTGATTTCATGTTGAAATGATATTATTTTGGATATATTCAGTTAAATAAATTAGCAACATTAAAAATATGTATGTGTATTTGCGTTGTAATATATGCATGTGGCAACTAATTAAATCAAAGAAGGTTACGATGAAATTCAAAAGTCATCATTTCACCCTCTTCAGGTTCACATCTCTGCTTCTGAAGCCTCTTTTAGACTTTGGAGCTTTTGATTCTTCTGGTGGTGTTTTCCTCCAGGACACTATAATAAGCTTATAATGCTATTTCTATAGTTAATGACTTTATAAAACATTTGTTTTCTCTTCTATGAAAGATGAGATTTTTTTTTTCCATTCGCAGATCTCTTCCTTCTCCTTCAGCTTCCAAGGATAGCTGGTGGGATGATTCTTCTACTGGCATTTTTGTAATTTTAATAAGATGCTAAGGCTTCTATTCGCTTGCTCCATCAGCTCTTGTCAGGAATGTGCCCCTATGGGAGGGCACAATAGCAGAGCTTCCACCTTCTTCTTTTCTTTTCTTTCCCACTGGGATGACCTCCCACTTTCTGCAAACCACAGTTTTACAGTTTTAAGGTTCTTAACATTTATATTCCATTCTATAAATATAAGTGCAGCTTTAGTGCTTTGTCCAGATTCTCAGAACAGAAACACATCAAACAGGATTGACTTGAGTATAAATTGGTATCCGCCTTACAGGTTTATGAGGATTAAGCTAGACAATGGATGCAAAGTGCTGAGCCCGAGTTCTTTTCAGTACATTCTACCTGCTTGATCAATAGAAGCTATTAGCAAGCATTAGCAAGCTAGAAACTATTCCCGAATAAGCTGATGCTGAAGCCAACATAAAATTTAAACCTGTCTTTCTTCATCACTAGGAGTAAATGATGATTCTCATCATTCTGATGTTTAAGATTTATCTTCACCTGCTGCACCTTGCTTGCTTGTGTGAAACGTGTATTATTTGGAGTGTGTGTAATGAGATGGAGAAAACGGTATTCTCTCAACAGCTGGTCCTAGAATGCCTCTGCAGTGGTTGTGAAACTTAGCACATCAAATCAACTGTGAAAGAAATATAATCTTTCTTTATTTTTATACAATTCAACATCTATTTTAAGCTCCTATGTCCAGAATGGCAGAGAAACTTAGTCAATTTAGGAGTTTCCCACGTTTTCTTTTATGAGATTGTGTCTTAGGATATTTACATAGTGGTGAGGTGTGTGTGTGCACGTGTGTACATGTGTACTCCCATGTGTGTGTGTTCTGGAGGCCTCTGCCCATGGCGATATTCACTGAGAATCTATGTCTCTTCATGCCCTTGATTATCATGTCACTGGGAAGTTTACGTTCCTTTTGATTATTTTTAGTTTCAGCAACTCTCTTTGAGTTTCTCTACTTTTGAGTTTTTCTGGTTTGCTTGGAAACTGATTCCTTTCAGAAATCTACAAGGGACTGTCCTAGAACCCACCTACTTTGTTACCTTCGACAGGTGCAGGGGCCATCCTGCTGACCTACTGCCCTGCTGTTGAAAATTCTAGAAAGTTATCTCAGAACTAATGGCCAAGACGTTGGTCACTGGAGTCTTATTACCAGCTTCCTGGACTCTATTTGGGTGCATAGGCTAAGTTCCTATTTGTCCCCACATTCTGCAAACAAGTAGACTTGTTTTGATTCTCCCCATCATAAGTTGGACTAGAAACAAAGGGAAGGCAGAATGCAAGACTCTCTCCTTACGTGAACAGACGTCAAAGCTCTTTGCTCATTCTCAAACTCTACTCCAACTCCTCTGCTTAGGGAATCTCCATGTCTTAGAGTAAGGAATCTTGTTGGAATCCCCATAATCTTTCTAGCGACCAGCTTCCACGTTGCTCCTTAATGCTTTAACACAAGTACAACAAAGGCACGATAACTGAACAGCGCTGCCAGAACAACCAGCACGGATCCAGCCGGTTCGCCATGCTTGAACACACACCAGCCTCCATGGCCTCACCCATGGCCCTTGGGCAAAGCTTTTGAGCTTTTCCATCCTTTGCTCTGTAACATCGATATTCTGAGGCAAGTTAGTGCCATATTGTAAAGCCACACAAATGTGAGAGAGGCTAAGGAGTAACACAAAATATAGAACAAATGAACTAGTTTAACTGTTTAGCTTACCATCTGTCCTCCTAGGGAGGGGCCAGCATTTGTTAGAATATTTTGACAAGTTTGTTTTGGGAGAAGACTGAGCTTCCCTGGCCCAGGTATTGTCTTACATGACAGCTTGAGAAGAAGAAGAAATCTACCTGGAGTAAGTAAAACAACCACTCACTGTGTGTCAAACATGTTTCTAAGTCGTTTGCAAGTATACATTCAGGTAATCTTTACAGCAATGCTTAGGTCCTAATATTTGCCATAGGTCCTAATATTTCTCCATTATTACAGGTAAATAAACTAAAGCAGGAGGGGTTTGAATAACTTCCGAGGGCCACATAGAAAGGAAATAGTAGAGATTTACATTCTGCTGGTCTGACTTCTTTGCGTAACTGCTGTATCAGTCAGGATAGGCCACATTATCCTCTATTGACTTATCTCAAGAGTTTATATTTTCATCATGCTTCCTGTCCATTGCAGGTCAGTAGCAGCCTTTGTTTAGCCTTGTTCTCCTCCTTCTATCTAAGCTGCTGGAGCAGATGCCATCCTGAACATTAGCAGTCATTGTAGAAGAGGGGAAGAGCTCCAAAGGGTCTGCAATGGACAATGAAATGACCTATCTCCGAAGCAATCATCATCACTCCGCATCACAACCCATTGGCCAGAAGTAGTCTCATGGCCTTTACTCAACCACAAGAAAGCAGGATATGCCTGGGAGAGAGAACTAGAAATGCTTGGGGAAGAGTGGCCATGGCCACCATGCTGGGAAAGAAGTCCCAAGGGCACATGGGGGCGGGGGGAGAAAAAAGGAAGAAGAAAACTGATGATATAAGGCAGTGCGGTGGCTCAGCCTGTAATCCCAGCACTTTGGGGGGCCCAGGCAGGTGGGTCATCTGAGGTCAGGAATTCGAGACCAGCCTGACCAATATGATGAAACCCCGTCTCTACTAAAAATACAAAATTAGTTAGGCATGGCAGCGGGCACCTGTAATCCCAGCTACTTGGATTTTTGAATCCAAGGAGAATTGCTTGAACCTGGGAGGCAGAGGTTACAGTGAGCCGAGATTGTACCACTGCACTCCAGCCTGGGCGACAGAGCAAAACTCTGTCTAAAAAAAAAAAAAAAAAAAAAAAAAAGAAAGAAAGAAAGAAAGAGAAAACTGATATAAGGCAGTGTGCATGGTTACAGGACTTTGCTCCAAGGTACTACATTTTCAATAAAGTCTGTCAAAAAAGAACATGATGAATGAGATTAACTCTACTGTGGAAACCAGAAGAGATGAGTTTGGCATCCTGAACAATGTGACCCTCAGGTCTGTCAGCCCACAGGGACTCAGAGCTGGCTGACCTGGGGGCTGCTGCTTCTTTGCTGGAACAGCCTTTGTTCTGTGGGAGATCTATTTCTTGCATAGCATAAGTGGACCCGTGTTCCTGGGAGGCTAGGGGATGCTTATTGCCTCTTTACAACCATCTGTTCCAGAAGTCCCCTGAGCAGGCCACAGAAGACCGCACATATCAGCAAAGTCAACACAGCTGGAAACCAACAGATTGTCTGGAAGGGATTTCTCCAAGGGAATACTCAAATTGCACAGATCTCTGTCCAAAGGCAATGCTTACGGATTCTGCCCTGTTCCAGTCATTCCCTTACATTGATACTCTGTGTGGTCAGTTCTCATACATCAAAAGACGCCTGTGCTGATTCTTAATGATGTGCAAATGTCGGAGGAGAAAATGCACATGTTTCAGCAGAGAGTCCAGAGTGACGGCAACTGCTGTTTTTGTAGCTTCCTCCAGAGAGTGCTCTCCTCTTAGTTTGCCCAGAGAGTGCAATACTCTCCTTAGACAACCTCATTTCTCTGTGGCCAGGTATGCTAAAAGGAAGTGTTACTTGAGAAAGTGCCATTCATCTGAAGCTGGCCTCCAGGCTCAGGTTTAGGCTAAAGTAAAGAATACTGAAAGATCTTGGAGACAGTTGAAGCAAACAAAAGAAACCCAACTTGAACCAATCAGTACCTCAGAAGGAAACAGATGACACAAACAGATAGAAGTGAGTTCAAGTAAGGGACTATGTGCAAAGAGGTGGCTAGGCTTGAGGGGATCAGTGAGGTGGGGTAAAGCATCTGGGGTTTACCTCCCCTGTCCTGGAGGGGTGAGGGGGAGAAGAGGCACCAGTGCCTGAGGGAGGCACAGCCCTGGAAAAGGTGCCTGGCAGACACTGTGGCCTTCTTTAGGGGCACACAGACACTGTGGAAACATGCATCTGACAGCAGGAGTGAATGCTCCCACCTCTCTCCATCCATCTTCTGATCTGCTGCTGGTGAGAGCTGAGATCCACTACTTATTAGAAGATCCACTTCTAGATCCACCCACTAGAAGAAGGAGGACAAGGGGTTTTGGGAGATGAATAAACAGTCCCCAGGGAACAGAGCCAAGTGGAGAGTGGTGAAGAGAGGATACCCTAAGGGGAAAACACAGAATCTCCTCCTCACACTCCAAAGACCAATTCATTCCATCTAGAAAGGGCGACTCCATCCAAGGTGAGTTACAAGTTCTTCTCGGTTCCATTTTACACTCTAGGAACTTCTCAACTTTTATTAGCCACCAAGTCTGTAATTGTATAAAAGGAAATGAGAGCAAACCAGCAAGATGAGTAAAAAGAGAGGAGCAGAGTTAGCTAAAGAAAAGTGGCAAGAGAAATGTTAACACACCTCAGAAGACACTCAGCGTGTGGACTTGAATTCTATGCCACAGGCAGGTATGAAAACAGGGTTCCAATGGCTTTGTGGGTTTTTGCTTAATTCAGTAATTCAGAGCAGGGATTACACTGTTTACTACAGTGAATATTTCACAGTCGAAATGTTCATAATAGAAGGAAAAGTATCCTATGTCCAGAAGCTTTGGTGATAGAATGACTCATGAAAGGGCCTGACCCATCGGAACAGGAAATATGGTGAGAAAAAAGAGATATTTTCTTCCCTTTAGGCTCAAAGCACACAGCCCGGCATGGTGGCTTTCCAGATAAACCCTCAGATGGCTGAGGGGGACTAGACAAGGCAGACCCAGTGTGAGTTCACTGCTGACACCAGGGGATGAAAACTCAATTTTCAGAGGCCAGAAAGGCAAGTCAATATTGGAAGGTTTAAACAGGGCACTGTGTTAGATTGGATTACGTGTATCCTATCTAGAGGCATTCCAAGCCACATCGTCTTAAATCCTGTAACTGCCCAATGAAGAATATTTGGCCAAATTTAGCTAATGCTAGTGACTTTTGTCTTAGTCCTGTCTAGGGGCCAGTGTCCCCAAAGCACAGAGAAGCAGCATCTCTCTCATCCTCAGTGGGATTCACAGCCCCCAAACCCTTAGAGGCAGACGTCCAAAGCTTCTGCAAGATTCCTGGCTGTGCCAGACATGGGCCCTGTCTCCAATCTCAGTGAAATCACTGCTCAGAGGAACCAACATGTGAGGTAATAGGAGAAAAATGCACAGTAAGTTGCAAGGGTCCCTATGTATTAATGCATCTCACATTGAAAACCCAGGGGAGGGAGAGACCCTAACATTTGTGGGGTTGGCCACAAGCTTTATGGTGGAAGTGGAAAGGGTAAGCAACATGGCTAAGGGGGACCCTATCTCCTGGGCTCCAAGTCTTCATCTCCAAGCCCCTCATGGGCATTCATGGTCAACTCCAACATGAGGGACCTGGTGGAGCTTAACTTCCTTCACCAACCTCATTATCTTCCTGATGTTCATTACTGGGTCACCATCTTGATCGTTGATCCCCATCTTCCCAGGCTCCTAAACAGAAGACAGTGGGGCTGATATGGTTTGGATGTGTGTCCCCTCCAAATCTCATGCTGAAATGTGGTCCCCCGTGTTGGAGGTGGGGCCTGGTGGGAGGTCCTTGGGTCATGACACTGGATCTCTCATGAATAGCTTGGTGCTGTCCTTGTGATCATGGTGAGTTCTTGCTCTGAGTTCACATGAGGTCTGGTGGTTTAACAGAACCTGACACCTCCCCTGCTCTTGCTTCTGCTCTGGCCATGTGACGTGCTGCTCCCCCTTTGCCTCCTGCCATGATTGAAAGCTTCCTGAGGCCTCACCAGAAGCTGAGCAGATGCCAGCACCATCCTTCCTGTACAGCCTGCAGAATCATGAGCCAATTAACCCTCTTTTATTTGTAAATTACCCAATCTCAGGTATTTCTTCATAGCAACACAAATGGCTGAACCCAGGGGCCACCTTGGTGGATGCCTCTGCACACCCAATTGACCATTACAGCCTGGCATTCAGCTGCTGCTGCTTCTTCTGCTTCCTCTTCTTTTTGTTTTGTTTTGTTTTGTTTTTTGTTTTTGAGATGGAGTCTCGCCCTGTGACCCAGGCTGGAGTACAGTAGCATGATCTCCACTCACTGTAACCTCTGTCTCCCTTGTCCAAACCTCCCAAGTAGCTGGGATTACAGGCCTGCACTGTTACACCTGGCTAATTTTTTGTATTTTTAGTAGAGATGGGGTTTCACCATGTTGACCAGGCTGGTCGCCAACTTCTGGCCTCAAGTGACCCACCCACCTCTGCCTCCAAAAGTGCTGGGATTACAGGTGTGAGCCATTGTGCCCAGCCTGGTATTCAGCTTCTAGCATGTCCCCTCAATCATCCTTTTTCACTTGCCTCCCCGATTGTGGAAAGGTCTCCTAATCAGCCATATGCCTTCACTGTCTTACCCTCATTAGTTCATTAGAGGACCGCTTGAGTTATGTCTCAAAACGTATATCTCAAAATTACCAAGAGAGTAAGTTCAAATGTTCTCACCATTAAGAATAAATATACGAGGTGATGGATGTATTAATTAGCTTGGTTTAATTATTCCACAATATGTACTTGTATCAAAACACCACATTGTGTCCCATAATATACACAATTATTATCTGTCAATTAAAAATAATCTGATCGTATGGCTTCTTCCTGTTCAAGAGCTATGAAAGGCCTCTTTCACACAGAGAAGCCCTGATTTCGCAGCAAGTACCACCCCATCCACTGAAATCTGCCCTCATCTCCCTCTCCATCTCTCCTCATTTCCCTGCTTCATCTGTTCTGGTCCTCATGGAGATAACCAAGGGTTCCTGATCTCTCTGTGCAGTTTCACGTGCTTTTCTTTACGCTGTGATTGCAACACCAGTGCTCTTGGCTCAAACTGCCTGGGCTTGAAGCTGAGCTTCTCCTCCTGCCAGGGATGTGATCTCTGGGGAGTTATGGGACCCCTGCCAGACTCAGGCTTCATCTGTCAAATGGGGATGATGAGGCACCCACCTACGGGGCTGCAGTGGAGATGAGTGAGCTAAAGCATGCAGGTTGCAGTATGTGGCACATTGTAAGTATTCAATATATTGTAGTTGTTACTATTATTTGAATGTGCCTAATATCTGCAGGTTCAGAAACTCCTCCAAATACTGGCTTCTCTATAAAGCCCACCCTGATGTCTGATTCCTGAACCCCAGCTCCTTCTCCTGACTCAGCATCCTGTACCATCACTGAAGTTCTTCTCCCAGTTTTCCTGGTAATACAGTGGCATCAGACCTGTCCGTCTCCCCAGGTAGACCAGTTAGCGACACGAAGGCAGGTGCACTCTTTTTCAGTTTGTGTTCCCAGTGCTTGGAAAAGGACCTGGAAATTGTGGGTCCTCATAAACGATGGTGTTCAACAGATGCAGGTTGCTTTGAGTTGAATGTAGTTGAAGGATTTTTAACTGAGGATATATGCTGAGCTCAGCTAGGCTTTTAGAACTTCAGAGATGGGCAGAAACTTGAGCAGATCTCCTGACTTTATAAGTAAAGACCCTAAGTCTCTCAAAGTCACAGAGGTGGGGCAGAGGGAGAGACACAAGCAGTTTGGCATCATGATTCAGACAACGTGGAGGCATGAGTTTCAGAGTCAGGCAGACCTGGATCTGGGGCTGACCTCTGGCACTAACTTTGGGCCCTGGGCAGTACTTGACCTCCAAGCCTCACTTTCTCTGTCTGTAAAATGGGAATAACAACAGAACTTAAAGTGATTGTTTTGTTATTTCATGCAACTACCGTAAGCAAAGTGCTTAACATCCTGCTTGGCAGATAGCAAGCATTCAATAAGCGTTGGCTGTATCAGTCAGGAGGAAGCGTTCCAATTTGGAGGGGAAGAAAAGAGTTGGAACCAGAAAGTGAATCACAAAATCCAGTTTCAGAATAACAGGAAAAGG
This sequence comes from Macaca fascicularis, assembly GCF_037993035.2. Classification (NCBI taxonomy): domain Eukaryota; kingdom Metazoa; phylum Chordata; class Mammalia; order Primates; family Cercopithecidae; genus Macaca; species Macaca fascicularis. Next base: position 135,285,726 of record NC_088385.1, on the reverse strand, counting down.
AGTCTGAACTCCAGCTGGTGGAAGGTAACTCCCAAACCACCTGCAGCAGAATCTTGTGAACTGCTGTGATATGTAGATAGATAGATAGATAGATAGATAGATAGATAGATAGATAGATAGATACATAGGTAGATAGATAGATAGATAGATACATAGATAGATAGATAGATAGATAGATAGATAGATAGATAGATAGATAGATAGATAGATAGATAGACATTTTTTCCCCCAAGGCTCTACTCTGAAACTTTGGAAATAGAACTTCAGAACTTGTCAGGGAGGTACAGTAATTGGCAAATTTGATGAGCACTCCTGACCATTTTGTTGGACACTGTAAGAGCAATTGCTCAAGGCATTGCACAAGCTGGAAGGATACATTTGCAGGAGTGCATTGGGAACCAAGCCCCACTTTCCTGGGTCTCAGAGAGATGAACTGAAAGATGCTTGGAATCCAGTACCAAATTCCTGATGCTGAAACGAAATCAGAATTGCAGGAATCCAAGGGAAGAGGAAGAAGGGTGACCCACGTCCCAGGGCGCCTGGTCCTGTGCATCTTGTCCTGAGTACTCGGCTGGGAGCAAAGCTCCCAGAGAACCCACTCTTTGCCTACAGCACCTGCCCACAACACCTTCCCACTTAGCAGAACTAAACTCTGGCATGTAGAGAATCCACCTCCAAAAATTGGTGCAAAATCTATTAATGAGCATTATCAACATTTGTTTTATTTTAAGAAATTGTTCTCAACTCTCGTGACTGAATATTTACTTCCAGGCAGCGTGTTTGCTAGTCTGAAAGTGGCTCTGCTCTGAATTACTGGGACTTAGAGACTCACTGAGACTAAAGCCTCATGCCTTTGTAGCTTTCCAAGGTAAAAGTTATTCGAAGCAACTCTTGTAGATGTAAAGTTAACATAGTTTGCACATTATAGTAACATTAATAGTTGGGGGTTATATCTGTGTGAAAAAGAGAGCATCTGCTAGAGGGAAAAAAACAGGATATAATGACATTTGCGAATAGAGTTAACTGCATCATGGCTTAATAGAAAGCTTGAATGATGACTTCTTGATTATCTGAAAAATAAATATTTGATAGTTGTTCAAAAATTATCATTGAGCACTGAACATGTCACCATATTTATAGATGATTCTTGGTAAAAAAAAAATAAGTAATTTCTTCCAATTCTTTCTCTCTTTTTAAAATTTTTTTGGAAACAGGGTCTTGCTCTGTTGCCCAGGCTGGAGTGCAGTGGCACAATCTTGGCTCACAGCAGCCTCCACCTCCCAGGTTCAAGTGATTCTCCTGCCTCAGCCTCCTGAGCAGCTGGGGTTACAGGCACGTGCCACCATGCCCCACTAATTTTTCTATTTTTGGTAGGGATGAGGTTTCACCATGTTGACCAGGCTGGTCTTGAACTCCTGACCTCATGGGATCCACCCCCCTTAACCTCCCAAAGTACTGAGATTACAGGCGTGAGCTATCAGACCCGGCCTCATTTTTTCCAATTATTAATGTTTGAATTATATATTAATATAGCTGAAATTTTATGTGATCAATAAAACCACTCATTTTTATTTGAAAACCCTTCAATGGTGTATAAAGGGACAAAACAGGCACTGATGCGGCACGAGCACTCCCACGCCTCTCTGTGTAATTGAGGGCAAGGTAGAAAGTCAGCTGGATTTGCCAAAACGCACATGAAGAGCTCCATGGTTTTGGACGGGGCTGTGTGCAGACAGAGAGTAAATTGCAATTTTTTTCTCCAAAACAGGAACAATCATAGGTTAGAACTCTCCCTGGTGCTAACATCCCATCCAGAACATGCTGCTGCCTTCTCTCTGACTGTGGGAGGGTATTTCAAGATGCTAATGTGTCTCGTAGCAGCCGTGCCTTGATGAAAATTCCAGGGCCGGGCATAGTGGTTCAGGCCCGTAATCCCAGCACTTTGGGAGGTTGAGGTGGGAGGATCACCTGAGGTCAGGAGTTCAAGATCAGCCTGATGGGCGAGGTGAAACCTTGCCTCTACTAAAAATGCAAAAATGAGGCGGGCATGGTGGCAGGCGCCTGTAGTCCCAGCTACTGGGAAGGCTGAGATGGAAGAATTGCTTGAACCTGGGAGGCAGAGGTTGCAGTGAGCTGAGATCACGCCACTGCACTCCAGCCTGGGCAACAGAGCGGGACTCCCTTTCAAAAAAAAAAAGAAAAAATTCCAGCACAACCCCTCCCGGCTACATCTCCCCTCCAACAGTGTCCAACAAAGTTCTCTCCCCCTTTCTCAGTGTAGAGAACCTGCTTTGACCCAGTAAAGATGGGTTTCTTGTTTGGGATAGAAGACATCTGTTTGTTTTCCCTCAGGTGGTGGTGCCAGCACGCCAGATTTGGGAAACCCTAGAGTCTTATAAGTCACAGGAAAGTAACATGGAATTAGCATGTAGTTATGGAGAACGATATTCTGACGGGTTGATGGATTTCTCTCTCATTTCTTTCTTTCCTTTTAACATCATGGCCCTTTCTTCCTCAGTCACTTTGTCTTTCAGGGAGAGACAAGACAGGAGAAAGAAGAAAACTGCGGTGGTGTGCTGGTGCCAGCTTCCACAGCCTTAGGAGAGCAGAGGGTTAATTTTTCAGGAAGTCTGCAATCCAGTTGTGCAATCTGTTGGATAGCTTGAAATCAATGGTGGCAGGAGTATTTACACCATGGGAACAGGCAAAATGCTCAAATCAGAGCACAACACTGGAAATGAATAATCTTTGCCCAACGTTTGGATTTCCAAATCCTAGCCCTCGGAGAAAAATGGAAAGGACTCTTGCATAGAGAATCAAGTAGGACATTTCCCAGACTATGGCAAGAGGCAAAATAGAGGGAAAGAGAGCATGCTCTAAGTATATCAGGCCTGCCGCCCTCATCTTGTGTTCTCTCTACCTCGGCTTTTGAACTCATGTAAGTAAACATTTACAAGACCGCAGAATAACAACTAACACATAACGGTAAAGATACTGATGCACCCAAATAAATGATTTCATAAGCAAAATAGAGAGAATAAAGTTGTAACAGGCCCGGTATGGTGGCTCATGCCTGTAATCCCAGTAAGGCTGAGGCAAGCAGATCACTTGAGGTCAGGAGTTCAAGACCAGCCTGGTCAACATGACGAAACCCCATCTCTACTAAAAATACAAAAATTAGCTGGGTGGATGGTGCACACCTGTAATCCCAGCTACTCGGGAGGCTGAGGCACAGGAATCGCTTGAACTGGGGAGGCAGAGGTTGCGGTGAGCCAAGATCAGTCCACTGTACTCCAGCCTGTGTGACAGAGTGAGACTCTGTCTCGAAAGAAAAAAAAATTAGAATAATTCATAAATACAGTCTTTCTTCTTATTTTCTTCTTTCTACTTGGTATGTCAAAATATTTCAGTTCATCTCCATTTTAAGACTTACCTGGTACATTCCGTTAATCTCTAGTTTATTAAATGGAGATTACATAATAACAGTTACCTGATGCATAGAATGCAGCAGCCATGCCAATAAACACAAAGTATGTAATAAATATTTTATTTTTTCAAATACAGAATTATGTATTTTTTCATATAAAGGAAGAAATTCTCCATTTTAAAAAATAATTATATTTGCTACTACCATGTTTACATTTTATCAAACCCAAGTTTCTCTTAATTCTCTGTAGTATTGTAAGTATACACTATTAACAAAAGTATTGTTTCTTCTTTTTTTTTTTTGGACAGTCTCGCTCTGTCGCCCAGGCTGGAGTGCAGTAGCACAATCTTGGTTCACTGCAAACTCCACCTCCCAGGTTCACGCCATTCTCCTGCCTCAGTCTCCCGAGTAGCTGGGACTAAAGGTGCCCACCACCATGTCTGGCTAATTTTTTGTATTTTTTAGTAGAGACGGGATTTCATCATGTTAGCCAGGATGGTCTCGATCTCCTGACCTCGTGATCCACCCGCCTCAGCCTCCAAAGTGGTGGGATTACAGGCATGAGCCACTGTGCCCGGCCACAAAAGTATTGTTTCTTACAGCTCATTGGGTATGGGGATAGCAGAAAGAACTCCTGCAGACTCGGTAACAGCAGAGAGGAAACCCACAGTCACTGGGCGAGGAGTGGCCTTTCAGAGAACAAGAGCAATATCGATCATCGCTGCCCAATAGAACCTGCTGTGATCATGGGGATGTTCTCTGTCCTTACTGTTTGACGTGGCAGCCACGAGCCACGGCTGGATATTTATAAGCCCTCAAAATGGGATTGTGCAACTGAGGAGCTCAAGTTTTACTTTTACTTAGTTTTTAATTTAAATAGCCACAAGTTGGCGAGTGGCTGTAGTATTGGAAAGCACAGAATTAGAGCAAACGGGATGGCCTCAGTACCTAAGATGTAGCACCTTAAGAGATATCTCAGTGGAAGCCGCATAACCAGATGACAGCATGGACCCTATGGCTGAGATACTACATATTCTTCCTGAGATTTTGATACAACTCTGGGTAAAGGCAGGAAAGACACAAAACAATAATAACAACCATAATGACAGGGACCGATATCCATCAATGGTGAACAGTGTATTGTGCAATTTCACAAACATTTTACATATATGGGCTCATTTCATCCTACTAACCCTATGATATGGAGTCTGTTATTACCCCGTCATCACAGACGGGAATGCTGAGTCTTGATGAGATTAAGTAACTTGCCAAGGGCCACCCAAACGGTCTAAGAAGCAGTTAAAATATTTGTATTTTACAGTCTTAGGAGAGCAGAGGGTTAAATTTTCAGGAAATCTGCAAGCCAGTTGTTAAATCTGTTGGGTAGCTTGGTGGTAGGAGTATTTGCACCATGGAAATGGGCAAATGCTGTATCAACTACTAAGAAGTAGTCCATTTGGGTGGCCCTGGGCAGGTTACCTAATCTCTCCAAGACTCAGTGTTTCCATCTGTGATATAAAATATCAACTCTTCCAAATGTTTAAATATGGACTGTTGTAGTCCATTTGGGTGCCCTGAAATTGGGATTATATAACAAGAACAGTTTTATACCTCGGCCCCCTGAATTTGTGGCCTGTGGTTTGTTCAAACCACACAGTTTCTCTGTTCCTGGTTTCCCTGTAGAAACATTCATGGTCACCAAAGGCAGCCCTGGGTTCCATCACCACCATCACGAAGACATTGGTTCTCTTCATTTTGCAGATGGGCCCCTAATTGGTGGGAATTTACACCTAAAGTGAGATGAAATCAACTCAAAATGAGAGGAGCTGCTAGATGAGAATTTAGAATTCTGGTACCAGCCCCTTGAGTGCTGGGCCCTGTGCCGGGACTTAGAGGAAACGCTAGTGTTCTTAGCTGACCTCTTCTTCAGAAGTTTCTGAGAGAAGCAAATTTGCAAGCCCTAGAAGACCCTGGTGTCCAAGATAAAACGGGGGCGTCTGTGACTGTGGATGTCTCCACCTTTCAAGATTCCTTTCCCATCCTGTCCTCCGGCTCTCAGTTATAACCGAGCCATTTTATTTGAACATTTGGGAATGTTGATATTTTAGGTATATTCCAGATATTTTCAGGCATATATTTTAAAACACACACATTAACATACTTTGTTATCCTGGTAAGAGTAGGAGAGAAACCAACCTCCAGAAAAGATTTTGCAAATGTTTTCTTTGTTTCCATTTTGAATTTAAAGCTAAATATGGATACATGTTTCAAACTATATGCACACAGGCACACACACACACTACAGGCCTTTCATTCCCTCTTTCAGGGGCAATAGAGTAGCATTTGGGTTCCCAGGGTGGATTCAGCCTGGAGTCCAGGCTCTCAATGCCCTGTGAATCAACTTTGCAATCTTGGACACACGAACTTCTCTCAACCTCCCTTTTCTCCCCTGTCAAATAAAGATAGTAATAGAATTTGCCACTTCGGGTTAACATGAGGATTAAGTTAGACTGTTTTTGGAAATAATAATATATGGTAGTTATTATTATCTTAATGAAGCAAGGGAGCATACATTCTGTATTGAAATTTTCATTTTTCAGCTCTTTTGAGGCATAACTGACAAATAATAATTATATATATTTAAAATGTACAATTTGATTTGCTATATGAATACGTGAAATAACCACCACGCTAAAGCTAATTAACATATCCATCACCTCAAATGGTTATCTTTTGTGTGTTTGGTGAGGAGATTTAAGGTCTAGTCTCTTAGCAAACGTCAAGTGCTGTATACAATACAGTATTGACAACAGTGACATTGCTGAGAGTTCAATCTTCAGAACTTACTCATTTTACATAACTGAAGCTTTGCACCTTGTGACCAACATCTCCCCATTTCTCCCATCCTCCAGTCCTGGCAACCACCATGCTACTCTGCTTCTATGAGTTCGACTATTTCAGATTTTGCCTATGAGCGAGATCTTGTGCCATTTGTCCTTCTATGATGGGCTCATTTCACTCAGCATACTGTCCTCTGGGGAATTTTAAATTTCTGTACTGATTTCAGTACTGTGTCTGATGATGTCCCTGACACCATTCTATGACGCTCTTCTGTGGCCATGCCCTCGCCTCCCCCCTCAGGTCCTTTGTCCTTGCAGGGCTGGAACAGGGGCTGGGAGGACATTGGCCCTGCCTGGGCAGCCCTGGGTTCGGATGCCGGCTCCCATTTCTCACGTGTCTGCACCTGCATCTCACAGACTGGGGGCTTTACTCCCTGTAGGAACTAACAGATGAGCTTGCAGCAGATGGGGGGAAGGATGACCTTTTTAAGAAATCATTTTCGTGGAGCAGAAGCTGTTGATGTCATGTGTGGTCCTTTCTTTCCTGAGATGCGAAAATCACTGCAAGGTGGGTTATATACTCTATTTAAGGAGTTTTCTGAGGATTTCCAGTAATAATCCCCTACCCACGTGCAATTTCTCATATCACTTGAATACAGGAAGTGAATGGAATGAATCTTTCTTTTTCAAAGATGAAGGGATGTGCATTTGGGCCTTTGGGGCATTCCCTGAAGCTCGATTCTGAAGCTGAGATGAAAGTCTAAATTTGTCGACTGCAGTAGACTTGACTTTGTGGCTATTGACATGGTGTCCATTTGGTAGGAAGGACGCCGTTCAACTAGACAATCAGAAAGTGATCTGATCACAGGGCGTTTTCTCCACAATATCGTCTCCCAACTCTCCCTCACAGTCAAACGAAAGGTAATGAGAATATTGACTTTTTGTGCTTTAAACTATGACTACTGCCCTGAGACTGTAGGCTAACTAAAAAGGATTTAACTTATATTATTATTAATTAAGTCAGTTCAACAGTGTGTGTTAGTTTAGTCAATAATACAAAAATCCTGTTGTAAAATGTATTTCTTTTTTTTTTAACGGAGTCTCACTGTGCTGCCCAGGCTGGAGTGCAGTGGCGCAATCCCTGCTCACTGCAAGCTCCGCCTCCCGGGTTCATGCCATTCTCCTGCCTTAGCCTCCTGAGTAGCTGGGACTACAGGCACCCACCATAACGCCTGGCTAACTTTTTGTATTTTTAGTAGAGACGGCGTTTCACCATGTTAGCCAGGATGGTCTCGATCTCCTGACCTTGTGATCCGCCCGCCTTGGCCTCCCAAAGTGCTGGGATTACAGGTGTGAGCCACCATACCTGGCCTGTAAAATGTATTTCTCATATGCATTCTTTATTCCATAACATTTATTAGTGTGGACACTATATATACAATTTCCTCAGTTTGTATATACAAAACAAGTTTCCTGGATATTACAATCAATAAAAGAACTTTTCAAGAGTAATATTGACTCAGATTTTAACCTCATAAGCTAAATATAGAATCTAACCTCTTCGTGAGATGCCACACCACCATGGTTCAAGGGGAAGTTTTCCAACAGATTCCAAAATCCAATTTGAAGCATTCCATGGAGTCCTTAATGAAGAAACTACTATACTCTGAAATTCTTTCAAAAATGCTCAAAAATTTGTTTTAAATTTAAATGTACTTATAATTTGGGGATGGGTAAGGCATGACATTACAAAATCAAGCATAATAAGAAAATCGAGCATTGGGATTATGTGCAACATTTTTATAATTGTTCTGAATGGCACAAGGCTTTCTCTTTTACTGGGAGAGGAGAGAGAAGGGCACAAACCAGGGTGTTTATTCCACAGAGAAGTGACCTGATCCATCAACAGCCACATCTCATCAGCTCAAGTGCTCTGTGTGGGTAAAAATAGGGTCATGTGAGCTTCGGATGGGAAAGTGAAATCCACGCTCCTTTATTTTTCATCCCTGGGGTATTATCAGGCTGTGTGAAAGATTAGTGGGTGAGGCTCCTGGGTATGTTTCTTCCTCATTCCTTTTTGGTAGTCTCCGTCTAATCAAATTAGTCATCGGAGGTTCTACTATTTAATCTTCTATCATGATAATTGCATCTCAATGCACTATAAAGGTTTCTATTAACATACCAAGAATTATTTGTTGATGGAGCAGATTAGTACAGATCATAATCTTCACTGAGCTCAGAAGATCAAGGGTCAAGATCAGCTTAGACATTTTTTAACTGTGTGACCCTGGATATTTTAATTAAACTCAGTCTCATTTTTATTGTCAGTACCCGGAAAATCTGTTTCAGGCTGGATACATCTGTAATCCCAGCACTTCAGGAGGCCAAAGTATGAGGATCACTTGAGGTCAGGAGTTAGAGACCAGCCTGACTAACATGGTGAAACCCCATTTCTATGGAGAATCGCTTGAGCCCAAGAGGCAGAGTTTGCAGTGACCCGAGATCACACCACTGCACTCTAGCCTGGGCGACAGACCGCAGAGTGAGACTCTATCAAAATAAAGGAAGAAAGGTAGAAAGGAAAGAAAAGGAAAGGAAGGAAGGAAGGAAGGAAGGAAGGAAGGAAGGAAGGAAGGAAGGAAGGAAGGAAGGAAGGAAGGAAAGAAGGAAGGAAAGAAGGAAAGGAAGAAAGAAAGAAAGAGAGAAAGAAAGAAAGAAAAGAAAGAAAGAAAGAAGGAAAGAAAGAGAAAAGAAAGAAAGGAAGGAAGAAAGAGAAAGAGAAAGAATGAAAGAAAGAAAGAGAGAAAGAAAGATAAAAGAATGAAAGAAAGAAAGAAAGAAAAAAGAATGAAAGAAAGAAAGAGAAAGAAAGAAATAAAGAAAGGAAGGAAGGAAGGAAGGAAGGAAGAAAGAAAGAAGAGGAGAAACAAAATAGTTTCAGGATTAAATGGCATCATCCATGCAAAGGGTGTGATTCAGTGGCTGAGTTCCTGAGTCAGATACTTTCCTGTGTAGATTTTTTTTAATATGGGGAAGAAGAAAATTGAGAAAGAGAACAGGAAGAGAACTGACAGCAAATGGAATTTAAAGTCAATCTTAGGACCAAGTAAGCCCAGGTCCAAGGAAGTGGTGCTGACAGCTTTCTACAAGGTGCCTGATACGTGTTGCCCAAACACTGTGAGTCATTCCCAGTAAGGTTTCAAGATACAAGTTTGACACCAATTTTGAATAGTAGCTGCTAGAAAAAAAAAAAAAAACAAAACAAAACATTCAGCTCTCTTGCTTGTTAGTTGGGCAGATTTCTAACCTTTCTTAGAAAAACTATCTTCATTCATCACCATCATCATCATCATCATCATCATCATCATCATCATCATATTTTATATTTACTGAGAATCCCAGGCAAACCCAGGATGTGATTTGCATGTATTATCTCATTTTAGTCTCAAGACTGCCTTATGTGTGAGTAGGTTCTGTGAGTATCAGAGAGCTTCACAAAAAACCTACTTTGCCTAGACTTGGCTGGCCACTGCAGGGCAGAGCTGTGGGCAGTACCTGGGCAGTCTGCCCCCAAAACCTGCACTCAAGGCCCTTACTGTAAAAACAAACAAGCAAACAAAAATAACAACAACCGCAAAACGACACTGCATTTCACACTTGCACCTCACACCCACTGAGGGCATTCGCATTCCTCAAAGCCAAGCTAAAGCATGTGATTCTCTTGCTGGGAATAAATACCTGACTACCAGTGACTTCGGTCTTGAAATCTTCTGTCTTCTCCAATCACTTATATGAGATATGAAAAAGTGGGTCCTGAAAGCTCCTCAGAACAAGGCCTGAACCAAGAACTTGCCCATCTGGCAAACTGAAGTTTGATTGTATCTTCTCAAAACCATCATCAAAGTGGGGATCAGTACAGCAAAGAACGATTCTAGCTGCCACCATCAAAAGAACAGAAGAGATGGCACCCACCAAGCTTTTGATATTCTGGGGAAATGGGCAACTTCAGGTAAACTTGTTGGCAAACCTGAGTTTAGAAGAATTCCCAGGAGTTCTCATTTATCCTCTTCTGTAGACAGTGAACATCAGTGAATTGTGATGATCTTGATTTGGAATTTCAGTTCCATTTTTTAGGTATCACATTAAATAAATCTTATACTTAATTATTTTCCTTCAACTTTAGGAAGGTAAGCAGATTATGATACATGGGGTTGCTAGCTGCCGCTGACATCATGTTGATCAATGGTGGCTTACATGAGAAAGACAACTAATGACCTCACATGACAAAAACTCCAGAGATGGATTCAGGGTCGTTTGGGCTACACAGTGACAACAGGGCCTTGGATGAGCAACTTGGAATCCTCTCGGACTCTTCCTCATGGGGGCAAGATGGCTGCAATTGCTCTGTGAGTCATACTCTCGTATGAAAGCATTCAGGAAGAGAGCTGTGTTTTATCCTTACCACTTTTCATTGGTGAGTAAAATATGAGCAAAAACAACTACAAACTTCCAGCAGACTTACTCTCATATATCTTTGGCCAGGACTGCATCACGTGGTCACCCCTAGCTGCAAGGGAGGATGGGAAAGTGAGTATCAGCCAAAGGAGGATGGTGTTCCCATGAGTGGTTTAGAGCAACTCCAGTTTCTTTTTTTTTTTTTTTTTTGAGACGGAGTCTTGCTCTGTCGCCCAGGCTGGAGTGCAGTGGCTGGATCTCAGCTCACTGCAAGCTCCACCTCCCGGGTTTATGCCATTCTCCTGCCTCAGCCTCCCGAGTAGCTGGGACTACAGGCACCCGCCACCTTGCCTGGCTAGTTTTTTGCATTTTTTTTTTAATAGAGACGGGGTTTCACCGTGTTAGCCAGGATGGTCTCGATCTCCTGACCTCGTGATCCGCCCATCTTGGCCTCCCAAAGTGGTGGGATTACAGGCTTGAGCCACCGCGCCCGGCCTGAGCAACTCCAGTTTCTTTCCCCAGGCCTGGCATGTGTGAATCAGAGCAGGGTTTTGTCAGCAGGGGCACAGGAAGAATGCCTGTTAGTAAGAACGATAGTCAGCAATTTCTGCCACAGAAAATATTCCAGATAAGAAAACACAGCACAAAGGAAAAGAGAGTCTGAGTGTGCTTACTGTGAAATGTTCCCTTTCATTTCTCTTTATTATAAATACACTTCTTACAAATATTCAATCTTGCAAAAAGTTTTAAAAAAGAATACAAAGAGTACCACATGCCCATCACTTAGATTCAATAGTTGTAGGTATTTTGCCATGTTTACTTCATTTGGTGATGTGTACAATGGTCACTGAACCGTTTCAAAGTGAATTATAGACATCACGATGCTTCATCTTAAAATACTTCAGCACGCATCTCAAAAACATGAGGTCATTCATGTAAGACACAAACAATGATTATACCTAACAAAAGTCAAAATCTTCAAGATAATTTAAAACTCAGTCTATTTTCAAATGTTCTCATCAGTTTCAAAAATTTTATCTTATAGTTGCTATTAATAGAAGCAAGATCCATGGAAGGTCATTTGCAATCCCCTTTAATGTGGTCTTGCTCTTTCTTTTTTTGAGATGGAGTTTTGCTCTTGTTGCCCAGGCTGGAGTGCAATGGCGCGATCTCCGCTCACTGCAACATCTGCCTCCCGGGTTCAAGTGAGTCTCCTGCCTCAGTCTCCTGAGTAGCTGGGATTACAGGAGCCTGCCACCACGCCCAGGTAATTTTTTGTAGTCTTTATTAGAGACAGGGTTTCAACATGTTGGCCAGGCTAGTCTTGAACTCCTGACCTCAAGTGATCCACAGGCCTCGGCCTCCCAAAGTGCTGGGATTACAGGTGTGAGCCACCACGCCCAGTCCTTGCTCTTTCACTACCTGTTTTCTTCACCTGTTCTAGCTCAAACTCAAGGTCCCTTCACAGTACAGCCAAATTAGTCTTTCAGTTTTTATTCTAATTCTTCTTCTACTTACTCCGAAACCTATACACTTTCCCACTGTTGAAGTAAAATATAAAATAAAATAAGGCACAGGCATCTCTCCCTAGCTTTTAAGAACTTAGCTTACCCTTGCAGGTGTGGCTCGTGGTTCATTATTCAAACACCTGCTCCAGGCTGTCTAGACGCTCACCATGTATTGCTCTTATCCCGTGCTTTCCTATCACCACGTGGTTCCCTCTGTATTGATGGTTTATTCCTATTGTCAAAGGCATTTAAACCAGAGCAACTCCATCTTGAGTAGGAGCTGGGTAAAATGAGGCTGAGACCTACTGGGCTGCATTCCCAGATGTCTAAGGCATTTTAAGTCACAGGATGAGGTAGGAGGTTGGCACAAGATAAAGGTCATAAAGACCTTGCTAACAAACAGGTTTCTGTAAGGAAGCTGTCCAAAAGCCACCAAAACCAAGATAGCTATGAGAGTGACCTCTGATCGTCCTCACTGCTACACTCCTATTAGCGCCATGACAGTTTAAAAATGCCATGGCAACATCAGGAAGTTACCTTAGATGGTCTAAAAAGGGGGAGGCATGAATAACCCACCTTTTGTTTGGCGTATCATTAAAAAATAACCATAGAAATAGGCAACCAGCAGCTCTCAGGACTGCTCTGTCTAGGAAGTAGCCGTTCTTTTATTTCTTTACTTTCCTAATAAATTTGCTTTCACTTTACTCTGTGAACTCACCCTGAATTTTTTCTCGCGCAAGATCCAAGAACCTAAAGGGGTCTGGATCCAGACACCTTTCCTATGACACTCTGCCATCTCAAACACAATCAAATCCATCTTAGTCCTAGCTCAAACACTGGTCTTCCCAGCAGAGCTGGTCCCACATGAAGCACTGCTCAGTGATATGTAGTCCAAACACTGGAGACGATATCAGTGAATTGCTGGGTGCAGGAAATTGATTCAGGAAAGTGTTCCCAGAAGAATCAGAATTAGAGCAGGAAGGATGACAGAGGGAAGGAGAGAAGGCCAATATAATGGTGCATTTTCAACATTCTTGCTCTACGCAGCCAGGGCTCAATTTCACTGGGGCCCCTGAGAAGCATGGACAGGTCTGTCTGTGAGGTAGGAGGCTGGGGTGTTAACCAATGGCTCTCATCCGCTATGAATGGAGGTTGCCCCAGGGGTATCAACTCTCCATCCTTCCAGATAGCACTTCCTTCTGCCTGGTAAATATACTTTAGCTGCTTTGGAGAAGGCTCTGAAGCAGGAAGTGGAATGACTCCTGGCATCCCTGCCCTGCCGGGCGCGGTGCTTTCTGTGTAAGTCTGAGCTGCCTGAGAGAATCCCTTACAGTTGCATCTGAAATCGGAGGTATGCTAAGGAGATGTGTTTGTGCTTATTTATCTTCATGTCTGTACTGACTGGTTCAGCTTTTCCAAATGCACAAGTATTGCATTCATAAAAAAATCTTCACCTACAGGTCTTTGTAGAAGACAGATTGTTGGGCCTCTAGTGTTTTTGATTCCACAGATCTAGGGTGGGACCAAACATATTGCATTTCCAAGAGGCCAAGTGATGCTGATGCTTCTGGTTCAGGGACCACGTTTTTGAGAGTCTCTTGTCTGAAGGAATAAAATATAATCTGTAGAAGGGAGTTAGCTCATTTGGGAGCTACGATATGGTTTGGTTTAGGAATAGCAAGTACCTAGTTTTTGAGGTATCTCTAGCTCTGCAACAAAATACCCTAAAGTTTAAGACATAATAACTTATCAATAGAGAAAGCAAGCAGATCAGGTGGTTGCTAGTGGCTGGGAGAGGTAGTCTTGGAGAGTGACTGCATCATAGGTACTGGGTTTCCTTTTAGAGTGATGTGAATATTTGAAAACTAGATAGAGGTGGTAGTTTGCACAACATTGTACATGTACTAAATGCCACTGAGTTGTTCACTTCAAAATGGTTTGTTTTGTGTTACACAATTGTCAACCCAATTAATAAATGCACTTAAAGATAAACAACTTGTCTAAGTCGAGAACTCCAGTTTGCTTTTCTGGTTAGTATCCTGGCAGCAGCTGTTGAGCAACTTCTGTTGCCACCATGCCTGAGTAATTTTTGTATTTTTAGTAGAGGCGGGGTTTCACCATGTTAGCCAGGATGGTCTCAATCTCCTGACTGCGTGATCCAGCTGCCTTGGCCTCCCAAAGTGCTGTGACTACAGGCGTGAGCCACCGAGCCCGGCCACCTCTGAAAATTAAATAGAGTTAAATGCACGCTGCAGAGGAGCCTAACTCTCAGCAGTGATCAGTACATGGTTTCCTTGGTCCTCTTTCCAATGGGTGTCCTGCCTACACTGAGGGGGATCTTTGGGTTCTCTTACTGTATCATCCCTCATGATCAAATGAGGAGTAACCCTAACTCTGACTTTCTCTACGCAGCCTAACCTTGAAAGCTCTGCCTTATCCAGCAAAGAGACACCTTCCTCCCATGAACTAGTTTTGAGCACAACTTTTACTACAGGAGCCAATGGAAAACATCAACGGGCCGTGATTAGGAAAACAAGGCTAATTCAGTATAAGTTACTCATGAGAGACTGGTAGAAACTGTGAACAAGGAGCCATGTGACACTGGGTTTCTGCTCCCAGAGGAGAGATCAACCTCCACAATCCTACCTGACTTAGGGCCAAGCCTGCCAGAGGCCACCTCCGTAATCAACACAGGAGTTTGGACCTGGCCTGACTCCCACCTGGGCTGGTTCTTCCGACCTGTTGGTCCCCTGCTCCTGTGAGGTAACCACGTGATGTCAAATTTAGTGCAAACACCCAATCAGCAGTGCAGTAGAGCCCCGAACCCCTGGACTCAGCCATCTCCTGAATAATTGGGACTACAGGTGCAGACCAGTGTGCCCAGCTCAGCCACATAAAGGAAGCAATAGCTGTACAGTATGCTCATCTTTTGCAGGCTTTGTACATATTCACCTCCAAAGGTACACAACCAATCAAATGTGAGTGATTGCCAAAGCATGCATTGGCAATTTGTTTCTTACGAATCCAAAGTTTGGGCTGGGCGTGGTGGCTCACGCCTGTAATCCCAGCACTTTGGGAGGCCGAGGTGGGTGGATCACAAGGTCAGGAGATCGAGACCATCCTGGCTAACACGATGAAACCCCGTCTCTACTAAAAATGCAAAAAAATTAACCAGGTGTGGTGGCGGGCCCCTGTAGTCCCAGCTACTTGGGAGGTTGAGGCAGGAGAATGGCGGGAACCCGGGAAGTGGAGCTTGCAGTGAGCAGAGATCGCGCCACTACACTCCAGCCTGGGCGACTGAGTGAGATTCTGTCTCAAAAAAAAAAAAAAAAAAAAAAAAGAATCCAAAGTTTGGAGGAATCTGTGCAGAGACCTTTTTTATAATGTTTTAGAAGTTATTTTAGTTCTCAGAAGTAATTTTACTAGTTACTGGTAAGGTGCCCATGGCTTAGGACTTCAATATGGCTAGAAATAAATTTTAGTAACCATTTGGTATCTTAATAGAAAAGTGAAACAATATTTAGTTTATTCTTTCACCTTTTATTTGGCAAATACTTTAAAAATATTGTCTGTGTGCCAGAGGCCACATTAGAGGACTGTGGTATGGAAATCAGCCAGATAGACTCAGCTCCTTGTCCCCTAGGGAATCAAGGAAGGCAAGCAAACAGTAACTAATGCATTTCACAATTTCTCATGCAGGTACCACTGTAGGGAGAGCTACCAGGCAGAAGAACCAGGTAATACGACTACATTCAACGGGGGAAACTGATCTACAAAATCTGCACGTCTTTGTGTGATGTAGAGGAAGAAAGGTGTGTTCAGCAGGGATGCATCCGACTGAAAGCAGCAGGTCTAGAAGTGAAGCCCACGCAGGTGAGCACAGCGCCTGCTACTTCCCAGAGCTACGCCGAGGACGTCAGCCGCCATGGCTTGCATTTGGCAGAAACTCAAAGCCAGGCTGAACAGTGGGAAAGCTTAGGGTGGACAAAAGGGAAGGCCCTGGGTGTGCAAGGATGGGATGGGAGGTGGTTGTCCTGGGTGTGCAAGGATGGGATGGGAGGTGGTTGTCCTGGGTGTGCAAGGATGGGATGGGAGGTGGTTGTCCTGGGTGTGCAAGGATGGGATGGGAGGTGGTTGTCCTGGGTGTGCAAGGATGGGATGGGAGGTGGTCGTCATGGGGATGCTGGGGGAGGGCTAACTAGAAGTGGGAAATCTCTTGTCACGGGTTTGGAGAGCGTGTTTTGTTTTGTCTGGTTGTTTTTGAGTTGTAAACAGGGACAATTAGACAGGGAAGCTGGATACAATGATATAAAGCTTTAACCAATCACCGACATCTTAGCATGAAATGATTTGTTTGATAAACATAAGGGATCCTTGACTCTCGAGGAAATTAACACATTTGGAGGGTTTTTCTTCCAGTTCTTCAAGTCCTTTCTATCAAGATTATATCTAAATAATAAACATTTTAGTCACTTACCATGAAAAAAAAAAAAAAAAAAGAACATCCTTGTGACTTTGGGTGGGGAAAATGTTTTCAGGTACGACACTAAAATCACGATTAATAAAAGACACTCATAAATTGTGCTTCCAAAAAGGTGGGGAGCTGGGAGTCACTGTTCAGATTCTGACCATTCTGGGCCCGATTCCTGCAGAAGGTGTGGTTTGGCTTCCAGTTCTAAGCTAGAGGGTCAGAGTTCTATTCTCTTCCAGGCTAAACCACATATTTTGTATATTCGTATATTCAGTTCCTCAAAGCAGCCCTCACTGATAATGGCTCGAATTTGTAAGCATGGAGGGGAGTGGTGCGAGGGCTGTTCAGTAGCTCTACCGTATGGCAACAGTGGTTTCCAAGGTTGTGATTCTCTTGGGTCTCATCTCTTGGGTATAAGTGGCTGTGTTCGAGACCAGCCTGGCCAACATTCTCCTTATGAGAATCCAATGCCTGATGATCTGTCACTGTCTCCTGTCACCCCAGACTGGACCGTCTAGCTACAGGAAACCAAGCTCAGGGCTCCCACTGATTACACAGTATCGTAAGTTGTATAATTATTTCATTATATATTACAATGTAGCAATAATAGAAATAAAGTACACAATGAAATGTAATGCGCTCGAATCATCCTGAAACCATCTCCACGCCCCATGCCCCACCAAACGTGGAAAAATCGTCTTCCATGAAACCGGTCCCTGGTGCCAAAAAGGTTGGGGACTGCCGCTCTACTACACAGGTTTTCTCCCACCTCTGCCCCCCGTGAGGCAGTAAGGCAAACCCCTCCTCTTGTTCCTCCTCCTCCTCCTCCTCATGCTACCCAGTGGGAAGCCAGTGAGGACGGAGACCTTCACAACAATCCACCTGCACTTAATGAATAGTAAACTTATCTCCTCTTCCTTGTGATTTTCTTAATCACATTTTCTTTTCTCTAGCTTACTTTATTACAAGACAGTATATAATGGCTGGGTGGGGTGGCTCACACTGGTAATCCCAGCACTTTGGGAGGCTGAGGCGGGTGGATCACCTGAGGTCAGGAGGTCGAGACCAGCCTGGCCAACATGGTGAAACCCCGTCTCTACTAAAAATGCAAAAATTAGCTGGGTGTGGTGGTGCGTGCCTGTAATCTCAGCCACTCGGGAGGCTGAGGCAGGAGAATTGCTTGAACTCGGGAGGTGGAGGTTGCTGTGAGCTGAGACTATGCCACTGCACTCCAGCCTGGGCAATGAGAGCAAAACTCCACCTCAAAAACAAAACAAAACAACATGTAATACGTAACATACACAGTATGAGTTAATTGGCTGTTTGTGGTATTGGTAAGGCTTTCAGTCAACAGTAGGCTATAAGGAGTCAAATTTTGAGGGATTCAGAATTTCTAGGAGGATTTTTGTCTGCATTAGAGGCCAGGACCCATAACTTCTGCATTGTTCAAAGGCCAACCATAGAATCTCTTTAAGGTGCAAGTTCAAGGGATAGTGTAACGGAATGGAAAGCTGTGTGTTACTCTGTAATAAACACATGTAAAAGCAAGGGATGTAGTGGAGAAAACCCTCTAGAGAGTCACTCACAAGGGCCTTCATACATGCATTGTCATTTCCATCAACAATCTCCCTTTGCCTTTTACAAGTGGGGTGACTTTCCTGTTTTGATTAAAATAAATTGAAATTTGGTCTCTGATGAAGGCATTGCACACCCAGATAAGATGTTTTCAGGCAAGCTGCTAAGCATGCATGTCTTATTATTGCTCATTCTGATGTATTCTTGTCTTGAGATCATCTTGCAGGAGGAAACCAAGCTAATGAGAGATGGGACTTCGGAATAGGAAACTAAGAGGAACAAAACTGATTTTTTTGCAGACAGGGGAAAATACTAAAACCCAGCAGAGGCAACCACCTGAAGAATTTGTAGAATTTCCATTTGCATTGAGCTGGCCAGACTGGATTTTCAGAGCACTCGAAGTCTCTGCAACGAGGTCCTTCTCTCTGGTTTCCCTGGACCAGCGGTCCCCAACCTTTTTAGGCACCTGGGACCGGTTTTGTGGAAGACAATTTTTCACAGGTGAAGCAGGGTGGTGGGGATGGTTTCAGGAAAAACCTGTTCCACTTCAGATTGTCAGGCATTGCTTAGATTCTCATAAGAAGTACGTAACCTGGATCCCTCACATACGGAGTTCACAATAGGGTGTGTGCTCCAATGAGAGTCTACTGGCATCGCTGATCCGATAGGAGGCAGAGCTCAGGTGGGAATGCGAGGGCAGCGGTGGTAAATACAGACGAAGCTTCCCTCACTCCCCAGCCGCTCACCTCCTGCTCTGCAGCCCGGCTCCTGACAGGACTCAGGCTGGTACGGTCCACGGCCTGAGGGTTGGGGGTCCCTGCCCTAGACCCTTTCTGAAATTGAAGACATGGGAAGTAACACCAGGTGAAGGCGCACTGCCTTGCTTTCTCTCCGGCTGATATTCCAGTCACATTCCTGGGCCATAGAAATAAAGCTATATTCAGTTGAGCTTTTTTCCTTTCCCCCACAGGAAGGTGGTTAAAAATAAGAAAAAACTTTCTCCAAATAGCAAATGCTCTCTGGTAACCCATCTTTCTACATGAGCCAAAGTGTTTTATAATTTCTCATTATGCAACAGTGAATTAAAGAACAGATAATCAGGACAAATCTGAATGATAAGCTTCTCTTCCAGAGGGGACATTAAATATAGTGAAAACACAAGCAATCAGATAAAACCCAGGGAAACATTGAGTAACTATGAAAAGATTCTGAAGCAGAGTATTACTAAATAGGTAGACGTTCGCAGATAATTCCAGGAAAAGTTAGAGTTTTGGTCACTTGGATTTGCTTTCAAGAATCTCGTGTGTGTATTTTTAAAATTAAACATTTAATTGCTTATCTTCAAAAAAAAAAAAAAAAGGATCAACATGTTCTTAGAGTAATGTGAGAAAAAAAATTGAATACATTGTAGCTAAAAATTAAAATGTTCATTGTGGGTTTATGCACAGTAAAGGAATACCTGTTAAAAAAATTACATTCCAGGATGCATATTCTAAAACTGTTTTCCAGAAGGCCTCACTATCATATCAGGACTTCGTTAATCTAAGGTTTATGAAACAGGTAATATTTCAAAATTGTAAAACGTAAAATAGGCTCAGACATCCAACATTTGCATATAAATAGAAAAGAACTCAGACCTAGACTACTAGGGAAAAATGATTTTCTACGTTTTTCAAACAATTTTCACTAAATTAGCCTTTAAAAATGTCCTTGTCATGCAGATTGATTTTCTTCTTCCTATTTAAACAATGAAAATGAAGTTTTGTCCCAAAGAATTGCTGCATGAGAGAGTGGACCTCAGTGAAAACCTTCCTTACTAAATGCTAGACAAATAAAAAGAAGCCAAGAAGGTGATTATTTTCTCTGCACTTTATTTCCGTGTTTGCACCTGTATTCATTCATCCACTCCTCTCCTCTCCATCAGAGTCCAATCATCCAACCAGGGACTTAAGAGCCCGCTGTCCCCTTGCTTCCTCCAGGAAAACCTGCCTGGGTGCTCTTTGGAAAGCTCTCTGCTGCTCAGAGTCCATTCAAGTGTGATTTTCCATATTATCACACACACTCCTAGGAGTGCTTAGCCTGCTGCCTCTCTCTCTTCACGCTCTGTGTAGTAGTTGTAAAGCTTGGTCAGTTTCTCTCTCTGTGTTGATTTTCTATCTCTGCTGTAAGCTTAGTGACTTAAAACAACATGAATTGATCGCCTCACAGTTCAGTAGGTCAGGAGTCCTGGGGGACTTTGCTGGTTCCCCTGTGTTGCTGGCCTGCACTCCTGCCTGGGGGCTCTGGGAGAGAATCTGCTTCTAACTTGTTTGCATTATTGGTGGAATTCAGCTCTCTGTGGCTGTAGGGCTGGGGTCCCCATTTCACCATTGGCTGTCAGCCGGGAGCCCCTCTCTGTTTATTAAAGCACCTCCATTTCTTGTCCATTCACCTTCATACCAGGAATAACATATTGCGTCCCTCCCTTCTTCGAATCTTTCTGACTTCTGCTGCCTCTGTTCTGTGTCCAGCTGGAAAAAGTTGCTTTCAAGGGTTCATGCGATTGGATTGATCCCACCTGGATAGTCTCCGCGTCCCAAGGTATGAACCTGTAGCTACATCTGCAGGGTCTGTATTCGACATTGAACACATCTACTATTCCTGGGTTCTGGGGATTAAGGAATAAACATCTTTTGTATGAGGCAGGGCATTCTGCCTATTACACTCCCTCAAATAATCTAATATACAAGCAAGATGCATTCACATGCAACAAATGTCAATTTCTTTATATTTTTAAAGGCAAGCCAGTCTAGTTCAGCTTCCTTCATAGTGGTTGGCAGGAAATCCAGTCTGGGGGGTTTGGAGGACTGTCTTTCCTCACTCTCGTGACAGGCTCTGCCACCCTGGGTGTTCAGTGTCCAGCACAACAGACGAAGCCTTGGATCCATGGTCCTTCATGGCTGCCACTCCTGGGCACTCCGTCCTAGGTTCACAGGGTCCACTCAGACACAACCGCCTCTCCTCCTTTCAAGCCAAGATAGAGACGGAGACCTCTGCGGAGGGACCTGAAGCCCACCTACCTAAGCAGGTGGCCAACTGCACCCATTGAATGTCCTCAGGTGCTGGAAACAAGTGGGGAGAAGCC
Source organism: Macaca fascicularis (assembly GCF_037993035.2). NCBI lineage: Eukaryota > Metazoa > Chordata > Mammalia > Primates > Cercopithecidae > Macaca > Macaca fascicularis. The sequence continues at coordinate 135,264,326 of NC_088385.1, read as the reverse complement.
ATACTCCTCCATCTTCCTTCAAATTGGGCCACGGGCCAACTGGACACCAGAATCTTTTCTCTCTTTGAAATTCAGTCTTTGCTTCAAAAGTTCTTTGGAATTCAAAGGCTCCTTGTCTATTTCCTGGGGAAATAGCACAAAACGCAAGAGAACACTGTTAGAAGTTGTTCACACAAAAGACCAGCATTATATTTTGCTCATAATAAAATGTATAAAAGAGTGGGAAGAACTGGTGGTGGTGGGATGAGACAGGAAGCTCACAAGGAAGCCCCTGCCCCAGGAACCACAGGTCTACCTCTCCCGTGAGGCAGACAGACTGCAGCAGGAAGCCCCTGCCCCAGGAACCCCAGGAACCACAGGTCCACCTCTCCCGCGAGGCAGATAGACCACAGCAGGTGGGAACACGAATCCCTACAGCAGATGCTTGGACTTGAGTCCTGGCTTCCCACTCCTAAGCTATGTGGTGATCTTGGACAGGCCACATAACCTCTTTGAGTCCGTTTATCCATCTATAGAGTGAATTTAATTATAATGCCTTAAGTATAGCGAAGTTAACCTTGGTAAGGGGCTCTGAGCAGTGCTTGAATGGCAAGAACTGTGGCTGTGCTTCTTTCAAACTAGGTTTGAGATCGTTATTATCAAAAGAGAATTTTGTTTAATAATATTAGAGGCCCCTAGCTCTTAAAATCAGCTTTATTATTGGAGCTCTTCTTTCTTTATTTATTTTTTTAGAAAAAAATATATACTGCTTTGAGAGTAAAACTCTCCCTCCCAACTTCTGCAGGGTGAGCCAGGGTTCTGGCTCTATGTAGCAGGAGAGCCACAGGGAGAGGACTGGCCCATTCAGCAAGTCGCTGTGACTTCCCTGAAGCCAGGGTTTTGGTTTTGTTTTCTGCTTCGGGGGCATGAATGACATCAGGGTCTTTATCGGAGGCTGTCTTAGGTAAAACTGTGCTACAGACTGTTTCCAATCTGTGCGTTTGTCATGTAAGTGAATGTTCCAAAAACACGCCCTTGCCAAAGGTCTGTGTAGGTATAGGGACACACCTGGATGGGTGGGACAGGCTGGACATGGGTGATGAAATTATTGACTCTCCGAGTACTGTAAATTCAGTTGTTAAGCCTGTGGAATTTGGCAGGCTGGACTTACCGGAAGTGCTGTCCAGGAACTCACTGATGCATACAGGGGTGCTGGCGGGTGCTCTGTCGTTTTTAAACATTTGATGGTTTGACTCTGTCCAAATGCATGGCTGCCCTGTAACTGGAGAGCTGTCTATTGTGCTGAGAAGAAAAATTTCCAAACGGGAACATAGCACACACCTTTGAAGATGCAAGATTCTCTGTCTGTAAGTGGTTCAAACACACCTAGTGTTCGATTACAAGAAATTGTCATTATAGTGAGTCAATACTAATTCGTCTACACTTTTATGCCATGATGAGCATAGGAATTCCAGAACACAAGGAAAATATCCTAGTTCATTTTCTCTTAACTCTGATAATGCCAATGTCTAACTTTGCTGATATCAAATGGGTATAATCCAAGGAAAATAAATCAAGACTCTAATACAATGATTAAAAGCATTATTGGAAGACCTCCAAAGGCACCAGAATAAAATTATTAAATTGAAATCTACTATATTCTTACACATGTCCACATCCCAGCCCCAAATCCACACATTTTCTCATGCACGTGTTTGAAGTTGCACTGGAAGGGGATAAACTAAATTAGTTTCTGTTGAGCCAAATGCTTTCTGGCATGAATTATGCATCATCTGTGTAAGCTACAGAACTTAAAAGTACAAATAAGTAAATGTCATTTCTGAGTTTTCCTCAAAGAGCATTCTGATTTGAAGCATACTACGGACATAAATACTGCAACTATTCTTTTAAATGTCAAAGAATGAAAAATTTACTCTTTATATGTAAAAATCTCTCTCCTCTCTCTCTCTCTCTCTCTTTACCTCTCTGTGTCTTCTGGATCTCGATATAGTATTCATGAAGATTAGTATCAGTAATGAACTTAGAAAATTCAGTAATTTTTTTTCCATGATGTCACAATGTGAGCACTTGGTTTCACTGTGTGACTTATGAACTAAATTACAAACTATCAGAAGTATAAGAAAAAGGTATATCAATAATGATTATCAATACCTACCAAAATAAGTACATTAAATCCAGCTTTATACACAGCAGGAGCTAAATGTAAATTCTAAGACCTTGGTTTTGCTAGGAATACTGGAATGAAAAAACCCCCACTATTTTAGAGATATTTATATCATAGATTTAATAGTCAAAACGTCATGCAATATTTTCTCATTATTCCTCCACCCCCAAAGATTTTGATTGATTTGAGCTGCATTCCATTGGGAGGATAATCTCTGAGCAGATGATTTTGGCAGGCAAGATAACTGATGTGTTTCACCCGACATCTGCATTTGAAAACCGGGCTGCTAAGTTGCAGTGGTGTGTTCCCCAGAAATAAGATGATCATGTCTCAGTCCGAGAAATGCCAAAAATCTGGTTAGGTACATAGGTTGGTTTTAGCCATGAAAGTCTTTGTAAGACATCATTTCCACCTGGGCATTTGAAAGGGCAGGGATAAGATCATTTCCTGAGTATGTGTCTCAAAAGTTACCATCATCCTTTGCTTTTCCATCCAGGGTGTAACTAGGCGTGTGAGGCAGGCCGGAGGCTCAGAGTCAGAGTAGTGCTGAGCTGTGGTCAGGGGCAGAAAGAAAAATAAGACATGGTGTTTCCTTAAATGCTCTGCCTCTGCATCTTGCACTGTTGATCTTTCTCTTTGGCTGTGGAGGAAGGGGCCGGGGAACAGCCTGTGTGTATGTACATGATTTGTGGGAAAGTGCAGGATTAGTCGATGTTTTCTTTTCTTTTATTCCCCCTTTTTTTTTTTTTGAGTCAGAGTGTTGTGATTACTGTTCACTGCAGCCCCAAACTGCTGGACTCAGGGGATCCTCCTGTAGCCTCCCGAGTAGTTAGGACTACAGGTGCATCCCACTGTGCCCAAATAATGTTCTGATAGAGACGGGGGTCTCACTATGTTACCCAGGCTGGTCTTGCTCTCCTAGGCTTAAGTGATCCTCCTCCTTTGGCCTCTGAAAGCGCTGGGATCACAGGCATGTGCCATGTCACCTAGCAGGTCTATGCTTTCTTAATCTTGTGCTTTTAAGCCATGATTTTCCAAAACGATGGAACTAGAGTAAGAATCCATCTCAATCAACTTTTCTTTTTTGGAATGTCCTTCCTTCTCCTTCCCACAAATCCAACTACTCAGCATCTCATTTCTAGCCCCAGAGCCTACAGAAAGCAAACCCTGGTTCCCGGCTTACCTCCTTTCCCTAGAACCCTCCAGCACTGTGAGTTGGGTCTGCATCATTTAATCATCATCTGTGCTTGTTTGCGTGTTCAGTGTGAAATCTCATTTTCCCAGTGATGTTAGGATTGCCTTGAGTGATGGAAGCCTTTCTTATGTCCCTTGACTTGACTTCCCTCACCATCTAAGAGGGTACACAGGCATTGGAAAAATGTTGGGTCACTGACTGGTTGGAACCGGAGACACGAATCTGATCCATGTGCAGCTGGCCCTTGTTAGCTGGGGAGAATCTGATGACTCAAGGGTCTGCCTGAAGACACAGCAGGCTCAGGAATCCCAGCCATGCCGAGAACCAGGACATTCACCTAGGGGGCATATTCAGGTGTGGACAAAGCCCAAGATCCTTCTGACAGCAATCCACCATGGCCCTGTAGGTTCTTCAGTAAAAAAAAAGTTCAACTAAGCCAAAGTCTGAGTGTGTGTGTGTGTATGTGTGTGTGTGTGTGTGTGTGTGTGTGTGTGGAGGGGGGTGGTGTACAGGATTAGTTGTAATCATTTTATAGGACAATTAAAAGCCAGAAATCGGCCGGGCGCGGTGGCTCAGGCCTGTAATCCCAGCACTTTGGGAGGCCGAGATAGGCGGATCACAAGGTCAGGTGATCGAGACCATCCTGGCTAACACGGTGAAACCCCGTCTTTACTAAAAATACAAAAATTAGCCGGGTGGGGTGGCTGGCACCTCTAGTCCCAGCTACAGGGGAGACTGAGGCAGGAGAATGGTGTGAACCCGGGAGGCGGAGCTTGCAGTGAGTGGAGATCGCGCCACTGCGCTCTAGCCTGGGCGACAGAGCCAGACTCCGTCTCAAAAAAAAAAAAAGGCCAGAAATCAGTAATGCAAATAGTGAAATGTATGGTATGATGTTTTAGTGTCTGAAATGATTAAAAAGTTACAAATTATTAAAAGGATAGAAAATAAAAGCAATCAAAATAATGCTCATTCACAGACATTGGAAAGATTGAAGATTGAAGAGGTTTTCCAGGAGCTTGTGGTGCTGGCTTTATGCAAAATGACCTTGTTTGAGCATCGTTTTAGGATTCAGAACATTGGGTAAGGGTGACTGAGTCTGCTGCACCTGGGGCCATGAAATGTTACCGACCTCGCTCTTCCTCTGTAGCTCTCAAGGACTCTTCTTTTCTTGTTTTGTTTTTTTTTTTCTTTTCCCCCTACTTTCATTTCTTTTCTTTTTTCTCTTTTCTCTTTTTTTCTTTGTTTTTATCAATAAAGACACTATGCTCATTTCTGCCTCTTATTTCTTTACCCTACCCCCGCCTGAGGTCTGTCTCTATATTTCTGTTTTTGGAAGTCGTATTACATTTTTTTTGTAGTTTAAATTACACTCTGTAAGGGTCACTCTTTCTGATGTGCAGGCCTGAGTTTTCACCGGGTGATCACTACCACAATCAAGAAACAGAAAATGGATGGGCACGGCGGCTCATGCCTGTAATCCCAGTGCTTTGAGGACAAGATCGAAAGATTGCCCGAGGCTGGGAGTTTGAGACCTGCCTGGCCAACACGGTGAGACGGCGTTTCTACAAAAAAATATAGCTGGGTGTGGTGGCACACACCCAATAGTCCAAGCTATTTAGGAGGCTGAGGTGGGAGGATTCCTTGACCTTGGGAGGTCAAGGCTGTGGTGAGATGTGATCACACCACCTCACTCTAGTCTGGGTGACAGGTCAAGACCCTGTCCTTGAAAAAAAAAAAAAAAAGAAAAAAAGAAAAGAAAAGAAATAGAAAGCCCCACCACTCTCCCCAAATGCTCTCGTATCATTTTGAACTCAACCTCTAACCCCACTGCCAGGCCCTGGCAACCTCTGGTCCACTTTGTGTCTCTGGAGATGTACCTTTTCCAGAATGTCATATACATGAAATCATAAAGCATGGAGCTTTTTGAATCTGGCATCTTTCATATGCCAGAAAGCTTTCTGATTTATGTTTTCACAGGTATGTGTTACATTTTATTGAAGAGTAGTAATCCCATGTCTACACATACCACAGATGAAGAAAGCAAGGCTGATTTCCAGTTCTCTGTGATCACGAATAAAGCCATTATGAAGATTTGCTTCCTGGCTTTTTGTGTGATCACTTATTTTCATTTCTTTTGGGTACCTGACTAGAATGGAATCATTGGATCATTGGGTTACAGGATGTTGAACCATATGGGAAATTGTCAAATTATTTTTCAAAGTGGCTGTGTTATTCTTCATACAAACCAGCAGTGCGTGAGGGTTCCAATAGCTCTGCATCCTTCCCAGAGCTTGATACAGAATTTTTTTTTTTTTTAGACAGTGTCTTGCTCCTTCACCCAGGCCCTTCCCTGGCTAGGAATAGGAAGCTGGGGCATCCGGAAAGTCCAGCTACTCTGCCACTGCTGAAATGGGGCTCACCCCGAGTCCCTGAGTCAGGACAGCTCTTTTCTAATACATACATTTATTGATATAATTTTCCTTTCAAATATGGCTCTAGCTGCCTTTTGTTGTTGTTGTTGTTTTTTTTTTTTTTAAGACAAAGTCTCACTCTGTCGCCTAGGCTGGAGTGCAGCAGCCTGATCTCAGCTCACTGCAACCTCTGCCTCCTGGGTTCGAGTGATTACTCCGCCTCAGCCTTCTGAGTAGCTGGGATGACAGGCATGTGCCACCATACCTCGCTAATTTTTGTATTTTTAGTAGAGACGGGTTTTCACCATGTTGGTCAGGCTGGTCTCGAACTCCTGACCTCAAGTGATCTGTCCACCTCAGCCTTCCAAAGTGCCAGGATTACAGGTGTGAGTCACCTCACCAGGCCTGGTACCGCTATTAAAGGATGACAATGACATTCTAACAAAGGTGCAGCAGTGTCTCTTTGTGATTGTGACTTGCTTTTCCCTAATGACTAACAACGATCAACATTTTCATATGCACATTTGCATCTTATTTTATTAGAGTGTCCAAATATTTTGCCCCTTTGCATTTGGATTTTTGATTTTTTATTATTGAGGTTTCAGAGGTCTTGATGTATTCTGAATACAAATCCTTTACAAATAGGCGCTGGCAAATATTTCCTCCCAGTCTGTGACTTGCCTTTTCATTCTCTTAACAGTGTCACTCTCAGAGCACAAAACTGAATTCTGATGAAAGTTGATTTCTTATTTTTTTATTTTATAAATCATGCTTTTGGTATTTTGTCTATGAAATATTTACCGAACCAAGGCTCAAGAAGATTGTGGGTACAGATTTCGTATTGGAGTGACTAAACACAAATATTCTAAGGTGTGAATGATAAAATAGTATAAAACACAAAATGACGGAAACAAGACTCTTTTATGTTGAACCCCCATTGCCTGTATTTCCATCTCCCCATGACTCCTTCATGAGCAATGGTCTTGGTCAGGGGCCACAGAGCAAGCAATTCCAATGGCAGTGAAGTTGCAGGTTCCTCACTGTCTATGTGTACTCTCACGTAGCCAGAAGCCCTGCGTGTCCTCCGTCTCCTAAACCAATCATGCCCACGACACCCTGGCGCTTTTCTTTCCCTTTGACTTGTATCATTCTAGTGAACTAATATTTCACTTCTCTTGGGAACTAATGAGCAAATTTCATTAGTTCATTGAGAACTAGTGAACTAATATGATAGAGACAGGGGTCTCACTATGTTACCCAGGCTGGGAACTAATTCAAGCCATCAGGATACCTACAATTTGCAGAACTGTTTATAAAGAGTATTTACTTGTATTTTCTAATTTAAAGGGAAAATAAAAAAAATGTAAGTGAACCTTGTTGTGGACTGAATGGTGTTCCCCCCAAATTCATATGTTGAGGCCCTAACCCCCAGTGTGACAGTTTTGGGAGTTTGGACCCTTCAGGAGGTCATTAAGGTTGATTAATGTCTTAAGGGTGGGGCCCTAATCCAATAAGGATTGGTTTCTTTATAAGAAGAGGAAGACACTTTGGGAGGCAGAGGCAGGCTGATCACTTGAGGTCAGGAGTTGGAGACCAGCCTGACCAACATGGTGAAACCCGTCTCTACTAAAAATACAAAAATTAGCTGGGCATGGTGGTGGGCACCTGTAGTTCCAGCTACTCAGGAGGCTGAGGTGGGAGAATCACTTGAACCCAGGAGGCAGAGATTGCAGTGAGCTGAGATCCAATCACTGTACTCCAGCCTGGTGACAGAGCAAAATCCTGTCTCAAAAATAAAAATAAATAAATAAATAAATAAATAAATAAATAAATAAAAGAGGAAGAGACACCAGAGATCTCACCCCATACATGCATAGAGCAAAGGCCATGGGAGGACACAAGGAGAAGGTGACCATTGGCAAATCAGGAAGAGAACCTTTATTAGAAACCAACCCTGACAGCAACTTGATCTCAGACTTTCAACCTCCACAACTGTGAGAAAATAAATGCCAGTTGTTTCAGCTGCCCAGCTATAACAAATACCTAATTTTCTTTAAGATTTTTAAAGGATAGAAAGGCTTTCTCCTTCTTGGCAAAGCCTGTCTCTGCGTGAAGACAATGGAAGGTCTCTTATCCTGGTGACCCCCATTAGCAAACGTCTAACCACTTAAACTAGAAATAATTGACACATGGTTCATACACACTCAGCCTCAGAAATACAATCACAGGACTGACGAAAGCATCCACACAGATCTTGACACGTTCATCCACATAGTTCCTGGGATATATGATGAATAACTCTTTACAATCTTTTATTTATTTTTAGAATTTCATGATTAGACAGCACTTTATTTTCCTATCACAGGAGTTATTTGGTTAAATATAAACATTCTATCGATGTTCCACTTTTTGTAAGTTTGTTTTGGCACGTCTTGTCTTCCTTTTTGCCATTCCCGGATCTTGGAGAAAGGCCCTTGGCTTGGTGCATTAGGCCATGTGCATGTTTAAAAATAAACAGCATTGCTTTTGCTTGTCATTTGTTCCAATATTTAGAAACATCCATCAGTAATGTACAAAAATACTAAATAAAGATCATCTTTTAAAATAAAGGCATTTTGGTATTGGTGCTCCCAGGGGAGCCAATTAACTGAAAATGATGAGGAATATTTTCAGCTCTCCACTCCTGTCTTATTGCTTCTCCTCTGACACACCTCTGGCCTGGGCAGGTGGAGGAAGGTGTCATTCATGGTCTCTGATTTCCCAGTAGACAATGGACAGCGCTATCAACCCTGATCACATAACATGGAGGAGCTTTTGAGCAATATTTTTTTTTCTTGATATATAACATTTGCAACTATTTATAGGTACTTGTGATATTTTGATACATGCATAAAATACATCATGTTCGAGTCAAGGGACTGAGGTTATCCATCACCTCAGTAGAGTGGTGTTTAGTTCACTCTGCTTTAACCTTATTCTAACTATTTGTTCTGAGAATGCACTAGGTGTATCTTATTTGTTCTAATATACACATGTATTTTTTCATTACATGACAGTTCACATATTTCTTGAGTTCTCAGTACACCAAGCACTGGGTAAGTCGACAGACCCAGGTCCTGCCCTCAGGAAACCTGCAGTTGAGGGACTGGATAGCGTGGAATGCTCCATGTAGGTTTGGATGTATCTCTTGGTGTGCCTCTGACCCCTGTCTAGGGTGAACTCTCCCAGGGCCAGGAGTGTGTCCATCTTTCCATACTCGGTGTTCAGCCCAACAGTTGGTAGACTGATGGTACCCAACAGAAGAAATGAAAGAATGAACCCACCTCCATTCTTTACGAGCTGTGTGACTTGGATAATTTCATGCAAACTCTTTACACTTTTCTTCCTCATTTGAAAATCAATGATAGTAATGGTGATGTCTTAGGGTTCTGGTGAGAATTGGTGAGCATAAATGATAGGACTTGGACCTTGTAGGTATTAATAACTCCTGTGTTGTGTGGCCCATAACTCCTGCTTTGAGAAATGTCCCACAACCCTACATGCAGTAAGGTTATCAGCATCCTACATGCTTTGCGACACTTCTAAGATTTGCTTTATCTCTAAGAGAGGACCCAGAGAGTCTGCAAGATAATGATGGCTTAAATAAGATAGGCATTTATTTTCTTTTCTGTAAAAGTGGTCTAGGTTAGGGAAATCCACAGCAGATAAGGCGGCTCCATGCTGTTACAAGGACTTGTGCTCTTGGCTGCTTCTTAGCCACCATTATTCATTAGTGAACACGAATTCATACTCAATGTCACTTCAGGGCCCACAGTGGCTATGGAAGCTCTAGCCATCCCATCTGGTTTTTAGGCTGGCATAAAAACTGAATGGGAAAGACAAAAAAGATTCCTTCTAACTGAATTAGTTCCTTTCTACAGAGACTTACCAAGCATTCTTTATGACATTTTCATTGTACCTCACAGAGCTGAAGTCAGTCATGTGGCCAGCCATACAGATATACAAAGGAAGATAGAAAAAAATGTGCGTGTGTTTTAAAAAAAGGTATCAGTTGCATTTTACCCGGTGAAAATGTGAGGTTCTATTGCTTTAAAACGTAGAATAGATATTGGTGGGTGCATCAGTGAGAATGTCTCTAATTGCAGAACCTAAAGTCTGGTTGAAGGTAGATCCGGGATCTGGGTTTTAAATCCAGTGACCCCAGGGCCCGGCAGAGGGAGGGAAGCAGAAGGGTGACAGCAGACGGCGGTGTAGTGCCGTGTGGAGAGCTGAGCTGTGTTTCAGGCTGAACGAAACAGATCGCACTTGCACGACTCCATTCCCAAATCAAATCAATCAAATCAAATCAAAAACAGTATGTGCAGCGGTGGCCGAATCAGGTCTGACTTGCGCATTTACAGTTAATGTAAATACTCATATGTTAGAGTATCTTTTTCAAATATTGTGTCCATAGTTTTTCATTGTGGTGGTCATTGAAGTTTTATTTTAAACTCATGGATATAAAATGTGAAGACCCCCAAATGTGGATTACCATAATAGTTCTCAGTTGGATGGCCTCTCAGGCTGGAAGGGTCATTGGGTAATTTGGGTGAGGAGCATGCCTAGATCGGTAGCTAGGAAGAGCCATGTGTCAATGTCCAGGATGATGGAGTCAACGTCACTCGGCCCCGGTCCGTCACTGCGGCAGACAGACAAGTCCAGTGCAGACAGGCATTCGAACGTTTCAAGAGAGACAAGAAATCTTGATTCTAATCATACCAATGATACTTATGGCTGTTGGTTGAATTGTGTCCCAGGAAAGATAGGTCAAAGATTTAATTCCAAGTACCTGGGAATGTGATTTCTTGGGTTACTGATCCTGGAAGGCCAAAGTGTTATAACTCATGTAGAACAAAGGATTAACCTACAAGGTGAAATTCACCCATAGAGAAACTTCTTTTGATTAATTACAGTTTAAATGCTCTAATTTTTTTTAAACCTACCTTGGTGCTAAGTGTAAAATCAAAGTACTGCATAAACTGGGCAGATCACATTCTACAATCTCAGGATTTTATTTTTGGAAGAGACGTCCCCACTCCTAGTTCCTACCTCTCCCCATAACTCATTTAGATTCACGTCATCAAAAATAATATTTTTCTATTCCACTGATCTCATCTTGGCAACTTGCTTAGCAAACAATGCTTTTCTTCTCTGAGGGCTTCTCAGAATTGTATTTGCCAACATCAGCTTTAGGTAGCACCTATAAATGGATGTATTTACTTGCAAATGTGCTTGTAACTGCTTTAAAATGATTACTATGGCCTCAGTCTCAAATCCTTCCTTTTACATTCCTTTGCCATATTCATAATTGCCAGGAAAGATCTCTTTAGAGGACTTGCCCTTTTATTGGGCCAGAAAAAAACTTGGCATGACCTACATTTCATCTGTCACCTTTTGTATATTTTTGTCATAAATGCAAAATATTAGACTGATTCAAGATCATGCTGAGTAGTAAAATTGAAAGAGGTAAATGGCAGGATAGTTGCTTTGTTATGTTCTGACTAAACAGACTCAAAGGAATCCAGGGGGATTTTATAATACAAAATAGAAACCACTAGCGAAAGATACAAGAACATGTGTTACATTATTAAATAGCAAAGTAGGTGAGTAAGAAGGAGAATATTAATGGAGTTAACCCAATCAGCACCTATGCCAACGCAGCCGCTAACGAGACCAGACCTCAAAGGAGATAAGTCTTGGAGTAATACGTCCTCAGCTGGAGACACTCAGCATGGCCCTCCTCTTTAGGGGAAGTAGCCAGAGTCTGGGCTGGGAGGGAGAGAGTAGAAGCACCCCCCAGGCTGGGCTCCTTCATGTTCTTTGGGGACTCAAAGGTGACGTGTGTCACAGAGCTTTGCTTTGACGTCTCTCAGCCTCAGAGCATAGAGGACGGCTCTGGCCACTGGCTAACCTTCTCCCAAGGTCAAGGACATGAAACTGGCATGATGTGCACTTACAATTAAATGTTCGCAAAACCCTTGGTTTTTCTTTGGAGGAAACTGAAACTCATAGAGGTGGAAAAAAAAAACTTACCCAAGATCACAGAGCTCATGAGGGGTCTTGGATTTTAATTTTAGGAGAGGTCAAAAAAATAATGAGTTTGCTGTAGGGATTGATTTTTCCACCTGTGAGGAGTCTGTTGAGAGGACAAGGACAGGGATGAGAAGGTCAGCTTGAACCTCATCTGCTTTTTACCAGTGGTGTGACCTTGGGCAAAGGATGAGCTTTCTCTGCCTGAAGTCCCTCATCAGTGACACAGAGGCAGTGGAAGCTCCATTCTATGGGTAGGTGGAGAAACTTAGATGAGATGCTGTGCATGGGGTCCGGCTTGTGGCTGGCCCCACATAGAGAAATTCCCACTCTTCATTGTACACGAACCTCACGGCACCCAGCTCTGTAGCCCTCCCCAGGCAGGGTACAAGTCCCCATAAATGCTTTTGTGATTGAGCGTTTCTACATTTTTACCCATGGGTTATGGTTTTAAATCAGGCCTTGAGTTAGCAAAGAACACAATTGGTCGTTTTTTCTTTTGTATGAAGGAATCCAAGACCCCGACCTTCTCTAAGAAATTCTCCTCTGTCTCAATGTTTCTTACCATTTACAAATATTGTTGTAGGTGAGGCTGGAATGTTACTTCTTGACAGTCTGACTCAAGGATCTTGAAAATAAGGGGAAAGGTTTGCAGACTGCAAGGACCCTGAACTCCTTGGAATGAGTATGGCTGAGTCACCAAGGAGTTCCTGTGCTCCAGGCTCTGCCACCTCATGTAATTATCACCTCATAGAATACAATAGGGAGGTGCTGCTATCTATGCTTTTGCAGAGGTTGGATGTGACAAGGAGAAGCCGCTGGAGGTAGAGAAGATGTGCAGGGCTGCAGGCAGAGCTGGGGAAAAGGCATAGCCAGAATATAACCCAGACTGTCTGCCTAAAGACCCCAGAGAAGCTCCTGACTGCCATGTCATCCTACCTTTCAACAAGGGAGAAACACACAGGTTCACCTGTGCATAGATACACCCATCACAAAGCAAAACATACACATACATCCATCACACACGTACACATGACTCACACAACATACACACCCACATACAGACACACACCCCTCACTCATAAATGTATGTGTACACACAGATGCACACATGCAGAGATACATGCACCACACATACACATACACATTCATTCATCACACATGTACACACAACTCACTCAGTGTACACACCCACATACAGAGACACACATCTCACCCATAAATATATGCATACACACAGATGTACACATGTACAGGTACATGCACCACACATGCACATACACATATATTCATCACACATGTACCCATGACTCACACAATATACACACCCACATACAGAGACACACGTCTCACCCACAGATGTATGCATGCACAGATACAGGCACCACACACTCACATACACATGCATTCATTACCCATGCACACACGACTCACATGACATACACACCCACATAAAGACACACACCTCTCACCCATAAATATATGTGTGCACACAGATGTACACATGCACAGATACATGCATCACATATGCACAAACATACATGTGCATTATTCACACACATACACATGGCTCATACAACATACACACCCACATACAGTCACATACCTCTCACCCACAAACATGCATACACACAGATGCACACATGTACAGATACATGAACCATATATTCACATACACATGCATTCATCACACACGTACACATGACTCACACACTGTCTACATGCACATACAGACACATACCTTTCACCCACAAACATGCATACACACAGATGCACACATGTACAGATACATGAACCATACACTCACATACACATGCATTCATCACACATGTACACATGACTCACACAGTGTACACATGCACATACAGACACATACCTCTCACCCATAAAGATATGTGTAGACACAGATGCACGCATGCACAAACATACATATGCATTCATCACACACATACACACAACTCACACAACATACACACCCACAGACAGACACACACATCTCACCCATAAATGTATGCATACACACAGATGCACACATGTATAGATACAAGCACAACACACTCATAAAGATACATTTATACATTGCACCCATATTCATAACTCACATGATATACATGCCCACATACACATTGCACTCACCCATAAACCCTCACATACACAGATACACACATTCAGGTACATGCAGCACACACACTCACAAACACACATTCAGTCATCACACACATACATACGACTCACACAGTGTACACACACATGTACAGATACTACATACCACTCACACATAAACACAAACATACATATCGGGGGAACCCACCCCAATATTTCAACATAGGTCCTTTCTATTTTCCCTAATTGTCAGTCAGTCTGAGAAATAAAGATAAAGAGTACAAAGCGAGGAATTTTACAGCTGGGCTTCCGTGGGTGACATCACATATCGGTAGGTCCATCATGTCCACTTGAGCTGTAAAACCAGCAGGCTTTTATTAAGGACTTTAAAAGGGGAGGGGGTGTATGAACAGGGAGTAAGTTGCAAAGATCACATGCTTTAAAGGGCAATAAAGATCACAAGGCAAAGGGCAAAGCAGAGATCACAAGGCAAAGGGCAAAATTAGAATTACTGATAAGGGTCTATGTTCAGCTATGTACGTATTGTCTTGATAAACATCTTAAACAACAGAAAACAGGGTTCGAGAGCAGAGAACCGATCTGACCTCAAATTTACCAGGGTGGGATCTTTTCCCCACCCTAATAAGCCTGAGGGTACTGTAGGAGACCAGGGCATATTTCGGTCCTTATCTCAACTGCATAAGACAGACACTCCCAGAGCGGCTGTTTATAGACCTCTCCCCAAGAATGCATTCCTTCCCCAGGGTATTAATTATTAATATTCCTTGCTGGAAAAAGAATTCAGCAATATCTCTCCTACTTGCACATTCGTTTATAGGCTCTCTGCAAGAAGAAAAATATGGCTATTCTTCTCGACCCTGCAGGCAGTCAGACCTTTGGTTGTCTTCCCTTGTTCCCTAAAATCACTGTTATTCTGTTCATTTTCAAGGTGCACTGATTTCATATTGTTCAAACACCCATGTTTTACAATCAATTTGTACAATAGTGGTCCTAAGGTGACATCAATTCCCAGTTTATGAAGATAACGGAATTGAGAGATTAAAGACAGGCATAAGAAATTATAAGAGTATTATTTGGGAACTGATAAATGCCTGTGAAATCTTCACAATTTATGTTCAGAGATTGCAGTAAAGACAGGCATAAGAAATTATAAAAGTATTAATTTTGGGAACTGATAAATGTCAACGAAATCTTCACAATTTATGTTCCTCTGCCACAGCTCCAGCCTGTCCCTCCGTTTGGGGTCTCTGACTTCCTGCAACACATACATGCAGGTACACACACGTGGATACACACTACAAACACATGTTCACATACACATATGCCACACAGACTCACACATGCATATGCTGTACACATACATACTTTTGTTCCTGTACACACACTTTTACACACTCACATGCTCACTCCACCACACATTTACACATACTAACACATGCACACACTCACACACATACACAGAAGCTCATACGCACATGAATCACACATGCACACACACACTGGGTATTGCCCACCTGCATGCTCTGAAGGATGAGCATACTTCTGTCTAGATATGTGAAGAGACTGTGTTTCGTTTTGCATCCCTGCTCATGGTCAGGTTTTGGGGATGGCTCCCATATTTAGACTCTTCCTCTCAGGAAGCTGAAAGGAAACGTTCACTCAGGGCTTTCTCCCATCACTGTAGGCTCTGAACTCCCTCACCATTCAGGTCAAATAACCTGTACCCTGCTG
This sequence comes from Macaca fascicularis, assembly GCF_037993035.2. Lineage (NCBI taxonomy): Eukaryota > Metazoa > Chordata > Mammalia > Primates > Cercopithecidae > Macaca > Macaca fascicularis. Next base: position 135,248,632 of record NC_088385.1, on the reverse strand, counting down.
GTTCCAGGAAGCTCTGTTATCACAGAAAAACACACCCGCTGCTCCAGCCCTGTGGAAATGTGGCACCACATCTGCCTGTGGTCTCTGTGTCCAAATTTCCAATGGCAACAAAAAGTAATGGTGACAGTGATGTCGATGATGAAGAAAACAACAATAATAAGTGAGAAGAATCGCTCACTAGGTCCTAGGCGCATTGCCAAGTGGCTTACATATTGTCTTCTCCTATGATAGGTATTTTTAGTCCTTCTTTCACAGATGAGTAAATTAAGGTACAGAGATGTCAAATATTTGGCCCAAATGCAATAGGTAATAAGTAGCAAAATCAAGATTCACAACAGTTCCCTTTGGGTCTAATCCTAAAGTTGTACCCTTCCCCATTCCATGGCATTAGGGAGGTGGAAGGAAACTCTCCTTCTGGTCCCCGGAATCCAGGCTGGCTTGGTGACCTGCTGACCACAGAATGCTGTGGAAGGGACATTTCTGGGGTTTCCCCCTCTCCATCATAAGAAGGTTGCAGCTTCCACTGGGCCTCTTGGGCTGCTCACTTTTGACACTCTTGCTCTGAGAACTAAGCAGGCGTATTTCATATCAAAATAGTAAAGAACTTCCTTTGCAAAGGCAGGACATGCTTCTGTGAGGTACTGAGCCACCTGTCCCGGAGAAAAGCAAGAACAGAGCAGATCAGAGCCCAGGAAGGTGTGTGATGGGTGAGCGAGATCGGCTACATGGCCCGAGTCTCATATTCACGAGAGACTTCACATGCAGCTTCTGAAGTTCAGAACCAGGACACAGACACTGAAATGATTGAAGGAAGATATTTATCAGAAATCTCCTCCCCTAGGGCTCATGGCCAGACTTCATCATGTGCAGGGGTGATGTAATCTTACCACATTAAGTTACTACACTCACATTAATGTGTACCCTGTGGGAGTGTGTCCCCACGTCAACTTGTAAATATATAAGTATATTCTACATTACTTCAAAGCCTGTTTTGGACTTCCTTTGTTAAAAAAAGAAGTTTTCTTAGAGCCTTAAAAAGTTATTGGGGGCTGGGTGCAATGCCTCATGCCTGTAATCCCAGCACTTTGGGAGGCTGAGGCAGGTGGATCATCTGAGGTCAGGAGTTTGAGACCAGCCTGGCCAACATGGTGAAACCCTATCTCTACTAAAAAAAATTACAAAAAATTAGCCAGGCATGGTGGCAGGCTCCTGTAGTCCCAATTACTTGGGAGGCTGAGGCAGGAGAATCACTTGAACCCCGGATGTGGAGGTTGCAGAGCCGAGGTCATGTCATTGCACTCCAGTCTGGACAACAAGAATAAAACTCTGTCTCAAAAATAATAAAAAAAAAAAAAAATAAATGAGAGTTACTGGGAGTCCTCTGAGAGGTCATGGGCTGGATGACTGGGTGGTATGGTTGTGGTGGAGGGGACTTCAGTGTGGAATGAGGTGTGACCTGCTGGTGCACCTTTCTCCTCTCAGCCACTGTGGCCTTCGGAGATGAGAGGAGGCAGATATAGTGAGATTGTGAAGATAATGTCTCTATCAGGGGATTCGTTGCTACAGCACCCAGAGTGATTTCAGAAACAAAAAGGGTCGTGCCCTAGCCTGTCTTCAATGGCCGACAGCAATCTCTATTGCCTCACCACCTTATTCTCCATTATTCCTCTAATATCTTCCATTATGGAGACATCCAACGTAAAGTAGAGTAGAATTGATTCAAAAATGCTGCTTGAACTGCAAGCAGCGTTTCTAAATGATTCTAAATTAGAATCGTTCTTAGCTTCTCAACATACAAATACAAGATAAAGAAAAGGAATGATGTTCCCCTCACTGTGTCCATGTGTTCTCATTGTTCAACTCCCACTTCTGAGTGAGAACATGTGGTATTTGGTTTTTTGCTCCTGTGTTAGTTTGCTGAGAATGATGGTTTCCCGATTCATCCACATCCCTGCAAAGGACATGAACTTATTCTTTTTTGTGGCTGCATAGTATTCCATGGTATATACATGTCACATTTTCTTTATTCAGTCTACCACTGATGGGCGTTTGGGTTGGTTCACACCAGGGCTTGTCAGGAAGGAGGGTTGGGGAGGAAGGGGAGAGAGAGCATTAGGACAAATACCTAATGCATGTAGGGCTTAAAACTTAGATGACGGGTTGCTAGGTGCAGCAAACCACCATGGCTCATGTATACTTGTGTAGCAAACCTGCACATTTTGCACATGTATCCCAAAAATTAAAGTAAAATTTTTAAAGAGGAAAAAGAAACTGCATTAAAAATTAAATGCAGTTATGAATATATGTTTTTTGTTTAATCAGCAACCCCTCTACTATTCTGGTAGAAGCTGCTCAATTTCCTTTGAGGACCCAGCCTCCCTCCCTCCCAGTCTGTGTGGTGGGGCCTAAAGGATGCTCACTCATCCACCTTTCCTGGCTCCAGAGCTGGTTACACTTCCCAGGATGTTTATTTGGTTTTATTTTTTTCTGTTTGCTTTGTCTTCTGCTAATAGGTGAGATCTTCCTGGGGTTCTTTCTGTACCTGCTGACAAGGGGCAGCTCTCTCTAGATGCCACGGAGCTGGAAGGTTGCAGCCTGGAACTTGCTGAGGTTGCCTGAGAATGCAGCCCACCCAGGCAAGCAAGAGATGACAAAGTTTCAGCACCTGGATCTATGGCATCCAGGAGCCAGATCCAACCCCCCAGCCTGTATCTGTGACCTTGAGCCAGTCTGAATTGGTAACTGGAAGTCACTTATCTACCAGATTCAACTATCAGGATGTTACTAATAAAAAATGACTCCAAAAATGAAAATGTGTTTCACAATATTTTCATGCAAAGACTTCAGGATCTATTTATACTCGACACCAACCATCTTGGTTATCTGATTTTTTAGTTCTCAGCAGCTGCTAAGCTGTAAATTAGGAGAGGATGCTAATGGTAGTCACACGGAGAGTAAGAAGAGTGATGGTCTAAGGGAGGCAAAAGATCTGAATAGACATTTTTCAAAAAAGACGCAAACAGCCAAAAGTTATATGAAGAAATGGGCTGAGTGTGGTGGCTCATGCCTGTAATCCCAGTACTTTGGGAGGCTGAAGCAGGTGGATCACTTGAGCTTAGGAGTTCGAGACCAACCTGGGCAACATGGTGAAATCTGTCACTACCAAAAATTACAAAAACCAGCTGGACATAGTGGCTCACACCTGTAGTCCCAGGTACTCAGGGGTCTGAGGTAGGAGGATCCCTTGAGCCTGGGAAGTGGAGGTTGCAATGAGCTGAGATTGTGCCACTGCACCCCAGCCTGGGTGACAGAGTGAAACCCTGTCTCAAGAAAACAAAGAAAAGGAAAAAATGGTCAACATTTCTATGCATCAAAGAAATACAATTCAAAACTTCAATGAGACATCATGTCACCCCAGTTAAAATGGCTTGTATTTGAAGGACAGGCCATAGCAGATACTGGTGAGGATGGGAGAAAAGGGGAACCCTGGTCCACCACAGGCGGAACATACGTTAGTGCAGCCACTATGAAGAGCAATACAGAGGTTCCTCAAAAAACGCTAAAAGCAGAACTACAGTATGACCCAGTAATTTTACTACCGAGTGAGGTATCCAAAAGAACGATCAGTACATGAAAAAGATACCTGCACTCCCGTGTTGATTGTGGCATTTTTCACAGTAGCCAAAATATGGAATCAACCTAAGTGCCCATCAGTGAATGAATAGATACAGAAACTGTGGTATAGGTGCAGGATGGAATATTAGCCGTAGAAAAGACTGATCCAGTCATGGGCAGCCACATGGATGGAACTGGAGGTCATTATGTTCAGTGAAATAAGCCAGACACAGAAAGACAAATATCGCATGCTCTCATTCATATGTGGGGGCTAAAAACAGGCATCTCATGAAGATAGAGAGAAAATTGGTGGTTACAAGAGCCCAGGAAAGATAAGGACAAAGCTGGATAAAGAGAAGTTGATTAATGGGTACAAATATATGGTTTGATAGAAGAAATAAGACCTAGTGTTAGGTAAATCAGCAAGGTGACTATAATTTACCATCATCTATTTTATTTTTCAAAATAGCTAGAAGATGCCAGGCACGATGGCTCACACCTGTAATCCCAGCAATTTGGGAGGCCGAGGAGGGCAGATCACCTGAGGTCAGGAGTTTGAGACCAGCCTGACCAATATGGTGAGACCCTGTCTCTATTAAAAATACAAAACTTGGCCTGGCGTGGTGGTGCACACCTGTAATCCCAGGAGGCAGAGGTTGGAGTGAGCTGAGATGGTGCCATTGCACTCTAGCCTGGGCAACAGACTGAGACTCTGTCTCAAAGAAAAAAAAAAGGAAAAGAAATTATCTTCCTACAAACCCTCCCAACCTATTTCCAAGTCAAGCTCCATGCTTCAGAAACCTTACTGACTCATGTAAGCTCCATGCTTTGGAAACCTTACTGACTCATGTAAGCTCCATGCTTCGGAAACCTTATCGACTCATGCAAGCTCCATGCTTGGAAACCTTGCTGACTCATGCAAGCTCCATGCTTGGAAACCTTGCTGACTCATGCAAGCTCCATGCTTTGAAACCTTGCTGACTCATGCAAGCTCCATGCTTGGAAACCTTACTGGCTCATGCAAACTCCATGCCTGGAAACCTTACTGACTCATGCAAACTCCATGCTTAGAAACCTTACTGGCTCATGCAAACTCCATGCTTGGAAACCTTACTGACTCATGCAAACTCCATGCTTAGAAACCTTACTGGCTCATGCAAACTCCATGCCTGGAAACCTTACTGGCTCATGCAAACTCCATGCTTGAAAACCTTACTGGCTCATGCAAACTCCATGCTTAGAAACCTTACTGGCTCATGCAAACTCCATGCTTGGAAACCTTACTGGCTCATGCAAACTCCATGCTTAGAAACCTTACTGACTTATGCAAATTGTTGCCTTTCACTTGAGTATTTTTTGTAATGGACACAAGAGGCACAACTATTTGGGAATCATCCCCCTAAATTTCTGAAATTCCAGGCAATTTTGTGCCTTATATGAAGAAAGGGAATTCTGCCTTTACAAAAAGCAGTCTCAATTCTACCAATTACGTAAGCCTTTACTCCCAGCATTAAGGAAAAGAAAAGAAAAGCAATGACTTATACACAGAATTGCACCCACAGTTTCCTTCTCCATTTATATGTCTCAGCTGCGTGTGATTTGGACAGAGTGTAACAGCTTGGGGATTAATTACGCCCTGCACATCCTTTGCAGGGTACATCTTGCCATCCGGAGGCAATGCTGGAGCGGGCAGTTGTCTGCAGGGAGGCCCTGGCTCACTCTGGGCCAAATAACAGGACTGATTGCAGCCAGGGATGAAACTTCCTGTTTCTCCCAACCAGAAACAGGCAGAGGTGAGTGACGTCTCTGAGGGGCAAGTACAAGTCACACCATTTCAATTTTGCTCTCCTCTGTACCAACTGACAGCTGGCTCCTTTGTCCCCAGTGTTTGTTAGCAGGGTAATTAGCAGGATACCTACCCCACCAACCTTACAGGCAGCCAAAGGCATCTCCCTTAGCAAACAGGGGAGCAGGGCAGTGTGAGCCTCAGAGCTCCTGAAACTCACGCAGAGCTGGCACAGAGCAGCGGGAACTGACAGACAAAGTCACTTGAAACATATTTTCTCTGTGCAAGGAGAGAAGAGTTCCAGTGAGAGAGTGAAGCAGATGAAAAGACGACATGAAAACAAACAAACAAACAACAAACAAAATAACCCACTTCAAGTTCTCGGAGGCTGGTCTCATTTCAAGCCTGGAAATTACTACTGCAGACTGCAGGGTGGTCCCTGCACTCCCTGTGTATATGTGGAGTGTATATGTGTATATGATCTAGTGGTTGCTAGCATCATGAGAGAGAGAAAGCCATACACTGCTATGAGAAGAGTCCCCAGGAGTCAGGAATTTACCTGTGCCCTGGGGCAGGCACTCCCTTGGGTAATTTCCTCATTAATTCATTCCACAGGGTGGGATGGTGCCCCCAGCCTCTGCAGGGAGCTGTTCTGCATGCTGGAGGTGGAGACGCCAGTGCCTCTGAGGGCCTCCCTTTTCTGACAGAGCTTGCAGAGAAGGCAGACACGAAATGGATGGTCACAGATAGGGTGGGGGATACAGAAGTGGATGCACAGACAACCGGGGAGTGCTCAGGGCTTGAAAGAGGGAAATTGCAGAAGTGAGAAAGTGAACAGATTCCAAAGATAGGAAGAAAGTGGATTTGTGAATGACTCTTGAGTGTGAGCATCCATCCCTGTGAGCAAGAAGACATGCGTTCTCAGGCCCATACGCCGTGAACATCCTCACTAAAGCAGATGTTTCTTGGAAAATCACAACTGGAACTGAGTCATCGATGACAGGAACAGGCAGCCTTAGCAAGTGCAGAAGAAAATTATCATCAAGGATGCTTCACTAGATAGAATACAGCCACAGGGTGCAGAAGCCTGGGATCCAGGCCCAACATGGCCACCCTTTGTGTGACCTCCAATCAATCCTGTCTAGATGAGTGGTTCTCAGCCCTCTGCGGTTAGAACGGAGAGCTTGAGAGAGTGCCGACGTCAGACCCCCACCGCTGGAACTCTGCTTTGTCACCCCGGCAGTTCTCTAGAGCAGCTCTGGCGCTACACCTGAAGCTACAGAATGCTGCAATAATAGCTGTCATCATCCCCTGGGCATAAGGAAAGAGATGCACCTCATGGAGGTTGGTGTCAGAGTGAGGGAAGAACTTTTGGGACTTAATTAGAGAAGCTTCTATAATGCCTCATTCTAGGATATCGCTAAAAAGACTTCTTTAGTTGTGAGTAACATTAACCAGCTTGAGTCAGCTTATGGAAAAAGGAGATTTTTATTAAAGAGCTGTGTTTGGGGGAGACCCAGGGCAGGTACACGGCCAGCCCCAGAAAGGACCTGGAGCCAGATTAAGGGGCTGGCTTGCCCATGTGTCTCCCCTCTGCTCACTCCCTCTGTGCACTGATCTACCTGATCTCTCTGGGCACAAAGGAGAGGGTGGGTGTCCCAAGAATGCCTGGTTGATAATTAGGCGTTCTTCAGTTGCCATCCGAGCAGACACTATCCCTGGTTTCCAGCTAAACCTGGGAGAATGAAGGTGACTCACCCACCTATGGCCGTCGATCAGAGGAGATAGCCAGATAATTTCTTTAAAAGGATAAGTCAGTCAAATATATAGCACGCCAGGTGGCAACACATCCGATTGAAAAATAATACATGGGAGGACTATAGGGCCACTAGTGGTGGACGTGGTATTGGACTTTATGCACAGGGATCAGTGAAAATAGTGACAAAAATGATATAAATATAAGTTTATATGGTATAAATATGATATATATGTATGTTATATTAGTATATATATTTAGTCTACCTATACTATATATATAAATAGTCTATGTATACACACTATGTGTATATACTAAATATACACTATGTATATAAAATACTATATATACGCTACATATTTAAAACTATATATACTATGTATATGTATTACTATATATACTGTGTATATGTAATACTATATATACTATGTATATATTTAATATAAGCTAAATATATATACTAATATACCATACATATATAGCATACTTATATCATATATGTGTATTTATACCATAATTTTCACTATTTTTGCTGACTACTGTGCATAAAGTCCAATGCCACTTATATTTAATATGCTTTTACTAAATACATATAGTCACTTATATTTAGTATACTTATACTAAATTTATATATGCATGGCATATATATGTATACACTAAACATATATATACACTATGTATACTATGCATATATACACACACACATACACTTTGTATATATATTTAGCATAAGTATTTCCCACGAACCACTGGGGATATGCTTATACTAAAAATATTTATTGTTAATCTGAAATTCACATTTAATCAGGTCTTGTAATTTTACTCTCTAATGCTGACAACCTTCTAATGTTAATACTTTAATGACCTTGGTTGGGGAAGGCCTCACTGCGCCTTTTGAGTAAAGACATTGGAAGGAGGCAGGTGCAGGAGTCCTGTGGTCCCCTGGGGAGGAGGATTTGTGAACAATGCCAGGGCCTGGGCAGAAGAGTCTTTGTGTGCTTGAGGAACAGCAGCAGCCATCCTGCTGTGACTGAGGAGTGAGGAAGAGGGCTGGGGAAAGGGGGAACTGTGGGCCCTGATGGGATGAACCTGGGAGGCCGATGACATGACCCTGGCCTTGACTCTGATAAGCTGGTCCCCCAGGGGAGGGGTCAGCAGAGGAGTGACACTATCTGGACAGGTGCTTAGGAGGCTCTGTCTGGCTGTTGGTTGAGATCCCACAGTCAGCTGGAGTAAGGACATCTGCAGAGAGCCCTTGAAGGGCCTTGCCCTAAGATACAGGCAATGGTGGCCGGGACCTGATGTCAACAGAGGCAACAGCGAGACATGATCAGAGCCTGGACAGGACATAATGGCATCATTTGCAAGGTATAGTGCAAAATGAAAATGTGGGGCCTGTTGTTTTAAAACCATGAAGTTCATGATAGTGATAGCAGAGCATGGAGCCCCTTCCAAACAAGGGACCCTTTGTCACCGCATGGACCGTATGACCAGGAAGCTGGCCCTGATGGCATCCACAGCATTTGTTCACGAACTATAGCAGGGGAGAGGAAAGGAGACTCCAGCCTGACGAAATAAAGCTGCAGAGCTAGTGCAGACCGATGGGGGAGGACTCTGTGGGAGACACATTCTTGGAACAGGGAGTATAAATTGTGACCGGGGAAAACAGTGGAACATCTTCTGGTCTTTCTACAACCCAGTTAATTAAACATTAGTCATGCTAACTCCATAGTAGTTTCTAGTGTTCTTCAGCTCCACTATCCTCACAAACATTTGAAGTGGTGACAAGTTGCTTGTGGGGCTGCACATCTGTACACCGGTGGAAGAGGGTGCATAGGATACTGTCAGATGCACTTTGTGACATGCTGGGCATAATGCGATTTTAAAAAATAATACTTTAAAATATCCTAATAAGTAAAATACTACATATTGATAGAAGCAATTAAAATTTTATAGATGCAAATAATGCCTGAACTAGAAGGGAACATTTTTCAACATAAAATTTGTGATTTTTATTAGGCTTTTATGTAAAATATATATACAACTTCCTTTCCACAGGAAAGTAATTTTTAAGGTGAAGTAATTATTTTACAGGAAACTACTGAGTTTTATATTTTTTGGTATCATCCACATGCTTTAATTGTTTTATTGTTTTTAATACTATACTTTGTAGATTCTGTTGGGTTTTCTTAAAAGTTATTACATTGTCTGCAAAATAATAATTTTGCTTTCTCTTCTTAGGCAATATTTATATATTTTGTTTTACAAAAAAGTATAGTGAAGAAAAGATTTCCTCTACAATAGTGACAAAAATCATAAAATATGCAGAAATTTTGAGAATGAGCTAAACACGTGCATGAATTGCATGATGAAAACAGTAGAACTCTATTAAAGAGTCTTATAGAAGGGCTGCCCAATGAGATATATCTTCTTTGGGTATGATTCAACATCAGGGAGAACTCCTTTCCCCCACATTAATCTAAATATGTGAGATGAACTCTACTAGCATTCTAGTTGGATATTTATTGGATTTTCACAAAAATTTTCAAAAGTTTACTTGGTATAAGATAAAAGTGGAACATTCACTGTCCTCATCGTAAGATGGAGATATGACAGTACCCACGATGTAAGGCCACTGAGGGACAAATGGATCAAGCACCAAGATGCACTGGAACCATAGCACACACTCAAACATGCAAACAGTTGATGTATTTTCACTGTGGCACAGGATCTTTTGTTCTTCTGAGAATGACCATGCCTTTCCATGGGTGGGATTGTTAATTTGTGTAGTTTTAAATTTTGGTTAAAGTGAATTTTTTTAAGAAAAGTACTTGTATGGATAATAAGATTTTTGGTGCTGAAAAAATACAAGTGAGGAAGTCCCAGAAAATTTTAAACAACTACAAAAAAAAAAAAAAAAAAAAAAAAAATCAAGGGGTCAGCCTGGTTAGCCACTTAAATAGGAATTAGAGAAATTTAACCAAGATTGTACTCATGCAGATACGGACAAGTCCATCAAGAAGAATATAGCCATGAAACCACTCCAAATACATATGCAAATTTGGAACATTATGGAAATTAAATCGCTTTGAAGAAAAGGTAGGTGGTTATCTAATTATCAACTATATATTTAGAGAACAAAAAGCTGGCTTCTTACTTTATCCATGTCACCTAGCACAAATCAGATTGATTAAATTTTTAAATGTTACTCATGAAACTGTTAGTTATAGAAGAAAGTTAGAGTGAGCCATACTTTTAAAAACAAGACAAGATAGGACGGGCGCTGTGGCTCATGCCTGGAATCCCAGCACTTTGGAAGGCTGAGGTGGGCGGATCCCAAGGTCAGGAGATCGAGACCATCCTGGCTAACATGGTGAAACTCCGTCTCTACTAAAAATACAAAAAAATTAGCCAGGCGAGGTGGCAGGTGCCTGTAGTCCCAGCTACTCGGGACGTTGAGGCAGGAGAATGGCGTGAATCCGGGAGGCGGAGCTTGCAGTGAGCTGAGATCAGGCCACTGCACTCCAGCCTGGGCGACAGAGCCAGACTCCATCTCAAAGAAAAAAAAAAAGGAAGACAAGATAATTGTGGGTAAAACAATGGGAAAATAATGCAACTCGAAGTTCAATGCCAAGGGCACCCCAGGTTCAGCATCTCAGAGGTCAGAACTGGGTAAAGAAGGGCAGAGTGTGGGCCCAGTGATGGAGAAGGTGGTCTGAGAGTGACCAGCTTCCTAGGCAAGCTCTGGTATGTGGGTTTGGACTGAAGACCTGCTCCTGTATCAGTATTGCCATTTGCTGGTTGAGTCTCCTTAGGCAACAATATTAAACTTTTTTGAGCTCACTTTCCTCCCCTGAATAGTGGAGGCATTTACTTCTGTTTTGTCCACCATACAGGCCTATTCAGTCTTGTTTGAGTTCATGGGTGTGAACACTCCATGCAAACTGTAAAAGTTTGTAGGTTGAAAGAATAAAGGCCACTGTCCCCTTTAAGCAACGACCTTCGCCTAGATTCAAGTCAGTTATAGACTTAGAGATGAATGAATTGCAGCAGGAAATGATTTTACATTTCTAATTCCTTCAATGTGTTTTAATGAGTTGATTTAACTAACTGAAAATTCATTTAAATTCATTTGCTCCAAGTAAATACAAGAATGAATATTAGATACACTGGGGAAAGAAAAAACTCATTTAATTATGTCTGCTCCATTCCCTAGGAGCAATCTTTGATTCCCCTGGGTAGGTTGATTCTTCATCCTTCAACCACTGTCTCTTCTGCCCTGGGGAAGTCACACTGAAATCAGCTAAACCTAGCACGTATAAAACAAATTTCGTGCTTGGTCCAGGGATGAGGTAAGGGTGAGCGAGGAAAGTTAGGAAGCATCTTATCATAAATAAGCTTGTGGTAACAGACACAAAAGTTACTGCAAAAGATTCAGCAAAGTATGTCTCTTTCTACCCTTTCTTGCAATGTGTTTCCCAACTCCAATTCAACCAGCTAGGACATACTGCTCCAAAAGGTGTCACTTATAGCAATCATTCAGATAAAAAACAAATAAATCAATGTTGATCTCAGCTTTTGTGTTTCAAAGTAGAACATTGAAACTTAAGACAGAGCCAAAGCTCTTGAGAGAAAAAAGCCTTTTTAGAACTTGAGCTTCTTGAAACTTTTGATTTTAGGTTCTGATCTAAACAATAAGTAAAAAAAGAATGATATTTTTCAAGCTCACTTGGAATTGACAAAGATTCCATTTGCCTGGGGGAGAAGCAGTCCATAGTCTTAGAAGAAAGGAAGAGAATAAGGTACCCCTTGTCCATGCACCAAGCTTGGGTTGATAGATCCCCAGAGGGTACTCAAGATCTGAGATTAGAAGGAATGTGGGCCCCTCTTCCTGCCTGGTTGTCTATGCCTGCAGAAAGTACCTTATGTCATCTTGGCATTAAAGAGAAGAGATGGGAACATGGAAGCCTTAAGCCCAGGGGTCTGGGATATGCCCCCTTTTCTCCTCCCCCCATAAAGAGGGGAGCCAATATTGTCCTCTGTGACTGGAAGTGGCAGAGGCATGCTACTGAGAACCTCTTGACAAGGATAAACCTCGGGATAGAGACCAGGGTCTGGGTTACATCCTGTGGTTGGGGCAGGATTGGGGACTAGAAGTAAACATCTCAAGTGAGGACAGGAAGTCTGATGGTCAGACAGGGCCTTGCATCGCTGTGGGCGCATCCCCGTGGGCACCAGAGCTGTGCAGGGAGGGCCTGAGAGCTGGAAGAAAGCCCCCCAGGGCAGTGCTGCTTCAACTCCCTGAAAGTTAGAATCAATTCTGTGGAGGCTGGAGGAGGGAGAAATTGATGAATTGAGGAATTCAGCCTGAATTACTTGAGATTACTTAGACTTGATGAGTCATATTTTCTTTCATTAGACTAAATGGGGCCAGAAATACAAATTAAGTAGATATACAGATATATTTTTAAAATTTTATGTGTCACACACACGCATATATAAATATATAACACAAGTAGGTAGATATAAATATATATTTGATAATCATTATATATAATATATAATTATATATTATATTTATAATGATAATAAATATATATATATCACTCTTAAATCTGTGGATTAAAACTATCTTATACAAAAACAAAAAGACATGACTGGGAGGCTCTTTTTGGGACATGTATCATATCCATCTTGGTTCTGCCAGGAAAATGGAACCAGTAGGATCTATATCTCCATCTATCTACATCTCAATCTATTTTATTTATTGCAAGGGATTGGCTTATGCAATTGTGGGGGATTACTAGGCAAGTTCAGGAAGGTCAGGCTGGAAACTCTCAGGCAGGAGCTGGCGCTGCAGTCCACAGACAGAATTTTCTGTTTTCTGTTCTGCTCTTAAGGTCTTTCAACTGAATGTCTCAGGCCAACCAAATTATCTAGGATAATCTTTGCTTACAGTCAACTGTTCGGATGGTGTTTAGATGACTGGGGACTCTAGCCTGGCCAAGCTGACACGTAAAACTGATCACACATTGACTAAAGTGCCTTTTCCCAGCCACGGTTTATTCTGTCTTTCCTCAACCCTATGAGTGAGACAGTGGGGTTGAGGTGAGAGTGGACTGGAGTGAGGCTTGGGGAGAACGTGGCCAATATGCAGGTGGAGATAGAGGAAGGGTCAACCACCACCATGAGGGCCCCCACGCCGGGTGATGGGAGGAGTGTGGGAACCTAGATGGGAGAAAGTTGGTGGATGAAGATGATTCATGTGGGGCTGGAGGTCTTCAGGTTGCAGCATCCGGGGGTGTTGTGTAGTGACCAAGGGCACGACAGTCAGATGATCTGGGTCCAATCTCTGCTCCAAAGTGATGGGCGTGACTTTGTTCAAGTCACAAAAAGTTATTCAGCCTCAACCTCATCATCTAAAATGGAAGATGCAAAGATTATTCTGATGAGGACCTGGCACCTCTTATCCCCTCAACAAACACTCTGGACAACAGATCTTTGGACCTGCAGGGTAAAGACAGCTGAACAAAGTTGACTCTGCCATGATCCAAGAGGGGGTTTGCTTTGGGAGGGGGAACTTGGACATGTTGTAGGTGGGAGTGAAACACAAAACAGCAAAAGAAGAATGAAAATGCAGCCAAGGGAGGGAAAAATACTCAGTAAATCAAAGTTCAGCAGAGAAGAAATATTCACTTGAAGAGAATGTGTCTGCAATAATCATTTTTTTTCCAGTTGTTAATTAAAAGAAAGAAACGAATGTGCCAACAGATTCACTCTAGGAGTTTATTCTAAGAAAATACTTAGATATGCCGTGAAAGATTCACGGATGAAGACATTTGTTGGAGACGAATTAGAACAGAAAAATATTGGAAACAAGCCAAGAATATCCAACCATAGAAAATAGCTAAGTAAACTAGGAAATGATCATAGGGTATAATATTGTATAACTATTAGAACCATGTTTGTGAATGAAATTTTAAGGGGAAAATATTTGTGATATGCTATTAAAAACCGCAATGTCAAATTATATCGTGTTTACCCACTCACGTACATCTTTGGAGAAACAAGTAGAAGTAAATAGGAACATGATGTTAACAGCTGCTATCGCTGGGTGATGTGATGAGAGGAGATTTTAAGGTACAAAAATTAAGGGTTTTTTATTGTTTAACTTTAAAGGGAGGTATATACATGTTCATCATACAAACTACTAGAAAATGTATAAAATCTTAGTAGTAAGTTAAAAGTATGTGTACATACTTTTATGTATTTAAAAGTATGTGTATATGTACATATGGCTACCAGGAAATTTGCCATGGGCCAAGTGCTGGAGTAAGTAGTTTTAAATAATTACCGGATATAAGTGCTTTTCACAAATCACCACTTTTGGTCCTCACCACAAAACCATAGAGTAGCTACCGTTATTACTATCATTTTATGGATGAAACTAAGGGCAGTCACACATTTTGACAAAGGTCCTCCGGAGTGAACGCTGGCATTTAGCTCCAGATGTCCACTGCATAGCTTGAGCTTACAACACCTATACTGGCTGCGTAGAGGCTTAAAATTAATTAATTAAAATTTTATTTCACTTTATTTTATTTTTCTGAGACAGAGTCTCACTCTGGTGCCCAGGCTGAGTGCAGTGGTGCAATCACAGCTCACTGCAGCCTGGACCTCCTGGGCTCAAGCGATCCTCCCATCTCAGCCTCCGGAGTATCTGGGACCACAGGCACGCACTACCATGCCTGGCTAATCTTTGTATTTTTTTAGTGGACTGGGAGGCAGGGTGCCTCACTATGATGCCTAGGCTGGTCTCAAAATCCTGGGCTGAAGAGATCCTCCTGCTTCAGCTTCCCAAAGTGCTGAGATTACAGATGTGATCCATTGCACCCAGCTAATTAATTAAAATTTTAAACACAGTTGGGCACAGACTTTATTATACATTTTATTTATTGATATATTTTTACATTCTTTCATAATTAGTATTTTCCTGTACTACATAAGATGACTGAAAGCATGGGCTCTGGTGGCTAAACTCTTAGGTGTTGCCATTGCGCTTCTCAGATGATCTGTTTCTTTGCCTGTTTGTCATTTTTACCCCCATGCCCCTTTTGGCTCCTGGTTTTCCAACAGATAGACAACATTTCGTCATTACTTCCTCTGTCCCTGTTATGCCTAGTCCCTTGGGAGACAACGTCTCTGATTTTCATTGTTCTCTTTCCTTCTTCTAGCTATACACTTAAAAGTTTATTTTTAACCTAGGGCACATTATGAACATCAAGAATGAAAGATTTAAAAGATGAAACATGGACTTATTTCTTCTACAAAGGACTGGGAGAACCAGAGGCATATTCAGGCTCTCTACCCCTTTCCCCATTTCTTAGATTTTATTGATGTTATTTAGGTTATCAACAAAGGGTTGAACCTTCAGATTACTGTGACTCATATAACTTCATGTTTTCCTGTTAATCTATAGGCAGAAGAATGTACTTACATTTGACTTAATCTGTAGCTATGTCAGTCAAGGCCCCAGGATAAAAGAGGTAGCCCAACAGACTGGCTGGTTTTCAAATTTAATAAAGAACCAATTTAACAATGTGTGGGGGAATTTTGTATGATTCCACTTCATTAGATGTCCAGAATGAGTAGATCTAACAAGGCAGTAGGTAGATCAGTGGTCACTCAGGGTAATAGATTGGAGGGTGGCAGGGCACAGGTGTGTGATTTATTTTCGAGGTGACAAAAGTGTCTTAAAGTTGGTTGTGGTGATAGTTGCACACATCTGTGAATATGGTCAAAACCACTGCATTGCATATTTAAGTGGGTGAATTGTATGGTCTATGAGTACCAGCTCATTATATCTATTAGGAGATACATGCGTGATGATGTAGTTCTGAGGCGAGTGAGTGAAGGGTGAAGGGGTGAGAGTAGGGAGTTGCTGCTAGAGAGACAGCTGGGTGGAGGGACAGCTTGGGAAGAGTGGTGAATTGGGGGTGGATCCCAGCTAGCCTGCAGTGACCCTGCACAGATGGAGCCAAGAATCCGTACTTTTCCCCTGGGGTTCTCCAGTTGAGGTGGTTCATCCCAACTGAGTGCCAGAAAGCACCCTGTGCCTTGGTGGTGGCTACATTGGTTTCCTTCTCTAGGTAGAGAGCAGGTAGAGAAGAAGCAGAGCAATATGCAGGGATTAAAGGGGCATATCCAGCAGAGTAACTGATTTTAAAGATGGCATCAGGCCTTTTAGACCTCAACTTTCCCCGTGTTGACACTTTCTAAACTTTTCTTTAATGTCACAGTTATCTGGAATATGTGCTTGAGCTCATGTTCTCAAGAAGGTCCCTGTAGTAGGCAGTCAGCAGGATGGTCCCCAGTGTCCCTGTCCCCAGTGTCACCTCCCATGTAGATGACTGCCACGCTGGGCCATGGCGGATCTGTGTGAGGAATATCATACGGTAGGAGTGCTGGGCTGTCCCTGCTGAGATTTGGTCATGAAAGATGCCTATCTTGGTTTCTGTCTCTCTCCCCAAACCCCATCAATCTGGGGAAGCAGCTGCCGTGATGCCCAGGCCGCCCTACAGAGAGGCCCACATGGGGAGGGGCCGAGACTGCCAGCCGCATGAGTAAACCAGCCCCAGTCAAGCCTTCAGATGATGCAGCCTCAGTCACAACCTGACTGAACCTCACGAGATACCCTCTGCCAGCCCACCCAGTTCTGCTGCCCTTAGATTCTTAGCCATCAGAAATTGAGTGTTGTGGCCAGGTATGGTGGCTTACGCCTGTAATTCCAGCACTTTGGAGGCCGAGGTGGGCAGATCAATTGAGGTCAGGAGTTCCAGACCAGCCTGGCCAACATGGTGAAACCTCGTCCCTACTAAAGATACAAAAATTAACCATGCTTGGTGGTGGTACATGCCTGTAATCCCAGCTATTTTGGTGTCTGAACTGAGATCATGCCACTGCACTCCAGCCTGAGCTTCAGGGTAAGACTCTGTCTCAAGAAAAAAAAAAAAAAAAGAAAAGAAAAGAAAAGAAATTGTGTGTTTTGGGCTGTCAAATTTTGGGGGTACTTTTTTATTGAGATGGAGTCTCATTGCTTCCCATGGTAATCATAGCTCATTTCAGTATCCAACTCCTGGGCTCAAGCAATCCTCCTGTCTCCTCAGCTTCCCAAGTAGCTGGGATTACAGGCATGTACCACCACACTCAGATAATTTTTTTTGTAAAGATGGGGTCTCACTATATGGCCCAGGTTATTCTCCAACTCCTGTGCTCCATTGATCCTCCTGCTTTGGCCTACAAAAGTGTTGGAATTACAGGCATGAGTCACCATGTCCAGCTTGGAGTAATTTTTTAATACAGCAATAGATACTTAACACAATCACATCAATAAGTCTTTGTTAACATTCTCTGATAACTAATCAAAACTTACCTGTCATTGTATTCTTTCCTTTAGGGCATCCTTGAATTTGTATCACACTCAAAGTTTTACCTGATCATCTCCCAGATTGACTGTGAATTTCATGATGGCAGGAGACAATGTTTAATTTTTGTTTTTAAATCAGCCAGCTCTGTGTCTGGCTCAAAGCATGGTTTTGGATGAAATAAATGGAGAAAGGTACAGAAACAAAAAAGCTCCTGGGAAGTGTTGGGGCTCCAGGAGTTGCAGTGTAGACGATGCCTCCTTTCAAAAATTGCTTAGAGCAGACAGGGCCCTGAGTTTAAAACAAGATTGAAAGGCATTTTACAATATCCCCGAACTCCCTACCTTTGTACTTAGATGGAAAAGACGGCAGCTTATTCGGACACAATGTGATGGAATGGCTTAGACGATCTCCCATTCGTATGCAGAGGAGGGGAGATAGTGCCATGTTCCGTGTGAACAATTCTTCATCTTAAGAGTTTGCACAGTGAGCAAAGAAAAGAAAAAGTTTCTTGGAATGATGTTCTCCAGAGCAAAGAGCCCATGTTGTTTTAGCCTCAGAATCATGGCTTCAATGCAAATTGGGTTTGGCATTTTACAAAAGGAGCAGCATCATGATTGGGGTCATGAAGGGAGGCACAGTGGGTAGTCTTCCATCAACAGTATTATTTGTGAACTAAAGGTTGTGATGCCTTGGTTGTGCAAACAGCCTTTTCTCTCCCTGCACATAAAATTCTCTTCATCCTGAGTCACATCACAATGGAATCCCACGGGGACCTTCACAGGTAGTAATGATGCCACGTTGATTTAATGGGGTGGAGACCAGGTGCTTAATGCAACCTTTATTCCATTCATTTATAGGTTCTTTTACAGCTGTCACCACACTTAAAAATTGTAAAAGGAAAAGAGCTTTCTGAGTCTCCTTGTCATTACCTGAGAAAAGATTATGTGACATTTTGGGTTGTATTTTTCTTCCTGAACCATTTCCAGACTTTCTGGAATGCACAAAGGCCACCAATGACTTGCGTGATCAATAAGGAGAAGGGAAAAAGGGGATTACTCTTTGGGTTTCCGGGATATGTTGAACAAATGCTAGAAGAAAAATGAGCCAAGGAAACAGCTTTGTAGTTTGGATTACAGCAGTGCGCAGTAGGGGTACTGGGCCGTTGGCTGGCCTACCTTGCCCACACACACATGCTGGGGAACCTGGAGGCTCTGACAGGGCAGCAGGTCCAGGACCTGGGCCCAGATTGGCAGATGGAGCAGCGGCAGAAAGATGAACAGTCGTGAAGGCAGCAGCTGCCCAAGAGAGAGAAAGGTCTCATGTGAGCAGCACGTGGACAAGCCATGGGCAGCCAGCTGGCCTGTCAGTCCACAGAGTCCATTTCTGTGACATCTGTACAAAGATAGAACCTCGTCTGTAGTTATTACCAAATAAAAGCATTTGCATGGAAATTTTACTAAAGCATATTATGGACTTAGAGGAGCCTTCTGAGTTAGAACCTCTTGTTTTGAAAACTGTTAAACATTGCAAAGTAAATATCCACAGGTTAGATATAGACATTGAACTGAAAGATCATTGCATTCAGTGGGAAATAACTCTATTTTCATGTGATGCTTTGGATGAACCAGTCATTAACAAAGAAACAATTTAAAATAAAGTTTTTTTAACTGACAATGGAGCAGTAGAATATGTTTTGAATCATAAACAAATCATGAAGCCACTTTTCACATTTTTTAAGATCCCTGTAAGGTACAGGAGATGTCTAAGGAAACATTAACATGCCATTGCGTTAATTCTCATTTAAAATTAAATCCAGACTGACACAAAATCAATGTATATAAATATTTAAATTTTTTAGAAAAATCATTCTGCAAGTATCATCAGCTCATGATGTACTAAAACATATATTTCACAATAATTTTCCAGAAATGCATCTCAAATTTGTTGTAGCCTATAAAGTATTCTTAATTGCTCCAGTAACGGCTGCATCAGCAGAAAGATCCTTCTCAAAATTAAAAATTATCAAAAATCATTTGCATTTTCCAAAAGCAACTGACATCTCTTTCAATTATATAGATGGAAAATGAAATTGCCAAAAGTTTAAATTTTGATGATCTAATAAGTGAATTTGCAAAAAGGCAACCAGAAGAATTTATGATCAATCAATATGTCATCTTATCAAGTATTTTTTTGTATTGTATGCTGTCATGACATCCTATTTTATTGACTGATTGATTTAATTGAAAACTAATAATTGTATGTGTTTTGGAGTACAATGTGAAGTTTGATCTATGTATACATTGTAGAAAGATTCAATCAAACCCATGAACATATCCATCACATTATCAACTTATAATTTTTTGTGGTGAGAACATTGAAAAGTTATTATTTTAACAATTTTGAAATATGCATGATTATTATCTGTGGTCATCATGCAATGTAATAGACCATTAAATCTATTCTTCCAGTCTAACTGAAACTCATACCCTTAGATCACCATCTCTCCTTTCTTCATTCCTGCCCTGCCCCAGCCTCCAGCAACCATCTTTCTTCTCTCTCTTTATGAGATCGACTTTTTTAGATTTCACATGTAAGTGAGGCAGTATTTGTTTTTCTGTGCCTGGCTTAATATCACTTAAAATAATGTTCTTTCCATCCATCCATGTTGTTACAAATGACATAATACCCTTTTATTAAAGGCTGTGTCATATTGTATACATATTGAGTATACGTATCATATTTTAAATTTATTCATCCATATGACACCTTTTTTTCCCTGAAATGGAGTCTCGCTGTGTTGCCCAGGCTGGAGTGCAGTAGCGTGATCTCGGTTCATTGCAATGTCTGCCTCCTGGGTTCAAGTGATTCTCCTGCCTCAGCCTCCCAAGTAGCTGGGATTACAGGCACCTGCCACCACGCCCGGCTAATTTTTGTATTTTTAGTATTTTTAGAAGAGACAGGGTTTCACCATATTGGTCAGGCTAGTCTCGATCTCCTGACCTCAGGTGATTTGCCCTCCTCAGCCTTCCAAAGTACTTGGATTACAGGCATGAGCCACCATGCCTGGCCAACACCATATATATGTGTGCGTGTATATATATACACACATATATATGTGTGTGTGCATATATATATATATATATATATATATGTTTTACAGGTAATATGTTTTTAAAGGACAGAGCTTTATATTTTAATACCTTTGGCTTCACTTTTCTCCCACTTTCTGTACAAGGAACTCTCAGCACCACAATGTGCATCTTAGAAATGGAGACTCATCATAGCTGTTGGATGGTGATTGAACCTGGGCTTCCAAAATGCAACAGGAGGCTCTCCCAGTGTGAAGGCAGTGTCTCTGGCATACATGAGCTGCAACTGTCAACCACCCAAGACTTCAAAGCGCTTAGAAAACCACCCCCATGCTTTGCCTTGATCCCTTAAGAGGCATTAGAACATGTATCCTCCAATTGCAGAATCCCTGCACCTTGAATCAAACCTGCGCACCCCCTCCCCTCCTTCTGCCTCTTTATCCTTCATCTTAGACATGTCAGTGGGAGGACGAGGTGCTGTGCCTACCCTGGGATAGAAATTTGTGGATGGGATCGTGAACAACTACATTTTGTTTCTCTCCCCTGTTAACTGAAATTTTACACAATGTGCTAAGAGTTTCATGCCTGAAACACAGGCCAGCTCTTTCTCTCTCCCTGGGTTAGCATTAACTAGTATCTTACTATGCCTGAGGATGTTTTAAGACAAACCTCCCCAAGGACGCCTGAAAATCCCATCTTGAGTGATTAAATTTTCACATCTGTAAAAGCGAAATACTTCATAGCACCTATCTCATGGGGTTTTTGTTCAATTAAAGCACTATTGCAGGTGAGATGATGGATGATACCGTGTCTAATATTTTCACTATTATTTTACAATTATATGGCATTAGCCTGGCCATGCAAATACGTGTGTAAGCTCTGTGACTTCCCACTAGTGGCAAGTGAGTTCTTAAGAATGTTGCTTTCTTTTTGTGTCTTTGCTGGTGCAAATGGTTTCAAATGAAGATGGTCTAATCTAAAGCCTGCTGATTTCCATATCTATGAAATAAAAGGGAGAGCAAAAGTTTCTCTCTGAAATAGACTTGTATATAAACCATCAGCTCCTATGTTTTTGTTGTGTTCTATTTTTGCAATTCTCTTTCATATTGGGGAAAAAGTGGTTATTTTGTATTCTACACATTGGCATCCACTTCATGGCATTTATATATTTTGATACATGGAACATTTTATTTTTAAAATTATGGATGAATGAATTAAGCCTTTCTCATATCATGTCAAATTGCTTCACTTTTGGAAGAAAACAGGCAGAAGATGTTTGTGCCCTAACCCTTTGTGTCTTTGGAAGATTACAACACTCTCCTAGTTATACCGGAAGCCTCTCTGATGGATTCTGTATTATTATCATTATTAATTTTTAGTTCTTGATATTTTGGGGATACATAGTAGGCATGTATAGTTATGGAGTACATGAGATATTTTGGTACAGGTATTTGCATGGATTCTATTTTTTTTTTGAGACAGAGTCTCACTCTGTTGTCCAGGCTGGAGTGCAGTGGCATGATCTCGGCTCACTGCAACCTCCGCCTCCTGGGTTCAAGCGATTGCCCTGCCTCAGCCTCCTGAGTAGCTGGGACTATAGGAGTGTGCCACCACACCTAGCTAAATCTGCAATCTGCATGGATTCTTAAAGATGGAAGCAGAGACTGGATCCTTGTTCCCCAAACCCACTTGCCTTCCTTCCTGGTTATGTTTTATTTCCAGTCCCCATGAAGTTCACTGTGGTCATGGGACTGGTTTCCAGCCAGCGGCAGGGGAGCAGACACGGTGGCACTGCCATCCTAGACCAACCTGTGTGAAGCTCCCATCCATGATCCTGCGTGTTCCATCCTCCTCCACCTGCTCAGTGCCCAGCAACCCTGGAACCTCAGAAGCCATATGTTAGAATGAAGGAGCCAAAGATGGGAGAGCCTGTCCCCCAAATATCTCCTGGAGGAAAGCCATTCACCAAGGGCATTGGCTTTGAAATTTCTCAGTGGGAAATAAACTTCCCACCATATATATATATGTATATATGTATATGTATATGTATATCTATATCTATATATCTATATCTATGTCTATGTCTATATTTATATATGTATGTCTATGTCTATATCTATGTCTATGTCTATATCTATGTCTATATCTATATCTATGTCTATATCTATGCCTATATCTATATCTATGTCTATGTCTATGTCTATATCTATATCTATGTCTATGTCTATATCTATATCTATGTCTATATCTATATCTATGTCTATATCTGTCTGTATCTATATCTATGTCTATATCTCTATCTATATCTATGTCTGTCTATATCTATATCTATGTCTATATCTATATCTATATCTATGTCTGTCTATATCTATATCTATGTCTATATATCTATGTCTATGTCTATATCTATATCTATGTCTATATCTATATCTATGTCTATGTCTATATCTATGTCTATGTCTATATCTATGTCTATATCTATATCTATGTCTATGTCTATGTCTATGTCTATATCTATGTCTATATCTATGTCTATATCTATATCTATGTCTATATCTATGTCTATGTCTATATCTATGTCTATGTCTATATCTATGTCTATATCTATATCTATATCTATGTCTATGTCTATATCTATGTCTATGTCTATGTCTATATCTATATCTATGTCTATATCTATATATCTATATCTATGTCTATATCTATATCTATATGTCTATATCTATATCTATATCTATATCTATATCTATCTCTATGTCTATATCTGGTTTTGATTGTTTGTCTCATTTTACAGAATTGGAACCAAGGCTTTGGTTTCTAAGTAATAGAGACTCTTTTTTTTTTTTTTTGAGACGGAGTCTTGCTCTGTCGCCCAGGCTGGAGTGCAGTGGCGCGATCTCGGCTCACTGCAAGCTCCACCTCCCGGGTTCAACCAATTCTCCTGCCTCAGCCTCCTGAATAGCTGGGACTACAGGCGCCTGCCACCAGGCTAATTTTTTGTGTCTTTTAGTAGAGACAGGGTTTCACCGTGTTAGCCAGGATGGTCTCGATCTCCTGACCTCGTGATCCGCCCACCTTGGCCTCCCAAAATGCTGTGATTACAGGCTTGAGCCACTGCATCCGGCCGTAATGGAGACTCTTTCAGTTCAGTTGCTGACTTTGATTCTTTTGGCCAGCACACCAATTGTTTCTTAACGTTTTCTCCTATCAGTTCCAAAAAGTGATCAGTGGGATGATTAAGGGATGCCGGGAGCACCAGAAACATTTCAATCATTATCCCTCGCTGATGCCGCAAACAGACACAGTGGTGGGGAGGCATTTGGGAGTGTTATGTCTCAAGTGATCATCTCCATTGGGTTTTGGCCACGGGATCCCAGCACTGGGTTGAAACAGAGTAGGCACTTACGCAGCATACTGCTAATCAAAAATTGACCTGGCATCTACACTGTCAAAGAATTTTTATCAAACACTTGGGAAGTATTTTTTCAGCTGTTTGCTAAGGGGAAAGCCTTCTTTTGCTTGACTTTTCAGGGATTCTCTGGAACCAGCTCAAATGATTATTTTTTTCTTTTACCTAAAATGGCAAGACTTTAAATAGATATTTACTTTAATAATGTATTACCTATTAAAAAAAATGATGCCATATGGCCGGGCATGGCGGCTCATGCCTGTAATCCCAGCACTTTGGGAGGCCAAGGCAGGTGGACCACTTGAGCTCAGGAATTCAGGGTCAGCCTGGCCAACATGGTTAAACTCTGTCTCTACAGTAAGTACAGAAAATTAGCCAGGCATGGTGGCACACACCTGTAGTACCGGCTACTTGAGAGGCCAAGGCAGGAAATCCGCTTGAGTCTGGGAGGGGGAGGTTGCAGTGAGCTAAGATTGTGCCATTGTACTCCAACCTGGCTGTTGGGTGTAAAATCCTGTCTCAAAAAAAAAAAAAAAAAAAAAAAAAAAAGAAAAGAAAAAAGATATCTTACGGATGAATAGATTTAAGATTTAAAATGTGATATGTACGCACTTTTTTTAACCTAAAATATCAAAGAACATGCAAGTTAATAGAAAAATAATGCAGGTTTGGATGATCATGTTATTAGAAAGGAATGCTTAGTATCTTCTGTGCAACTGTAGAGATACAAACCCTAGTTCTTATCTCTGCATAGAGAACTAAGGACACCCCCTGCCCCCACCTCCATCTCTCAAATGAGCACAAACTCTGCAAGGCATCCAGATTCCTGTGCTATGATGTTGCTCTGGGCTTGCTTCATTCCTTTCCATTTCTGGTTTACACAGAGGGGAGCAACTCAATTTATCATCTCTTGGGCCAAAGCATCCATTTGCGGCTATCTATTTATAGACATGTCTAGCAGTATCCTAGGCCTGGCTGATTCTGGAGGGAACTGAATGATAACAGCCAAAGAGTCCCCAAAGAACTGCTCAGTCCCTCTGTGCACGCCCAACAGAAGCGTGTCTCCCCTTTTCCATCTATACAAAAATAGGTCCTGTGAGACTCTTTCCCATTAGGTTGGGTTTTGTGGACGATAATATAGCCGACAACATAGGCTATATTATCAGAAGAACTTTGGGTTTTAGAGGAGATTTCTTAATATTTTTTAACCTTGAGAACACCCCTCCTGGAGAAATGAACATTCAAAGCTAATTCCCCAGAGAGTTTCTGGCTTTCCAAGAACTTTGGGAAAAACAGGAAACATTATCACTGTTGATTCACCAGGCAGAGCCGCCTTCTGCAGTTGACGGTCCTAACAGGCCAACCCTCTCCTGAATAGAAATGGCTTCAGGCTGTTTTCATGTATATGACTAAAATTATACTCTGGGGAATAACTTTTAGTTATTGTTTTATTGCCTATTTTCCTTCTCCTCATCGCAGCAGAAACACAGCTGTCTGTTCATTGCTTCAGGAGATTATGAAACAGGGAGGAAAACAGAGGTGCCCTTCAACTCTTAATAACATGGTTAAAGAGTCTAGGGCAAGCTTAGCCAACCCATGGCCCAACAGAAATTCGTAAACTTTCTGAAAACACGATGACTTTTTTTTTTTTTTTTTAGCTCATTGGCTATGGTCGGTGTTAGTGTATATGTTATGTGTGGCCCCCAAAAATTCTCGTTCCATTACGCCCCTGAGAAGCCAAAATATTGGACACCCCCAGTCTAGGGCTTAGGAGACCTTAACCATATGAGTAGCCAACACTTGCAAAGTGCTGGGCACAGCTCTAAGCCCTTTATGTTTATTAACTGATCACATTTTCACAACATTAAAAGAAGTACTCTTACTATGTGGAAGTAGACAAAGACCAAAGACACAGGTCCTTTATCCAGATCTCACTAAAACAAGGGAGTCAGCCACCATGGTTCATGTTGGGCAGAGATACAAAGGCAGGCAGACAAGAGGGAAAGATTTAAAGAGAAAAAAAGGAAGACTTCCGGTGTGCCCAGATTGGAGGCTACCAGCCTGCAAAGCTAGGTGTGGGATATAATTAGAAGCAGCACATATTCCAGGATTATTCTGGGGTCCATATTTGGGTGCTGCCTCTGGTTGATCTTGAGTAGAAAGTGAGGGCAAACATGACCAAGTCCTGACTATCCTGCACTGATTGCTGAGACTGTAGCTTGCTTTCCTGGGCTGGTCTTTGCAGAGGAAGTGGGTCACCATTCTAATGTCATATGTGGTCCTGCCACTGTCCATTTTTATATTCAGTCTTCAACCCTATCATCCTCATACTGCAGATGAAATTGACACAGAGAGGGAGAAAGGAACTTGCTCAAGTTTGCACAGCTAGTAGCTGCCCAGCTAGGACCTGAGCACAGGCAACCCTGTATCGAAGCTGGAGTTCTGAGGGACGGCACTGCCCCATCTCCAGATAACCCGGCGGCTGCTGACGGATACCCCCATTCACCTGATCGGATACTGGAATCATAATCTATTGTTTGCTGTTTAGTAATCATGATGTGCATAAATGAGCGTGCTGATAAAGGTTGCGTGGCTTGTAATAAACAAGGAGCTGATTCCAGGCTGCTTAGGATTATTCGTTGTGAAGAGGATGATGTGTGTGCATTAACTTTGCTTGTCGCTGGCTCAATCTGGTCTAATGGCAAAGCAATTTTGTCATAGACATGGAGGCATCCTGGCCAAGCCTGAGCCTCTTTACTCTAAGTGCATTAGAGCCCTGTCTGTGCCTTTGTTAAATAAACAACCTCCATCCTCACTAAGCCATGATTTACATACCTAAAAATTCAATAGTGCACATACATAAGCATTAGAAATCCCACAAAAGTACCCTTCAGGCTTCTGTCAAGCTCAGCCACATTTTTATAATGGTGCCTTCAGTAAAGGATTGTGCGTCTTATTTTTGCAGCATGTTTTTAAGTTTGTTGACATCAAAGTGGTTTTAAAGGCAATTCTTAATATTCTTTTCCTCTCCTTTTAGATGTGTTTTTTCAATCACATCTTCCCACTGAATCGGTAAACATCGAAGCCTTCTGACGAGGCCACTTAATTATCAGCTGCACTGGCTGGAAACACTCCTTTATCAGCACAGAGCCTGTTTCTTTTGTGCGGGCAGTGAGGGTCCCCGAAAAGGCTGCTGCTCCTGCGTTAATTACTGTTGGGAACCAACTCTTAGACCATGCAATTATTTCAGTGCTTCTGAAGGCTTGCCTGTTATTGTGGCTGGATTATCTTGGCATTAAATTGCTGTCCCATCAGCCCACCAATCCTCCAAAGAGATTGTGCTTGAGACTCAAGAAGTGATAAGCAAATAAGTGACTTTCTGTGAGTGTACACGAGCTGCCTGCATCCAGGCTCCCGAGGAACAATAACATCGGAGTGCTCTGTGTGTTCATCCCTTCAACGGCAATGGGGTAACTTGGTGCCTGCAACCACCAGGACAAATGCAACGCATGGGAGGCCTGCCCCGGGGAGGCCTTAGAAGTTAAGCTCTTGAGGTCATTCAGAGCTGATGGTTTTTCTGATTTGGGAATTAGAAAGCTAAGAGACACAGAAGAGAGAGAGAGAGAGAGTGAAAACTAAATGTGTTCCCTGATTCAGTGCTGGGGAAGGGAATTCGTAAGAAGTAAAATCTGAAGGATCAAGAGAGAAGCATGCTGGGCTTCTCTCTTGATGGCTCATGCCTGTAATCCCAGCACTTTGGGAGGCCGAGGTGGGAGGAGTTCTTGAGAGCAGGAGTTTACAACCAGCCTGGGCAACATGGTGAGATCCTGTCTCTACAAAAAATAAAAAAATTAGCTGGGCATGGTGGTATGTGACTATGGTCAGGAGGCTGAAGTAGGAGGATTGCTTGAGCTGGGATCATGCCACTGCACTCCAGCCTGGGTGACAGAGTGAGACCCTGTCTTGAGAGAGAGAGAGAGAGAGAGAGAGAGAGAGAGAGAGAGAGAGAGAACAGGAACATTGTGAAACTACGAAGGATAGGGTATTTTTTTTCCCTTTCTTTTTTTCAGTATTTCCTAATGATTTGGCAGTAACATGAACTATTTGTCTGGTTAAAAAAAAAAAATGATTAAAATGAAATCTCTCTTGTGTCACCTTACATCCCTATCATCCTTACCAACCACTCTTCCCTTTTCCACTCTCTCGGGGCCCTGGGGAGGGGCCCTTCATCTTCACGGCTGGTGCCTCATAGTCACAAGGGGGCTGAAGAGTCCCCTCACCATAACTGAGTCACACAGAGAAAAGAAATGGGGGAGAACCCATAGGTTTCCCTGTTTCCTGGAGTTCTCTCCCAGAAGCTTCCTGGCAACTGTCCAGTTTATACCCTTAGGTCCCTTGACCGCCCCAGGAGTACAGGAAGCCAGGGCAGTGAGGGCCCAACAAAGGGGACCGGTCTGAAAGGTGGATGTTCACAGTGTCCACACGCGGCTGCTGAGCATGGAGTCTGGAGATAAGGGTTGACTGCAGTTGACACAACAAGTGTTGGCCGCTACCTTCACTATTCCCTCATTTAGAGCCCCCCAAACCCAGGTTCCCCCCTCCAGTGTGGACTCAGCCCTCCCTCCTGTGCCCACATTCACATGGAACCTCCATCCCTCAGCTTCTGGCGCCCAAGGCAAAGGCCTGAGGAGCACAGCCATTCCACGTGACTCTGATACTTATATTATGCTGATTGTGTAGCTTTGTGTTTTTTTTTTTTTTTTTTGGACAGGGTCTTGCTCTGTTGCCCAGGCTGAAGTGCAGTGGTGCAATCATGGCTCACTGGAGACTCGAGCTCCTGTCTCAAATGATCCTCACACCTCAGTCTCCTGAGTAGCTGGGACTTCAGGCGTGCACCACCACACTCAGCTAATTTTTGTATTTTGTTGTAGAGAGTGGATTTCACCCTGTTGTCCAGGCTGGTCTTGAACTTCTGGCCTCATTTATCCATCTGCCTTGACCTCCCAGAATGCTGGGATGACAGGCATGAGCCACTGTGCCTGGCCAATTGTATGGTTTTTGATGAGCCCACACAAGACTCTTCAGAAGACCTTTGGGTTTTAGATGAGATTCCTTAAATTCTGTTTTTCTAATGTAAACCCCTCCCAGATTAATGAACATTCAAAACTACTTCCTCAGGGAGTTTATGGCTTTCCAAGAACTTTGGGAAAAAGAGGAAGAGTTGCCACTGTTTTGATTGACCAAGAAGCACTGTCTTCTGCAGTTGACCGTCCCGACAGGCCATCCTCATCCCTGTGGGCTCAGGCTTATGCTCAGATGCCTGGCATCCCACCATTGGCAGCTGCCTGCCCTCAACACTGCCCTGGCTGGATTTCCGCTTTAGAAGCAAATGCAGCATCTGCAGGAACGGGAAGGAAAGTAACACAAATGACTCTGACATATCTCACAGTGACCTCAGGGACGCTTCATTCCTGGTGGGGTCAATGGACAGAGAATCTTGGATGCAGAGGAAGGATCACTAGAGTCACAGCTGATGTTGGGTTTGGATTCTACAAACAGCACAGAGGGAGAAACTGAGATGGTCAAAATAACTGAATAAAACTGAATAAACCCAACAGAAGAGTCATCCTTCTCAGGTGGATGCACAGCTGCTAATGTTTGTTGTAGGCGCAGGTTGAGGGCACATGCTGTATGAAAAATACAAATCTTTAAATATTAGAATAACACAATACAGAGAATGATGCTACCAGCAGGAGAGGCCCCAGAAACTGCAGCCAAATGTAGATGTCTCATCCCACTCCCCAGGGCAGAAGACTGAGCATTAATGAAATTATGTATTTCTTGTTCTAAGTTCTCTCTCCAGTTGAGCCATAAGTACTTAAGTTATATTTGGTTGAGAGTAACGTTGTTCCATTGGATGGTGTAGTAGTCTGTTCTCCTGCTACTATAAAGATACTATCCAATATTGGGTAATTTATAAACAAAGGAGGTGTAATTGACTTGCAGTTCTTCATGGCTGAGGAGGCCACAGGAAACTAAAAATCATGGAAGAAGGGGAAGCAGGCACATCTTACATGGCAGCAGGTGAGAGAGAGAGAGAGAAAGAGAGAGAGTAAACGCATGAAGGAGGAACTGTCAAACACTTGTAAAACCATCAGATCTTGTGAGAACTCACTCAGTCTCACAAGAACAGCATGGGGGAAACCGCCCCTGTGATCATATAATCTCCCACCAGGTCTCTCCCGCAACTCCTGGGGATTACAATTCAAGATGAGATTTGGGTGGGGACACAAAGCCTAACCATGTCAGATGGATTGGGGAAGAATTTTAACGGAAACCAACCAAGCAACCAACAAACAGAGCAGGAGCTGTGAGTGGGAGGCGGAGGACCCTCACTCCGATTTACTAAAATCATAGAACAGCAGATCCAAAGAAGGCATCAGGGTCCTTTTGCTCAGTCCTGCCGCCCCCACCTTGACCTGAGATTCTATCCCCAACAGCCCTTTCCAGAGCATGAAGATTTTGCAAAGTGGAGAGAATGATACAAAATCACTTGATGATAAATACTGGAGGTGGCTGAAATAACTCTTGTGTATTCTTTGTTTTTAAGGAGCTGCTTTAGGATGAAAGATGAGGCTTGCTTTTTCTTTCTCCTAGAAGTCAGCATTTTACATGATTCTGGGAGGGAAGAAAGGAGACAGGAACCAAGGAGCCTGAGTGGGGATTTGCCTACCGCTGGTAAGGCCCTGCCTCCACTCTGAGCTGTTGCCAGGCCATGAGCGAGCCTGCTGTGCTTATGCAACACGTTGAAAGGTGTTTGGTTTCTCATCTGCACCCGTTCATCCCATCTCACCTGGACCCTTTCTCATCCCAGGGGCTGGCCATATGCTGTGTTTTGACTCAGGCCAGGAACGTTGCAGCAGAGAGAAAGGAGTTTCTTTGATTTTTAAAATTTGGGGAAGGAACAGTGAATCGTCAGAGCACTAGAAAAATGTTTATTAGGAGCCACAATTCCTGCCTCAAAAAAATAGAAAAGAATTTATTCTGTTGGAGGTAACAGTAAAATAGGACAGTGAGAAGAATTGGGAGAATATGATGAGCATGACTGAGAGGCACGGGTTCTAAAGGACCCCAGGAAAAGGGTGCAAATGCCTCCCCTTGCCTTGTTTATTCCTAGGGCAGCGAGGCTCCCGTAAGGAAGGCTTTTCAGAGGGAGTGTTGGAAGGAGTCCTAAGGGAGTCTTCCTCACCCAGGAAGTCTTCCTCACTGGGTGAGCCCCAACCTGCTGGACCTGAACAGAATTCGCCCAACAGGGGATCCTGATTGACTGAGGTCTGCTAATTCCAATTCATCTACGCCAAATTCTCCCAGAATGTCATCATCATCACTGAATCCCTTTCCACCGACACAACGCCTGGAAGAACATAAACACTGGGAGGATAAATATCAATGAAATAATAATAAAACAAACTTTCTTTGGTGGCCAGAGGGAAAGAGAATGCCTACCCATTTCCCCCCAACCCCGCCACCCCTTGCAGGATTTCTTTTAGAAAACTAGTATTTGTAAATTATTTTCCTACCTATTGGAGATGTGTGCCAACCTTTTTAAAGGCCAAGTGAGCCTCTTTGTTTAACTACTCTAGGCATGAGTCTTGGAGGGGTTGTGGTCATCTTTTTGGGATCTGAACATTCATTCACAGCTGTCACCTTGTGTCCTTGTGTCTGAGGGTATTGACCTAGGTGCATGGCTGCCAGAAGTAACTTCCTGCTTGTCACAAAAATGCAATCTCCTGCCTGCCCCTGATTCTCCCCAGTCCTGGCTTTGGATAAAGACAATTAATATGAATGTGATGAATTGCATCTTTCTGGCTATATAAAAAAGGGAGATTTATTTCCATTTTTGACTCTAAAACTTTGAGTTTGTTTGTTAACACAGCAAAACAATTCTTTCTGATCAAATCATCTACACACAGGTGCATGCAGGTATCTTACAAAAATGGAATAATGAACACTTAATCCTTTTTATCAGCTTTGTTTCCCAATGAAGTATCTCCTAGACACATTTTCTACTTACTTCTTGATTCATTCACATATTTATTTACAAAATATTATTGAACAAGATTATTATAGATGATGGTAAAATAACAGTAAATAAAGAAACCAATGACAATTCCAATTGATACAGGCAGTCATTTAAAAATGTATTCACCCAGACTCTTCTCATCTTGTTTGCAGATTGTCGTTGGAAACGCATTTTGCCCAACTTTTTTATTCTTAAGGGAAAAAGTATAGAAAGAAAGCTGCTCATTATTTGGATTCTTTCAGATACAAGTTTGACTTTGACATAGATTCATGTTCAGTTAATTCAAGAAATAAATTCATAAATAAAATACAGGATCAGACCAGTCTTCCTTGTCATGCTTTGAAGGAAATGTTTCCCATAAAGGTATGTACCTGATCTGTGATTAAAGAAATTGGTATTCCAATTTAGTTACCTGTTATTTTTTAAATGTAGTTGCTTTAGGGTTAATATAGAAGGTTAGGCTGGGTGCGGTGTCTCATGCCTGTGATCCCAGCACTTTGGGAGGCCGAGGTGGGCAGATCACGAGGTCAGGAGATCGAGATCATCCTGGCTAACATGGTGAAACCCTGTCTCTACTAAAAATACAAAAAGTTAGCCGGGCGTGCTGGCAGGTGCCTGTAGTCCCAGCTACTCAGGAGGCTGAGGCAGGAGAATGGTGTGAACCCGGGAGGTGGAGCTTGCAGTGAGCTGAGATCACGCCACTGCACTTCAGCCTGGGCGACAGAGCGAGACTCCGTCTTGAAAAAATATATACATATATGGTTAAAAAAATACCATTTTCTCAGTACCTTAAGGTTTTTGAAAGCCCAGGTAAAAGGGCACTGAATGCTTTAACTTAGCATTGCAAATAGATAATGGAAACAGAAGGGTGAGGTCTGATTATTTAATAGAACTGATAAATTCTGAGCAACTTTTTACTCCTCTATCTCAAAGGAGGTGGGTTTTTCTGTGGTTTTTTCTTTAGTTTTGTTGTTTCTGATTTTTTAATCTAAGGAAAGAATTTAGTCAGCTGAGAGCAGGCATTAAGAAATGCAATAAATTTTTTTTTTTTTTTTTTTTTTTTTTTTTTTTTTTTTTTTTTTTTGAGACAGAGTCTCACTCTGCTATCCAGGCTGTAGTGTAGCGATGTGATCTCGGCTTATTGCAACCTCCCCCTCCCAGATTCAAGCAAATCGCCTGCCTGAGCCTCCTGAGTAGCTGGAATTACAGGCTTGCACCACCATGCCTGGCTAATTTTTGCATTTTTAGTAGAGATGGGGTTTCACCATGTTGGCCAGGCTGGTCTTGAACTCCTGACCTCAGGTGATCTGCCTGCCTCAGATTTCAGGCATGAGCCACCGTGCCTGGCCTGCAATCAAATGCTTTATGGCTGCAATGAAGCAGGTGATGGGTGATAGGACACGTATCTTGGTCTGTAAAGTTTCAAGGAAAAAATAATAACAACAGGTAGGATTGCCCTAAAAGGATTGTGTAGCCCTGGTGTTCTTTCACATTCTTTTTTGTGGTTTGACTTATCCAGGAACCTACGCATATTTGGGAACCTAGCATTCATTACAGACAAGGTCACTTATAAATGGCTTCACATTTAGACTCTTGACGATCTCCAAGTGACCTTGTATATACAGAGTATTGAGGAAAACTCTCCACAGAACATAAAGCTACTTTCTTATGACCGGAGCATATCCACATAAGGTAATATTTTAGATAGATCTATAATAATGCATAACAGTACTGTATCATAGTGTAACCACCCAAGGGGTCCACCTTGCCTAGACAGAGCTGATTCATCAAGACAGGGGAATTACAATAGAGAAAGAGTAATTCATGCAGAGCCAGCTGTGTGGAGACCTAAGTTGTATTATTGCTCAGATCAGTATTACTCCCCAGGTATTCAGGGAGTAGAGTTTTTAAGGATAACTTGGTGGGTGGGGGGAAGCCAGTGAGCCAGGAGTGCTGATTGGTCAGGGATGAAATCACAGTGAGCCAGGAGTGCTGATTGGTCAGGGATGAAATCACAGTGAGCCAGGAGTGCTGACTGGTCAGGGATGAAATCACAATGAGCCAGGAGTGCTGATTGGTCAGGGATGAAATCACAGGGAGTCGGAGCTGTCTTCTTGGGCTGAGTCAGTTCCTGGGTGGGGGTCACAAGATCAGATGAGCCAGTTTATCAATCTGGGTGGTGCCAGCTGATCCATCAAGTGCAGGGTCTGCAAAATGTCTCAAGCACCGACCTTAGGGGCAGTTTAGGGAGGGTCCGAATCTTGTAGCCTCCAGCTGCATGATTCCTAAACCATAATTTCTAATCTTGTGGCTAATGTGAGTCCTACAAAAGCAATCTAGTCCTCAGGCAAGAAGGAGGTCTGCTTTGAGAAAGGACTGTTAAGTCCTATAAATTAAGTTTCTCCCCAAGTTAGTTCAGCCTACGCCCAGGAATGAACAAGGACAGCTTGGAGGTTAGAAGCAAGATGGGGTCGGTTAAGTTAGATCTCTTTCACTGAGTCTGTCATAATTTTGCCAAGGCAGTTTCAATAGTATCATATTGTGAGTGTGTGTGTGTGTGTCTGTTAAAAAATCTGATTGAGCTCATCTTCAACCTTACAGGCCATGACATATTTGAACGTATGTGTAACTTAAATTCACACTAAGCAAATCTGCAGCTCTTACCTAATAAACATCACTAGGGAGTATTAATGTCTCACAGCGTCTCTATAAGCATTACCACCTCCCGCTTTGCTCATGTTGCTACCTGTTTCAGTTGAACGGGAGACTTCCCTAGCCTTGTTCTTTACTTCTCAGGAGGTCAAGGCTTGTCATGGTCCAGGAAAGAAACAATCCTTCTATTGTGCTATCCTGACTTTATTTACCAACGTCTCCAACCTCTTGCAGGTAGCAAGTTGCATCTCTTCTACACTGGGACCTGCAACTCGGCAGCCTTGCATGTATTCTTTCTGGCAGAAGTTGCTGGTCAAATGGAATCACCTCTGTTGGTTTGTGGACAAGATACAGCCAATGACCATGCTTTATTTGAGGCACATGTGGCAAGTGTTTTTAATGGGAGATTTTCCATTAATGTATGAGTTTTTGTGTTAATGAAGAATCTAAATATTGGGATTATCTGGACTATATCGCAGGCTGTCAACACTAAGCTACAGTTACTGCATGAACAGGCTACTTCACTTATTTATGTTGCCAGGCTGGGTTGCTGTGGACATTAGAGGTTGTCATTCTTGCTAACAACAGTATGCTAAGTTGTTACAAAATTACACAACAGTAGCATTAGTGATAAATCTGCTAAGAGTCTAGAGTCCTTTGGCATGCCAAAGAAATATGGTTGAGGGGCCTGGCATGGTGGCTCATGCCTGTAATCTTAGCACTTTGGGAGGCTGAGGTGGTGGAATCATGAGGTCAAGAGATCGAGAACATCCTGGCCAATATGATGAAACTCTGTCTCTACTAAAAATACAAAAATTAGCCGAGTGTGGTGGCGTGCACCTGTAGTCCCAGCTACTCGGGAGGCTGAGGAAGGAGAATCACTTGAACCCAGGAGGCAGAGGTTGCAGTGAGCTGAGACCACACCACTGCACTCCAGCCTGGGTGATAGAATGAGACTGCATCTCAAAAAAAAAAAAAAAAAGGAAAAAGAAAAGAAATATGGTTGAGGATATTTGGAGTAGTTCAATATGTTCTTTTTTAAAAAGCTTTTTATTAATACTTAAAAATAACGATAGATTTACAGGAAGTTGCAAAGTGGTAGAAAGAGGTCCTGTGTACCCATTACTCTGGTTCCCAGGGGGTTCCATCTTCCGGAATGATAGTATGATATCAATGCAAGGAAACTGGCATTGATGCAACGTGTGTGTGAAGTTCAGTCATTTTATCTGTAAACCAGAAAGTGTCTGAGACTGGTGTTAATCAGTTTAGAAGTTTATTTTGCCAAGGTTGAGGATATACCCGTGACAGCCTCAGGAGGTCCTGAGAACATGTGTCCAAGGTGGTTGGGCTACAGCTTTTGGTTTTAAATATTTTAGGGAGACGCAAGACATCAACCAATATGTGTAAGATGTACATCAGTTCCCACCAAAAATTCAGGACAGCTCAAAGTGGGAGGCGGCGGTGTTCCAGGTCATAAGTGGATTCAAAGATTTTCTGACTGGTAGTTGGTTGAAATTGTTTATCTAAAGACCTGGAATCGATAGAAAGGAACATCTGGGTTCAGATAAGGGGTTGTGGAGGCCAAGGTTCTTGTGGTGTAGATGCTGCCTCCAGGTAGCAGGCTTCAGAGAGAGCAGATTTAAAAGTTTATTATCAGACTTACAAAGGTACCAGAATCTTAGCTGATTCTCTCCTGGATCAGGAAAAAGTCCTGGAAAGGGAAGGGGATTCTCTACAAAATGTAGATTTTTTCCCGCAAGAGACAGCTTTGCAGGGCCATTTCAAAATATGTCAAATAAATCTATTTTGGGGTGCAATATTTTGCTTTCTTTTAGGGCTTGCTATCTGTCATGTGGGTATTTTATTGCCACAAAGAGTCTGCTTTGTCAGTCTGAAGGTGTGTTTTAAAGTTAATGCCAATCAGCTGTGCCTGAATTCCAAAGGGAGGAGGGTTTAGTGAGGTGAGTCTGACCCCCTAATTCCCATCATGGCCTGAATTAGTGTTTCAAAAATTTGGTTGAGCTCATTCTGAATCTTGGTGGCCATGGCATATTTGAAAGTATGTATAACTTAACTTCATACTAAGCAAATCAGCAGCACTTAACTCACAAACATCAATATGCAATATTAAGATTAACTTGGGAACATTAAGAAATATTAATATTGATGTTAACTTAGGAACAAGGGTTGACTTAGGAACACCCTTGGCTGAGAGAAGGGATTTAGTCAATTGCTTGAGGGGCCTTCGCATTTTAATTATGGCTTACATTCCCTGCATGTGAGTTCATGTAACCAGCACCACATCCAGGACACAGCACTGAATCACGCACACAAAGCTGTCCTCACATCTTTCCTGCTCCCCATCGTTCTGGACTCCTGGCAGCCACTCACCTGTCCCTCTCTATGCTTTCAAGAACGTTGTATCCGTGAATCACTCAGGGTGTGACCTTCGGGGACTGGCTGTTTTCACTCAGCCTAATGCCTTTGAGATCCATCCAAGCTGTTGTGCCAAGAGTTCCATCCTTTTCATCGCTAAGTCGAATTTCATGGAGGGGGTACCACAGTTTGCGTAACTACTCATCTGTTGAAGAACACCTGGGCTGCTCCAGTTTGTAGAAACATTACCCAGCCTGCCGTCGTAGTCAGGCGTCATGCAGTGACAGAAACCAGCCTAGTGAAGAAACACCAGTTGGCCGGGCGCGGTGGCTCACGCCTGTAATCCCAGTACTTCGGGAGGCCGAGGTGGGCAGATCACGAGGTCAGGAGTTCGAGACCAGCCTGGCCAACATGGTGAAACCCTGTCTCCACTAAAAATACAAAAATTAGCTGGGTGTGGTGGTATGCACCTGTAATCCCAGCTACACAGGAAGCTGAGGCAGGAGAATCACTTGAGCCTGGGAGGTGGAGGTTGCAGTGAGCCAAGATCACACCACTACACTCCAGCCTGGGCGACAGAGCAAGACTCTGGCTCAAAAAAAGAAAGAAGAGAAAAACACCAATCATCAGTCAACAAACAGACCCCTTCAGTTCCCACCCATCTGCATGTGCAGCACAGAAACAAGAGATTGCATCCCAGGTTTAGCAACAAAGTAGAGAAAAAACATTAACTAAAACCATATTAAGCTACACAAAAACCTGTGCACAATTGCTCACAGAAGCTTTATGTGTAAAACCCCAAGCTGGAAATAGTCCAGTGTCTCCCAGGCCTTTCTGTGAATAATAAAGAGGATGGAAGATTTGAATTTGTACAAAAAGCACCTTCCTAATGCTGCTTTCTGCTCTCTGAAATGACGTACAGGAGCCCAGTTAGAACACGAGGGGATTTTCCAGGTCCCGGGAGGCATTCGCGGCTACATCGAGCACTGAACTATGACTTTCTATCTGAAGGCCATTCTCCACCGATGCCCTATTTTCATCTGCTTGTTGTTTCCAGTGGGCAGGCGGGACAAACCCCCATTAGCTTTGTAAATTCCACTGGACTCCTTCAGCCAGTGGCTTGGTTCCAGATAATGGGGATCACAGAGCTTTTCCAGCAAATGTAAACACATGCAGAGGACACAAAGCACTGGATTTGTGGAGCAGACATTATCAACAGAGGGAGGGTCACACACAACCACATCAGTAGCTGTGCGTCTGAAAATTGTAGTAAGCTGGCCACTCCTGAAATCCCTTTTAATATTTTACATGTACAGAAAACACTGCCATGTTCTTGTTGGAATCCAATGGTGATGAGTCATAAATCACTTTAGCTCTGAACTCACTTCGGTGCAGAGCCTGTTGTCATAGGGTGCTAATACATTTTTACTCATTCAGATCCTCCCAACATCCCAAGCAGGTGGGTGATATTATTACTCCTGCTTTGCAGATGAGGACAGGGAGTCACAGAGTGGTCAATAACTTGCAGAGGGTCACACGGCCAGTGAGTAGGAAAGCAGGAATGAATGAAGCAGGCTGCAGAGGGTCACATGGCCAGCAAGCGGGAAAGCAGGAATGAATGAAGCAGGCTTCATTAACATGCACCGTCACTCCCAATGTGCACCAGGATGCCATCCTCAGAACCAGTGCAAGGACAGGTGAGCACAGCTATTGCACATGAAATGTGACATAGTTAAGGAACTAGCCTGATGCTGGGTGACATCTTCCTGTTGTCAGCCACTGGGTGCATTTATTTTCTATTGAGGGACTGATATTTCCTGGAATTCCAGTCCAACCTCCCTGGTTTTGCTGAATGTGATACGCCAAAGCAAAAAGCAAATAAGAGATCCAAGACGCATTTTGATGTGGTCAAGTAATTCCAAGAAATGTTGACTCACTGGCTCTCCTGGGACCTTATGCTTCTTGCCAACTTCAAGCCTCCTTCATTTCCTTGATAAGGAAATTTTCTGGGATAAAGAATTGTCTTAAAAACATAACCTTTCTGCCAGGTGTGGTGGCTCATGCCTGCAATCCCAGCACTTTGGGAGGCTGAGGCGGGTGGATCACGAGGTCAGGAGATTGAACCATCCTGGCTTAACACAGTGAAAACCCATCTCCACTAAAAATACAAAAATAAGCTGGGCGTGGTGGCGGGCGCCTGTAGTCCCAGCTACTAGGGAGGCCGAGGCAGGAGAACAGCGTGAACCTGGGAGGCAGAGGTTGCAGTGAGCTGAAATTGCACTACTGCTCTCCAGCCTGGGTGACAGAGAGAGACTCTGTCTCAAACAAACAAACAAACAAACAAAAAAACAAAAAACAAACAAACAAAAAACATAACCTTTCCATTTTGATGGAGTGCTGGTTTGTTGAAGAGGTGATGTCACTATGCTGGTGAGGGTTGGCAGAGAGAGGAGTGCCTGGAAGGAAATTGGGGAGTGAGCTAGCCGGAGACGCATATAGAGAAGCCAGGGCTTAAGCTTGATGTGCCTAGAACACCCAGGACTCTTCTGTGCCCCACCACAGAGACTGAGCAAGACCTCAGAAGGGCCTCTCTTGCTATCTGACGTGCCTGCTCCCCCTTTGCCTGAGCCAGACCTCAGAAGGGCCTCTCTTGCTATCTGACGTGCCTGCTCCCCCTTTGCCTGAGCCAGACCTCAGAAGGGCCTCTCTCGCTATCTGACGTGCCTGCTCCCCCTTTGCCTTCCACCACGATTAGGAGCTTCCTTAAGTCTTCACCAGAAGCAGATGCTGTTGCCAGGTTTATACAGCCTAGAGGACTGTGAGACAAATAAACCTCATTTCTTGATCATTTTTTTATTTCAAAAGACCTCAGAAGGGTCCCTATGTGGGATTCTTTGGGGTCTGGAATAGATACAGGAACCCGCTCAACCTGGATCCAAGTGAACATAAGAAAAGGGCTGCTACATACAGTTGTGAAGGTTGTGCACTGCACAAGAGTTCTCAGCTCAAGGGGTAAGTGGAAATGAAATCTAGCTTGTGTTCTAGTTGCCAAACCAAGGACCCAGGCTTAAGCTGTA
Organism: Macaca fascicularis; assembly: GCF_037993035.2. NCBI lineage: Eukaryota > Metazoa > Chordata > Mammalia > Primates > Cercopithecidae > Macaca > Macaca fascicularis. The sequence goes on along the minus strand of NC_088385.1, from coordinate 135,208,362 downwards.
GCTTTGCTGTCACCAACCTCTCTCCCACCTTGACACATCTGCTGCTTGGGAAGCGCAGTGATTTCTTGGATTGGTAAATCTGAGGAAGTAAAATGAAGGTGCTAGGCTCAGTTCCATCCTTCCTCATGGAATCTGCTGTGCACAGAGGGCTTGTGCCCTGCTCTGCTTTGGCAGGTGCACATCTCACCTGGGCTCACTTGGTCCAGCCTGCCTGACTCCAGCGTTTCCTATTAGCCTGTCCATTTGCCTAATCTGCTCCAACCAACTACTCCACCATGGCCTCTGCATTATTGTCCTATCAATCACTGCTGTGACAAATGACCACCCACATAGCAGCTCAAAACAACTCAACTGTATGATCTCAAGGTTTTGGAGGTCAGAAGACTAAAGTCAGTCATCAGTGCTGTGCTCCTTCTGGAGGCTCCAGGGGAGAATTCATTTCCTTGCCTCCTCCAGCTATTCAGGGCTGCCCACGTTCCTTGGCTCATGGCCCCTTCCTTTATCTTCAAAGCCAGCAATGTCTCACCTCTCCGTGCCTTTCTTCCACAGTTACATCCCCGCCCCCACATCCTCTGCTTCTTCTCTCACTTGAGGACACTGGGATTACACTGGATGCCCCTGGAGCACTTTCCCACAGCTGATCAGCAACCCTCCTTGGAACTCCAATTCCCCTTTTCCATGTGACTTAACATACTCACAGGTTTCAGGGATTAGGGTGTGAGTATTTTTACAGGGGGTGCATCTTTAGCATTTTTCTACCTACTTGAGGCTTTATTAGTAATTAAGGCAATATTTTCCTCTCATCTTTAATCTTTTGTATATTTCAACTTGTTCAGAACCCAGACTAAGAAGGATAGGAAGGAAGGAAGGAAGGAAGGAAAGAAGGAAGGAAAGAAGGAAGGAGGGAAGGAGGGCAGGAAGGAAGGAAAGGAGGAAAGAAGAAAGGAAGGAAAAAAAGACAGAGAAAGAAAAAGAAAGAAAATAAGGAAAGAAAGAAAGAAATCTGTTACTTAGTAGGGCACATCTTAGAGGCCCCTAACAAAGATGGCAGCCAGACTCTGATGGACTCCAAATTTCAGATGAAGGAATCTGAGCTCCTTTACTCTCTGGATTCCCCTACACTGTTTTACACAAAATAAAAGCTTCATCAATATTTGTAATAGTTAACGGTGATGGCAAAGTCTTACAGGCGAGCGTCCCAAAATGCAGAGCTGCTGAAAGAACCAAGGACAGAACTCAGGGAGCTCAAAAATCCACTGAATATGTCTCCTTGTTAACAAGATGCTGCCAAAGTCTAAATCTGGAATCTTGCAAAGGGAAGGAGAGAGAGAGACAGAGAGAGAGAGCGACAGACAGAGAGTTGTCTAATTAAATGAACAAACATGCGTTGCGTTCTACTGGAGACAATGGCATGCAACAGACAAACACAATATGATGCCAATCATGGTTTATTTCCCCAAAGCAGGGCTTTGTTTTTAGCACTTGTCAAAAATAGATTCCCATTTACGAGTACTTTGCTGTCAATAAAAATCCATTTTCAGCACGAAGTTTCCTCTGTCCCAGCTCAACATGTGGATTCGGAAGAGAAAAGAATGTTCTACTTAAAAATAGCAGCGCCTTCCTCTGTTTTTCTCTTTTCTTATTCCTGCCCTCCCTCGTGTTCTGTTTCCAGTCATATTATCTCCCTGGGCTTTTCTGTGAGCGAACCTATTTTCCTGGGGTGAGGAGGGAGCTCCTTTCATGGGACTGAAGAGCTTCCAGAATCCACAGAAGGTGCTGTCAGTAATGAAGCAAAAATGTTATGGACACTGCAGGAAGCAAGAAAGCCCAACATAACAGTAATGCGCAGAACTCACGGGTCTCCAAGTGGGACAAACCCACCAGAAATGTCCCGTGCCAAGAACAGAAGCAAGGAAAGGTGCGCTGTGAAGGAAAGAAAGAGAAAAGCACTTTCCGTTCTCCAACAACAGAAGTGACACTACACTTTTCAGATTCACAAGTTTCCAGATGTGTTCAAAGGCAACACTGGATCCCAGAGTTCGGTCTGCCTCAAAGGTGATGCAAAGCAGGTGGAACTGCCTTCTCTTTTCAGGTCTTGTGTGCTGGCCTGGAGCGTCGCAATGTTTGTCCTTTCTGGCCGAGTGCAGTGGCTCACGCCTGTATCCCAGCACTTTGGGAGGCTGAGGCGGGTGGATCACGAGGTCAGGAGATCGAGACCGTCCTGGCTAACAAGGTGAAACCCTGTCTCTACTAAAAATACAAAAAATTAGCTGGTTGTGGTGGTGGGCATCTGTAGTCCCAGTTACTCAGGAGGCTGAGGCAGGAGAATTGTTTGAACCCGGGAGGCGGAGCTTGCAGTGAGCCAAGATCGTGTCACTGCACTCCAGCCTGGGTGACAGAGCGAGACTCTGTCTCAAAAAAAAAGAATGCTTGTCCATTCCTTAGCATGTCCTATGCAGAACATTAAATAATGGGTCAATGATTCAAATTCTGAAGTTAGCATTTGTAACCCTGATGTGGTCGCATCAATTTTTGCTGAGCTCTTGGCCGCATTGTGTGTTATGTGACTGGCCGTCCGATGAGATGCAGACTCTCTGTGGTTTCTTGAATCTGGGGAATTGCTTAGAATAGTTTTTCACTTGTCTGTAATAATGGGCTTTAAAAATTAGTCTATATTATTTCCATATTTTAAGGAGTTTATATGCAAAAAAATAAGCAAACAAAGAATTGCAGAGCAATATGATACATGTCTTTTACCAGGGGATTAAAAGAACTGCATATTCATTGGGGTTCTTGCTTTCAAGAAATGAGAATTGCAAATTAACATGAATATAAGAGTCTCTATTAGCTCTCATAGTGGTTTTAGCCCCTCAACATTCTTGACTCTGCTCTTATTTTTGTGAGTTCCTTTCCTGCTCAGTCTCTCCCCTTGAGATTACCCAGAAAGTCTTTAGGGCTACAGCATCAGCAAGTCCAGAGTGAGAATTTTTTTCTCACTTCTTATTAGTTCTGCAAAAGTCTTGAAACTGAGTTTCATTGGCTATGACTGAGACATGGGCCTGAACCAATTACTGAGGCTGCAAAGTGAATTGTTCTCACGGGTCACACAGGCTTCACACTCCCACTCCTGAAGCCAGACGGTAGGTGGGGTATGGTGGGCGGGGGTCAGGTCCATCCTCACTGTATATACTGAGGAATGTGTACTTGGACAGACGGCACAGCACACAAACAAATATAGAAGCAGACATAAAGCAGATGCTCCATAAACGCTAACACAATAGTCTCTGCTCTCAGGAACTTCAAAGCTCTTAAGGAAGCTAGCAAAAATGCAGGCCTCTTTGTGATGAGAAGTGTACCGAGCACTGAAGGAGAGGGTGAAGAATGCTAGTGTATGTTTCAGTTAGGATGATTTCAAAAGCAGGTACGAAATATTCTCTTCCAAGTAACTTGTCCAATGGGGTTGCTACGGTTTCAACAATAAGAGGCGTGGAGGAAGGCAGTCAAGAGTCTGCTTGAGGACCGAGCAGAGGCATTGAAGACCTAGAATATCTCCCTTCATTTGCTCAATCATTCTTGTCATATCATCCTTTTATCCTTAGACATTTGTCTTCATGGTTGCAATACAGCCGCTACAGCCCCGATCATCATGCCTTCATAAAGTACTAACCAAAGACAGGAAGACCAGGGAATGGGTAAGAGGCCTCCCAATACATCTCAATTTATATCATGGAGAACAAAATAACTTTTCTCAGAAGCAGTAGAAAGGTATCCTTTAATAATTTTTTGGGCAGAACTGGGTCTGTGGACACCAATACTTATAGAAATGGCTGGGAGATGTGCATCTGACATCTTCAGTTTTGATAACAGATGGTGGCCTTCCTCATAGAGAAAAATAAATGGTGGAAAGGCTGGGGGAACATTCTAAGGACATGAAGAAGGGAATAAATTCAGAAAAGGAAGAGTGTCATCCTGTGTTGATTTGAGGGCTGGTTATTCATGGATACTCAGGAGAGTCATAGGGACGTTCCAAGAGGGGAAAAACTAGAAGAAGGAGATCTGGGGGTACAAGTATCCCTAAAGGAAGATTAAACTTTGGAAGTAACAACAGAAGAACACTGGAATGAGGGAGATACATTTGGAGAAGACAAATGGAGCAAAATTATCCTAGACTTGAACACCTGGAATCTGGAGATTTCAATGTTTTTGGCCAGAGGCAGTGGCCTCCATATGGAATCAGACCCCATAAGGAAACTGGAGCTCAAGTGTGTTTTTCTTGTGAGTTTTGTGGGGGACCATATACCATTTCCAGCATTTAAATATTGAGAGTCACCTCACATGCTTCTCTTGGAAAACTGGAAGATCTGGCAAGTCTGAGCTCATGCCCTTCACAGCAGCAGTTGACTGACACTAGACAGTAGCTGCCACCCATTGAAATGAGCCTGCCCACTCCCATTCCTCAGGATGCTCCCGCATCCAGCTTCCTTCACCTAGAGTCCCTGCCTGGCCTCTGGAGGCACGTGGGTTGTGGCCCCAGGTTAGGCAAAGGGGCAGCTGTTGACCCTCTGCAGGTGAATTTCCAGGAGGAGACAGAACTTCAGGTTGATTTTTGGTCACACCTGCTGGAACCGACATGGGGCCAGAAAATCGAGGAGTCAGGGACCTGTGGTCATCGTCCCTCCCTGTCGCCTGCGCGGGTATAGTTGCTGTCCCCGCAGGAGTCTACAGGTTTTGCTGTGTTTAACTCAGAAGCCAATCAAAGCCGTGAGGGTTATCCTTAGCTCCCCGTTTCTTTCTTTTATAATATAAATCTGCTCATTTTAAATCCTTTAGTTGAGCATCAGGAAGGCATTAACAGGCATCCCCTAGTGACTCTCAGACAACAGCAGTTTCATCCAAATCTTCCAGCCATTGGCTCCTGGATGTGCCTCCGTGGCTGTTCTGAGGAGCTGAAAATCTCTTAGGGAATTTAGCAAAAATGCAGACCTTAGAATATTTTTTGACTTGTCTTTAATAATGAGGTTTAAAGGTCAGCCTATATTATTTCCAAATTTTAAGGAGTATACGTGCAAAAAACACTTAATCAAACAATCACAAAAGCAACGTGATACATGTCTTTTGGGGGGATTAAAAGAAATATGTATTAGTTGGGGTTCTTGTGTCAAGAAATGGGAGGCATGGGCATGGGCAAGAAATGGGAGGCATGGCCAGTGGCTCACACCTGTAATCCCAACATTTTGGGAGGCTGAGGCGGGCCTATTGCTTGAGTCCAGAAGTTCAAGACCTGCTTGGACAACATGGTAAAACCCAATCTCTATCAACAAATACAAAAATGAGCTGAGTGTGGTGGTATGTGCCTGTGGTCCCAACAACTCAGGAGGCTGAGGCAGGAGGATTGCTTGAGCCCAGGAAGCAGAGGTTACAATGAGTCAAGATGGTGCCACTGCACTCCAGCCTGGGTGACCATGTCTCAAAGAAACAAAAAAGAAAGAAAGAAAAAGAAAAGAAAAAAGCAATAGAGAAAGAAAAGAAATAGGAACTGTAGGTTATATTGTTAAGAACATAATGGTTTTTATGAACTCTCAGACCTTATTAACTCTCACAACCCCTGTATTAAAGGCATTTCTGGGCTCTGAGACCTACGTCTTTCCAAAGTGTGTGTGGGACACATCTTCACCTTGTAGCACAGATCCACCAGAGAATGGCCTGTAAGGATTATAAGCTTTGATCCTGAAATGTATTTGCAAATTTTTTGCTGTGTTTACCAGCTATCTCTGTTTAATCGGGAGTCCCATCTTAATGCAATATGTAAGCATCTATAAAGCGAATGCACGTGGTAAACCCATATCTAAATTTGTTTCTAAGTCCTGATTCTTTACTCCTATCAACTCCTACAGATATTCTGAGCAAGGGCCTTTTTGTTGCATGCCCCAGTCCCTGTGAACACTGACATAGTCTGCATATCCTGAGTAATCCATTTTGAATTGGACTGGTATATACTCTATGCTCAATAAAAATAAGGTATTGTTATTGTTAACAGTAAATTCTTCATTATTTCACCGAACACATATTAATTAAACACTCACTCCATTACCAGGCCCTGTAAGCAAGAGGGGAGAGAAGACAATTTATTGAGTCTAAAGTTAACCATCCCAGATTTCATCACCCACATTTCATGGCTTAGTGAAGAATAAGGTAAATTCCCTTCTCCAAATCTTCTTCCATCTTAAGCATATAGCCTGAACATCTGGAACTTACATGTAATAGTTTCAATTGTGGAGTTACATGACGATGGATTCTCATTTTTTCTGTTTGGAATTGGAGATGAAGCAATCACCAGGCCGATTTACTTTGGCGAGAAAAAGAATTGACGAATTGACGCTATAGTATGCTGCCACCAGGTGGCAGTCAATGCCTTCATCTTAGAACTCGAACCGACCTCAGCATTACTAGTTCCAGTTTATAAGGAATATCAATAGTGTGAATATGTTATTAGTAATATTATGAATTGTAGGAATATTATACCGTGGTTTACCATATCATAGACTTTTTAGGCACATTATCCACGTTTAATCTTCACAACAGCTTTGCGACATAGTGTTATTTCCATTTTGCCAACAAAGAAGGGAATGTTCCTCGGTTGATTGAGCTGCTGGAGGCCACGGTTAAAACTACCAGACCCTCAATCCTGTCCTCTTTTTCTATTCCACTTAGAGTTTTCAGAGTGCTCTTAATTTTCAACATTTTATTTAACAGAACTTTTTAATTTAAGTAATTGAACTTAATATCAGAAAGCTGTATGTTTAAGAGTATATATATATATATATATATATTTCCATTTGACACCAGCCTGGGCAACATAGTGAGACCCTCACCTCTACCAAAAAAAAAAAAAAATTAAAAATTAGCTGGGCGTAGTGGTGGGGGTCTGTGGTCCGAAGCACTTGGGAGGCTGGAGCAGGAGGATCACTTGAGCCTGGGAGTCGAGGATTCAGCGCGAACCATGATTGCACTCCAGCCTGGGTGACAGAGCAAGACTCTGTCTCAAAAAAAAAAAAAAAAAAAAATCACAGAATAAAGATATACCTTGTAGAGTTCAGCATTTATTATGGGTTTGATTGTACTCCATACAAGACGCTGAAGAATTAACCCTCAGTACATGTCAATGTGACTTTATTTGGAAATAGGGTCTATGCCAATGTTATGGGCTGAGTGTGACCTCCTAAAGTTTGTATGCTACAGCTCCTCATTTCTAAAGTGATGGTGGTAGGAAGTGGAGCCTTTGGAAGGTGGTCAGGTCGTGAGGGCGGAGCCAACATGACGGACGGGTATTAGTGCCCTAATGTGAAGACATATGAGAGACAGGATCTAGCTCTCCAGTGCGTGCAGACACAGGAAAGAAAGATCTGTCTGCAAACCAGGAAGTCTTAGGCTCTCCACTGCGTGCGGAAACAGGAAAGAAGGATCTGTCTGCAAACCAGGAAGTCTTAGGCTCTCCACTGCGTGCGGAAACAGGAAAGAAGGATCTGTCTGCAAACCAGGAAGTCTTGGTAGTTCTTACGAGGAACTGAGTCAGCCAGTACCCTGATCTTGGACTTCTAGCTTCCAGAACTGTGAGAAACGAGCATGTTTGTTTGACATTTATTCTAGCAGCCTGGACTGATGCAGCAGATGATCAAGTTAAAATAAGGTCACTAGGCTGGGCCCTAATCCAGTATGATTGGCATCCCTATCAAAAGGGAACATTTATTCACAGAGACCGACATGAACACAGGAGGAACACCCTGAGAAATTGGAGTTCTGCTGCCGCAAGCAAAGGGACCACGGAAGCCGGTAGAGAAGTCGGGAATCCTTCCTTCCCTAGCGCCTTCCTGCAGAGGCAGTGTGGCCCAACGGCCTTGAAACTGGATTTCCAGCCACCAGAATGGTGAGGTAAGGAACTTCTGTGGTTTCAAGGCCCCTGGTTTGTGGGGCTTTATTAGGCCAAGTCTGTTGATGACTCTATTTGGAAGGGCAAGTCTGTTGATGACTCTATTTCTAATTTTAGTGGTGCAGCCTTTAGAGATGATGCATTTCACATAATTACTATACCTGGGAGAAAATCATTCTTTGATTTTATGTTTGCTGCCTGCCAAAGGGACTAAAATATTCCCTTGAGAGATCAGCCATAAAATGTCCACCCTTTCTTCCCTCCTTCTCTTTCTTTCCCTTGTTGCTCCTTTCTTCCTTCCTTCTCTTCCTCCTTCCTTTCCTTATGTTACAGCCTCGCCAATGCACCTTTTCACCTTCTGCTTTGGCTCCAATGAGAGGAGAGATTTTTTTCCCTTTTCTTTTTTTTTTTTTTTTGTTTTGTTTTTTTTGTTTTTTGAGACGGAGTCTCGCTCTGTCGCCCAGGCTGGAGTGCAGTGGCGCGATCTCGGCTCACTGCAAGCTCCACCTCCCGGGTTTACGCCATTCTCCTGCCTCAGCCTCCTGAGTAGCTGGGACTACAGGCGCCCGCCACCGCGCCCGGCTAATTTTTTTTTTTTTTTTTGTATTTTTAGTAGAGATGGGGTTTCACCGTGGTCCCGATCTCCTGACCTTGTGATCCGCCCGCCTCGGCCTCCCAAAGTGCTGGGATTACAGGCGTGAGCCACCGCGCCCGGCCTTTTTTCCCTTTTCTTACCTCTGGGTTTGGATATTCCCACACCCCTCCCACCAGCATACATCGGGTCACTCCATACCAGAGCTGTCATTTACAGATGGTCCCCACAGATCCGGGAAGAGCAGACGCTGTTATTTGCATGTTTGGGGCTCTGAGAAGGTGGAGGAGGACCGCACCCCGCCGCCCCCTGCTAACAGAGAGCTTTGCCTTCAGTCACTCTTTATTTCCATGGATTGCTGGAGAGAACTCTGTTCCCTGTCTCCCATGGTTCCTCGCCACTGATGAGGTCAAGAACCAAAAAAGAGGATTAAGTTGTACCTGTGCTGAAAACACATATTAAGAAACACTTCTGGAGGTCGGGCGCGGTGGCTCACGCCTGTAACGCCAGCACTTTGGGAGGGTGAGGCGGGAGGATCACTTGAGGTCAGGAGTTCGAGACCTGGCCAACATGGTAAAACCCCGTCTCTACTAAAAATACAACAATTAGCTAGGTGTGGTGGCGCATGCCTGTAATCCCAGCTACTCGGGAGGCTGAAGTGGTGAGATTGCTTGAACCGGGGAGGTGGAGTTTATAGTGAGCCCAGATGGTGCCACTACACTCCAGCCTAGGTGACAGCGGGAGACATCTAAAAAAAAGAAAAAAAAAAAAAACAAAAAAAAAGCTTCTGGGAATGTGTTTTCCTGTGAAGGAAAAGGCCACTTTTCCCTGTAATCTCAGAGAAGAAAAGAAGTTTCTCCTCCCAGTCTGTATCCAAGTGAGTGAGTGTTGGATATGAATTGACATTTGAACATGACATCTCCACTTCAGACATCATAGCAATGCCTACATTTCTCCATAAACTTTGACAATCTGATTATATTAGTTTCCTGTGCTTCCAAAACCAATGACCACAATCTGAGTTGCTATCTTAGTCTGCACAGGTTGCTAAACAACATATCACAGACTGGGTGGATAAAGCAACAGAAATTTATTTCCTTATACTTCTGGAGGTTGGGGATCTGAGATCAAGGTGCTGGCATGGGCAGGTTCTGCTGAGAGCTTTCTTCCTGGCTTATAGACAGTGCCTTCTCACTGTATCCTCACCTGGGGATAAGGGGGCACGGGAGAGGCGGGGGAGAGAGGGAGAGAGGAGAAAGAGAGAATCTTCCTTTTCTCTTTCTCTTATGAGACCACAATCTTAATCTTCCTCTTATAAAACCACAGTTCTGCCTGATTAGGGCCCCACCCTTATGGCCTCATTTAAGCTGAATTCTTTAATTACCTTCTAAAGACCCTACCTCCAAGTACAGTCACACTGGGGGCTTCAACACATACATTTTGGGGGAGACAGTTCAGTCCATAGCAGGGGCTAAAGCCCTCGAAATGTATTCATTCACAGCTTTGGAAGTTAGAGTCCCATATCTCTGTGTCAGCAGGCCATACTCTCTCTGCAGGCTCTAGGGGAGCCCCTCCTCACCTTTTCTAGCCTGTAGCACTCCTGGACTTCCTTGACTGGTGACTGCATCGCTCCCATCTCCGCCTCCATCCTCAACCTGGACTTCTTTTCTGAGGATCGGTGTCTGTGAGTGTCCTCCTCTTGTAATGACACCAGTCCTATTGGGTTTATGGCCCATCCTAATCCTGCATGACCTCATATTAACTAATTACATCTGCAAAGACCCTATTTCCACTCTTGGGCACATTCTGGGGTTCCCAGTGGACATGGATTTTTAGAAGACGTTGTTTCACTTAGGATGCTGATGATGCAAAGCTGAGTCATAGGAGTTGGCCACAGGAAAAACGACTCTAGAGCTTTCATCACCATGCCCTTAAAACTCAACATGTTAAAGAAGCTTTTATGAAAGACCTTTTGTATTAGTCCATTTTCACGCTGCTGATAAGACATACTCAAAACTGGGCAATTCACAAAAGAAAGAGGTTTAACGGACTCACAGTTCCACGTGGCTGGGGAGGCCTCACAGTCATGGCGGAAGGTGAAAGTCATGTCTTACATGGTGGCGGACAAGAGAAGAGAACTTGTGCAGGGAAACTCCCCTTTATAAAACCTTCAGATCATGTGAGACTTATTCACTATCATGAGAATAGCACAGAAAAGATTCCATTACCTTCCCCTGGGTCCCTCCCATGACACGTGGGAATTGTGGGAGCTGCAATTCAAGATGAAATTTGGGTGGGGACACAGTCAAACCATATCACCTTTAAATTAATTTAATATGTAGTCATTTACATTTCACAGGCCAAGTGCGGTGGCTCACACCTGTAATTCCAGCACTTTGAGAAGCCAGGGTGGTCGGATCACTTGAGATCAGGAGTTCAAGACCAGTCTGGCCAACATGCTGAAACCCCATTTCTACTAAAAAAAAAAAAAAGAAGAAAAAAAATAGCCAGGCATGGCAGTGTATGCCTGTAATCCCAGCTACTTGGGAGGCTGAGGCAGGAGAATCATTTGAGCCTGGGGAACAGAGGTCATGGTGAGCTGAGATCATGTCACTGCACTCCAGCCTGGACAATGGAGCCAGACTCCATCTCAAAAAAATAAAAATAAATAAATTTTCTGACAATTATGCATGTATTTATCTAAACTCCTCCTGAGTTTATTTCTAATTTTAGTGGTGCAGACTTTAGAGACAATCCATTTCACATAATTAATATACACAGGAGAAAATCATTCTTTGATTTTATCTTTGCTCCCTGCCAAAGGCACTGACATATTCCCTTGAGAGATCATGCACAGAATTCCCCCTCTTTCTTCTGTCCTTTCTCTTTCTTTCACTCTTTTCTCTTTCCTTTTTTCCTTCCTTTTCTTCTTCCTTCTATTCCTTACAGTATGTTTTCCTTCTTTCTTCTTTGCTTTGTTTAAGCACCTGAGGAATAGGTAACTCTTCAAAGCCAGATGGAATTCCTTTCTTTATAGTTTTTTTCTTTCTGTTCTATTTTTCCTTTGAGTTGTACAAATGAATAATTTCTTTCAAGTTAATATTTTGCCTACTTAGAAGACAAGCCTGGAACATATTTTTCTACTTGTCAAAAATCTTATTTTAAATCTCTAACTAGGTAGAAAATAAATGTCACTTGGTCTAGATAACTAATCACTTCTTAAAAGAGAGCCTCACCTTGTTTGCTTCATCAGTTCTGAATTCTGAATGCCTACTGCTTTTATATACGAAAATCCTTTCTCTTCCTTTTTTTGTAAATACAAAGTTGCTTTTTGCTTTCTTCTGATATCTTTCTTGATCTAATCATACTAGTTGCTTTAAGTCTAGCTATTTACAGACAATTTTATTCAAGAACACAGCTTTTGCTCCCTGTTCTATATCTAATTAATGAGGCCACTCTTTTATATCCATTAAGAACATTTTGATTTGCATGGTTTCATCTGAGACCCCAGTTGTCTCTTTTCGGGACAAATTAGAAATGGATTTATTGGATGTTCATTCACTGCCATGGGCTAAGGTAGGAAGGAGATGAGGGCTCAGAGGTGAGTAGGACCCAATGCAGTCCCTCCTGGATGAGGCACTCACACGATGGGAGAAATAGACACAGACAGACGTAAAGATCAAACGGTGTGGGGAGGACAGGACGGCATGCCTGGGGTGATGTGGAAACACACAGTCAGGGCCCATCCTCATCCAGGTCTAGGGTGAAGGCTGCTGGGTGGAGTGATGACTAAACTGAGCCTTTAGAGATGGATGCAGGGATGCCTTAAAAACATAAGGACAAAGAAACCAACACCAATGCAAAGCTCTTGTTAGAGGAAGAAACCATGCAAAAGCTTGCAAATTTTTGCAAAATAATTGTTTTATTTTATCCAAGGTTTCTACAGGTTAGTAATTCAGACAAAGAACATGGGAATGGTTTGTTTCTGTTCTATGATGTGTGGGGACTTATCTGGGATGAGTCAAAGGCCAGGGACTGGAATCAAGTGAATCCATTGGGTGATTGGTGATAACCTTTGGCTGGGACCTCAGCTAGAGACCGACCTCGTGGCTTGGGCTTCCTCACAATATGGTGGGATAGAGTGGTTTCAGATACAGTGGTCTTCCTACCAGGTGGCTCAGTCCTCCAGTGTGATTGTTCCAACAAGCAAAGTAGAAGCTGCATCTTTTTAAAATATAATGTCAAAAATCATATACTGAAGGATCATTTTATCCACCTTCCATTGGTTATAAGCGAGTCACTAAGGTTCACCCAGTTTCACGTGGAAGGAGGCGGGTACTGCCTCTTGAAGGTAGGAGTATCTAGGGATTTGTGGACTTGTTTTAAAACCTCCACAACACTTTGGGAGGCTGAAGTGGGTGGATCACGAGGTCAGGAGTTCGAGACCAGCCTGAACAACATGGAAAAACCACATCTCAGCTAAAAATACTAAAAACAGTTGGGCGTGGTGGTGCGCACCTGTAATCCCAGCTAATCAGGAGGCTGAGGCAGGAGAATCACTTGAACCCGGGAGGCAGAGGTTGCAGTGAGCCGAGATCTCGCCACTGCCCTCCAGCCTGGGTGACAGAGTGAGACTCCGTCAAACAAACAAACAAACAAAAACAAACAAAACCTCCATAGTTTTCACTGACTGATCCTTTTGTGATGATCTTGAGTGACAACAACAAAATATCCTAATAATAATGACAACAATTTTGGTTTTACTAAAATAAGTTCAGTAAGTACAAGACAATGAGTTAATAATGTTATTTGAAAGAGAAAAGTTGATTTAAAAAGTGAGAATATGTATTATGTTTTGCTTATTTTAATGAGTAGTGGGTGTTTGTTATTCCTTCGATTAATTATACAGCTATTTAATTTTAAAAATATTCTTAAAGTCAAGGTTGGAAATAATGATGAAATGCACTAATTTGATGGAATTAACGTTTTGGAAGGAGCTGAAGTACTAACAGAGAGACTAGTCCTCCCCAGTCTGTCTGGGACGTCCTGGGTGGTAGCACTGAAAGTCCCCTCTTTCTCCAAGTCCTTGGAAACTGAGATGATTGCTTACCATAGATAGCAATATTTTTTAAAAAATGATTGTGTGTTTGTGGATTCTGCTATTCAAGTCTGTGTCTGTGGATTCTGCTATGCAATATCTATTAAGTCTCAGAAAAGCTCAGGCATAATACATTTGAAAAATTAACTTCTAAGGTTTAAGAACATTTATTAATGTTACAAATGATCATTTGAGAGCTTAAGCAAGTGTAAGTAATGACACCACGTTTATAAGTACTTCTCCGTATGCGCTCAAATCCCCATGTGAACATTAAATAAAAATAAATACAATTAAAATAAGCACAATGAGGAATAATTAGAAATAATAGGAGAATAAGAAAGAGCTGGCATCACGGAAGCCCGGTTTCAATCAGGAACGAGCCACCAGGTAAGAGTGAGACTGAAACGTATGTGCTTGATTTTCAACAGAGGACCCTGGTGATCCTTACAAGAGCATTTCAGGGCCAGGCGTGGTGGCTCGCGCCTATAATCCCAGCACTTTGGGAGGCTGAGGTGGGCAGATCACTGGAGGTAAGGAGTTTGAGACCAGCCTGGGCAACATGGCGAAACCCTGTGTCTACTAAAAATACAAAAATTAGCCAGGTGTGGTGGTGCACACCTGTTGTCCCAGCTGCTTGGGAGGCTGAGGTGAGAGGACCGCTTGAGCCTGGGAGGTGGAGGTTGCAGTGAGCTGTGATGGCACCACTGCACTCCAGCCTGGGCAACACGGTGATGCCGTGTCTCCAAAAAAAAAAAAAAAAAAAAAAAAGAGCATTTCAGCTCCTGCAGAGGTGGAGGTGGAAGAAATCTCAAATGCAGGTGTCTTTGGGATTACCTGAGACATCCAAGGTTAGAGTAAGCTGGAAACATGAGAAGAAACCAGGTAGACGTCACCCCAGTATCTGTAAGCACACTGTGCAGCCAGGCAGGGAGAACTCGGGGAGGGTTCGGAACAGGATGGAGCAGTGAACACATCTGTTGTATCCCACTGGGGTGAAGCAACCTTGAAGAGAGGGTTCAACCTCACACTGGAATTAGCTAACATGAGACGCAGATCCAAAGCAGATGGATTGGAGTGTGTGGACTCGGAGGCCCCTCCCATGGATACTCTAGGAGAGCCTGAGTGAACTGGTGAGAACAACCACCCTGGTATTTAGGGGCTCAGATCATATGTTCCGGCCAGAAATTTTGTTCAGCCACCAATTCCGGCCCATCGAAGAGAAAATCCCAGTGATGAAGAGACAGTGGCTCCCAATTTGCTTGAGAAGGTAGCCTCAGCTTGCCGGAGTGGATAAAACCATTTTCTTAGTAAGTCTAGAATCCAGAAGGGTGAATAATTGAAAATAGTGGCGATAAACTGTGTTCATTAATGTTTTTGGTATAAAGCGTAGAAATTATGGGGAGATATTTTGTATGTAAAGTGTTTATAATACTTAAGGTAATGTATCACATTAGTTTAGAGATGAGCCTTGTGATTTTAGCTAAAACAGGCATTTAAAAATCGATTTCAGGTTTTTTTGATTTGAAGTTGAAAAGTATAAGAAAATTTACTTAACACTAAACAAGATTGGAATGTTTAAGAGAACTTGAGAGTCCTCAGTAAGTTTTATTTGTGAGATTTACTAGGGCTGTTTAAGTATTTGCAAGAGCTTTCCATGTTAATTAGGTGTGTATATTGCTTAAAAAGAAGCTGAATATATTAAATTTATGAACATGTCTTGAGATATTTAAAGGAATATAATTCACTAATGTATTAATACTTCCTCTTAAAATTGCATTAAGGTACTATATTTATGAATAGAGTAGTAAATTTTTTCAATTGAACTTGAAAGCTTTGGTAGAAAGATAGTTTTTGTAATGTTTGCTTTGATACAATGAACATTAAAAAGAACAAAGCAAAGGCCAAGCGGGGTGGATCATGCCTGTAACCCCAGCTCTTTGAGAGAACAAGGTGGGAAAATCACTTGGCCTCAGGAGTTCAAGACCAGCCTGGACAACATGGTGAAATCTCCTCTCTACAAACAATACAAAAATTAGCTGAGTGTGGTGGCACACTCCTGTAGTCCCAGCTCCTTGGAAGGCTGAGGCAGGAGGGTTGCTTGAGTCCCGGAGGCAGAGGTTGTGGTGAGCTGAGATTGTGCCATTGCACTCTAGCCTTGGCAACAGAGCCAGATGTTGTCACACACACACACACACACACACACACACACACACACACACACACACAAAGACCCATTAAAATCAATTTTTTAAAAAAGCAAAATAAGTATTTGTGTACAGTCTCTTCTCTGTTTGGAAGATACCCTTAAGGCATCAAAAACCCATGGAGCTGGACAGCTCAGAGGGGACAGTGCACACCGGCCTCTGTGCTGTGTGGGGACAAACAGGCCTGGTGAGCCTGGACGCCATCAGTGAGGACAGGCAGAGGCAACAAAACAGAGGAGGTGGTGGTACCCAGGGAACTCCCCAGAACACAGCCCTGAGTGCAGAGGGGGAAGCACAGCGTGACCTGGAGGTCAGCAACACTCAGGAAACTTTACAACACAAGCATCCGCAGCCCATTGCTGTGTGCTTTTCAAAGGTGACAGTGGAGAATAGCATGAGGAAGCATGCTGAAAAGCATGAGGAAGGGGCCTCTGCCGGGGATGGAGGAATGGTGATGGATGGAGGTTAGGATAAGGGAAAACAGCACCAAAGAAGAGCTGTGGGTGGCCTGTCGTGATGGTGCCAGCAGGTGTGTCGTCGGCTCTATGCTTGGCTGAGTCTTTTAAATAAAGCAGTAGAATAAAGCAGTGGATACTAGAGGCTGGCAAGGGCAGAGAGGAGGGAGGGCTAGAAAGAGATTTGTTAAAGGGTACAAAATTACAGTAGATGGGAGGAATAAGTTCTAGTGTTCTGTTGCACTGTGGGAGGAGTACAGTAACAATACCATTTTATATAGTGTCAGATAGCTAGAAGGAGGCCACGAAACATCCTCAACACAGGGAAATGATACGTGTTTGATGAGAGGATGCTAATTACCCTGATCTGACCACTATACACTATACCCTATATGTATTGAAACATCTCTACCTATACCTCATGGATATATACAATTATTACTTGAAATTTTAAAAATAACTTAAAATTTTGGGGAAGAAAAGCTTCACCTGTAAAGACGTCCAAAATAAATGAATTAAGCTAATCTTTTTTTTTTTTTTTTTTTTTTTTAAATACAGGGTCTCATTCTGTTACCCAGACTGGAGTGCAGTGGCACGATCTCGGCTCACTGCAACTTCCGCCTCCCAGGCTCAAGGGATTCTCCTGCCTCAGCCTCCTGAGTAGCTAGGATTACAGGCATACACCACCATGCCCAGCTAACTTTTGTAGTTTTAGTGGAGATGGGATTTCACCATGTTGGCCAGGCTGGTCTCGAATTCCTGACCTCAAATGATCCACTCACCTCGGAGTCCTAAAGTGTTGGGATTATAGGTGTGAGCCATCTCGCCCACCGTTGTGTTTTTTTTTTTGGGGGGGGTAAACAACAACAACAACAACAACAAAAACCTAGATAAACACTTCCCAGGATGTAGGACTCGAATCTGCCTCAACTCATCCAGGGCCTTAGAGGCAGCTCTCCTACTGCAAATAGCAAAAGATTTGGGATGAAAATCCTTGGAATTATCCCATTCAAAAGGAGACTGGCTACATTTCTGGGCAGTTGTGAATCTAAATGTAGCCACTGTCACATGCCTATTCTACTGTCAGCATCGAATAAACGCTGAGCCCTAGCAATCAGTACAAGGGGAAGGATGGATGGGAGCTTTCATTTTCAGATCTATGTCTATAGATTAGATTGACTTTTCTATTGTAAGGATGTTACTGCTTTTTTGTTATTGCTTTTCCCTTAATAAAAGTCTGAAGTTGAGTGAAAGACAGCAGTTATCCCCTCATTAACTCAAGCAACTAATTATTTGATCCTCAGTCCCCCTGTGGGTTGCAGCCATTAAGGAATGTTAGAAGCTGATAAGGCAGAGGTCTTCCAGGAATGTCTCTCATTTTAATATTCTGACAGTTTTGACTTTTCTCCAGGGTGAGTTAAAATGCAGCAGTAGAAAAAAAGTACTCTTTTTTTTTTTTTCTTCCAAAATGAAATAGGGCCACACCTGGCTGGTGTTGGAGACACCATGAAATAGATCAGCTTGTGGCTGGGCACAGTAGTTCACGCCTATAATCCCAGCACTTTGGGAGGCCGATGTGGGCAGATCACCTGAAGTCAGGAGTTCGAGACCAGCCTTGCCAACATGGTGAAACCCCCATCTCTACTAAAAATACAAAAATTAGCCAGGTGTGGTGGCAAGTGCCTGTAGGCCCAGCTAGTCGGAAGACTGAGACAGGAAAATCGCTTGAATGTGGGAGGTAGACGTTGCAGTGAGCAAAGATCCTGCCACTGCACTCCAGCCTAGGTGACAGAGCAAGACTCCATCTCAAAAAAAAAACAAAAAACAAAAACAACAAAACCAGACAAATAGAAAAACCGAAATGACTGCCTCTGAAGACACATAGTTGGGGCAAGTGGAGCATAATAACTACTGGCTGGGAGAGGAGATGGAACAGGCTCATGGCCTTTAGTCTGGGGGTATGGTGGAGACAATGTGTTCACCAAATCCTCTTGACTTTCCCCTGGCCATGTGGTTGGACCTATGCTTCCCAGCCTCCCTAGCAGTTTGGTTGGGACCATGTGACTGACTTCTTGCCAAGGGATTGTGGGAGAAATGATGTGATCTGGGTCCTAAACCCCCTGCAAGATGCTCTGTCTCTGTAGTCCTGGGTGCTTCAGGGTGTGGCACCACGTACACTATGGAGGCTGCAGATTGAGATGCAATAATCTAAGAGGAGATTGGGTCCCTGAATCACCACATGGAGCAGAGCCTTCCTCAGCCTCCTTGGACTCTGCAGTGGAGAAGACATAGCTCCTTGCTGCTGAAAACCACTGAGATTTCAGAGCTGTTTGTTTTGCAGTCAGCATACCCTGACAAAGAAAGAGAGACAAGCAAGAGGATGGTCTGGGTGTGCCAATATGCTAGTGAATTCTCCCCGAGGTCACCATGTAGAGGCAGAGCTGAGTGAATACAACACTGGAAATAAAATCAGGAAAAAGAACCACACTTTACATGCGAAATACATTTCTTTGTTTTCTAAGCCACTCAGTGTATTTGTTGTTGTTGTTATAACCACCCAAGCAGACTAAGACACTTGCTGTGTTCCAGGGACCATACGAAGCACTGAAACACATAAGTGTAACCTTTTGTACTATTGTGGTCTGCATGTTAGTGACAGAGAAACACGCTTAAAGGGTTAAAGAAATAGCCTCAAAGACCGAAGGTAACAAGGGGAGGAAGCAGAGACTGAGCTCAGGGCCATGCAGTCAGCCAGGAAGGGGCCGGGCTGCCTCGCCAGGGGTATCGACTGAAAACTGAATTTAGAAACTGTTTTCCAGTCATTGCCAGTTGTTCTCTTTTGCTTACGGTGAACCCCTCTGAGGCCCAATGAACTTGAGAAGCTGCCTTCAGTCAGCAACTCGCAGAACTGGAATGTGAGCCCAGGGTGCTGGCTCTAGGGTCCTGCTCGGAGGAACTCTTCTCCACTGCTCTTTGTTTATTAATTATTCTCTCTCTCTCTGCCTCTCTGCCCCGGTTCCCCTGAGTCTCTCACGCATTTGCACGCACATACATACACAATAGCATACTGCTATATTTTCAGCCACTATACAGGAACTCTCGATGTTATCCATAAAAACCCCCGAGCACGGAAGCATAGGGCCTTTCTGCTGCCGTGGATGCCAGCGTCACAGGGCTGTGAATTACTCCTGGAGCCACTTTCCATCATTGCTGACACAAATCGAAGTCTGAGCCATCCATGCTGACAGCTGTTTGACACGGAGCCCTCATGGAACACAGATGCGCTCTTTCTTTTCTCATTACAATGAAGCCCCTCCTCCTGATAGAAGGAGGCACTGGGGTGGAAGCTGTTGACAGGAGGTTCCCAGGACTGAAACCTCACCCCGGAGGGAGCTGCAGCCACAGCTTGTCACCATTGTGCTGGAAACAGAGTTCCACAAGGACCACGGCCCCAACGCAAGGCAGTTTGGTTTTCAAAATACCCTCTATCCACCTGGATCCCTGGCCGTTCCTGTCTCACTCTGCTGCCGCTTAGAGGATAAACCTGCAGACACTCTGGCTGGAAAGTGTGGGAGGGACCCGTCTGCCCTGGCGGAGAACTTGAACAGTGCTGTAGCTAATTGGCTGGAAGTAATGCCCCCAACTGGGAAAATTCACAGCCTTTAGGCCTCTCTTTTCTAGGGAGCAAAACATTTCTGATTAAAAAATCTTAAAGCTTAACTGCTGCAATTCAGCCTTCAAAGTCAGTTCTTCATCAAAAGGACAACTTCTTCATAAAATGAATCAATTTTGAGTGGATTTTTATTACGTGTGTTTGATTTTTTTTTTCTTTAAAAGGGTTGCTTTTATTGGAAAGTACAATTTTAGAAACAAACCACAAAAGTAATTATTTTGCCGGTTTAGTTTCTGTGATTTTTCAGTGAAAAGCCCAGGATGAGGGCAGCCTCCTAAACTACAATCTGATGAATAATCTTCAGCCCATCTCTCCCAAGGGAACATGGCGTGTAGAAACCACATTTATCTTCCGGGTCTCAGCCTTCACCTCTGTGAGACCATGTCCCTTTGATAAAGGATCTCCGTGACAAAGCATTCTCCATTGTCTCCTTCACAAGCATCCCCTCTTTGCTCTTTGTGGGGCTGCAACCAGCACAGACCCTGTGCCTGATGGGATCCAGACAAGGGGGATCCAGACCGGCCACTGGCCAGGTTCACCACCTGCAGCAGCCTCGCCAGTCACCTGCCCTCGGTACCAGCCTGGAACATTCTTGCCATAGTCTCCTTGTGGGCAGGCCCAAGAGGCAAACGCAGCTGCGGAACTGATGGGTTTTCTGAGCTTCAGCGCCCTCTTCAGGCTGTCTCCAGTCTTACCTGGGAAGGACATGGGTCTTTTCCAGCATGGGATCTTTTCAATGCTGTGCTCATAGCCAGTGTGGCTGTGCAGGCAGGTGCATGTGTGTTTGTGTGCATGTGTGTATGTGTATGCAGGTATGTGGATGTATGTGCATGCATGTGTGTATATATGTATGTGATGCATGCATGCATGCACGTGTGCATGTACATGTATGTGTGCGTGCATGTGCACGCGTGTGCATGTGTATGTATGTGTGCATGAATGTATGTGCATGCATGTGTGTGTTTGTATGTGTGTGTACATGCATGTATGTGCATTTATGTGTGTGCACATGTATGTGTGTGCACATGCATGTATGTGTGCGTGTGCATGCATATGTTTATGTTATGTATGTGCAGGTATGTGTGTGTGTGAGTGGTTGTTATAATTCCTATTCCTTTGCTTCACTTGGTGGGTAAAATAACTATTACAAGGTAAATGGGATGTAGTCGCTTCATAACAGAAAACAAGTTGTGAGGAGTTCTATAAGTTTTCAGAGCAAAGAGTACTGGATGGAGTGAACTATTTCTTTTTGCAATAAGCAAAGTTTTCTCAAATAAAAATTGGAAGCAAATAATAAATGTTAAATGGTCTAACCAATTTAACAGCCTTAGCAGCAAGCGGCATGGCCAGGTTTTGTTCAACTCCCTGAAAAAATGTGATATCAAGTGGGTCTTACTGAATGCATCTTGGGATTAAAGTAAAGCCTGCCTGTTAGTACCACATGATTTCATAATGTCCAGGCACCATTGGTTTGTTATAAATTAAAGATTAATATATAATTTTTGGTTTGGTTCAAAATACAAGGTGACAGCAAATGGATTAATTTGACAGATATTCAGGGAAATTGTATTAGCCTAACTCAAGAAGTACAAAGGCGGACACAATTCCAGGCAGAAAAGATCCCAAAGAAGTCTTAATTGGTGACATATTGCTGACAAGGAAGTGCACAGACCAGCCTTGTGGAATCCCACATCCAGGGAAGCCGACTTTCCCTTGCAGACACCCCCACCAGAGCAGAGTCTGATGGATCACAAGCCAGGATAGGGAATTACAAACACCTCAAGCACCCGTGGAAGCACTGGGTCAGCAACAAAAGCCACCTCCTGAATGCCCCTCCTTCTGGAGTATCAAACTCCAAGCCTGGGTGACCTGGTAAAGAACAGACCAAACTGGAGAGCACAGGTGCCCCGCAAATGGGCAGAGAATGGTAGCCAAGTGTGTAGGGTGGTCTCAGTGGGGCCACATCTTCCCTTTTCAAGGAATGTAGAAGGCCGGGTGCGGTGGCTCACGCCTGTAATCACAGCACTTTGGGCGGCAGATCACCTGAGGTCAGGAGTTCGAGACCAGCCTGGCTAACATGGTGAAACCCCGTCTCTACTAAAAATACAACAAATGTGGGAGGCCAAGGCGGGCGGATCATGAGGTCAGCAGATCGAGACCATCCTGGCTAACACGCTGAAACCCCGTCTCTACTAAAAATACACAAAAATTGGCCAGACATGGTGGCGGGTGCCTGTAGTCCCAGCTACTTGGCAGGCTGAGGCAGGAGAACGGCGTGAACCCAGGAGGCGGAGCTTGCAGTGAGCCTAGATGGCGCCACTGCACTCCAGCCTGGGAGACAGAGCAAGACTCCACCTCAAAAAAAAAAAAAAAAAATTAGCCAGGCATGGTGGCACATGCTGTAATCCCTATTTGGGAGGCTGAGGTAGGAGAATCGCTTGAACCTGGGAGGCAGAGGTTGCGGTGTGCAGTGAGCTGAGATCACACCATTGACTGTACTCCAGCCTGGGCGACAAGAGCAAAACTCCATCAAAAAAAAAAAATAAATAAAAGAAAGAAAAAGAGAGAGAGACTGAAATTTGCAGTTTGATGTGAAAATTCTCTGTTTAGATTTTGGCAACCGATTTAAAACAATAAAAAAAATAAATAAATATAGAAGGCCAAGGAAACAAGGCTGCAAGTTGGATCCAGCCTTTGAGCATCAGTTTCTAGCCTCTCTATCATCTCGTGGCTAAAGGCTCTATTTCTTCCTTGAGACTTGAGGCTGTGCTTGCAGTGTTTTGAAGAGACTGAGAACAGAGAATGGCATGGTTAGCCTGGTTCTAGATAGCCCTACTCTCTGATGGAGAAGTTCATGATTGGAGGTTTGATGTTAGCCATAAGTAAGCTAGGGGTTCTTTTCTTGGAGCAGACTCAGGCTCTTGCATACCCCTGTGATGTTGAGGCCACACTTTCTTCTAGATCAATAAAGCAAATGGAACCAAACACAACTGACATTAATAGATGACTTAGTCAGGGTCTCCACCAGAATCCTCAAATGAGGATACATTGAGGGAATCAGGTTTTTCCTCTTTTTTCTTAATACATAATATCTGTACATATTTGTGGGGTATGTGTAATATTTTATTACATGCATAGAATGCGTATGCTCAAGTCATGGCATTTAGAGAGGCATGACAAAGATACAGGTGTGGGGCGACACCAGGAGCCAAGCAGGAACTCAGAGCGGCTGTCAGCCTGTCTGAGACCTCCTGTCAGTCCAAAGGGACCAGGGCTTCATTGCAAGAAAAGAGTCTTAAAGCCAGGCCACATTTAGAGGTGCTGTAGCCTTCCGCCAAGAGATACAGCTGTCCTGAGAAGACCTTGATGGTAGGGAGCCAGGGAATATTCCCTGACTTCACTTTCTTCTCTCTTGCCAGTCTCCTGTGGGGCTTTCGGTGACCAAACCTGGCAGGGAGCTGGGGGCCATGGGTGCCCACTGGTGGTGTCCAGACCAACCTCGGCAGGCAGAGTTGAGAAGTGTGGAGCCTGGGTCCGCAGAGACCAGCAGCAGATACCCAGCTTGGAAGATATCAGTGTAAGTCAGTGTTTTAGAAACAAACCGACATTGTTCAACTCTAGGTGGAGGCAGCTGCCTGGGGTCTGCTGCCTGATGAAGGCTCAGAGCGCGAAGCTTGAAGCCACTTTCTTTTCGTGGAAAGGGAGATTCCCAAGCACTGAGGTAGTGTTCAAGACACACAGGTTTCAGGTGAACAGTCTCTCAAAGTACACTGCCGAAGACTCAAAAGAAATGAAAGGCAATGACAGCCTCATCGCCTGACTCAAATCACATCTGAGTGTTACCCACGTCTTTCCACCACTCCCTGGACTGGGGAAAGGTGGGACTAAGTGACTCCAAGTCTCCGTCTGACTCTGGGATACTCACAATGCCCGTGGCTGTGACTGATCACAGCTTCATATGGATAAAGTAACAATTTTCTGCACTAAGCTTCTTGTTATTTCACAAACGAGAATGTTTTGTTTCAGAAGAATGAGAGCCTATTCTGGACTTGAGTTAGAAGAAACCAAATATGTATTAATGCTCTTTCAGAGATTCTATTTGAGAAAAATAAGCTTTTATTCTACAAATGTTTATTACTTTCTTTGTATAGCTCTTCAGGTTAAAATGAATATAATCCATATGCAGCATTAGACATTTCACTTTGCCTTAATACAGCAATCATGAACATGTATCAGCTGCACAGAAGGAAGCCTACTTGTATTCCAGTTGATGGAATGTACTATAAATTGGCTTTTGTTTTACTTATAAATTTGTTATAGAGATATTTATTGGGCACACATATAACTGGTACTGGTATCATTGCTCTGCCAAAGTGTGTTGTTTATTTTTAGTGAAATCATGGATATATTAGAATTAATTCAATTGTAGTTAATTAAACGTCCACAATAATCTTTCTACTATGGTGTACTGATTGATTTTTAACAGTAGGGTCTCTGAAGATTATTATTAGTTATACTGATATAAAGGCCATATAGCACCTAATTTACAAATTATAATTTACAATATCCATTATTTTAAATTTTATATAGCCAATTTATTTTGAGTTTACACCTTTAATTTCAGTGTGACTTGCTATGTCTTGCAAAATTCCACTATCGGTTTTTATAATTTTTATCAACAACAATTGTGTCACAAAATCAGACACTGATAAATGCTTGATACTTATTGGATTCAGCAACAAAGCTGCTACATCCCTCAAGAAGACTTACGGTTCTGACACAAATAATAGTTGATACTTTCATTTATGTTAACAAGAAAAATGAAAATGAAACAACTAACGTGTATCTCGGAACTGTACTGCATTCATCAATGCTATCAGGGACTTCTTTCCTGAATTAGATAATAGTTTTTGAACAATGGAAAGCTATTTATTCTCTCAACACTTGTGCTATTGACAATGAAATGGCTATAAACTCAAAATACTTTTAAGTTTAATTTACATTTTAAACTTTTTCTCCATTACTTTCTTAAGTCTAACCAATCAACAAAATAATCAAGTCCTGATTTCTAGTGTGTGCCTATTTCTCTGGTGTAAACACCTCCACTGTAGCTGGTTTCAAGCTTCCAATGTCATATCACCAAATGTGGAGTTGCACACCATTGTATATTATTTCCTTTAAGAACATACATAATAGTAAAATGTAGTAAAATAACTTAGAAGTGATGAGTTTAGATTATTGATGACATTTGCTTTTATTATCATTTATTTAATTGCCAGTTTTCACAATTTAATTTTTAGTAATGACTGTGTTTAACCATCAGTGATTCCTGGAAATTTAACAATTGCCTCTTCTGAGCCTAGAAAAGGAAGCTTCAGCGTGCACTGTATGTTCATCCTAACCCTTCAGTGCTAGATCCAAGGGACAGGGAGGCAAAATATTATCAGTACCATATCCTTTCCCTGTGCATCTCATTTTATTAACTTTATTGCTGCCACCCTGGCTACCTTTTTGCTGCACAAACACCCTAAGCTCATTCCCACCACAGAGCTTCTGAATTTACTATTTCCTGGCCCAGAGCATCCCTATTTTCAAATAAATGACTATACTTTATCAAACAGAGCCTTGCTAAAATAAATTTTTTATGAATACATAATAGATGTATATATTTTGGGGGTACCTGTGATAATTTGATACACTCATATGATGTGTTGAGATCAAATCAAGGTAACTGGGATTTTCA
Source organism: Macaca fascicularis (assembly GCF_037993035.2). Classification (NCBI taxonomy): domain Eukaryota; kingdom Metazoa; phylum Chordata; class Mammalia; order Primates; family Cercopithecidae; genus Macaca; species Macaca fascicularis. The sequence continues at coordinate 135,182,670 of NC_088385.1, read as the reverse complement.
TCACCTTAAATGTTTATCTTTTCTTTATGGCAGGAACACTCAAGTTATGATCTTACCGCTATTTTGAAATGTACAATAGATTAGTGTTAACTATAGTCATTCTCCTGCCCTGTTGAACATTAGGTCTTCTTTCTGCTAATGGTATTTTTGTACCCGTGAATCAACCTTTCTTCTTCCCCCTTTCCCTCATCCTTCCTGGCCTCTGGTTATCACCAATTTAGCTCTCTCTTATACACCTACCCTACACAATCACACGAGTTATGGTCAATTGTTCCCATTTGAAAATGTAAGTTCAATGTTGTCATATTTTCTGTTTCCAGAAACCTGGATTTGTACATGAAATCTCACAATTAAGGAAAACAATGCTGCCCAAATCCATGATTTCCTTGGGCCATATTTAGCCTGTGATATTACAATGTTCAATCCCTATTGATAGTATCCACAACTGACCCCACTGGTCTGACAAGCATCGTGATATTCGTGGTCACATCATTGGAGGGAGGCTGGAGGAGAAAGGACATTGTTGAGAAGAGCCACAATGAGTGTGCTGAGTCAGTGTTGAAGAAGAGGGAACATAAGTTACTCATACACACCCATACAAAAGTAGGGTGCTGTGATGGTGTTGAACAATGATGCTGAGTATTGGGAATCACCATCACCTTGCCCTTCTGGGTCCACAGCAGACATCACTAGCTGATCGTGGCACAGTCTGTCCCAGAGCACCAGCACAGCCTTATGATGCTTCTCACCGTGGCGTGCGGGTGACCAGCCAGCATGATGGGGCTCACTTGCCCAGCCTGGTGTAAGCTTAACTCATACACCACCTTGTCCATGAGGCTTTTCTTGCCTTTTTGGATGTAATCACTTATCCATGTTGGATTCTGTGCAGAAAGGAGTTAACAAAACCAGCCTGTGACTGTATTTGCAAAGTTAGCCCTTGGCTGGTGTAAGGTAACAAATTTTGGGAGGGTTCCCACCATTTCCTGATATGAATGGCCCACTGTGCCTACCAAACAACATGCCTTTTGCTGAATATCTGCTTTCCTTCTGGGATCTGGCATTGTGGCACATGGTAGGCAGTGGGTACCCAGGTAAGCAGTTCCCATGATGCAGCTGAGTCCTTGAGCCTCTAAGGAGCATCCCTGTATGCGGCATTTCACATGGGTCATCACGGCTCATCTCTGGATGAATTACACACATCCTGTGTGACTCCATGGGAGAGGACTCCGGAAGCTTGCTACTAGTTTCTGTTGAACTCTACCCCATGCACTCTTTCTCTTCACCAATTTTTCTTTGTGTCATTTTGCTATAATAAATCATAGCTGTGGGGATGACTACACGCTTAGTTTTGTGCATTGTCCTGGTGAATCTTTGAACCTGACCTGGTCTTGGGCACCCGGACACAGATCCCACGGCACCATGTGCATCCCCCTGTGGAGATATAACTCTATCGCATTTCACTTCTGTCCTCGTGGCTCTCCTTATGGTGCATGATGCATCCATAATAAATTTCTCCTGAAAAAAATGATGTGTATAGATGCCAATGGGCAGGGCATCTGAGAAAAAAGATTCATGTCTCATGAGAACTCTGGAGGCTATATTTTAAGGACTCTCAGAGAAACAAAAGCTCACTAGTTCTTTTCTGCATATGTTATTTCTTTGGATGTGACCAGGCTTTCCTAGGCCTTTCCAAGGCCTTTCCACCAAGCTAAATTGTCATTTTTATGGATACCACCTTTGTCAGTGCAGCTGATGAATACCGCTTGCTGCTCAGAGCACCTGCAAATTTCTTCTACAAATGGAGCATGTGTGCATGCAATCATGTGCCAAGCAAGGCAAACGGGGCTTATCCAGAGGCAACAATTCCTTCTAGAACTTAAATCATGTCTGGAGGAGTGACATCAACTCTGCAAAAGTGGCTGTGTGTTAATGCCTTTCACAATTGCAAGAGTCCAACATAGCCAAGAAACAGAAAGGATGATGCACAATATGTGATAAAGTACCTGAGCAGATGCACAGGATGTGCTTTTGGTGGCTTTCCTAGTAAGAGAGTCATTAGTGTCCACCAGAACCTTAGAGTGATATTCCCTTTACCCTCCCCCAATTAGAAAGAATGATGGAAAAACACAAAGGTAGCTATGGAAGATGTAAGAATACCTAATCGCCTTTCTAACCTGCCTTCTGGGAGCTCAAAGTCTAACATTCTAACTTTACATACAGTGACTCCCATTAAAATGCCTGGTATTGCACGGCAGAAAACAGAATAGCATATTTATGTAGCATGGGGATTGGGTATCTACAGGGCTGGGCTCACAATCCAAGATCCACCACTTACAAGGTAGCCACTTACACACTCCGAGCCTCAGTTTTCCCAACTGTAAAATCCACTGAAGAGCACACAGCACACGGATTTGTTGGGGAAATGTGATAATGCAAGTCTTCATGTCATTTCTGACCACAGTCAGAGCTTCATGCTTGAAAAAGGTTAGCCATGATAATTGTTGCAGGTTGGGCCTCTCTGGAAAATGTGTCTAACATGGGGTTTCATATGGATAATGTTTATTAAATAATGTCCTTAGGACTATCACAGTGGAAGGAAGGGAGGAGAATTGGGCAGGAGATGATGACACCTAGGTAGGTCCAAGGACAGCTTTGGCTGATCCTATAGGCAGGTTCCGGAATGGAATAGCCAAGCAGAGTTGGGGGGAGGGTATTCCATTGGGCATTGAATTGTGAGGCTGAAGTGACCATGCATTTAAGCACCTGCCTCAATCAGTCATTGGATGTGGGCTACCCAAGTGGGACATGGCCTTAGGAGAGGCAGCGCTCTGCAGGCGAGGCTGTCCTTGAAGGAGCTGGCGGCTGAAGATGCTCAGCTGACGGCATTCCCAGAAGCTCAGGAAAAAGCTCGTCCTTGCTGGCATGGGGAAGTTCTAAGCACAGTGAGGATGGTGGTGATGATGAAGATAATGGTGATGAGATACATGGTCCAAAACAGAGTCAAAGGTGATGCTTCACAGGCTAGGTTGATGGAGGCAGAAAGAAACCACTTTCCTCTGTACTTTAAGCTGCCGGTCACTGTCATGTTCTGTGCACTTCCTCATCACCTGCCCGCTGCAGGAGATTTGGTTTTGATCTATTTTAAGATGTGTTTTCAACTGAGCTCAGATTGAGGCTATGTGGAGGGCTCTCAGAGACCGGTTTCAGCATCTGCACAATTTCTTTAAGTGCCACCTGCCTGCGCCTGTGTAATGGGTTTGGGTAATTACAGCTGACATTGCAATCGGGTTTCAGTTTTAAACACAGGGAAAAAAGCCTCTGAAGGACCTAGTTGAAGTTTATCAACTAGTTTATCTTGTCAATGGATTTTATCCTCCACCACCGTCACTTATAAGTGAGCTTGGCTTTAATTAAGAGAAAAGTTATTCAGGCAATAATAGAAACATTGCTTTCCTTACCCAGAGAGTGGTCTGCTTAAAAGCTCAGGCCTGGATCACAGTATTGCCAGATCAAGACCATTGGTGCCTAGAGAAGGTTGCACAGCACCCCCCAACAACTCATGCCTACACAGAACCTCAGAATGTGACCTTATTTAGAAGCAGGGGTCTTTGAAGCTGTGTTAAGAGAAGGTCATACTGGATTAGGGTGAGCCCTAAATCCAGTGATAGTGTCCTTATCAAAAGACAAAATGACGCATGAAGATACAGAGAGAAGATGACCACGGGAACACAGACAGGCTGGTGAGATACAAGTAGATATGCAGATGCAAAGGAAATCCCAGGAAAGCCAAGGGTTTCCAGCAACACAAAAGCTCAGAGAGAAACATGGAGCAGATTCTCCCTCTAAGATCTCAGGAGGAACCAACCCTGCCAGAACCTTGACTTTGAACTTCTGGCCTCCTGTCTTTGTGACAAAGTTCTGTTTTTCGTTGTGTAGGTGTTTTTTGTTGTTGTTTTGTTGTTTTGAGAGGGAGTCTTGCTCTGTCGCCCAGGCTGGAGTACAGTGGGGCGATCTCGGCTCACTGCAGCCTCTGCCCCCTGGGTTCAAGCAATTCTCCTGCCTCAGCCTCCCGAGTAGCTGGGACTACAGGCGCACATCACCACGCCCAACTAATTTTTGTATTTTTAGTAGAGACGGGGTTTCACCATGTTGGCCAGGATGGTCTTCATCTCCTGACTTCATGATCCACCAGCCTCGGTATCCCAAAGTGCCGGGATTACAGGCGTGAACCATGTGCCAGGCCAAGTTTTGTTGTTCTAAATCACCCAGTTTATGGTACTTTGTCACAGTAAAGTAAAAAATGGCAACCAAATGGCTGTTCCAGCAGCCATGCAATGCTAAAAGCAAACAAAGAAATAAATACCATCCTAAGATCAATAGGCTACAAAAATATGTAGGCAAGTGCCTTAGAGAAAGCTGCCTAACTGTTGATAACCAGTATGGTGAATGTCAAGGAACTACTAGAATTTACACAAGAAATCGATCACTTAAGGCTAAGACCAAAGGGGGAAAAAATAATTTTGGGTAAAGAATTTCCTCGACAGTGCAAGTCTATATCTGTGATAAAGGCCATGTGGTTTTATTAAAGCTTTTGAAAAAACAGTTACACTATGAAAATAGTAATATTTACTGTGTGATATGGTTTGACTGTGTGTCCCTACCCAAATCTCATCTTGAACCGTAATCCCCATAATCCTCACATGTGAAGGGAGAGAACTGATAGGAGGTGATTGGAGCATGGGGGTGGTTTTCCCCATGCTGTTCTTGTGATAGTGAGTGAGTTCTCACAAGATCTGATGGTTTTATAAGTGATGGTTTCCCTGCTCTTGCTCTCTTTTTTGGCCACCTTGTGAAGAAGGTGCCTGCTTCCCCTTCCCCTTCTGCCGTGATTATAAGTTTCCTGAGCCCTCCCCAGTCATCTGGAACTGAGTCAATTAAACCTCTTTCCTTTATAACTTACCCAGTCTCAAGCACAGTATCTTTACAGCACTACACAAACGAAGTAATACACTGTTACTATAATTTGCTGAGTGCTATGTGCCAGGCAATTCTCTAATCATTTATGAAGATTCTCATTTAATTCCCTCAACTCAGTGAGGTAGGTTTAATTATCACCTACGTTTTACCAGTAAGGGCACCAACCTGCAGAGACTTCACAGAAATTTAACAAGATTTCACAGCTAGTGAGAGTCAAAGGCTGGATTTGAACACAGAGATGCAATAGTACCGCCAACACCACAACACACCAATTGTCCTACAATAAAGCCTTCCCTGAGCTTTCATAAATCCACACTGGCTTGTCTTTGATTGTCCTCGGGGAGCTGTTTTGTAGATTATGGGTGGAGCAACTGCAGGATGCTGGGACTTCCACCTGCCAGTGTATGTTGTAAAATGCAGACTAAGCTGCCCAAGGTTCAGTTAACTTCCTTTTTTTTTTTTTTTTTTTTGAGATGGAGTCTTGTTCTGTAGCCCAGGCTAGAGTCCAGTGGTGCCATCTCGGCTCACTGAAACCTCTGCCTCCCGGGTTCAAGTTATTTTCCTGCTTCAGTCTCCCGAGTAGCTGGGATTACAGGTGCCTGCCAACAAGCCCAGCTAATTTTTACATTTTAGTAGAGACAGGGTTTTGCCACGTTGGCCAGGCTGGTCATGAACGTCTGCCCTCAGGTGATCCGTCCGCCTCAGCTTCCCAAAGTGATGGGATTATAGACATGAGCCACCACACCCGGCCCAGTTAACTTCTAAAAATGATAATGATCATGGTTCAGTTTGGGGTGATATTTGTCTCTGGGCTTATTTACATTTCTAGGTAACTCAGGCTTTGCTGTGACAGCTTGGAAATGATATTGCAATTTGGTCACACACAAGAAAATATTTCTCTATTTTCCACAGATACTTTTTTTTGTTTGTTTTTTGAGACAGAGACTTGCTCTATTGCCCTGGCTGGAGTTCAGTGGCATGATCTCAGCTCACTGCAACCTCCACCTCCTGGGTTCAAGCAATTCTTGTGCCTCAGACCCCCAAGTAGCTGGGAGTACAAGCACCTGCCCCACGCCCTGCTGATTTTTGTATTTTTGGTAGAGACAGGGTTTCACCATGTTGGCCAGGCTGGTCTTGAACTCCTGGCCTCAAGAGACCTCGGCCTCCCAGAGTGATGGGATTACAGGTGTGAGCCACCATGCCTGTCCTATAAATACTTTTTAGAATTCAACATCAAAGTTATTTAGCCCTTTGATGAAACAAACTCAACAATGTGCTGTACAAATGCATGATCACAATGGTCAGGATGCAACAGCAAGTAAAATGAGCATTGGGAATTTAGACAAGACTAAAACCACAAGACAACCAGAAAGTGATGGGCTCTGGTGGTGCCCAAGGTACTTTAGGAAAAGCATAATGTTCACTTAGCAGAAGTCCAAGGTAAAATGTAGTAACGGACTTGTGTGCTGTGTGGTTTATACACTTGAGTTTCCCCTTGCCTCCACGTACGCTGGGTTTTCTAACTGCACGTGCAGTCATTTCTCTACGTGATACAGGAGTTAAGAAGAAGTTACTTAGGCAGATAGTAAGGGTATGGGGGTCCTCGGTAAGGCTTTTCTTTTTAATGAAAAGCAGCCCCCAATTACTTCCCTTTCTAACAAAGAGCAATCTGGAAAATCGAGCTGCAGACGGAGATACCAGCAGTTGTGCCAATCACGTTCAAGATGGCGGCTCCATTTTCCCTTCTCTTTGTCAGCCACGTCTACAGTGAGAAGCAGACAAGATGGCACCGATCAACTAGAAAGCCCATTAGCATAATAAGATTGGGTGGGGCAACCAGCTTTCCCCATGCACTATGTAAACGTCATACCTGATCAAAGCAATCCTTGAGTCCTATGTAAATCAGACACTAACTTCTCCAGCCTTCCTATAAAATCTGCTGTCAGCTGCCTCCCCATTTCTCACACGTCTCTCTCTCTCTCTCTCTCTCTCTCTCAAGAAGATGCTCTCCTCTCTCCTTTCTTCTGTCTATTAAACTTTCCACTCCTTAACACATCCACACGTATCCTTGTCCTGAATTCTTTCTCGGTGCAAGACAATGAACCCCGGGACATATACCCCAGATAATGTAGCCGTTTCACAAGCACTCCCAGGGAATCAAGATAAAATGGACTAAAACAGAATAAGGAGTCTTCTCAACCATATTCTTGACAGAAGCCCTCCCACAACAATATATGAGCATCCAGAAAGACAAGAGATTTCTAATCTCAGGCCAACTCCCACCTAAGGAGTTGCTCCAGGCAATGTGAGAAGGAGAAGTGGTTTGACATGAAACTGACTTAAAACAATTGCACACACACACGACATGGTGACTGTGGCAAGGAGGGAAGCGGACATGGATGGAGGTCCAGGGACCTGGATCCATACAAGGAGGCAGGAGGTTTCTCTGAGGAAGTGAAGCTTAAACTGAGGTCTGAGTGGTGAGAAGTAGGTAACAAGGCTAGGAGGAGAGGAAAGAACATCTATCAGAGGGGAATTAGTTTCATATTGCTGCATAACAACACACACACACACACACACACACACACACACACACACACACACACTCTTAGCAGCTTAAAACAACACCCAGTTATCATGTCCCAGTTGCATAGCCTTATGTTCCACTGGGTTCTCTGCTGAGGTCTCACAAGACCCAAATCAAGGCACCTGCCAGAGTGGTGTCTTACTTGGAGGCTCTGGTAGGAGGATCTGCTTCCAGGCTCGTTTAGGTGATTGGAACAATTGTTTCTTGCAACTGTATAGTTGAGATCTTCCTTGTTTCTCAGATGGCTATCAGCCAGGGGTCATTCTCCTCCTCTAAAGGTCACCCACACTCCTTACCAGGAGGTCCCCTGCATTGTCAAAGCTGGAACAACACGTTCAATCTTTCTTCTGCTTTGATTCTGACTTCCCCTTTCTCCAGCTGGAGAAAACTCTTGGATTTTAAAGAGCTCCTGTGATTTGCTTAGACCCACCTGGATAATCTCCCTATGTAAGATCACTGATTAGTATCCTCAATTGCATCAGCAATTTTTTTTTTTTTTGAGATGGAGTCTTGCTTCTTGCCCAGGCTGAAGCACAATGAGTGGAATGCAACAGAGTCTCGCTCTGTCACCCAGGCTGCAGTGCAATGGCACAATCTCGGGTCACTGCAAACTCTGCCTCCCAGGTTCCAGTGATTCTCCTGTTTCAGCCCCCCATGTGCTGGGATTACAGGTGCAAGCCACCATGCCCGGCTAATTTTTGTATTTTTAGTAGAGATGGTATTTCACCATGTTGGCCAGGCTGATCTTGAACTCCTGACCTCAGACGATCCACTTGCCTCAGCCACCCAAAGTGCTGGGAAGCAAAATTAATTTTGCCAAATAATATAGCATGATCATGGGAGTGACATCCAGGGGTGGAGGTCACAGGGCCACTTGAAAGTTCCACCTGCCACAGTAGATATGACAAGAAGGTTCAGGACCCTGCAGTGCCCTGTAAGATGCTGTAGAAAATTGGGCTTCATTTAGGCACAAAATTTAAGGTTCTGAGACTGCTCGGTGTTTCTGAGAAAAAGGTGAGGCCATCCAGGGGGTTCAGGCAGGGGATGAGGTGGCTATATTTGCATTTTGGAAAGCTCACTGTGGTTGCTGTATGAGTATGACAGGAGGAAGACAAAAGCAGATGCAGAAATTGCTATGTTGTTGTTTTAGGCAATCAAAGATCCCTGTAGTCAATCTAAACAGATCAAGTTTTTATTTTTTCCTTAATCATTTTTGTAAGATATAGGGAAAAACTGGAAACTTTATAAAATATAGCAATGTAATTTGTAAGTAACACATGACAACACAGAATATGAATTCATTTCTATTAGAAAATGAAAAAAAGACAGAGTGGATGCAGGGAGCAGTCAGCATCTGTTCTATGGTCCAAGGGTGAGATGAGTGAGACTGGTACAAGGATGCTTCAGACCGGGAGGACAACTCTGTTCTTTTTTTGAACCAGGCTCACTCCCTTTGACCTTGTGACCCAGCTCAAGCCACTGAGCCCACAGGAGCCCCAATCTGACCCATTCAGCAAGCATTTATCGAGACCTACTTTGTGTCAGACACTGTCCTAGGTCCCGAGGCTGCAGTGGTGAACACAGCAGAGAGAAGTTCCTCCTCTTGAGGAGCTAGGATTCTTCCAAGGAATGCAGACGAAGAATGAGTGAAGAAACAAAGAGTTCGGCAAGTGGTGATGAGTATTAAGAAGAATAAAGCTGGGTAAGGAGACAGCAAGGAATGAGGGTGGCCTTGGGAGTGGAAGGGCGGGAGTTCTGTGTGACCAGGCGGCCTGTGAGCAGAGAGGATGTGAGGAAGTGCCAGCAAGTGGAACAGTGTTGCAAGCAGAGGGGATTACATGCAGAACAGCAAGGGTATGTGTGTCAGGTTCAAAGGCTGCCAGTAGGGTCTGCAGAAGAAGGTGAGTCAAGAGCAGCCAACAGGGGCAGGATGCAGGGGGGCTCATGGTCGCATTAAGGGAATTGCTTTATATTCTGAGTGTCAGCACTGATGAGTTTTGAGCCAACCAGAATAGAGTCACGTGGGAGCCTGTCTCGGGTCACATGAGCTCTAACATGCATTTAAGAAGGCATGCTGTTCCCTGGCCGCTGTGTGGAGAACAGAGGAAGGAGTGGATGGGAGCAGTTAGGTAAACTGGAGTGCTGAGATAAGCAGGTCACTACAAGTGTAATAATCCAGGTGAGCCATGCTGGGGGACTGAAATGGGATCATGGCGTTGATGAAAAGAATCAAACTCTGTAAAATATTTTAAGAGATTTATTCTGAGCCAAATATGAGTGGCCATGGTCCCTCATACAGCTCTCAGGAGGTCCCGAGAACATGTACCCAAGGTGGTCGGGGCAAAGCTTGGCTTTAAATATTTCAAGGTGGCATGAGACATCAATCAAATACATTGGTTTCATTCAGAAAGAGGGGGCAACTCAAATTGGGGGCTTCCAGGCTATAGGTAAATTTAAACATTTTCTGATTAACAATTGGTTGAGTATGTCTAAAGACCTAGGATTGATAGAAAGGAATGTTCAGGTTAAGATAAAAGACTGGGGAGGCCAAGTTTTATTGTGCAGAGGAAGCTCTCAGATAGCTGACTTCAGAGCGAGAGCAGGTTATAAAACGTTTCTTATCTTAAAAGGATGCCTGGCTCTTTCTTGACTATCTCCTGGTTCTGAAAAGGAAGGATGGAAAACAAAAGGGAAAGGGAATTCTCTGTAGAATGTGGATTTTTCCCAAGAGACTTTTCAGGGCAATTTCAAGGTATGGCAAGGAAATATATTTTGGGGTTAACTACTTTGATTTTCTTCCTTGTCTCGTAGGTTATGCCAGAGTTGGGTTGGAAAGTAAGTCATGATATATAGGGTTAAATAAAAACCATCTGATGAGAATTTATGGTTTGTAGGGCATGACTCCCAAGATACCTTAGATAGGAACTGGGCAAGATAAAAGAATCAGAGCTTAGTCCTCAATGGAGATGGTGAGAAGTGGCCGTGTCCGGGTTCTGGTTGGCATTGGAGGTGGACACCAAAGGATACACTGATAGATCAATGTGAGGGATATAAGAAGAGGGGAATAGAGGAGGGGTCCATGGTTTTTTACCTAAACAATAGGCAGAGTGCAGATGCATTTGCTGGGATGGAGAAGTCTGGGGAGAAAGAGGTTGTGGGGTGGAGAGCAAAGGCTTCAGCTCAGGACAAGTTGTATTTGAGATGTTTGTTAGCTCCGTAGAGAAAGTCAATACGTGGTTAGAAAGATAAGTTTGGAACTCAAGGAAGATGTCTGGGCTGGAGCGTTCAGATGTGTTTTCAGTTCCTGATCATTATGTATCACAGTCAAATGTTTCTGCAAGGCTCAGTCCCATCCTCCCTCCAGTCCTCTATACCAGAAGCTTGAAAGGTGATTTAGTGGAGTGGGGGCGTCATGACAGTTGCAGCTTTCAGAGCCCTGATTCCGGATTGGGGCTGAGCCTGGTAACTTCCATTTACTCCATCCTATAAGTCATTACAGAGTCTGCTTTATACACACTCACAGGGCTTATAATTCCCCTTTATGGCCAAGCACAGTTTCAATTAAATAAAAATAATACATTTATTTACTTCCCATCTTCTCTGAGAAACTGTAATGTCCTTGAAGATGGGGATAGCACCTGTGACAGTAGCCCCAGCACCTGGCATATTGTCTTGAGTAGAATAATTTAGGAATGTTTGGGTTGCAAGCGACAGAAATCCAACTCAAGCTTAACAATACCGCCCATGTGAGCTGAGAAATCAGGGGTAGGGTGGGTTTTAGGTAGGACCGGATTCAGGCTCAAACCCTAATATTGGGACTTCATTTGCTTCCAGCTTTTCCTTCCTCCTTCTCTCTACTGGCTTCAGTCTCAGTATTCTTGTGGCTACAGGCAGGCAGGACAAACTCCAGCCCTTATTCATAATCCCAGAAGTTCAAGAAAAGGTCTCACTGGGTCTCAGTGGCCTAATTCGGTCATGTTCCTCTCCCTGAGTGTTTCATCATGGAAGGGAATAGTCATGCCCTTGCTGAGTTAGGGCTGGGTCACGTGGCTCTTTCCTGGGATCAGGAGGAGGTGGGGATTCCCCAGTGGAATTGAGGTGTTTTTCTGAAAGTAAGGTAAAGGATGCCAGGCAGTAAAAACAATGGTTGCATAGAGGTTAAATGAGAAATATTGGTTACGCAGATGAGTCATCTCAAAGGATAATCTGTTATGATTCCTATGTCCCCTAGAGCTTAGAAAGTCTAAATAACTGGCCGGGCGCGGTGGCTCACGCCTGTAATTCCAGCACTTTGGGAGGCCGAGGAGAGCAGATCACAAGGTCAGGAGATCAAGACCATCCTGGCCAACATGGTGAAACCCCATCTCTACTAAGATACAAATAATTAGTTGGGCATGGTGGCATGTGCCTGTAGTCCCAGCTACTTGGGAGGCTGAGGCAAGGGAATCACTTGAACCTGGGAGGCAGAGATTGCAGTGAGCCGAGATGCACTCCAGCCTGGAGACAGAGCGAGACTCCATCTCAAAAAAAAAAAAAAAAAAAAAAAAGGAAGTCTAAATAACCTGTCTAGGGTCACATGGGAAATGGGTGGTAGATGTGGGTTTAAACCAAATTTCTCCAATCCACCAGCAATACAGTGCTCCCACCCCCCGTCCTCTGAGGCCCTTCCTTTTACCTTCACATCACGCGGAGGGTCTCTGGCCCTGACTTCTCTAGCATGAAGGGGCTACACAGTGCCTAAGGTACCGTTGGTGAAGTGAATTAAAGCAAAGACCTGGCCTGACAAGCCAGTCAGGGCTCAGACAACTCCTTAGTTTTGCTTGATTTGCAAACATCAGTAGAACTTAACTTGAGCTATTTCTCAAGTTAAACCCCTCTACCAAAGAAAAACAGAATTAAGCTCAATCAGAAGCAGCCAATAAGCTCAGATAACTAGGGACTCTCCACTGGGATAAACCAACTGGATAACTGTAACCAACCCAACATCGTCTTTACTTTACTTCTGTATTTGTTCTGTAAAAGCCTAACCTTTGCGTTTTCTCGGTGGAGTTTCCAGACCACTTCTCAAACACTGTTTGCTCAAATACAGTCATTACATTTGTATTGTGTCCCGGTTCATTTTTTAACATTATCCAGCAATCATTTTAACGGTTTCTGTCTTTTTTTGTCTTGTCTCTCTAGTTGAATAGTAAGATCAAGAGAAACATAAAGAGAGAAAAGAGGCTGGGCGCAGTGGCCGATGCCTGATAATCCCAGCACTTTCGGAGTCCGAGGTGGGCAGATCACGAGGTCAGCAGATTGAGACCATCCTGGCTAACACGGTGAAACCCCATCTTTATTAAAAAAATACAAAAAAAAAAAAATTTAGCCAGGCATGGTGGTAGGCACCTCTAGTCCCAGCTACTCGGGAGGCTGAGGCAGGAGAATGACTGAACCCAGGAGGTGGAGCTTGCAGTGAGCCGAGATGGCGCCACTGCCCTCCAGCCTGGGCCACAGCAAGACTCCATCTCAAAAAAAAAAAAAGAAGAGGAAAGAGAGAGAAAGACATACACAGACATTCATTTACGTGCGTACACACACACACACACACAACAGAAAAACTTTGCTACCCATTTGCTACAGCAGGAGATTCTTCTGACAGGATTTGTAGAATTCATCAAGTGCTAAGTTTAAGTCTCACCCAGCCACCCACCCGAGTTTGGTTGCTTAAGGTTTGCTGATTGAATATGTAATGGCATTTTATATAATTGTTTACTTTTTTCTCATCTTTTTCCTGTCTTTTTTTTTTCCCCATCTTAAGCTTATGCATATTTGTACGTATCTTACTATGCAGCTTAAGGAAAAACAAATGAGAACACAATAGGTTCTAGCAGCATAGTCAATAAACAAATAGGTGAATGAATTGAATGAGTGGCTGTTGGATAGCGACCTCATGATTACAGGCAATCTACCTCGATGAGAGAAATTTCTCGGTGCATTTGGATGTCCTCTGTTAATATATAATTGGTCACTTACTGATTTCCTCCAGTTATGAAGATATCATGCTGTAATATGCTCTTCGCTCCACAGATCCTTTTGCTGACTTCTACGCTATGGATTTACGTTGTTTCCATGAGACGATACAGAGTAGGAAAAATGGTCAGCACCATTCCCCTTGATGGGATGAGGGGCAGCTGGGGAGGAAAGCCCTTTGCAGCTGCCCCGTAAAGAAGCTGATCCCAGAAGCCCCTTCCCAGGCTCATGAACAAGGCACAGCCCCTGCCCCTGAGCTGAAGCCCTGTCTGGCTGCCTCTGCAGAGTCACTGGACTCAATTCCACTCAAGCTCTTGGATTCCCTGTTTACATTAGAACAGGTGCCCGAGTTCCTGCCCTTCAGGAGACAGATCTGGACCTCACAAGGGCATGAGGAGGACAGGCAGGCTTCCGGGTACTCTGCTTCCAAGTGAGCACTTCTGTGTGTCTGCACGTGCCACATCCTGCAGTTCACCTGCTCAGGTAAAGAAAGACGCTACTGAGAAAAGGCTCCTGTACTTGTAAGTAAGCTATTTTATGTTTTCTGCCATTTACCATAAGCATGCTCATCATCAGCCTTAGCTGTGCATCGACTGTAGATACAAAACAACAACAAGAGCTATAGCCATTGGCAAAATGCTTCCTATTTAAGGTGCTTCATTGGTTGAGATTCTGTTCCTCTAGTTACAGTCATTCAGGGGCCACCGTCACAGCTTTGCCTCTGTGGGTTCCAGCCGCTCTATCATTTAGTAAATTTTGTTTAATTGACTTGTCTTCTTTAATTAAACATTTACTCCTGATTTGTCCTAAGCCAAAATATCCATGAAATGATGCATTTCATGTGCTAATTCAACTTTCGCTTAGCATGCAGTTAGAATATAGCTAACTATTAAAATAAAAACAAAGCTTAAAAGCAAATACAACAAGCTATAGGCAGTCATAGAAACTTGGTGGGAGATACATGGATGTTCAGGCTACAATTATTTCAGCTCTTCTTTTTTTAATATTCAAAATCAAGTGATGGAAAATAAAAAGCAAATGCTTATTCATGCTCCCTAAAATCATCTCTCCTCTCCCAGTGGTATGCACACCACGCTTTGACAATCTGATAACTCTTTGACTTTCATACTTTTTTCCATATCCAGGTAGAATTTGTGCTTTAATGGCTTTATGTGGTCCTTAAATTACCGCATGATCTAAACTTGAATGAATATGCAGGGTTTGTGTTTTCAAGCACATTTCTGGTCCTGCTGGGCATTAGGGTTTCCATCTGCCTGGAGAGAACAAGAAGCTGACCTGGCCTCCCTGCCTCCCCGCGCTGCAAAGAGGCTGGTGTTAGAAGCTGATCTGATCAGGTAGGGTGCAGGCGTCCTGCATGCATCAGGCAGAGAAGGAAGGTGCAGCCTCTTCCAGCACAGGTGCTGAGAGTGGACAGGCCCCGGGGCCTGGCTGTGGAGGGCACCAGGGTCGTTCACTCTCCTGTCTGAGTTCCCTTTCGACCGTTTCCAGGGGAGCTGGGGCCCCTCACACAGTCACTGCTGCCATAACCAATTTGAAGCAGGTTCCCCCACATGTGCCTCAGCGGCACAGGGCCTTTGGGAGCTGGGACAGGTCGTTCTGGGCATTGGTCCAGAAGCGCCTAATCTGTGGAGGCAGGGGAGGACTTACTCATAGAGAAATCGGGCAGGGAGGACCCTCGGCCGGCCTTCCTGGGTCTCGTCCCATCCCCGTCTCCTTTCTGCATTTTGTTGATCCTTTCACTCCACACAGCTTTCTTTTAGGACCCACTGAGGGTCCCCCCTGGAACCTGGCTGAGCTGAGCTGAGCTAAACTGTTCACAATCCCAGAAGTAACCCTACCCCGACTTAGGGAATAAGAGAGATTCTGTTTCTCTGGAACGTCCTGACTGACATGAAACTCATTACAGCATCTACCTCAATCCCTCCTTCATGCATTCTTTCTTTTTCGTGTCATACTCACCATAGCACTGCCATCCCCATTTTCGCATTATAAAAATAGAGGCTTGGCGTATCAGTTATTTCTCAAGAAAAAAATTCAGGTGAGAGGCAGAGTCAGACATGAGTACAGGAAGGTCTCGTTCTGAAGCCTACCCTCTTCTTTTATTTAATTTAATGTAATTTATTTATTCTTTTTTTTTTTTTTGAGACAGAGTTTCATTCTGTCGCCCAGGCTGGAGTGCAGTGATGCAATCTCGGCTCACTGCAACCTCTACCTCCCATGTTCAAGCAATTCTCCTGCCTCGGCCTCCCGAGTAGCTGGGATTACAGGTGCCCACCACTACGCCCAGCTGATTTTTTTGTATTTTTAGGAAAGACGGGGTTTCACCATGTTGGCCAGGCTGATCTCGAACTCCTGACCTCATGATTTGCCCTCCTCGGCCTCCCAGAGTGCTGGGATTACAGGTGTGAGCCACTGTGCCCAGCTGCCTACCCTCTTCTTTTTGTAGCTTTTTGTTTTGTTTCACATTTTGATGAACATGCATCTCATCTTTTTAATAAACTGAATTGTCATAAATAGAATACTGCCTCAAGAACTGCAAAAATTGTTTTTCAATATTAACTTCCAAGATTTCTTTTTATTTTGCAAAATAAATATTAATTTATCTGTAAACCTGACATGATTTACAAAGAAGTGCCTCTCGGCTTTTAAAACTTTGCTGGCTTTGAATTGTTCTATTGGAGGTTGAATACTTTAATTCAGAAAAACACACATACACTGCATTCCTGCTTCTCAAAAAAAAATTTTTTTTTTTTTTTTTAAACAGAGTCTCACTCTGTCGCCCTGGCTGGAGTGCAATGGCACAATCTCAGCTCACTGCAACCTCCACCTCCTGGGTTCAAGCGATTCTCCTGCTTTAGTCTCCCGAGTAGCTGGGATTACAGGCACACACCACCCTGCTCAGGCAACCTTTGTATTTTTAGTAGAGATGGGGTTTCTACTAAACCCCATCAGGATGGTCTCAAACTCCTGTCCTCAAGTGATCCACCCACTTGATGGTCAGGATGGTCTCAAACCCAGGATGGTCAGGATGGTCTCAAACTCCTGTCCTCAAGTGATCCATCCACCTCGGCCTCTCAAAGTGCTGGGATTACAGACATGAACCGCCACACCTGGCTGCTGCCTCTCAAATGTTGATGAAAAATATCCACCAAAGAAGACTGTAAAAATTTCCCTTTACGTTACTTAGATCAAGACTCACTTCCGTTACTTCATAGACCTCATTTCAGAATCTACACAATGGAGCCCCTGACCAACAGTCACCCTCTTCAGACCATGCTTCTCTTCAATGTCAGTGCAAAAACCTTAAAACAACTTTCTGAAAGAACTCTGAGATTTCATTCATAAGGGAAACAGAAGATTCTCTGGTAAAGCGTTGAGATGTGATTCATCCCTATATTGTTTAAGGCCTACGTGCCTGTTGCGTTTGTTACCCATCCATGATTTTTGTAAGAAAAATAACGCAACCAACTAGGAGGAAAATGTTGCACATCTTTCTTCCAAAGTGAAGATTCCCTGATCAATCAGTGGCAACTCCACGGTAGAATAAGAAAGGAGGGAATTAACTGACGGGTGGGCTGGTAACAAGAAGAAAGGAAGAAATGTATGGTGAGAAGATCCAGTGATATCCTTGTCATCTTCTGTTCCCAGCTCTGTGACCATGTGCCTGTGCTCTACTCCTCAGAGCCTCAGTTTCCCCATTTGCCAATGGACAGCCACACCACACAGGTCTATAGGCTCCTTTTGGAAGAGAGCAACATAAGGGAATGGAACCGACTTGTCAAACCCTACAGCATGATGAAAGTGAGGGCCTGGTGCTGGTGTGATTCTTCCTCCTCTAAGCCCAGGAGGGTGAGCAGGGGCAGTTGCCATGGCAGCCAATGCTGTGGAGCAGAAGCACTGCCTGTCTCATCGGAATGGCTGCCCTGAAGTCAGCAGACTTCATGTTGCCTCCAGGAAGTTATAATTTCAGTATCAAGTCACTAGGTTATGCACTGTAATGAAAAATAATCACATTTATGCACTGTACTTTCAACATCTAGAATATCCACAACATAATGAGTGATGTATGTTGTTTAGAAATTACAAATCATTCTCTCAGTACCAGACAGGTATGTTTTTCTTTTTAATAGGGTGACTGATATGGTTTGACTGTGACCCCATCCAAATCTCATCTTGAATTGTGGCTCCCATAATTCCCACGTGTTGTGGGAGGGAGCCGGGGGGAGACAATTGAGTCATGGGGGTGGTTTTCCCCATACTGTTCTCATGGTAGTGAAGGAGTTTCAGCAGATCTGATGGTTTGATAAGGGGAAACCCCTTTCACTTGGATCTCATTCTCTCTCTTGCTCCCACCATGTAAGATGTGCTTTTTGCTTTTGGCCGTGATTGTGAGGCCTCCCCAGCCACATGGAACTGTGAGTTCGTTAAACCTCTTTTTCTTTATAAATTACCCAGTCTCGGGTATGTCTTTTTCAGCAGGGTTAGAACAGACTAATACAGTGACTTAGGTCTGTTTTCCCAAATCGCTTCTTCTGTGGGCACAGCTCCGTCATCCTGTTGATATATGAGGCCTTGGAAAAGAACAGTTAACCAGCTGACACTAATATCCAAGATTCAGTCCAAAGTATGTACCCAGTTGTTTCGAAGACTCTAGGCTGCTCACGATGGTGGATATTGACCGTTGATCAAGGGACATCTTATAAAGACAAATGCACAGAATCAAGCTACTTGCCACTTATACGTAAGATAAATTTTGGGGGAAATCGCCCTATGCTTTTCTTCATTGCCCTGGAAGCACCTCCCAGGTGGAGAATCCCAAGTCTTCTCCTGCGACTGAAGCTTTCCTCCACGTGGCTCATGAAATCTAGGTCGGAAGGGAGTGAGACTCCACCCCTGCTTTCCAGGAGGGTTATTCCTTAAAAAAAAAAAAAAAAAAAAAAAAGGCTAGATCTGACTTACGGATCCATTCATTTACATTCACAGGACCCTAATTATCCTAAAAGAGCAAGGCTGATTTCATGAAAAATGAAGAGTGCATCACAAATGTATGATCTGCTCATTCAGCAAGTTTAGCCAAGCTCATATTGCCTAGTGTTTCCCTGCTAAAGGTTGCGTTTAGAAGAAACTCTCAGTTTAAAAGGACACAGATCCAAAAACCAACAATACAAATACAAAATTTGTCAGGATTTTCTTTATTGCAAGTCATGGTCATTGCGATGGGGTGATTCATGCTACTGAGAATCCTCATGTGTTCCAAGGTTGACTCAAATAATGCTATCAGGCTGTGACATCTTTGTCTCTGCCTTTTATCTCTACTTTAATCTGTATTGGTCTCACCTTTGGGCAAATCTTCTCCAAAAAGGGGCCCATCGACCCCGGACTGCCAATGTCTTAGCAATACCAGGATAAAGAGAGCAACTGAGGATAAAGAGTGACCTCAGTTGGCCTGTGTGACCGCCCAATGCGTTCACCTGGCTGTCTGCCTAGACAGAGCCTATTTATCAAGGCGAGGGGATTGCAATGGAGAAAGAGTAATTCATGCAGAACCAGCTGTGCAGGAGCCTGGAGTTTTACTGTTACTCAAATCAGTCTCCTCAAGCGTTTGGGGATCAGAGTTTTTAAGAACTACTTGGTAGGTAGGGGGAAGCCAGTGAGCCAGGAGTGCTGATGGGTTATGTAGGAGATGAAACCATGGGAAATGGAAGCTATCCTCTTGCACTGAGTCAGTTCCTAGGTAGGGGCCACAAGATCAGATGAGCCAGTTGATCGATCTGGGGGGGGATGCCAGCTGGTCCATCAAGTGCAGGGTCTGCAAAATATCACAGCACTGATCTTAGGAGCAGTTTAGGGAGTCAGAATCTTGCAGTCTCCAGCTGCATAACTCCTATACTATAATTTCTAATCTTGTGGCTAATTTCTCAGTTCTACAAAGGCAGTCTGGTTCCCAAGCAAGAAGGAGGTTTGTTTTGGGAAAGGGCTGTTATCATTGTTGTTTTAAACTGTAAACTATAAACAACGTTCTGCCCAAAGTTAGTTCACCCTGCGCCCAGGAAGGAAGAAGGACAGCTTGGAGCTTAGTACCAAGATGGAGTCAGTGAAGCTAGATCTCTTGCTGTCTCAGTTATAATTTTGCAAAGGCGGTTTCACTTGTTCCAACGATATTAATAGTGATGATAATAAAGTCCAGCTTGGCTTAGTCCATCCCTACACACCGAGTCAACCATGATGGCAAGAAATATTGAATATTATTCAGTGGGGGCAGCTCTAGCCATACCTCCTGGAACAAGAGCCTGGGTGATGCACTTTCTTCTCTTTTCTTTTCCTTTCTTTCTTAAGAGCTTGGTTGATACTCCCTTTCCCTTCCTCTTCCTCTTCCTTTTCTTTGAAAAGTAGTCTCTTGCTGTCACCCAGGGTAGGAGTGCAGTGGCACAGTCTCAGCTCACTGCAACTTCCACCTCCCAGGTTCAAGCAATTCTCCTGCCTCAGCCTCTGGAGTAGCTGGGATTACAGGCACGTGCCACCATGCTTGATTAATTTTTGTATTTTTAGTAGAGACAGGGTTTCACCATGTTGGCCAGAATGGTCCCGAACTCCTGACCTCAGGTGATCCACCCATCTCAGCCTCCCAAAGTGCTGGGATTACAGGTGTGAGCCACCGTGCCACACCAGCCTGTGCTTTCTTGAATGTGGATTAAGGTAGTGGTCCCAGAAAGGGCATGGAGGCAGTGGGGAGGCCATGACAGCTCCAGTTTGACCAGAGTTGTGATAAAGATGAGAACACAAAGGCAGGAACTCAGCCCTGCTAGATCACAGGTCATTCCTGAGAGCCCACAGCTGCCCTAAGCATTGAGGAATGGGTAGAAGTGAGCCCTGTAAAGAGGAAGGAACAGGTGGACTGATTATGGAGTCAAAGGGAGAAGCAGAGGCAGAATTCAGAGAAACAAAGACATAGAAAGAAAACGTGCATTGATTTGGCTTGGCTGGAGCACAGGAGCTAGTGTGGAAATCCAGACCTGCCAGCCTTGAGAAGCTGTGTGCAGAGTCGGAGCTTTATCCAAAGGCTGCTCAGAGGAAACAGGTACATTTTCGTATTTGCATCCTGGGGAGAATGTTTATATTTTAGAAATCTCCCTTTAGCAGTAATGAGGCGTTGAAATAATGAAAGTAAAACATGAGCAGAGATCAGCTAATAGTGCAGGGATGTCTGTAAAAGGGTGTGTGGTGGAGTTCTAGCTACTAGCACAGTGTAAATGAAAAGAAAACAGTGACTGACAGCACAGGAGGGAAATTCAGGTGAAGTGGCTGTGTTGTCTGGGGTATACACCTTTGGGTTCCTTGTTGTGTGCCAGGAAAATTTAGGACGCGGATACACATGAGGAGTTTAGGAGCGGAGATTTAATAGGCAGAGAGAAGAGAAAGAGAAATAGCTCTCTATAGAAAGAGGGGTCTGAGTAGAAAGGACCATAGGCTGGTGGCAAATGAGCCGAATTTTATAGCCAGGTTTGAGGAGGGCTCACAGATTGGTTCGATCAGGAATGATGTTTACATAGTGCTCGGGGAAGGCTGGTGGCCGCACCCCAATCTTATTATGGAAATGGGCTTTCCCGTTGATCAGCGGCATCTTGTCTGCTCCTTACTGCGCACGTGGCTGACAGAGAAGGGAAGATGGAGCCGCCGTCTTGAACATGTCTAGTCCCCTAGTTCCTGCTGGCGTTCACCCGTGCAAGCTCCCAGCTTGCTTGTCTGTGTCTGCAGCTCGACTTTACAGGCTGCTGTTTGTTAGAAAATGATTTGGGACTGCTTTTCATTAAAAAAAAAAAAAAAAAAAAAAAAAAAAGCCTTACTGAGGACTCCCATGCCCTTACTACCTGGCTGAGTGATTTCTTAACTCCTGTATTACAGGGTTTTGGATGACTCCTGGGTTCTTGGTTTAGGAAGTCAGACAAAGGGGGATACGTATGCTTGCAAAAGGGGGTTCTGGAAACACGCATTTGGTATTCAAACCCCAGCCCTGTCCTCATTAGCTGTGCAGCTAATGGGCAAGTTCCTTGCCCTCTCTAAGCCTTAGCCCCTCTATCTGTGAAATGAGGAACAAGATATTACCCATTTTGTAGGGTTCCTGTAAATATACGTCACTTAGAACAGTCCTGACCATAGTGAGCTTTCAGGAAATGTCAGATGCTCTGATTATTACATTCGTCTTCGTTATTCTTTGCCTCAGAGAACAAATGAGGAGCAGCAGAACGGAGCAGGAAGAGGATGAGGACTTGTCTGCTGTGGTCATGCTCAGTGTGACCCACAGACAGGCCCTGAGTCGTGTGACTTGCAGGTGTGCAGCCACGCGTCACTGGCCCAAACTCACCTTCTTTCCTCCTCCTTCCTTCTCCATCTCAGCCTGAAGCTCCTTCCCTGGAGCAGTCTTTCCATTCTGAAGGACTGGCTCTTCAGAGGTCCCTTGTCCATAAGCAAGAGTCTCTGGCTGGGACTGCACCACACCCTATTCCTGGCTATGGTCCCCACAGTTGAGGCACTGGCTGGAAGCTCCCTGGGATGAGGCTGGACCTGGAGCTCAGGGCATGGAGAGAAGCCCACGAGAGGGGAGGATGGAGAGCACCCTGCATGGTACAGCCAGCATGAGCCATGTTGGAGTCCCAGGCAGAAGGAAAAATATTCACCCCCAATACATGATTCAATCTCAATTGTTATTAAGGTCAAATGTTGTATCATAAAGTTACCCATTTTAAAGTGAACATCTGAGTGCATTAGTATATTCACCATGTTGCACAGCCCTATGTAGCTGCAAAATATTTTCATCATACTGAAAGGAAACCAGCAGCCATGAAGCAGTCACTCCACATTCCCAC
Source organism: Macaca fascicularis (assembly GCF_037993035.2). Lineage (NCBI taxonomy): Eukaryota > Metazoa > Chordata > Mammalia > Primates > Cercopithecidae > Macaca > Macaca fascicularis. Next base: position 135,160,209 of record NC_088385.1, on the reverse strand, counting down.
CCTGCCCACAGCCCCCGAGGACCACCAGCCTCCTTTCTTTCTCTGTGGATTTGCCTATTCTGCATATCTGATGTAGACAGAATTAGACATCGGTACCCAAATGAATACTCAAACCATGCATGTTATAGTATCAACCAGTCACAATAGAGAAAAGGTGGAAACAACGCAAACGTCCATTGGCAGATGAATGGGTGGGCACAATGTGGTCTATCCACACGATGTAATATTATTAACTATAAAAAGGAACAAAACACCGATACATGCTACCAACACTCTGCTAAGTGAAAAATGCCAGACACAAAGTGTACCTATTTTAATGTATTTTTCATGATTATTTTTTTCTGGAACATTAAACTAAATGAAAAAAAATTAAAAATTGAGAAGCAGGCATATTAAAAGTTGCAGCATTATTTTTAATTTTAAATATTTTACTTACACCCCAAATGAAATTTACTGTATTTTTATTTTCTTGGCTTTAATGAAGGCAACCTCATCAATAGTATTTTCATAAAACCTTCATTAAATTATTAAAATTTCCATAAAGCATATGTTTAAGGGCACACAGTTTTCCTTTTGCCTTGGGCTCCAATATCTCAGGATGGCACTGGTGGACCCTGTCTTTATTTAAATTTTTGATATTTTGTCCACCATGGATTTTTTGCATTCATTTTGATTTCTTAACATACTTCATTAAAATAGTATTTATCTTGATTGCTGAGATTTGTGGCACCCCCTTAACTTTTGTGCCCAATGGGAGAGTCTAACTTATGTCCCCTGGCCTGGCTCTGGCGAGGGGACCTCAGAGCCTGTGTCTGGGCTGTTTCAGGGCCACTGGCTGGTGATCACAAGCGTTGCTGAGAAGGAACCCGCTCTGACACGGTGCCAGGCCCTTTCTCAGTGCTTTATCCGTGTCAGCTCATTGAATTGTCACAACTGTAGGGAGTCTGAAGTAGAATGTCAGGCCCTTTTTGAGGATGCAGAAATTTGTTCCCAGAGACACTAAGCAGCTTGTTGAGTCACCAGCCAGGTGGTGAGAGAATTGGAGTTTGAACCCAGGCAGTCGGGCTCTGCAGTCCACACTCTTGGCTACCCCATTGTCCTGTCCTGGATGCAACAACAAGCTTGTCTCCAATGTTTGCACAGAACCAGGGTGGCCAAATCACTCCAGTTTGCCTGGAACTCTTCCTGGCTTTAGCAGTAAACTTCTGCACCCCAGGAAAGCCCTGAGTCTTGGGCAAACTGAGATGGTTGGCTTCCCTGTCCACAACAGAGCACATCGACTGGAGTTCGTGGAGCTGATTGGAGTCTTTGGCTGTGTTGTTCTGTCACTGAATCACTGTGTGACTTTGGGCCTGTCACTGGACTCCCTGTGCCTCCATTTCCTCTTTCATAAAAAGGAGTTTACGAGATGATTGTCACTCAGGTTAATGATTTTTTAAATCCCTGTTTGGTCTTGGTGTAGATTCAAAAAGAGTGAACCAGGAAACTTAATGTAATTGAAATACTTTTAGCTTAGAAAAGAACAGAGCAGAGGGTAACTAGCTCAGAATGTTTAGTTGGTGACATGTATTTATGAGATGGAAAAGTCTATGTCTGATGGGGGACAGAGGCTTATCTTCTAGACTGGAAAGGAGAAGGGGATGGAAGAGTCACCGAAGAGGAGAATACAGGTGAGAAGTAGGGTGTGGGCTGTTATTTCTCCTGTACAAAGAAGCAACTTGGAAAGGCACGTGTAACAGGTAGGACAGTGTGAGTAGGGCCAATTAGGAGGGAAACTGGTTTCTCTAGAGGAGGAAAGCACACGAGGCAGTGCTGACAAAAACAGGATGTGTTAGATCGGGGATTTCATTCAAGCTGCTGGGAAAAGGGACAGATTATAGAGAAAAAGGCTGCAGAGTGCCTCTCCCGGTACTTAAGAGGCGAGATGAGAAAACCAGGCAGGTGGGATCCTGCTAAAGCCAGTCGAGGATCCCCGTGAGAATGAGCTGCCCTGATAGCTTTTCTGGCTGCTTGGATTTGGAGGCCATCTCCTGGCAATGATTTTATACCAAGAAAGGGAAAGTGCCTTTGCAAAAATTATAACAGTGAGAAAATTATGGCTGTGAAAGAGATCTGTTCTAACCCACCCCTATCTTGCCTTTTTCTAATTTATTTCTGGGCTTTTGGGCTGAGCTGACTTTGGAAGACATTTAGCTGATATTAATGGTTCAAAACTCAACCGCCTTTGTGAAGCTAATGAAAGGCCGTCAGGCTAGGGGAGGAGGGGAATCTGAAGTCTGCTAAAGTGTGGACACACATTGTCAGTCATTCTGGCCAATAACTCACCATTATAAATTGACCTTTGGAAATATACTATCTTTTCAGGGTTTTCTTTCTTTTTTTTTTTTTTTTGGATATCTGACACCATGTCTCCATGTGGACCAGTCTCGCTCCTGTGACCCCACCCAGAAGTGATTCAATGCAAGAGGACCGCTTGGATCTCCTATGACTTCATCTCTACTATAACACATCAGCAGCAAGCACCCAGTGCCTAGCAACCCCCGGCCCTTACCCCACACTGTCTTTGAAAAACTGCTGCTTAGGAGTCTCAGATGAGACTGATTTGAGTGCTAGCTCCACCTCCCACGTGGCACGGCTAGCCTCCTGTCTGTGAAACTCTTTCTTTACTGCAGTGTTGTGATCTTTATTTGTGCAGTGGGCAGGAAGATCCCCTTGGGTAGTTGCAAAAGGTCACCTGGAAATGAAGTGACTACTAATTAGATATGAATCAACATGGTGAGCAAAGGTCAGGGGAGAGGTTTGCACTGCGGTGATCGATGGTCTCAAGGGGTCGGGTCAGATTTGCAGTAAAAGAGATTTTCCTGGAATCTGAGTGATGAAGAATAACTTGGAAACGTAAACTTGGGAACTTGTCTTTCCTGCTGATGGGTTCCTAGTCTGGGTACATCAGCTGAAAAGTGTTCACAAATTGCTTCAACATTCAGGACTGGGATATAGCAATGTTTTCGACTGAATTTTTTCTTCTGTTAATACACTTGTTCTAGTTACTTGAGTGGTGTAGTCACCTTGATTGCTTTTATACTCCTTATATCCACCGAGGAAGGCTGAACCCAGCCTAAACAGTTCAGCCTGGTGGAAGGGAAGCTGCATATTAATCTGATTATACTTATTCCTGAGCATAGTAAGATACTAGTGTGCTTTTACATTGAAAAAATTGTTATGCTGTCGTGGAAGCTTAAATGAATGCAATGCAGTCCTTCTTAATGACATTCAAATGCACCCAATTCCTCTTTTTCCATCACTCCTATCATTCTCTCTAGACCCCACTATCCTCACCTGGACACTGCAGCAGGGCCTAACCAACCCTCCTCTAATTCATTTACCACACACTGCCCACAGTGACGTCCTAAAGTGTTATAGTAACCATAGCACTCACGTTTATAAAATCTTTCACTGCTCCTCGTTGCTCCAAGAGAGAATGGAAATGTGTTTGGGTAGCTAGCAAGCCCTTGGGGGACCTGGTGTCTTTCACTTATGGTGTTTCATAATTTGTGGCTTCCTCCACTTGATACCAGTCTCCAGCCAAGTGTAATCCTTCAATGGCCCTGAACTGACCTTCTTGGTCTTCAGGGATTTTGTAATTCCTGCTGCTTCAGCGTGGACCACCTTCTATCATCCAGCTCCTCCATACTTGCACCTCCTCCATTCTCTGTCTCGGCTTTCAGATGTCACTGCTGGGGTCTCCTCCTCTGGGAACATGAAACTTCCTAAGACTGTCGGATGATCCTCCAAAGTTAAGAAAGCCTGCTTGATCTGGGCTGGATAATCTGATTATTTAAATAGGAAAGGAACAAAAATTCGGGCATCCTGAGACAGAATCTAGTCCAATGTTGATTTAGCCCAGTGTTTACATACTTAGTGTGTCCTCTCCCTGGAGATGGAAATGTCAGTTATCAGGGGCACTGGATGCTAAGGGCTGACGAGCGGGAGGAAGGCCTTGTCCTTTTGTTTATTTCCAGGGCAGAAGCTTTAGCCACTGTCATCTGTGCAATCTGGTTATAACTTCCCCTTGTTTTATGAGGGCTTCATGAGCCATATTCCACCCTGCTTTTTCAAAGTCACTTCTCCATCCACAGAGCCTGTTTGAAGAGCCTTATGCAAGTCAATTGCATGCTATTTTTTTGTTGTTGTTGAGATGGAGTCTTGCACTGTCGCTCAGGCTGGAGTGCAGTGACACGATCTCGGCTCACTGCAGCCTCCACCTCCCAGACTCTCATGCCTCAGCCTCCCGAGTAGCTGAGATGATAGGCACCCACCACTATGCCCGGCTAATTTTTGTATTTTTGGGAGAGATGAGGTTTCACCATGTTGGCCTGGCTGGTCTCAGACTCCTGACCTCAAGTGATCTGCCTGCCTCAGCCTCCCATAGTGCTGGGATGACAGGCGTGAGCCACCGTGCTCAGCCCGTTCGTTTTTTTCTCAGTCCCACCTAGAGACATCTTATCTTATCAAAATGAGTGCAGTGACCCTGGCACAGTCCATAACAACCATGCCCCTAAAAAGAAGAACATTAAAAGAGGAAGTTGGGAACTTAAGCCTTTTCCGAGGACATTCTGGAAGGTCCATTATGACACATTTTAATTCCCGGGTACAAGGTTCAAGTCCTAACAGAACATTTCACATTTTACATTATATATAAACTCTCTAGAGTGGTCTTTATTCTTCATTAGTTTATGGGATAGAAAATTCATCATTAACCTTGATCGTGAATAAGCACCCATTGACGGTGTAAGTAAATGAATGAGCTTGCTTTGTTTTATTTTCAGAATTAAAGAAGTGTGGGTCTGTTGTCTCCTTATGGTAACGTCTACGCTTAGGAAACCCTCAGATGTACTCTTCAATCAAAATGATGCTCAAAACATTCTGTTTTTTCAAGGCCCAAGGATCGGTGCCCCCCGCCCCACTCTTGTTCATTACCAAGAGCATCCTCACAGTCCATTGGAAAGTCCAACATGAAGTAATTAATTTGTTTTCTATGTTTATCACTTGAATAATAGATTCAGGGCCTATCCTCTCCTGGAAAGCTATTAATCATACCCTTTGCTGTGTGGCACAGGTTTGATAATGTTGGCCTTACAACCATGCCTGGCTGGACTGGAATTGCAAATGACGTTCACTAACTGCCTTCAGAAACTGTTCAAGACATTTAATGAAGACACTTGTTTTCTCCATGTTTCTCTTGGCGACAAAAAATATAGCCAATAGCTTTTTCCTCCGGATTGCTAATCCTCTGTCTTCTTAATGGAAGAAGATTTCCATCTTGACTCCTATTATTTGAGAGATGTGAAAAGCAGATGCTCCAAATGTATGTGGTGGGAAACAAAACAAACCAAAAAACCATTTATGAAAAGTACAAAAAGTTGCACACATAACAAAAGCTAAGCCCTTCTTTTCTTCCTCCCTGGTTAACTTTGGAGCCTTGTTAAAAGACACTCTGAACAAAGAGCTCTTTACAACAAGTTTCACCAATGCAGAGAGCAATTACAAACTCTGTTTAAATGGGCCTCAGAGCCACACATAAAGAGCCAGTGTTGCCCAAGGCCGTTCCCAAGAACATTTCTGAAGTTGGGCTTAAAACAATTTGTTTCCATTATCTTTTACTTAAGGTGGGTTCTGGAATAATCTATGGAATCAATTGCAAAATTCAGCATAAACTTCTCCTTGCAGAAACTCTGGTGACATATCATTTAGCTGAATCTCACTTGATAGATACTAATGAGAAATGCAAGCACGGGTTTGATATACTATGGACTTCCTTTTTGTAGCTAATACAAGCCAATTCCTGAGAAGACATGGATTTAAAACATTGTGTTATATTCATCATTAGACACCCTTTTATTGAATCTACTGTACATCCCTAAATAAAATTACAGAGTGACAGGATTCAACTTCGCATCAATCATCACTTGAAAATGGAAAGAGTGAGAAAGGGTGGCGTCTCCTTGGGGCCCATGGACAAGGAGAAGTTTTAATTATTAAGCAGAGAAAATGGAATGCGGCTTTGCAAAGGCAAGTCAGAGCAAGCTCGCTCCAGTCAGGAGATGATCAAAAGGTATAGCAGTGGCGGCACTTGAAAAAAACCTTGATTCTGTGAACTCACTCATGCAATGTAAAGCCCAAGCCATGGCTTCATATGTTTGAAAAACTCTAGTGTATAGTGTGCATTTTAATTATAAAAATCAATCAGCCAGGCGCGGTGGCTCACACCTGTAATCCCAGCACTTTGGGAGGCCGAGGTGGGTGGATCACCTGAGGTTGGGAGTTCAAGACCAGCCTGACCAACATGGAGAAACCCCGTCTCTACTAAAAATACAAAATTAACTGGGCGTGGTGGCATGTGCCTGTAATCCCAGCTGCTCGGGAGGCTGAGGCAGGAGAATCGCTTGAACCCGGGTGGCGGAGGTTGCGGTGAGCCGAGAATGCACCACTGCGCTCCAGCCTGGGCAACAAAAGCAAAACTGTCCCAAAAAAAAAAAAAAAAAAAAAAATCGAAAAGGACTTTTCTAGTTTATGGGAATTTTAACTTTTTTATTATAAAGGTAACACATATTTTATGCATAAATACATAAAGTGAAAATTACCCAATGACCAGCCCCTTCGAAGTCCACTTATAACCGAAACACAGCTTCAATCACTTGCCACTTGCAGAGTCCAATTAACAAGAGCCAGGTCCAGTATAAGAAAAATTTTATTCCAAAGCTTAGCTTAGGGGAAGAAGTACAGGTGCCTGCCTTTAAGTCCTTGCTTTTGGGGAGGAAAGCAGGGGCTTTTAAAGGAACACTTGGCATGAACAGAATACAGGGGAGGAAGCGAGCAGCAACAGGTCATTCTGCTGGGTGCTCAAGCTGGCACCATTGCTGGTAGAGTTAGGCTGTAAACTGGCCATTGTCTGGAGATACTTTCCAGGCGGAAGAGAGTTCCTTTGAGGGCATACATTTAGGTTATAAATTGACTGTTGTCTCCTGAGGCAATCTCCTGGTGGGAGAGAGTTGCACTCTGGAGCTTCTAAGAAAGCACATGGTTAGATAAGCTTGCCCCGTAGGGAGGGTCTGGTGAAGGGAAGGCAAAGTTATAGGTGCATTTCTAAAGAACTACGTAGGAAGTGGGAAATAGTGGAAAAGGGGAAAAGGGAAAACAATAACAAAATAATTTTTAAAAATAACTCTTTCTCTCTTAGAAAAATGGGGATACTCAGTGACTTGCCCCCCAAGGGGGAACCAATGTTCATAATTTATAAGTTATTCTACCTAAGTACTCTCATTCTGTCCTAAAAAGTCTTTTTGCCCTTAAAATCTACTTATATGACAAATGTGTGCATCTGTATCATCACATTCAAGATGTAGGTGATTTACATCACTCACAAAGTTTATCTTCTACCTCTTCCAAATTTCCCCCTGCCCTTGCACCCTGGGAAAACTTGATCTGCTTTATTTCACTGAAGATTAGATTTTCTTTTCTGGAGTTTCATATGAATGAAATTGAAACGGGAGAGTTCCTTGACCCCCCTCACAGGATGTGTGACAAAGGTGTGGTTCCTTTGGTCAGCCACCGTGTACACTCAACCCCCTCACTGGAGTAGGAGCATGCAGATGGACAGGTCCAGGAGCCCAGTGAGCACCCTTGGGCTCCGGCCTCATGGCAGCGTCCAGGGGTGAGAGGCTGAGACTCCTGAAGCCCAAGTGGGCGCATGTTACAGTGCATTCTTTTAGCTTTGCCATCCATGGACGGCATAAGTATTAAACAGCTCAGTCGACCCTCTGCCTTTGGCAAGGGCTAAAGGCGGTGGACCCTCTGCCTTTTGGCTGGGGAACCATCCTCTTCTACCCAGTGTTTCCCTGTCTTCTGTCTTTATCGGAATCACATGGTACTTGTGGCAGATGTCAAAATGCACTGCCCAGCTCTCCAGCTCTGACAGTCTCAGCTGCTGCGTCTCTTGGCTCATCTCTGGATTTGCCCTGAGGCCACCTAACCCCAGCCTGCCCCAAGCCAACAGCCAAGCTCAGCTAGGATTCAAGTGCCAGCCCACTCCCATGGACACTTGTAACAGAATATTTTATCTTGAGGACTGACTGCTGACCTGGATGAAAGTTTCTCAGAATTCCATTGCAGCCTTTGATTCTTCCTACAAAATACTCTGGCCCTCTCCTTCATCTTTCACAGGTATTCAGCTGGTATAATGGTGCAAAGGAGGTTGCTGCCTCCCTTGCTTTGACCTCACTGTCCTTTGCAGCTCTTGCACTGTCTTATCCCATCTGAATGTCTGTTTCTTGGAGGACTTGAAATAACACATTTGTCAGACCTCTCAACCGAAGCTTGGCCATTGTAACCCCTGTGACCTGCACATATACGTCATATACGTCCAGATGGCCTGCAGGAGCCAAGAAATCTGGAGCAGCCAAAAAACCACAAAGCAGTGAAACAGCCAGTTCCTGCCTTAACTAATTAACCCACCTTACGACATTCTACCATTATCACTTGTTCTTGCCCTGCCCCAACTGATCAATCCACGCTGTGACATTCTTCTCCTGGACAATGAGTCCCATGACCTCTCCACCATGCACCTTGTGACCCCCTCACCTGCTAACAATAGACAACGACCCTATAACTGTAAGTTTCCACTGCCTACCCCAGCCCTGTAAAGCTGCCCCTCTCCTATCTCCCTTCGCTGACTCTCTTTTCGGACTCATCCCACCTGTACCCAAGTGAATAGACAGCCTTGTTGCTCACACAAAGCCTGTCTAGGTGGTATTCCGTACGGACACGCGTGACAACATTAATATGTTGGCTTCCTTTCTTTTGCTCAGCATAATGTTTCTGAGATTTATCTGCGATATCGTTTGTCCGTAATTTGTTTTGGTGGTTGTTGTAGTATTCCTCTGCATGAACAGGCCACTTTGTTTATGTATAGTTAAATCAAGCTTAGCCTAAAGCTTCCTCCTTACATATTTGAAGTTCGGCCTAAAGGTTTTCTGTACATCATGCACTGTAACAAGTGGAGGTGTAAACAGACTGTAGCGCACACTTGTGTCAATCACCGAGTTTTGGTCGATGAAAGGTGGACAACTGTTTGAAGCGTGTTCAAATAAGGCAAACACTGAGCTGTAACCAACCTGGCCATTCCGTTCTTCACTTCTGTTTTCTCTACATCATTTTCCCTTTTCTGTCCATACATCTTCCTCCACGACTGGAGTCTCTGAGTCTACTCTGGCTTGGGAGGCTGCCGGATTCGTGAATCATTCATTGCTCAATTAAACTCTTAAATTTGATTTGGTTGAAGTTTCTCTTTTATCAGTATTCATGCATTGGTGGACTTTTGTGCTGAGTCCAGTTATGGGCTCCTACAAATAAATCCTGCTATGAATACTCATAGACAAGTCTTTGGATGGTTGTACACTTTTCTTTTGCTCGAGTAGATAAGTAAAGGAAGTGTGATCCCAGAAATCAGAGGCAGGTCTCAGTTAATTTAGAAAGTTTATTTTGCCAAGGTTGAGGACGCACCCATGACACAGCCTCAGGAGGTCCTGACGACATGTGCCCAAGGTGGTCGGGGCACAGCTTGGTTTTATACATTTTAGGGAGACATGAGACTTCACTCAATATATGTAAGAAGTACATTAGTTCCATCCAGAAAGGTGGGGACAACTCAAAGCAAGGCCCCCCACTGGGGGCTTCCAGGACGCAGGCAGGTGAGAGACAGATGGTTACAATCTTTTGAGTTTCTGATAAGTTTTTCCAAAGGGGACAATCAGAATATGCATCTGCCTCTGTGAGCAGAGAAATGACTTTGAATCAAACGGGAGGCAGATTCGCCCTGAGCGGTTCCCAGCTGGAGGGGACCCAAGATACTTTCCCTTCATAGAAGTAAAGTCCAGTCACCAGGTAAACATATGGGTAACCGTTTAAAAACAAATGGACAGTTTTCCAAAAGTTTGTGTCATCTTATGTCCCCATCAGAAGTGCGTGAGAATTGAAATGGCCTCATATCCTAACAATTTTTATTTTTATCTTTTTGAGACAGAATTTCACTCTTGTTGCCCAGGCTGGAGTGCAGAGGTGCGATCTCAGCTCACCGCAGCCTCTGCCTCCTGGGTTCAGGCGATTCTCCTGCCTCAGCCTCTTGAGTAGCTGGAATTACAGAATGTGCCACCACGCCTGGCTAATTTTGTATTTTTAGTAGAGACAGGGTTTCTCCATGCTGGTCAGGATGGTCTCGAATTCCCAACCTCAGGCGATCTGCCCACCTCAGCTTCCCAAAGTGCTGAGATTACAGGCGTGAGCCACCATGCCCAGCTAACAATTGGTATTTTTGCATTTAGCCATTCTAGTGGAGTGTGGCGGTGTCTCATTGTGTTTTTAATTTCCATTTTCCTAATGACTAATGATTTGGACACGTCTGCTCTTTGTCCATTGTATATCTTCTTTTGTGAAATGTCCAAAGGATTTGTCTATTTCTACTAGGTTGCTTATCATATTACTGAGTTTTAATATTAGTATACTTTATATATTCCAGATGTAAGTCATTTGTCAGCTACATGAATTGTGAATATTTTCTTCTAGTCTGTGACTTGTCTTTAACTTATATAATGATATCTTTCAAGGAGTATACACTTTTAATTTTGATGATGTCAAATTTATCAAATTTTTCTTTATGTTTCCTGCCTTTTGTGCCCTATTGATCAAAATCTTTGCCTGTCCATGGTCATATTTTTTTGTCTATATTTTTTATTTAACTGTATAATGATTTTAACTTACACTTTTAGATGCACAATAGTTTTCAGTCAATCTTTGAGTATTGGGTGAGGTAGTGGTTGATTTTTACTTTTTATCCAATTGTGCCCCCACCATTTGTTGAACAGACTTTATTTCCTATTGAGTTACATTGTCAGACTTATGAAAACCATACACGTATGGATATACTTGTATATTCTCTGTCCTATCATCAGTTATACACATACACACAAACACAAGCACATAGTGTACTTTGTTGGTTACAATAGCTATACAAAAAGTATCCTCCAAATTAAAATGTGAAATTAAGGAAACCATACCATTCACAAAATATCTAAAATCATTAAATACTTAAGGATAAATCTGACATTTGTGAAAGACTTGAACTCTCAAAAGTACAAAATACTGCTGAGAGAAATTAAAGACTGAATCAACAAAGCTATGTAATATTTCATGCTCAAGGCTGTCGTGCCTCCGTTTTAAGATATGAAATATCCCCAAATGATCAATAGATTTGATGAAATGCCAATTAAAATTTCAGAAGGTGTTCCTTGTAGAAATTGCCAAGCACATTCTAAAATGTTTATGGAAATAGAAAGCACCAAAACAATTTTGGAAAATGAAAATTGAGCACCCTAAAATTTACAATAATCAATGCAACGTATCTCAACTTGTCTTGAAATAATATTGACATTTCATGTGTGTCTGAAAATGTACAAGGGCATACTTCTGTTCCTGCCCTCTCATCCTTTGTGCTATTTCTTGTCACATTTTACTTCCATAAGTATTGCAAATGCTATAATTCATTTATCTTATTTATACTTTAAAAAGGCAATTGCCTTTTGCATTAACTTAGAAATTAGAAAATATTTACATTTATATTTACCCACCTACTTACTTCCAGTACTTTTTATTCTCATGTGTAGTGGATCTTTTCCCCAAAATAATTTCCCTTAGGGTATTGCCAGTCTGCTTCTAATGGATTACTTTAGCCTTTGTCTGAAAAGTCTTTGGTCTTTATTTTAGAAAAAGATTTATAGTGCATATACAATTCTCAGTTGATGGGGTTTTTCATTTCCTTATAGCCCTGCACTTTAAAGATGTTACTCCTTTTTCTTTTGGACTGTGTGGTTTCTGATGAAAATTATTTCCTAGGTATGTTCTGTAGGACATAATTTATACACACATAGATTTTCTTTTGCTGCTTTTAAGATTCCTTTTTATCACTTGTTTTCAGAAATTTTATTATAATGAGTCCCAATGTATTTTTCTTTATGTTTCCTTGGCTGTGGGTTTATTTATCATTTTAAATCTGTGCTTCATAGTTTTGATAAGATTCAGAATTTTTTAGCCATTAGTTTTTCAATTATTTTGGATTCTTACTCCTCTCTTTTGTGGACTCCAATTGATTTAGAAATTAAATACATGATAACCACACAAATATTTCAGTGGAAGGCGGTAATAGTTATATAGATACTGCAGAAGAAGACATTACTTTTCTTTAGCCATCAAAAATTATACGTGTGCATCCAAAGAAAAAGTTGCAAAATGAAGCACAGAGAGAAATATGTCTTTTTTTAAAAAAAAGGCAAAACAAAAAACAGAGTTTCAGTGCCCTTTGAGGCAGTACAAAGCAGTTTAATACAGATTCCATTTTTCTTCTCATTACATTCATATTCTTCATTAAATCCTTGAGTATACTCAGTATGTTCACAATAACTCTTTAAATGCTCATATCTGCAGATGCCATCATCTCTATCATTTATGGGTCATTTCTACTGACTTATTTCCTTCCTGTGTTTAGGTCATGTTTTCCTGCTTCTTCACATGTCTTGTAATTTTTTAATTGAAAGCCAGACAGCTTAAATTTTGCATGGGTGTATGCTAGATTTCCTTTACTTCTTATGAAATACATTGAAGTTTATTCTTTTTATATCAGTTTGATGTTTAAGTCTTGTTTTGAACCACTTTTAAGACTTGTCCAAAGCACCCTTTAATCTATAGCTAATTTAGCTCTGCTTCTAAGGTATGGCTCTTCTCTACTGAATGCCTTATGTATAAACAAAATAATTCCCCGCCCTTTGTGACCTCTGGTCATTTTCATCATACAGCTCCCTGGCAATTTTAATTTCCCCAGAAGTTTTTGTTTATTCAACCTGTGAGTTTTTTCCCAATACTTACGGAGATTTTTATCAGCCAAAGACTCAAGCGTGGCTATGTGTACATTCTTGGAACTCCTGCTATGCACAGCTCCTTCCTTCCAGGTGTTCTGTCCTGTAAGTCGTAGGAGCATCAGCCTTCCCAAAGTCCAATCTCTTTCTCCCCAATTCCGTGAGAACAGGAGGCTCTGTTTGGGTTGACCCTCCCTGCCCTGCAGCCCAGAAATTGGGAGTGATAGATCTCATCTTATTTGTTTTTCTTTTTTCAGATATCATAGTCTTGCCCTGCCTATTGTCCAATTCCAGATAACTTGTTTCCTATAAGTTGCCCAATTAGAGGAATATTTTTGTTTTAAATTTTTTCACTGTAAAAAGGTGATTCTGGGCTGTTTTTCCCTCCTATGGCCAAGACATAAATTTTCCTCCTATTTATTTTGAACATAAAAACAGCTTTCCATGTTTTATCCTCCCATTTTCTTCCTCCTCCTTGTTATTTCCCCTCTCCCACCTCTGTTATACCCTTATCATGACCAACATTATTACAAGCAACAGCTAATGTTTTTTTCCAGGTGCTAAGCCAAGTATGTTACTTGCATTTTAAAATTTAATTCTCTTGCAGGGTAAAGATGAATAAATTCTGTGGACCTAATGTACAGCATGGTGATTACAGTTAATAATAATGCGTTGTAACCTTGAAATTTACTGAGAGTAAATATGAAGTGTTCTCATCACAGGCATGCACAAACACAATGTAACTATGTGAAATGATGCACATGTTAATTAGCTTGATTATGATAATCATTTCTCTCTATATATGTGCCAAATGATCACATTGGACACCTTGAAAATATACAACTTTTATTTGTCAGTTATATGACCATAAAGCTGAAAAAAAGAAAAACACAAAATTTAATTCTAACAACAGCTCTCAAACTAGGCTGCCAGGACTCCCTTTATCTTAGCCCTCCTGATATATGTGGTCATTTCTCATCATTCTCAGCCTTCCAGACAACGCTGCAAAGATGCTGATTTAACTCTGTCTCCTAAATGCACAAATATGTGCCCCTCTTGTCAGATGGGGGGTCTCTTTACTTACATTTTACTTTATTTTATTTTATTTTATTTTCATTTTTATTGAGATGGAGTCTCATTCTGTCACCCAGGCAGGAGTGCAGTGGTATGATCTTAGCTCGCTGAAACCTCTGCCTAATGTTCTGAGAGAAGAAAGGAGAATCACTGGAACTCCTGCTTCAGCCTCCCTAGTAGCAGGGATTATAGGTGCCCACCACCATGCCAACCTAATTTTTGTATTTGTAGTAGAGACGGGCTTTCACCATGTTGGCCAGGCTGGTTTTGAAACCCTGACCTCAAGTGATCTGTCCTCCTCGGCCTCCCGAAGTGCTGGGATTACAGGAATGAGCCACTGAGGCCGGCCTACAACTCATTTTAAAGCTATTCATCAGGCTAAACCTGGCTCAGGATTCTGTTGGTCTTCATATCCTCTAAGAATCTTCCGTGGTCGTCTTCGTGTTCTCCCCTCCCACCCTCACTTTGCTAGGTTGAATTAGGCTCCGGCTATATGCACAATTTTATTCCAACCCATGCAGAGCTCTCCCATAATTCCTGCTGTTTATACCAGAGACGACTCTGTACTTTCTCCTTTTTCCCTCAGAACGTTAGTGTGAGGTCCATCGGATTCATCTCTTTGTTTCCAACGCCCAGCACAATGCCAGATGAAGTGGGTGTTAACTAAATTCTAGCTGTATTAATGGATACATGCATAAAAGGATACACTTTTCTCACTAATAGTCTTAGCTTCATGGAACCAAGGTCATTCACATTCACTTACATAGCCTACTCAATCGGAATCTGCTAACCTCCTCGTCCTTAAACACAGAAACCGTTTCCGTATTCCTATTGTACACAATTGGTGCTCATTAATGCTCTCTTAATTAATCCCCTGAGAAGTGGGAACCATACAATCCAATTGACCAATTGAATCTCTTTTCCTTCTGGAGCCAGAGGGATGGGGATATTAAAAGTTTCCTGAATCTCATTATCAGTTCAGAATTTTCGGTGTGTGTCCATGCCCCTATCACCCCCTGGAGCATCATGACATGAATGAGAGCCCGGTGCTTCCCAGGTTACACAGGCTGGTGCCTTATTTTGTAGAGGGTTTACCTGACGCTCAGACCCTGACACTCTCTAACATCATGTGATTATTTAGTTGCAGAACCAGGATTAGAGCGTATGTCCTTCTTGCTTACCCAGCGTAAGCTTCCGTCTCATTTGTGTCCTAACTTTGCTCTAATTTCATCTGATTTATGCATATATTTTGATATCTATCATTTATTAATTCATTAATTCATTCATTTGATAAACAAGTATTTTATCTGTTATATATGCCAGAAAAATACTCAGATAAATAAGAAACAGACTCTACTGTCTTCTTCAACTATTCAGCTTCTATTCAACATTGCTTCAAGCATTTATTTATTTCAACACCATCATTTTTAAAGTTGATACATACAAATAGAGCATATCTGAGTCTATACAATGGCTAGTTCAAAATTGATCTGAATTTTATCTACATTTCTTAATTTCTGATTTCTTTTTCTTTGAGCTGAATGACTGACATTTACTCCAAAACTTATTTTATTTAAAATGAATGCTTGATTTTTAGTATTTAGAAAAATATGAAATATATAAAATGCCCTCTGGTATACTTGAATTTTCTTCCTATCACAAACATTGAATTCTTTTCAAAGTATAGTTTAATGTGCCTATGCAATCGTGCACAATGATATATTCTAGGTTGGCCTCATGAATGAATTTTGAGAAAATGTCCTATTCCCAGCACTTTCACATTGTATGGGGAAACAGTTTTTTAACTCTGTATTTGATCGATTGATCTTAGTGCTTTGAAATTGGGCTAAGTATTATAGATGACCATACATGAATAAAAAATATCCATGACTGTTCTCCCTGGAGCAGAGAGTGAAAATAAAGTTGTCTTAGGTTGCAGGACTGGTTCCTAAGACAGCTCCAAGATCAGTGCTCAGGGAGCGGCTGCCAGCCATATCTCATGCCTTTGAATCAATAAGAGCCTGAAAATCATTTCAGATTTCACACTCCCGCTTTGCTCATGTTTCTAGCTGAGAAACTGCTTGTACCTACAAGACAGTATAATTTGTTAAATCCGTCTGATTCTAAGTGTAGCTACCCACAGAAAATTCAAACTCTGTTCTCTTAATATCACACTTTGATCTGAGGGCAGCTAAGCCCTATAAAATACTCATATAGGTAACATAACCTCTGGCTTTGACCCATGGAATTAATGCAGGTGAAGCTCAATTTTACCTCTGAAAACATTTCAGCACGATGCCAGAGCAGGTTTCCACTGCTCCCATTAATTGATGATAATACGATACCACTTTCATTTGAACATAAGGGAAACCTCCATCATTATCCTTGGTGCCTGGGCCATTCCCCATGGGGCCTGGGTTCGATTTCTGTCTGTAAATCTCCCTTACTGAACAAACACAGGAGCGCCATCTGGCTGGTTAGGATTTCAGAAGGTCTCTGTTGAGTAACAGGAGTCAAGAGCTCCATAAAACTAGGAAATAACCTAGAAGTGATGCCTTCTTGCAGTTTCAGGGATTCCATTAAGAGTGACAGGTGATTTGAGGATGTGGGGAGAGGAGAGTAAATGCAAAGTAGTCTCTGTCTCATTTCTGCCAAAACGTTCATGCCCAAAACTTTACATCACAATGTTATCTAACTGAATATTTGCATTTCTCATTCTGGATTGATAATGCAAGCAAGGCATATACTTATTAAAATATCCAGTGCTTCAGTTTACTTATCGATGTCAGGAAGGTAGGTGCTAGGGACAGGAATGGAAAGATGTTAATGGATGGAATTGAATGAAGCTTCTTCTGCATATTTGTGGCAATCAGAGAGCTATATATGTCCTTAAGTGATCTAAGAATTGCAATGAGCCACTGGGTGCAGTGGCTCATGCCTGTTATCTCAGCACTTCGGGAGGCCAAGGCAGGTGGATCACTTGAGGCCAGGAGTTCGTGACCAGCCTGGCCAACATGGTGAAACCCTGTCTCTACTAAAAATACAAAAAAAATAAAATAAAATTAGCCAGGTGTGATGGTGCACACTTGTAATCTCAGATACTTCGGAGGCTGAGGCAGAGAATCTCTTGAACCTGGGAAGAGGAGGTTGCAGTGAGCCGAGATCATGCCACTGCACTCCAGCCTGGGCGACAGAACAAGATTTCATCTCAGAAAAAAAAAGGAAAAAAGAAAAAGACTCGCAAAAGTCCTCTAAGTATATCAGGGAAATTGCAAGCCTGGAGGTGTGTTTCAGAAGTCCCCAGGGATCTCAGATCCTTCCCCCAGTTCTTTTTTTAACTGGAGGCAGCCAATGTACTTTCTGATAACATAATGCTTGGTACAATCAATTGGTTTGTGCTAATGTGGATGCCACAGTCCCTTCAATGTGAGTCCATGCAGCACTAGTGGGTGGCCTTTACTGAAGCTGGAAGAGAATGTAGTAATAATCAGGACCTTCTCAGCATAGGCTATGTCCAAACCTTGTTTGAGTGGTATCCAGAAATCTCAGGATATCATTATAGCCGAATAGCCTCAGAAATGAAATCAGAGTTTGAGTAGATGTGTGATTCTCCGTAGTCATCTGGAAACATATTTGTGTTTGTTTAGTATCCATTGTGTGGTGGTGGCAGGGAAAGTATCTTTTCTGAACCGATAATAAGGTGAAGTTCCCGCAAAACCACCCCTGAAAAAGCCTCTTTCATCATGATTAAGATCAGATGCATCACTGTGAAATGATGCCAGTCAATGCCATTTTAAGAAGCATCCACCATTCAGATAACCTTCTCTGTGACAAAGAAGGACAGAGACATTCAGTATGGATTTTGTCATTATTCTGGGGTTTGGCCTCTTAATAACAAGCATTTAAGGTGAGATAAATGGAAAAAAATGCCTTGATGTAATGAAGATGGGTATCTGTGTCCGAGAACAATATTTCCAGAAAAGAATTACGCCAAGAGCTTTTCCTCATATTATCAAGAGGAGTGATACATCTTTTAAAAAGTTACTTCAGTAAGTCCAAGGATAATGAAAAACTATCCGGATGTTAAAGAGACATGGAAAGAATGTGAATTAAATCATTTCACAAAATGAAAATGCATAATTACTTATATAGAGGTGTTAAACAAGTGAAAAAGTTGGAAATATATTACCCTGGCATGCTGAGTGTTTTGAGTTAAAGGTATTTGAAAAATAGCAGGTGCAGGAAGATTATCCTGACCTCTTTTCTGTGTCTTCAAAGCAGATGAAATTCCCATGTGAAATTCACCTTCATTATCCCAAAAGAAATAGCATCTTTATCCTCAAGGACGAGAAGTGGAGACCAAAAAGAATTCAGTACAGACTTTGTGAAAATAACTCCTGTCTCTTATGTCTTCCCACACAGTTTAGCCGCTTCTTCACAACTTTCTATTCTTTGTCCAATCCAGTATATAAGTAACTCTGTCTAACTGCTTAAGACTTTTTTTTTTAATGACGGCCCCCATGCCATGTAAAACTTGTATTAGATATATTTGCATGCTTTTCTCCTTTGATCTATCTTAAATTTCAATTTAATGTTCAAGCCCACCTGACAAGAAGCCCTAAATGGGATCCCCACTCCCCTACCCACACATGAAACTCAGTGAATTATGAAAATAGATTATTCGACCTCTTAACTCTAAAATTTTACATATGTAAGTTGGGCCCCCAAAACTTTTTAAACACTATTCTTATAATTTGAAAAATGGGTCTGGTCCCTTCTATTTGACTATGACATGTAGTAGATACTGCAGGGCCCACCCAGATCCCCTCACCAGGAGCTGCCGGAGCATTAGCTGCAGACAGCTCAGAGCTGAGTCCCTCTCTGGGAATGTCGCTGGCCAAAGGAAAGTGTCTCTCAACGTTAGGCACCCTCCCTGCAGGAGCCAGAATCCAGTAATGGTAGGCGGCGGAGAAACAGTTTATAAAGGCCCAACCCCATTGCCTTGATCAGGTCAACTCTGAAAAGCCAGCTCAGCATCAGGGGCTCCCCTGGGATTCCTGGGGGCTGATGCCACAACTCACCACACATCACCACCTTCTACAGGTAATTCCTCCTCCCTGACTGCCTCCCAGATGCTCCCTTTGAGAATCCTGCCCAGTGAACCTCCATCTTAGAGAACGTTTCTAGCACACCTAAACTGAGACATTTTATGAAGAGGATTCTGTTCACAAATCAATGTACACCCAGGAGCACACTGTGCAAGCATCTGTGTGCTGGGTACAGTAGGACGCACAGGGAAAGATCAAAACATTCCTATGTGCCAGAGGATGCAAATGCATGACAGTAAATCGACTGAGTTGAGCTCACAGATATGGTTCCTTTGATTTGCCTGAGAGTTTAAAAAAACTTTGCATTCATTGACAATGTGTAATATCAGGATATTTTACATTAAATATGAGATATATACACTTCTTTAAAAATGAAAATCTGAGATGTGGCAGTACTGGTATGCATTCCAACAGTCACAATCAGCTGGAGATAAGATAGTAGCCACTGTGCTCTTTAGACAGCATGAGAGGTCTTTAGTGAGCCACAGTCTCCAGCACTCCCTATTGCCCCACACCAGTTAGTTTCATTCATCTGTCTAACCTGCCTGGCCCCTGCAGCCATTTGAGTTTGTGACTTCTCATCTTGTCTATGACTTCTATCTCTACTAGAAAAAAACCTGAATTTCTCAAGGTCAGAAACTGTTAATCCTGTTCCAGCATTTTTCTCCTCCCAGAAACTTGACTTTTAACCTATGAGAGTTTATTTAACTGGTGACTCAGATATGTCTATGTAGCTGGTTTATTTAACTGGTGATTCAGATGTGTCTGCTCAGGGAGAGAGTGACTCCATGCCTGATAGTCTGTAGAATTTAAGTCATTCATTTATTGTTATCCTATTTTAAAAGTTGGACTGCGGGTACATAATTAAGTTAAACTTTTCTGTTGATAACACATCAGTGGTCTGTATAAGGCCTCCTTTTTTTTATTTATTATATTAATTTGATTGCATTCTCTACTCTCATACCCATTCCCACTTAGTCCCCAAGCACAACTTGAGCATGTGGGTATTTGTCCTTAATATAGTGGTGTGTGTGTGTGTGTGTGTGTGTGTGTGTGTGTGTGTGTGTGTATGCGTGGGTTTTCACTTACATAACTGGTATTTCCTCACATTCTTTTGTCCAACATTTTTCAATCAACATTGTTTTTTTCGATATGTGTCTGATGTGCATGTTCACCTGGGGAATTTTCTTGGTTGTGTGAATGTATTTGAACCTAAACTTCTAATTATCTAAAAGTCCATCATCATAAAATATTTCCTCAACCCTTGGTATGTAAGACTTGGGGTCATGCACAAGTCTGTGGCCCCTGCTCCTAACACAGGACTCGGCCATTCCTTTCTATGTACACAGCGCGCAGAGTGCTGGTCACTGGGCACACCTCAGAAAAACGGAAAAATTCTCCCCATTTACTCTTAGTGAAGGGTGCTTTGGTACTGATTCTTGTTTAGAAAGATACTCCCCCTCGCCGGCTTTTTTTTAATCCTCCAAGAATGGAAACTTCACTCTCTTCTTGACGAAAGACATCTGTCAAGACCCAACTTAAAACCCAGGTCTCTCAAATGCCCAGATTCTCATTTTCCAGGAGAAAGCTGAGTCCAGAACCACCGACTATAATTCCATCAGCTCTTCCCTGCAGCATGTCCACGACCTGTGCCTACCCTGGACAATGGCCCTTCCCTCCTATGCCACTTCCTCCCCTTCAAACCACAAGGGTAGGGGCAGGGTTCTAGTTATTTTCTGACTCCCACAGTCACAGCCTGGTACAGGGCTTAGCGGCAGATGACCAGGAAACATTGACTGGAAAAGCAGACGTCATTTTTTTCTGATGAGAGCTTCAGTTCCACTGACTTCTCCTCCTTCAATTTGCCTGGTCTTCCTCACAATTGGGAGTTTTCTTGTGCAGTGCAATCAGCCACAGATAGACACACAAGAAAGTGTGCTAGGCAAATGGATCTGCTTAGGATACATGTTTGATCATTGGAAAAGTCAAGGTTTATGGCACATTAATGAATGTGAAATACGTGTTGTGGCGTCTTTTATCCCCTCTGCAGCGGCATTACTGAGGAAAGACAAAACAAGCCCATGAGTACACTCTGAAAATAGCAACATAACTCAATCATGTGTCCTCAAAAGAGTTTGACTTAAAATTGAAAGAAACTATTTTGTCTGTTGTTAAGAATATAAAAGTAGGACAAGCTATAGGAGATCAATTTTAAATCATCTGAAGCTACAGGAAAGATTCTTCCTGAAGCTTTTTTCAAATGAGGTAATGTGTTTTTCTGTCATGGCCTTTTAATAAAGAAATCATGCATTATGCAAATGTTAACATTGAAACCAATTATGAGCAATTGAAGTTAATTCTTTTAAGAACATAGAATTGAGATATGACCTTCTTTTTATGTTTACCAAAATAAAACAATGAGAGTTATGTCTTATGCATTAGCTCACACTGTTGGAGAAAAAATAATTTTCTATTTTTCTCTTTTTGGATGACAGCACATTATCAAAAACTTTTATGTACAAAATATTATTTCTTTATTAGTAAATGTAGGGGGTTCAACAATGACAGGCATTGTTTCACAATAACTGACATCAAAACACTGGGAGTAATTACACCATCCTCATTATACAGATGACAAAAGTTAAGCATCAAAGGTTTATTTGGCACTCACAGTAGGTCAAAATAACCTGAAATACACCCAGTGTTGAGACTTTTGTTTAAAATGAGTGAATATCCAATAGGATAGTAAAAATGTAGTGTATTTTAAATCTTTATTTTTTAAAAATAATGCTTTATTTTATTTTATTTATTTATTTTTTGAGATGAAGTTTCGCTCTTGTTGCTCAGGAGTAAAATGG
Organism: Macaca fascicularis; assembly: GCF_037993035.2. Lineage (NCBI taxonomy): Eukaryota > Metazoa > Chordata > Mammalia > Primates > Cercopithecidae > Macaca > Macaca fascicularis. Next base: position 135,138,210 of record NC_088385.1, on the reverse strand, counting down.
AGTAAAATGGCATGATCTTGCCTCACTGCAACCTCCGCCTCCCAGGTGCAAGCAATTTTCCTGCCTCAGCCTTTCAAGTAACTGGGATTACAGGCATGTGCCACCACACCTAGCTAATTTTTGTATTTTTAGTAGGGATGGGGTTTCTCCATGTTGGTCAGGCTGGTCTCGAACTCCCAACCTAAGGTGATCTACCCGCCTTGGTCTCCCAAAGTGCTGGGATTACAGGCGTGAGCCACCACGCCCAGCCAGTAATGCTTTTAACCCTTATAAAATAGAGTATGATATTAGGATGTATTATAATTCACAACATAAATCTAAGGGGTGTGCATGTATTTAACTTCAAGGGTTCACACTTGAGACACTTCACGAATATGAGGTCAGGGTCTCCCTTCTCGATAGGAATCGACTTATTTGTGTATCCTCAACCCCTGTCCCCTTTTCCTTTGGGAGAGTCCTGGACTGAAGGACGTGGGATTATGTATGCACTTAGTTTTAGTTTACAGTGACCTTGGACAAGACTTTCCTCTTCTCTAGGTTTCAGATCCAATCTGAATGGCACAGGTGCCAAACAGATAATTTCTATTCTGTGACTCTAAAAAAGATGTTATAGCTCTTTGTACCAAGTCTGCTCTGCAGACATGTGGCACATTTTATTACGTTCAGGAAGTGTTTTAAACAGTTTCAAGTAAGTCTTTTTAACATTTTAAGATTTTGCATAAATATCCAGACTTCCTTTGTCTCCTGGAGCATCTGAGGTTTTGGTGCACCAGCCTGCATTCCTGCAGGGCCCCAGGGTGGGAGCTGGGCTGCCGTTCCTGTTTTCCACACCTCAGGCACCCCGTGACTCTGGTCTGCTGGTTCCCCCACCCCACTGATATAGGAGCTACAAAGAAATTATTTAGGAACTTAGTGAGGGTAAGATAGTCCTCAGTAAGGTTTCCCTTTTAACAAAAAGCAGACCCCCAAATCATTTCTTTTCAACGAAGAGCAGTCTGTAAAATGAAGCTGCAGACGTAGACAAGGAAGCTGGAGCCTGAAACCCGGCACGGGGGAATGCCAGCAGTCGTGCCAATAGAAAAGGGCTACCTGAGGGCCAGGCATCTTCAACATGGACGCTCCATCTTCGCTTTTCTTTGTCAACCACGTGTGCAGCAAAGGAGCAGGCAACACGGCGCCAGCCAGGTAGAGACGCCGTCTGCATAGTAAGAGATGAGGCTGGGGCAGCCAGCTGCTTTGTGCGCTTTGTAAATGGCACACCTGGTCCAACCAATCATTGGGCACTATGTAAACCAGACACTGCCTCTTCAAGATCGTCTATAAAAACCCCCGTGCATTTCACCTGGAAACTGGACGACCCACTCGAGACCCCCTCTCCGTCTGCAGGAAACAGAGCTTTTCTCTTTTCTCTTTCTTTTGCCTATTAAACCTCTGCTCTTAAACTCACTCCTTGTGCGTGTCCTCATCCTCTATTTCCTCAGTGTGCGGCAACGAGCCTTGGGCATGAGCCCAGATGCACCGCAGCAGGACGAGCCGCGGACAACACCCCACAGACACCGAGGTAGTGAAAGGAAGTGGCTTTTAATCATCTGGAAGCATCAGCAGACTAACGTCCCAAAATCCGAGCGTCTCGAGTGCACAATTTCTGTCCCTTTTAAGGGCTCACAGCACCAAAGGTTTTACATGGACGGGCCGTGATTGATTGAGCAATCGAGGGGGTATGTGACAGGGGCTGCATGCACCGTTAATCAGAGTGAAACGGAACAGAACAGGAAGTTTCACAGTGTCCTTCCATACAGTGTCTGGAATCTATGGGTAACATGGGTTACTAGGTCATGGGTTGAATTTCAGCTATCAGGCTAGGTCAGCCAGGCCCAGGCCTGGTTCTGGGTCTGGTTTTGGGTCTGGTGTCTGGCGCTGGGCTGCCTGCCTTTGATTTCGCTTCCTTGTTTCTTCTTAAAACAGGTACTGAGTATAAAACAATATGGGGGGGTCTTTTTCTCTCTTCTGTCAGCGCGACGCCGCCTCACCACGTCCATTCCTCTCTAGGCTGAGATGGTGTCACTGCGATAACTCACTTTGCTTGCCCTACTGATTATCTTAAAGTGGGGTCTTTCTTGTGCCTGTGTCTTTCTCAAGACAGCACCCGTGGTCAACTATAAGAACTGTTAATTCCAAGAAAAGAAGCCTTTGTACTCATTTCAGTTTGCAATCCTTTTCTCGTGAATATTGAAAGATTCCTTAAATCTGGGCTTCTTTTCTCTGAGCAGAAACCCCCTAGCACCAATCCCATTAATCTAGGCTCAGAGACTGTATTTTTCTTTTCTTTTTTAAATAGTCTTTGTATTTCTAATCTAAATTTGTTGCCCAGATTCGGTTACAATTAAACATTCATATGCAGGGAATTGGGAAGAGGCAGAAAAGAGATTAAATACACCTGCTTTTCTCAAAAGGCTTAACTTCTGTTCTGGAAAACCCAAAATCCACTATAAATAGAGTTCCTCATACAGCACAATGTAATAATGGTAAAAGCAATCAGTTATGAATCCTTCGCTGTTTGCTGGGATCTGTTCTGTGTATTGTCTCCCTCTCTCTCTCTTTTTTCTTTTTTTTCGAGATGGAGTCTCACTCTGTTGCCCAGGCTGGAATCCAATGGCATAATCTCGGCTCACTGCAACCTCCACCTCCCAGGTTTTAGCAATTCTCCTGCCTCAGCCTCTGAGTAGCTGGGATTACAGGCGTGTGCCACCACACCTGCCTAATTTTTGTATTTTTAGTAGAGACGGGGTTTCACCATGTGGACCAGGCTGGTCTCGAACTCCTGATCTCAGGTGACCCACCTATCTCGGCCACCCAAAGTGCTGGGATTATACGTGTGAGCCACTGCCCCTTGCCAATTCTGTGTATTGTCTCTTTTTAAAATGACAATAATCATAATTGTAATAACAAAACATATAACATAAATATACTTCCAAATATTTAAACAGAATATATATATATTTTATTTTAGACATAAAAATCTATCATGTTCCCCATATTCCTGACACATATAAATATAAAATTTACTGTCATAATCATTTTGAAGTCTACAGCTCCAGAGTACCAACATTCACATTGCTGTGCAACAAACTTTCAGAACTTTGTCACCTTGCGGAACTGAAAATCTGTGTCTCCTCTCTGTCTGCGAATGTGATTGCACTAGCTACCTTCTGTGTCGAATCCTGCAAATCCTGTGGTATTTGCCTTTTTGTGACTGACTTCTTTCACTTAGCGTAATGTCCCCAAGGCCCATCTATTGTGTTTTCCCATTTAACTCTTAAGACAATCCTGGGAGGTGGATCTTATTTACGGATGAGCAAACCAAGGCTTCGACAGGCGTCCAATGTCACCTGACAACGTCTGACAGGTCAAGGATTCAAATCCCAGTTGAAATCCCTGTTGCTACCTCTTAGGCCAGGGCTTCTCAAATCAGGACCTGCTGGGGTGCCGGAGGGCAGTCTTCAGGATTTCTCAGAAGCTCTGCCATTTTCTACAGCGTATTTCTATTTTTGTGGCTATCTTTTCCTTTCTGTCTTTTATTTGGGGAAGAGTCGGACTCAGGTGCAAATACTTAATCATTTTTCTCATCTAATGGTGCAATTTATCCCATGATCTGTAGGAATCTGTACTATTCATGCGTTTCCTTTTCCTCCCCAATCCTAGATTCTTCCTCCCGGCATCTTCTAAGGCACAGGTGTTGGCTGTAACTTGAACAGAACAAATATCCTTATAAAGTCGGCAGTGTTGGTGTGCAGGTGCATGGGAGTGTATGTGCGTGCATGGGTGTGTGTGTGTGTTTCAAGTCACATATTGAACTCTGTATTTGACACTCTTCTTATTTTTTAATTTGTTTTGCATTGTTCTTAGTTGCATCAAAGTTATCACCTTTTACATTTTGAAGAATCAACAGGCCCATAGATCTGTAAAACATCACAAAAAGGAGCAAATTCTGTTCATCCACTCCTCCCATTATTCGTTTCCCAGAGCTGTTTTCAACACATCTAGCTGAGTTTTGGTATTTATCTTCAATTAGCTTAACACCATGTTTTTCTTATTTCTGTTCTTATTTACTAGCTTCAGCCATAATCTCTCATAGTTTTAATATTGCTGATGTGCCTTAAGCTTTCTTTCACTTCCCATCCCTCATTTCCACAATGTTTGCACCCTTCCCATCCCTCATTTCCACAATGTTTCTAACATACATTTTTTTTAACTTTTATTTTAGGTTCAGGGGTACACGTGCAGGCTTGTTATGTAGGTAAGTTGCATGTTCTGGGGGTTTGTGTACAGATTATTTCATCTCCCAGGTGATAAGCATAATACCCGACACGTAGTTTTTTGATCCTCATCATCCTGCCTTCACCCTCAGGTAGGCACAAGTGTCTGTTGCTCCCTCCTTCATGTCCATGTGTATTCAATGTTTTGCTCCCACTTAGGAGTGAGAACATGTGGCATTTAGTTTTCCATTCCTGTGTTAATTTGCTCGTTAGGGTAATGGCCTCCAGCTCCCTCCATGTTGCTGCAAAGGACATGCTCTCATTTGTTTCTCGTGTCTGTTGGTATTCCATGGTGTATATATACTACATTTTCTTTATCCAGTCTATTGCTGATGGGCATCTAAGTTAATTCCATGTTTTTGCCATTGTGAATAGTGCGGCAGTGAACATATGCATGTGTGTGTTTTTATGGTAGAATGATTTACATCCTTTGGGTATATACCCAATAATGGAATTGTTGGGTCGAATGGTAGTGCTGCCTTGAGTTCCTCTAACATGCATTTTTTTTCTATCAGTATTCTGTTAATATTTATGAACATACAAGCCCTAAGCTGAACCACCTTTTGCTTTCTTGACTTTTACTGCTTTTCCTTGAGCTAATAACTGTTAGGCTTTTAATTTTGCTTAGATATCTATGCTTATTGCTCACGTGGTCACAACGATCTGTTATTCTGTCCACCTTTGCTTCCTGAAGGAGCCTCCTGCTCTGCTGAGCTGCCCCAGCCTGGCTGGGTGCCTCAGGCCTGAGCACCACTGCCCCAGGCTCACCCTTCACCATCTCCCCGGCATCCTTCTGCCTCTCGGGGGCTGGATCCCCCGTTTCCCGTAGGCAGAGTCCTCTCTTTCTCTGTTTGGTGAAGTGCTTCCTGCACTAGATGCTGGGGATTGGGTGTGTGACATTTCTTTCTGAGTTTTGGATATCTGAAAATGTCTTTATTCTTGCCCCCTATTTGATTAAACACCACGTATATGCGAATACTAAACTGGACATCAATCTTCATTTGAATTTTAATGCACTGATCTATTATTTTGTAACTTCTATTATGTTATTGAGAAAATGGAAACTACTCTGATTCTAATTTTGTAAATGTGGTAGAAATGCACACCCCTGATTCAAAATGATCAGAGACTCTGGTTTGCTGCTAGAGAGAAAGAGGAAGAAATGTGATTGGCTCAAATCTCTAGTCTTCTCAGTACTTTGAAGTTTACCTTGGGTTTCCCAGTATTTTATTTTTAAAATGTACCTATGTGGCCACATGTAATGCATCTATGTGGTCCCATGTATATTATGTTTGTTACTTCTATTTGCTACGTGGCATTTCATGGTAAGCACCTGTGGCTATGTCCACACCCATTCCTGATTGATGGAGAATTCGGTTGCTTCCATCTTCCCACTAACACTTAGAGTTGTTTACCCACAGCCGAGTGTGAGAATGACCCTGGGCTATTTACCACTAGCAGGACTGCAGAAAAAGGACGTGTGTGTGTGTGTGTGTGCGTGTGTGTGTGTGTGTATGTATTTACTTTCACAATTTAATATGGTTCCACTCATTTGCTCTTTAGAATGGCTGAGCCAGATTTATTTTGCCCCCAGCGGTGGCAAGGATCCCATTACATTATGTCCTTACTAACTCTTGGAATTAATTCATCCTGCTCAGTATCCCCAACTGATGGGCATAAAATGGTAACCCGTTGCTGTCTTTTACATTCTTAATTTCCTAGTTAGTTTGAACTATCTTCAACTCTTAGCCTTTTCCTTTTATAAGTACGTTCTCAGTGATTTAGAATAGTTTAGTGGCTGCTTTTTAAACATTTTATATTTTTCATTTTCATGGGTACATAGTAGGTATATATAACTGACTGCTTTGAATAAAAGACACATCTAACTATGTCAGCATCTTTGTTAGTGTTGATATTCAAAATTGTTCCAGCAACAAGTGGACACTCAAACCAGGACAGCATTGCACAAACTGTAGACTTTGGCTCCCGGGGATACAAATATACCCTGTCTAATGTAGACGTCTTGGGAAGACGTGACCGTTGGTTTGAGAATTCCGTTCTGTCCTACATGGCATGAATAAAGCCAAGTGCAATGATCTGTGTTAACAGCAGTTACAAGGAGGACTCCCTTTGAGATGCAACAGTGAGGAACAGTTGACTGGAAAAGGAGGTCTTTGGGTGGCTGCTGATGGATGGGGAGGAATTCTTGTTACCAAACTTCCATTGTTGCAAAGCACATTGGTGAATGAAGCCAAGAATGGAACTCCATTAGATATGACTAAGCTCAAGGAAATGGCTTACAGTATGGGGAAATCAATTAGAATATGAAAGCTTGTAAGCAAAGTAACTTAGACAATAAACAGGTATATGAGTTAATAAAGATAAACATAAATGCCCTCTCTCAGCTTCCCAAATATCAATTTTTCCTACCACAGTTTGACATTTTTATTGTGATTTTTCATAGTTTATGGAAAATGAAAATAATCATCTATATGTATAATGTGAAATTATTTGCATAGATCATGTTTACTATTCTCGGCACTAAACATCCTTGTAGCAATTAATTTTTAACAGCTGTGCATGAAATTCTTAAGATATCTGATATATGTATCCTTCTTATGGCTAATGAAAAAGTCTCTTTTTCTAGAAAAAGTGAAAGCTTGTTAGAAAAACATTTCATATTTATGCTGAGTCATCTTTTCTATAAATGTCATCTTTTTCTTTTTTCAATAACTAAACTAATTTTTATAATACAAAAGAATGGAGTGGGCGTGCCTGTGCCTAATTTTGCTCCAGGATAATGAAAAATTTATATCCATGCAGGCTCACTGACCTGAGTCATGTGGCTCAGCCGTAGAGACCCCATCACTCACGTCGGTCATGACACGTTGCATCAGTGTCCTGATGAGCAACCCTGCTGGCCTAAAAAGAAACTCTTTTAATCCTTAGCAATGTATTGGATGCCATCTTTTAACAAATACATATCTGCATGTTGCAGAATCAATAACAAAATGTGTTTTCTACACATCAGGTAGTCCTTTAACAGAATCATTTTGTGAATTTGATTATTTCAGGAGACAAACACTCAAGAAAATGAATATATGTTAATAATCATAATTATAGATGCCCTCTGCTTATGGTGAAATATATAATACATTTTAATTTTACTCTCATCCATTAAAATATAGGCTGGAGAGTGATGCAATGCGGATTTCATAGACAAGAATACAGTTGCCACTAGCACTTCAAAATAATGTGGTTCATGACTGATGAGATTTTATCTGAATCCCCTTTTCCTCTACATTTATTTTAGAAGAATATTACTCCATAATTCATAGTAAATAATACAAAACTTTGAGCATTTGTTAAGTGGTCCTAGGATACAGAGAAATGGCTTGGGAGCAGTTTTCCCTTCTATTATTATTATTATTATTATTATTATTATTAATTTTGACATGGAGTCTCGCTTTGTCGCCCAGGCTGGAGTGCAGTGGTGCGATCTCGGCTCACTGCAAGCTCCGCCTCCCAGGTTCACACCATTCTCCTGCCTCAGCTCCCCGAGTAGCTGGGCCTACAGGCATCCACCACCACGCCAAGCTAATTTTTTGTATTTTTAGTAGAGATGGGGTTTCACCGTGTTAGCCAGGATGGTCTTGATCTCCTGACCTCATGATCCACCCGCCTTGGCCTCCCAAAGTGCTGGGATTACAGGCATGAGCCACCATGCCCGGGCTCCATCCATTATTTTAATACTATTTTAGCTTTATGGTGCAGATAATATATTTATCACTTTAAAGCTTTTGCTTGAATGTAGTATAATTCACTGATTATCGCTGTGTGTGTTCAAAAACTTAAAACAATAAACACACATGCACACAGAGATCATTAGTGCATCGTGCCTTGAATTACCACAAAGTGGGCAGAGGCACATCTATGTAATCACTTCTAAGGTCAGCAAACAGACATTGAGGAACATCCAGAACATGCCACAGCAGCCCCCTGTGATCACTGGCCTCATCCTCCTTTAAGATAGCCATTATTTCCAGAGGATAAACTATTTGCCTTGTGGAGTCCAATACTGGAGATTTTATTTGGGAGAGTCCTTCAGGTGGCTGGGTGTGACCTTCATTCATTCGTCTTTATTATGTATAGCTTCTCATTGTGTGAATCCACTCACATGTATTTATCCATTCTGTTGTTGAGAGACACTTGACTTGTTTTCGGTGTGCAGATCTCCTGAATAATGCTGCTAGGAGTATCCTGGTATATGTCTTGGTGGTCATGTAGTTTTGTTGAGTATGGTCCAAACACTGAAATTGCTTGACCATGGGGTGTATATTGGTTCAACTTGAGGAGATCTTGCTAAAATAGTTGTCCAAAGTAGTCAAAACAGATTTTATCCCTACCGTCAGTTTATGGCTGTGAGACTTGCTCAGTATCTTTAGGAAAACATCACCTTGTCAAGCCTTTGAATTTTAGCCATCGAGTAAAATTTGTGACGATAGCTCATTGAGGTTTTAATTTTCACTGTCCTGGTAATTAATGAGAATATGCACATTTAGATGTATTTATATGACATTTTGGATACTTTTTGTGAAGTGACAATTCACATTTCTTTCTTTTTTTTTCCTACTGGGTTCTATGTCATTTTCTTATTGATTTTAGAATTCTTTTTATGTTTTGGATGTGAGATATTTGATGAATACACGTATATTGAAAGTACTTGCTCCAACTTGATGATTTCTCTTTAGATTCTAACATTGTCAAGTTTGTAATTATTTAACTTTATTGTTACTGCTTTTTGTATCTTGTTTAAGATATCTTGGCATACCCCAAAGGCATGAAGGTATTATCTTATGTTTACTTCTAGAACATTTATTGGTTTAATATTCACTTTAGATCCATACAATACAACTATTTTTATTTATTGTGTATGGAATTAATTTTCCTCATAAAATATCTAGGAATCTCTACCGTTTATTATTAAAAAATCACCTTTTCATAATTCTCTGCATTGACAGAATATCACAAATTGAGTGGCCATTACGTGTGAGTAGGCGTCTAGGTTCTCTGCCTGGTTTCATTGGTTTGTCTCATCCCGCACACGTATCACACTGTCTTAATTAGTACAACATTAACTAAGTCTTGAGATCTGGGAATATTTTTCTTAACTCTGTACTACATCTTCAAGATGGTTTTTGTTATTCTTGTCCTTTTATATTTCTACACACATTTTAGAATCAGTGCATACATTCTGATTTAAAATGTTCTTGAGATTTCGATTGGGTGCACATTGACTCTATCGATCAATTTGGTGACATTTACTTATCTGCGCTATCAGTTGTCCCAAGCTATGAATATTTTATACCAATTTATGTATTTTTAAAGAATCGCTGAGTAATTTTAAAACTATTTTTATTGTGAAGGTCTTGCATATCTTCATTTTTATTCCTAGATATTTGTTTTTATTATGTTGTAAATAGCATTGAAAAATCATTTATAGTACATTGTTGCTGTAGAATATAAAATGCTGTTAAATGAAAAGATAATTGATTTTTTACATTGATTTCGTAACTGGAAAACTTGCCAAATTTACTCTTTAATTCAAATAGTTTTCCTGTAGATTATTATAGATTTTTCATATATTTGTATGCATGTGTGCATATATGTATGTTTATATTTATACATATATATTCATACTGTATTATTTTTATACATAAAATAATGTATAAATTATACATGAATTATATAAAATATTTTTATATAATTTATATATAATGTGTATTTCATATATATTATTTTTATATTTTTATACATTATTTTTATATAGCATAAATATATATGTATAAATACACACATACATGCATATATTTCTGTAGAATATAGAAACTTTATTTTTTCTTTTACATTCCTTGTAACTTTTCTTTTAAAAAATTTTTTAAAATTATACTTTAAGTTCTGGGACACATGTGCCGAACATGCAAGGTTTGTTACATAGGTATACACGTGCCATGGTGGTTTGCTGCACCCATCAACCTGTCATCTATCTCAGGTATTTCTCCTAATACTATCCCTCCCTTAGCTCCTGACCCATCAACAGGCCCCGGTGTGTGATGTTCCCCTCCCTGCATCCGTGTGTTCTCATTGTTCAACTCCCTCTTATGAGTGAGAACATGCGGTGTTTGGTTTTCTGTTCCTGTGTGAGTTTGCTAAGAATGATGGTTTCCAGCTTCATCCATGTCCCTGCAAAGGACATCCATTGTGGAAGACAGTGTGATGATTCCTCAAGGATCTAGAACCAGAAATACTATTTGACTCAGCCATCCCATTACTGGGCATATACTCAAAGGATTATAAATCATTCTGCTATAAAGACACATGCACACATATGTTTATTGCAGCACAATAGCAAAGACTTGGAACCAACTCAAATGCCCATCAATAATAGAGTGGATAAAGAAAATGTGGCACATATACACCATGGAATACTATGCAGCCATAAAACGGATGTATTTTGTCTTGCTTTGTTTACTGACTCGGCCCTTAGTGTAATGTTGAATTGAAGTGGTGATAGCGGGAGGCTTAAGCTATTTCTGTATTCCAGAAGACAGATTTTGGCATCTGACTATTAGGTATAATACTTGATGTAATTATTTGTAGATATCTTTTATCACAGAAGTCAGCAAATTTTTTTCCGTAAAGGGCCAGGCAGCAAATATGTTAGACTTTGTGGGTCACATGTAATTTCTATCACATATTCTTCTCTTTTATCACCTCCTTCCTTTCTTCTTTTCCACCTCCTCCTTCTTCTTCTTCTTGTTCTTTCATAACCATTTGACATTAAAAAAAAATGTTTTAGTTCAGAAACAGGTCATGGGGCACCTGGTCCATGGAGGTAGCTGCAAACCCCAACTTTCAAATTAAGAACACTTCCATTTTCCAGGTATTTTAAAAATAATCAATAATGTAGACTTCTGGTTTTCTAAGAATGATAACAATGATTAATTTTATGTGTTTTTTCCCTAAATCTGTTGAGATTAATATAGATTTTTCTTCTTTATCTTCATAAAACTTTGCATCATGTTTTTTTGCAGTAAGTAGCAAAGGTTTTTCTTGTTGATGGATTTTTAAACTAACCATAACACCTCATCTTTAAAGATTCTTTTACACTAACATAAAAGTTTTAAAAGATGTGAAATTACTCTGCTTTTATAATTCACCCTCAGAAGCATCTACTATTAACGTTTTGGTTTTAGTGTTCTTTTTTTTTCTATAGGAGCTCAATTAAATTGTACATAATTTATATGACCCAGCAACTCTATATTTTTTGCTTAAAAGTAAATTTGATTGTCTAAAACGGGGGTCTTTCTAAGAAAAAATGAGTTTCTAGATTGAATGAATAAAGAATGATATAATTATCTACCAAAAATCAACTGAAATCTTGAGTATGCTCTTCAAATCTGTTAAAGTCATACATTTCAACAGAGTCTGGAAAATGAAACGATATCTTTTATGGTCAAAATTGGAAACAATAAAAGAAAAATGTAAAATCCAAAAACAGTCATTGGACTGGGTAGAGAGGAAACATAGTATAGAAGAAACACTGATTTGTGGTCATTCATTTATGTCTTCATTCAATTCCTCATAAGGCATCACCCTTAATACTGGCTTATCATGGTGAATGGGACAGACATTGTTTCCTTTCAAGAGCTCACAAGCTACAGTGAAAGACAGAGTGAAATGGGTAACAGGAGAAAATGTGGTGTTATGGAAGGGTGATCTAGAAGCACACAGCACAGAGGCTTCCACACCCTGGAGTTAGGTTGGGTAGCCCAGAATCGGTGACTTGTCAGCAGAGACTGGAGCGTGTGGGACAAGAGAAAAGCAGGGTCATCAGAAGGAACAGCCTGTGCAGAAGCTCGGAATGGAGACAAAGCAGGAGACTCCCCATGTGGTGTTGAGAGAGAGGACCTCTGATGGAATTGCTGGGACGCTGGGTCGTAAGGAGACCTGCAGCCAGACAGAGGAGCATGCATTTCATTCTAAGGGTGAAGGGCTATGATACAGATATATATTCCACCCTGCAGCAGGGAGGAAAGACTGCCATGCTCAAGAGTAGAGGCAGGGAGTCCTGTGGGAAAGCCATTGCAATAATTTATGGAAGAGATGGTTGCAGCTTGAATTCAGGTTAAGGAGGTGGCATAGAGATCAGGAAGTAGATTGGAGAGGTGGCCAAGGAGATGGAAGTAGTAAGACTCAGTAAGGCTGGGTGCCGTGGCTCACACCTCTAGTCCTAGCACATTTAGAGGTTGAGGTGGGTGGATCACTTGAGGTTGGGAGTTCGAGACCAGCCTGATCAACATGATGAAACTACTAAAAATACAAAAATTAACCAGGTGGCACATGCCTGTAATCCCAGCTACTCAAGAGGCTGAGGCAGGTGAATTGCTGGAACTTGGGAGGCAGAGGTTGCAGTGAGCCAAGATTGCACCACTGTACTCCAGCCTGGGTGATTCCATCTCAAAAAAAAAAAAAAAGACTTGGTGATTGTGTCTACAGGTGGAGTAGAGAACTGGGATTCCAGTCCCATAAGTGGAGTCACCTTAGGGATCTTAGGGATCATAGGGTTTGGAAAATGAGCTCTTTGCTGAAACCAGACCCTGGCAGTGCTGGGACTAGAGCTGTGTGGGTTGAGGGCTCTCTGCGTAATGTCTTCTGCCCACTGTGCTCTGCTAAGCACAGCCTTTCTCACTGAGAGCCTCTACCTCTCCCAGTTGCTGCAAAACTCTACTTCTTCTAATGCCCAGCGTGGGTCGTCTCCTCCACTGTGTCCGTGTGGACCACCCGGGGCAGAGTGACGGTGTTGTCTTCTGTGATGCAATGAGTACAGAGGTTAGCTCCGTCTGTGGCTTATTTTAATTTTGCTTTCATATTTTAAACCTAATTGATAACAGGCTCCACAAGACTAGGAACCATTCCTTGTATCTCAAGAAGCATCTGAAGAAGTCTTAAGCTCTGAAATTCAGATGCCTTTGGAAACCAAATGAATAAGATAAATGCATGAAGCAGTTGCATGAAGCCAATACATAATTGCCAAGGTTGCTTTGCTCTTTTCAAATCAAATGTCTGCCAATTATATGATTTGAGAAAATTCTATGAAGACACTGGGTAGCAGTTGATAAAGATTTAAGGTGAATGGTGGGTACTTTAGAGGTTATGATACTATTCTCTTTACATTTGAATGTGTGTGACATTTTCAATAATAGAAAGTTAAAAACATGCTGCCAGCATGAAACAAAACATATCTACCCTTTGTATCCAAGCTATAGCCACCATTGTGTGGCTCTTACAATTGGCCTCTATGTAATTGCTAATGACAGAGGGGTGAGAGAAAGATGGGCTCAGGTTTACCCTGAGATTTAGGGAAATTAATTTATTTCCAACTGTTTCCAGTAGGATTCTCTTTACCTGTTGCTCCTTGTTTTTTCAGTTTTACACACACGTGGACACGTTGGGCTGGGAAAGCTGAGTCTCAGCCTACCCATGAGGTTGATTCAATGCAGTAAGTGTGATTTTAGAACAGAAAAGCTCGCGTGAGCTCAGTGTAGTCATTGTTGGCTGCACAGCTTTGACTTGGACCCCAGGTTTACTTGTCTGTGAAATGGGAGATTTGCAGATGTCAGTAATAACTAAATAGCATGAGATTTTTAATGATGCCTCAAATACTGTGTATGACTTTAAGCAAATGCAGATGGTGATTCTGCAAACCACAACAATAACAGGTGCCATTTATAGAGCACTTTCTAATAACAAGGTATAAAGTCTGCAGACATGATCACAGTTAACCTTCACACTGGCAGTAGTGATGCGGGGCAGGCGAGCCCTGAAATTGGGGCTTAGTCTGGGAGGGTTCTTGGCTTCACCCAGGAAATAAGTCAAGGGTGAGCTGGTGGTGTGAGACAGCAGCTCTTATTGAAGTGGCATGCACACCAGTGGCAGAGGCACTGCTCCTTGCAGAGCAGGGCTCCCCCACAGGTAGGGCACCCAGAGCAGCAGCTCAGAGGCAGTGCTGCAGTTGTATTTATATTCACTTTTAATTACATGCAAATAAAGGGGCAGATTATGCAGAAATTTCTTTTAAAAGGGGTGGGTCATTGCCATGGAAAGAGGCAATAACTCCCAGGTGTTGCTATGGCAGCAGTAAACTGACATGGCGCACTGATGAACATGTCCTATGGAAAGCTTCTTCCACCCCCGCCCTGTGTTAGCTAGTCCTCAATATGGTCCTGTGTCCAAGCCCCACCTCTATAGTTGAGTGCCGTTTGCTATCTCAGTGTTGGTACTCTATGAATATAAATAAGAAAACTGGGGACTAGTAAGCAGAGACACCAGGCAGGGGGCCCAACACCAGGATTGGATGCAAGCCTGCCCTGCCTGAAACCTGCTGTCTTAGCTTGCCGTGTGTGAATTTTCAGGGACTTTAAGAGACACAGTTGTTTCACTTTAAACCAAATTGTGATCCCCAGGCATGCTGAGGGCACGGGACTCACATTCTGTTTCAGCAGAATTTAAGGGAAAGAAATTTAGTGCATCTTCCAGCTGAGCAAACATGGGCCTCTTGGGTTTCCACCCTGTGGGAATGACCAAGAGAATGGTGGGTTAATGACAAAGCTGGCTGCAGCCCTTCCCTCTGCCCCTTACACTCCTTCTTTCTCAGCTGTGTTGGCCACAGGCAGTGCTGTGGGGCGGGTGCTGGAAACAACCCACAAAACACAGTGACAGTGCATGTGACCAGGGCTGAACTTACCATGATTTACAAACCTGGAGTGAACTCATCCTCCTTTGGTCAATTTTCCTGTATTCTTGTGAGCAAAATTCTACCCGGTATTTGGCTTCTTCAAAGGCCCTACATCTGTAGACCTGTGCAAATATGTTTCTCTCCACATACAAACACCCCCAGACCTGATCACAAAGGCTGATTTATGGGGACCAGTCACGGTGGCTCACGCCTGTAATCCCAGCACTTTAGGAGGCCAAGGCGGATGAAGCTCTTGAGGTCAGGAGTTTGAGACCAGCCTGGCCAACATGGTGAAAACCCATCTCTACTAAAAATACAAAAAAATAGCAGGGAATGGTGGTGGGCGTCTATAATCCCAGCTCCCCTGGAGGCTGAGGTAGGAGAATCGCTTGAACCCGGGAGGCAGAGGTTGCAGTGAGTGGAGATCATGCCACTGCACTCCTGCCTGGGCAACAGAGTGAGACGCCATCTCAAAAAAAAAAAAAAAAAAAAAAGAATAAATAATAAAACAAAGGCTGATTTATTGGGATTTGAAAACAAATAGGGAAACATTTAATAGGGTTCGAGCGGCATTCTCATGCTACATGTCTGAAAATATGCCAGTGATACGCTGCTTACTAAAAGAAGAACTTCGTATTTCTTTGAACTAAAATACCTTTTATCTTTGGAGTTTGGTTGAAAGAATCAACATAACAAAAAGCATCAATTCTGAAGCTGGTAGTCCCATTAAATAGAAAATTAGGAGAGTAGAATTCTTGGGATATTATTGACTACATCAAATAATCTTCCTCAAGAGCAGAGAGAGAGAGAAAAGTAAAGGGCTTTAAACAATTTTGCATGTGAAACTCAGAGTTAATTACATTTTTCACAAAATTATTTATATTATGCAGTTTTCTGTCTTTCATTTCTAAATAACTTAGACAAACTTTTATTTCCAATACATCGTTCTTCGGTAAGTTGCTAATTCAATGTAAAATGGACATAACTGGGCTGGCTTCTCCTTCGGGGACACTGGGACTCTTGCCTGATCTCTGAGTTTCTCCTTTACGTGGCGTGCAGTTTAGACCTTCCGGCAGGGCAGACCCGTGTGAAGGATCAGAGGCAGAGGAGAGCGGCCTCAGGGGTCCCCACCCGGAGGGGCTGGGAGGGTGTGTTGTGATAACTGCACCCCAGAAGTCTGGGTCGTTCCCGCCCTGTACTCAGAAGCACCACCTTGCACAAAAACAACACAAAAAGTTCACAGCTGTTTTAAGACGCAGCATTATGTATCATTCTAATACCAGCACCTGATAATAAACCTCAATATTGGATTCTTATGTTTTAAAGTGTGTGGTGTTAAAAATGGGACAGAGATTACATTGACTCATTGATACAGGACACACAAGTGTTATTTTCACATATAAAAGTTATCTCTCTCAATATAAGAGCTTCGTAGCTTTTGTAAAAACAGAAGTGTACAGAATATACAAAATAAATGACAAGCTCGGGCCGTCAGGAACATCATCTTTGTGACCTCTTCAAACATGTCTTAAAAATGTTTATGGCCAGGCACAGAGGCTCACGCCTGTAATCCCAGCACTTGGGAGGCCGAGGAGGATCACCTGAGGTCAGGAGTTTGAGACCAGCCTGGCCAACATGGTGAAACCCCATCTCTACTAAAAATACACAATTAGCTGGGTGTGGTGCATGCGCCTGTAATCTCAGCTACTTGGGAGGCTGAGGCGGGAGAATTGCTTGAACCCGGGAGGCAGAGGTTGCAGTGAGCTGAGATTGTGCTTCTGCACTCCAGCCTGGGCAAAAAAGAGCAAAATTGCATCTCAACAAAACGAAACATGTTTCTGATGCAGCAATACTTACTTCAATTCTAAAAACTACTAGTGAATTCTAATATTAGTCTCTATCTTTCAGAGCTCATGGGCTAAAAATGGGATATAGAGACTTTCTAGATATGAATGTAGGACAAAGAAGTATTGTTTTAATTAATGAACTTTTTTTTAGACTAAGCAAGCATTATAATTTTGTAAAGAAGAAAGTCAGAAATATATAAATAGAAGTAAACATTGAAAATATTTTTTCACCATCATCTCTGTTTTCCTATCCCCAAATCCCGTCCTCTGGACACACACACACACACACACACACACACACACACACACCACAACACATTCATATAGACACACACACACAGATACATGGTTACAGATACACACATGCGCACACTCATGTTTATAAACACAATACTCAAGTATTCAAGTGAGATTCAAAGAGACATAGTAGCAGTTTTATTCTTTTGCTACAATTGCAATGAATTATATGCTTTGTGTCAAATGAATATAAGCCCTTCCTGGTTCATTATACAGTTTCTGGGAATTTGGTTGGCATAAATTGTGATCTCTGAGTCTAGCTCATTCTGGGCACTCATACACTAAATATTTTTGACTTATATAGTCTGCGAGGATTGAAATGCATTCATCATTGTCAAGATTTGTCACGTGGTGGATTTTAGAGAGCCCGGTCAGAGGCTACTAGACCTGTAATAATTGAAACAGTAAATAAAATTATAGTCACTGATAAATTATTTAAAAATTCAAATACAAAAGCTATTGAATATCTGCTGAGATCCATCCACTGTGCTTATTACCTAGGACATAAAGCACAAACAGGACAAAACTCCTTCCTATTTCCAAACTCTCAGCCTAACAAGTGAGACTGATATGTACATGAGAAGCAGCAAATTTAAATGTGCACAGGCCTTGGGCAGATAATGAGAAGATACGAATAGAACACACACAAGGCAGGAGAAAGTGGTGAGGCTTTGTAGTTCACGAACTAGTATATGCCCTTCTTTTTTTTTTTTTTTTTTTTCTTTTTTTTGAGACGGAGTCTCGCTCTGTCGCCCGGGCTGGAGTGCAGTGGCCGGATCTCAGCTCACTGCAAGCTCCGCCTCCCGGGTTTACGCCATTCTCCTGCCTCAGCCTCCCGAATAGCTGGGACTACAGGCGCCCGCCACCTCGCCCGGCTAGTTTTTTGTATTTTTTTTAGTAGAGACGGGGTTTCACTGTGTTAGCCAGGATGGTCTCGATCTCCTGACCTCGTGATCCGCCCGCAAAAAAAATTATAAAATATTCTGGGCAAAGAAAAAAGATCTAAAGATGTTTATAATGCAGCAATACTGATCGTTTCAATTCTAAAAACTGGTGTTTTGGGCTGGATTGAACCAACGTGTTGGTGGCTTGCAATACCTGAGACAGACAATTAAATATAATATTTGAAAAGCTCTAGGCAGAAATATGGGATAAATTAATTATTTCTGTGTGAAGTGGAGGTGATCAGGAAGCTACAGATAGGGGGACTATTCCAGCAGTTCCAGGAGGGTGACTGGATATATGCCAAGTGGAATGAGGCCGGGCGTGGGGGAAAGAACTGCAAGGTCTTCTTCTTCTAATGTGAGACCCTCATTCCTCCTTTATCCGTAGCAGGTTGCTTCTCTGAGATATCCGGACAGGGGTGTGTGCATGCATGTGCGCGTAGACACACTACAGCAGGACGAGCCGCGGACAACACCCCACAGACACTGAGGTAGTGAAGGAAGTGGCTTTAATCAGCTGGAAGCATCGGCAGACTAACGTCTCAAAATCTGAGCTTCTCGAGTACACAGTTTCTGTCCCTTTTAAGGGTTCACAATACTAAAGATTTTACATGAAAGGGCCCTGATTGATCGAGCAATCTAGAGGGTATGCGACAGGGCCTTCATGCACCGTTAATCAAGAGTGAAACAGAACGGAACAGGAAGTTTCGCAATGTCCTTCCATACAGTGTCTGGAATCTATGGATAACATTGGTTGCTAGGTAATGGGTTGAGTTTTAACTATCAGGCTAAGGTCAGGCAGGCCCAGGCCTGGTTTTGGGTCTGGTGCCTGGTACCAGGCTGCCTGTCTTAGGTTTTGCTTCCTTGTTTCTTCTTAAAACAGGTACTGAGTATAAAACAATATAGAACGGGGGGAGGTCTCTCTCTCTTCTCTCAATACCTCTACATCTATATGTGTCAATACGGGATCCATATAGGGATTGTATTTAAAAATAATTGTTTACTACTCAAGCAAAAGTGTGAAATTGCCGGCATTTATTAGCTTGCATCACGTGGTGTCAGCCTACTCGCAGTGTTGGGCCTGCGTTGGTGGCACCAGGCGTTGGTGGTGCTGTGATTCCTGACACACAGCGTTCACCAGCTAAGGGCCTCTAGGAGTTGTGCTTTATGTTGTCAGATTCACCTCAGGGTGGTTTTTCTTTCCTTAATAGAGTAGCTTCTACAGAGAGAATCACATCTGGTGCTTTGCTCAGTTCTCCCTGGATCCCTTTGGCTTCTGAAGCCTGCCCCAGCTATTTTCCTATAAAGAGTGCCTTCGGGCCACTGCATCAACATTCTGTCACCAGGAAGGGTTGTAGAAAGGCTCGAGGGCCTGGGAGTTTAGTCCCTCCCCACAGTGACTCACTGCCAGTGACTGATGATTCTGGCACGAGAAAGCCCAATTCTCATCCCAGGATCTCTTTATGAGACAGCTAATCTAAGAATGGTGCTGTGGCTAAACTGCCCACATGTGGGTTAGCCTGCTGGAGTTCAGATTCCACCTCCAGCTGACCGTGACGTTAACTGAGGAAGTGAGCTAAATATGCTGCCTGTGAGACAGGGTGGTGGTGAATATTAAATGAGAGAATCTCTGTAACATCCCCCAAGCTCCTGAACGGGCACAGTGAGGACTCGGTGTACAGCAGTGACCCTATTATCCTGCAAAGGACATGAGGTGGCTTCTCTATCCTGCTGCCACTTCTGATGTCCAAAGAAAGGAATGTTCCTAGAGGCTATTAGTCATGGCCTGGGTGGCTAGGCTTACTTTTTCTGGGAAAAAAACAAGCCCAGGTGAGCCAGAATGAGCTAATATGCATTAACGTTCATGCCTGGTCATGTGGAAGCAAAGTGTGCTGCAGGAAGATGGGCAGAGGCCAGCATGGCAGAGAACAGGTGCAGGGGACGACCAGTGAGAGGTCTGTGTAGTATGTGTGTGTGTTTGTGTGTGTGTGTGTGTGTGTGTGTGTTTGCATGCATGCGTGTGATCATGAGAGAGGCATGTTTTTCCCTGACCAGAAATGAGACAGAAGGAGAGGCATGCTCCTGGAGGAATCTCATGCCTAGGGTGCTTGCTGATTTAAATGTCATCTTCTAAGACTACCAAATGAAGGCTCTGTTAGTTTTGGGAACAAAGGGATTGAAAGAAATTTACAGGTTTTGTTGTGGGATGGGTGGTGGAGAAGAACAAAATTTACCCAGTCATGCAATCCTTCCATGGCTAGAGCTTTAGAAATTGAGGGCATGAGATTTTGCATGAGTGAGACAAAAGCTGGATCCGAGGAGGGACAGGCATGACTGGCTGCAAATAGATTGCCTTTTCTCAAGGAAGCCTGTCTGATGTATTACGGAGAAGCTGAAGTGAGGTTAGTGGAGGCAAAGATTAAAAATGAAGCTTCACATTTTACGACATTTTGGTGCTCAGGCTGAAAGGGATCAGAAATGATAAATTCTTCGTGACATCCGAGCGTTTGGATCATCCCCTTCTCACCTGCAGCCTCTCTTCACTCAGGAGTCAGATGTGGGTTTCTGCAGGCAGCCCAGAGAGCTTCATAAACACCCCCTCACCTGTTGTTGATGTGTAATGATCACAGCCAACCACATCAAGCACTGATGATGCATGTCACAACGAGGCTATGTGTTCAATGCTTTATTCTGTGATTTTTTTTTTTGTCATCTGCACAGATGCCTGGAATTAGTAAGCGCAAAATTATTCTCATTTAATTTATGTATTAACAGGCTCAGAGAGGACAAGCGATTTGCTCAAAGCCACACAGCTTGAGAGTAATAGAGCTAGGGTTTGAACTCAAGTTTTAACCTGGTATGTATTGGTGGTGTATTCTGACTCTTGTGCAATGTAGTAAAAAATGAATCTTAAGTTACGTCAAGCAACCAGTGCAAAACTTTCAGCTTCTTAAATCGATGATTTCTTGTTTTTCTGAGACAGAAGAAAAGTCTCAATAAATACAACATTTAATATGTCAATTATCCATATTGAAATCTATGGTAATTACTTAAGAGTGGTAACATTATTTATAATTCCCCAATTCATAGAGAAAATATGTAAGTAAACATTTTCTAATTTGAAATAAGAAAAGGTAAAACAGGCAAGACACAGAAAAACAACAGCAGGGTAAGTTGACAGCCCAAATATATTAAGAATTGCATTACATATAAGGAGAATGAATTTAACGATTAAACAAAAATAAATGTCCCTTTGAATTAAAATGAAATGATATTTATAGGAAACTCACTTAAAGATTGGAAAAATTATACCATGCAAACAATACCAAAGAAAGATTGTGTGTCCAGAAAAATATTTGACAAAGTAGTCTTAATAATAAAGCATGCAATTAGAGTTAAGAAGACTTCGTAAAAGTTAAAAATCATTGAAAAGATACAATGTTTTTTTTTTTGAGACAGAGTCTCACTGTGTCAACCAGGTTGGAGTGCAGTGGCACGTTCTCAGTTCACTGCAACCTCTGCCTCCCAGGCTCAAGTGATCCTCCCACCTTAGCCTCCCAAGTAGCTAGGACTACAGGCATGTACCTACCATGCCTGGCAAATTTTTGTATTAATTGCACAATTTATTATAATTATTAGAGACTTTATCCCTGCTCATTCCCCAGTCCCTTGGTGCCAGTTCGGTTGCTAAGGGCATTGCAGACAGGTCAGGTTAAGAGCAGGGCCCTGGTTTTATTTTTTTATTTTTTATTATACTTTAAGTTCTAGGGTACATGTGCACAATGTGCAGGTTTGTTACATATGTATACATGTGCCATGTTGGTGTGCTGCACCCATCAACTCGTCAGCACCCATCAACTCGTCCTTTACATCAGTTATAACTCCCAATGCCACCCCTCCCCCCTCCCCCTCCCCATAATAGGCCCCGGTGTGTGATGTTCACCTTTCCATGTCCAAGTGATCTCATTGTTCAGTTCCCACCTATGAGTGAGAACATGCAGTGTTTGGTTTTCTGTTCTTGTGATAGTTTGCTAAGAATGATGGTTTCCAGCTGCATCCATGTCCCTACAAAGGACACAAACTCATCCTTTTTTATGGCTGCATAGTATTCCATGGTGTATATGTGCCACATTTTCTTAATCCAGTCTGTCACTGATGGACATTTGGGTTGGTTCCAAGTCTTTGCTATTGTGAATAGTGCCGCAATAAACATACGTGTGCATGTGCCTTTATAGCAACATGATTTATAATCCTCTGGGTATATACCCAGTAATGGGATGGCTGGGTCATAT
The DNA here is from genome assembly GCF_037993035.2 of Macaca fascicularis. Lineage (NCBI taxonomy): Eukaryota > Metazoa > Chordata > Mammalia > Primates > Cercopithecidae > Macaca > Macaca fascicularis. The sequence goes on along the minus strand of NC_088385.1, from coordinate 135,115,716 downwards.
GTTATTTCTAGTTCTAGATCCTTGAGGAATCGCCACACTGTTTTCCACAATGGTTGAACTAGTTTACAATCCCACCAACAGTGTAAAAGTTTTCCTATTTCTCCACATCCTCTCCAGCACCTGTTGTTTCCTGACTTTTTAATGACTGCCATTCTAACTGGTGTGAGATGGTATCTCATTGTGATTTTGATTTGCATTTCTCTGATGGCCAGTGATGATTAGCATTTTTTCATGTGTCTGTTGGCTGTATGAATGTCCTCTTTTGAGAAGTGTCTGTTCATATCCTTTGCCCACTTTTTGATGGGGTTGTTTGTTTTTTTCTTGTAAATTTGATTGAGTTCTTTGTAGGTTCTGGATATTAGCCCTTTGTCAGATGAGTAGATTGCAAAAATTTTCTCCAGGGCCCTGGTTTTAATACTATCTCTACTGCTTCCCAACCCTGCCCCTAGACAAGCAGGTTTACGTCTCTGAGCTTCAGTTTTGTCATCTCTACTATGAAGATCGTAGCATCTCCCTCACAAGACTGTTGGAATTAACACAGGGACCCACATCTATAAATCAGTTTGCAGAATGTTCCACACATAACAAATGCCCATCAAATATTAATCACAATGACAGCTTGGGTCTTCTTACTGCTTCCCGCAAAGACCATTTCTCACCTAGTTTTATATCACAATAGTTTTAGCTACTGTATGACCCTAAGATAATACTAGTCCATCCATTTGATAACTGTGAGGGCAAAAAAGAATGTACAGGCAATTTACAGAAAGAGACATGCAAATGGCCATTAAATATGAAAATATAATGGAACTCACTGATATGGTTTGCCTGTGTCCGCACCTACATCTCAACTTGAATTGTGTCTCCCTGAATTCCTGCATGTTGTGGGAAGAACCCAGGGGGAGGTAATTGAATCATGGCGCTGGTCCTTCCCATGCTGTTCTCATGATAGTGAATAAGTTTCATGAGATCTGATGGGTTTATCAGGGGTTTCCTCTTTTGCTGCTTCCTCACTTTCTCTCTTGCCGCCGCCATATAGGAAATGCCTTTTGCCCTCTGCCATGATGGTGAGACCTCCACAGCCACGTGGAACTGTCAGTCTAATTAAACCTCTTTCTTTTGTAAATTGCCCAGTCTCGGGTATGTCTTTATCAGCAGCATGAAAATGGACGAATGCATTCACTAACGCTCAACAGAAAGCAAATTAAAATCATGAACCATTCAAGAGCAGCAAATTTTGGCCAGGTGTGAGAAATTATGGGGTATTACTGTCTGCTGGTGGAAGTTGAATTGGCATAGTTACAGTACAGTAACTATTCGGTAGTATCTATTAAATTGTTTAATAGTTAAGCCCTCTAGCCTTTCAAGTCAACCTCTTTTAATACTTTGAGAAAAACTCACGTGCATGTATAATGGAGAAACCCAGAAACACATTCCATGATTATTAGCAGAACTGAAAAGTTGGAAATAACCAGTGTCTATCACTGACAGAAGTGGCTGATAAACTTTTATATCTTTGGCTGGGCACAGTGTGAGCACTTTGGGAGGCCAAGGCAAGTATATCACCTGAGGTCAGGAGTTCAAGACCAGCCTGACCAACATGGTGAAACTCTGTCTCTACTAAAAATACAAAAATTAGGTGGGTGTGGCAGTGGGCGCCTGTAATCCCAGCTACTCAGGGGGGCTGAGGCAGGAGAAACACTGGAACCTGGGAGGCAGAGGTTGCAGTGAGCTGTGATCGTGCCATTGCCCTCCAGCCATGGTGACAGAGAGAGACTCTGTCTCAAAAAAACAAAACAAAACCATTGTATCTCCATGAAATACTTTGAGGCAGCTGGGGGGAAAAAAAAGCTACAAATACAGATGTTGAAAAAAACTCCTAAGTCATATTTTTGAGTGCTGAAGTACATTATTAAATGACCATGCAGTATGGAAGGAAGAAAAGAGGAAGAAAAAACAAAAACATTATATGCTCCAATTCCTATGCGTGGATAAATATGTTAGTAAAATCTCAGGAGAAGATCTGGAAGGCTATACATCACATTGATCATGATAGTTGCATCAGGGTCCAGGGAAGTGAAGTGGTGACCCAAGGAGCATTGGCTTTCTCTGCAGCATATTGATTTTTTTACTAGGAACATTTATTACAAACTACCTACATGATTAAGTTATTTTAAGGATATGATAAACATTTTTCTATAACCTGTTTTAATGATGTTTCAGCAAAATGACTTTCCTCTCTGTGCCCTGCCTTATCCTTGTATGAATTATTTTAATGTGTTTATTCCCAGCAGGGCAGAATCCTTGGTGTCTATAGTCTTCAGAGTCCCTCAGGCACACATCAGCATCATGGTCCCTGTCCTCATAGTCTGGGAGGGACCACCCTGGAGGCCTTCCTAGCATTCCACACTTAGGGTGTTTGCAACCCACGCGCAGGTCTCCACATCCACTTTTCTCCTCCTCTTCCGCTGTCTCTTCTACCTAAGAGATACCTCCCTGTACTCTTCAGGCACATTCAAACCCCCACCCATCTTGCAATTGCTAACAGAAACCCAGCTGCTTCCAAGACAACTTTCCCTATTCCTGATAACTTCAGGTGAACTTCTGCTGAATTCTGCTGTCATTCCTTCCTTCTGCTATGTGTCATTATGGAAGCTGTAGGGCATGAAGCCGGAAATCCCAGAATCTTAGGTATCTATAGTTGGGTTCTATTGTTTCTGTAAATTACTTGTGTGCCCTCATGTGTGCTATTTAACATCTCTTGTTATTGGTTTTATGCATCTATAAAAGGAGTTTTAAAACAGTATTTTCCTCAGGTAATTGTGATAATGCTAAAATGCATTAACGTTAGAAGGGGCTTAGACAAGACTCCATGTGCAGGGAGCATGCCTCCAGGTGGATGTTATCCTTGCTAGAATCATCTTAGTAGACTGTGAGAATGTTGGGAGCAGAGTCTCTGCCATTTACTTTTACATTTCCTATGGCACTGAGCACAAGTTAACTAGGTAAATAGCAGAAGTTTCCTAACAGGTAACTTTTCATTGCTAGTTCTGTGAAGTAGAAAAAGAATGCTCTATTAACCAAGAGTGACAAAGCGTCTTAATTCAGTTTCTCTCTCCTGGTGTATTATCAGTGAGATACATTATCAAGAAAAGGAAAAAAGGAAGAAAAATAATTCCAGTGGTGTGTATTTTCTAGGCCAGGCATTTCTCTGATGCACTGGTATTTGATGTTTCATTTTGTCTCAAGTTGGAATGAAGTGATAACTTTATGCTCACTCAGAATTGCTCCTGTAGGACCCTTTGGAAAAGTTATTTGCTTTTCCCCATCTGGATGCCCACAGGGGTCAGAACACTTCTCTCCTTTTAAACCTGGGGGCATAGGGGGTGGGAAGGAGACAGCAGGGGTCACTGTGGTCCTCAAAGGTGGAGACAGGTGTTGCCTGAGCAGGGAGGGACAGAAGGAAGACAGCTTTATCTCAAGGATACTTGCACGCAGGCATCCTTAAAGCACCTTAGGCTCATGGTCTGTAAGACAGAGGATCAAAATATCTTATTGCATGTTCTCATATGTGGGCACTTAAAAAATTGATCACATAGAGGTAGAGGAGCACAATGATAGATACCAGAGACTAGAAAGGGGGTGTGCTGGTGGGAGGGCTGGGGAATGAAGAGAGTTTGGTTAATGGGTAAAATGATACAGTTAGTTAGATGTGGGGGTCTGTCCTGCAGACCCTGACCCAACGACAGATGAATAAAGTACACTGACACACAGATATTCTGCTTTGCCAGTTTGGCTGAGCATCTGGGCCACGTAGACGCAGCTGCGGCCTTGATCAGTCAATGATACTTGCATTAATTCAGTAAAGATTAATTGACAAAGGTTGTGAGTAAACACCACTGGAGGATAATTGACATTGCTGGCTTCCCGAGTAGAAAGCAATTAAGCACTCACCTAAATCAAAGGTTAGTCTAAGGACCACATGGGTAAACAAGCTAGTTAGGTAAACTACCTAACTACTAAGAACCATTCGAGAGAGTGATTGAAACAGGGGATGAGAAGGCACGCACTAGTGGTGAGGGCGCTGCTGCAGGGGTCCAGGGGTGAATGGTCATGCAGGGAGTATGTTTACCATTAAAAAACCCAGACTGTTTGTTAAGGAGGGAGAAGGTGATGATTTTGGGGGATGCTAAGAAGTGGACAAGCCATCTGAATGGAGCTTTTTGGGTGACTCAGAAGTTACTATGAGCAGTTGGGGCTTGAAGTTGTAGGGCGTAATTACACTGATGGGATAGTAGGTGCCCCAGGGGCAGGCCTGATTCCAGGTTGTATTGGATGTGTAAAGGGGCTTGGAAAGTGAAGATGGTATTCGTGGTTACAGAGCTGTGTATGGGCTTTTCATTGTTCATGTAATAGGTGAAGTTGGAAATGTAAGAGCATAAAAGCTGGACTGCACATCTAGTTAGGGTATTTTTGGTCTTATCAGAGATAGGGAAGTCAGCTAGTGATTGCATATTTAGACGTTGTAAAAGGTCTTTTCCTTCATAGTTTCTTGCATTAGTTTCCTTAAGTGCCTCTTGAGTGTTTCATTTGCCTTCTCGACCTTCCCTGAGGATTGTGGCCTCCAGGAGCAGTGAAGGTGATATTGTATCCCTAGCACCTTGGAAATTCCCTGAGTTACTGTGGCTTTAAAAGTCGGACCATTGTCACTCCGTAAGCTTTGGGGAAGCCCAAATCTAGGAATTATTTCATGAATTAGGACTTTAACTACTTCCTGAGCCTTCTTTGTCTTGCAGGGGAAGGCTTCTATCCAATTTATAAAGGTATCAACACAGATCAACAAGTATTGAAATCCCCTTGAATTAGGCATATGAGTGAAGTCTAACGTCCAGTCCTCTTCGGGATAGTGACCTCTTCTTTATTCTCCCAGAAGGGCCTTATGATGGACCAAGGGATTATTCCTTTGGCACACCTCACAGGCTTTGACTACTTGTCGGATGATCTGGAGGAGATTTGGCCCTGTAAATAGGTATTCGGCCATTGGATGAGTGTTCTCAATACCCATATGAAAAGTTTGGCGGAGGGTAAGTATTTTCCACTGGCTGGCTTAGTGTATGATTACCTTTCCCTCTTCTGTCGTTAACCACCCTGAGGGGAGAAAACTATGTCCCTGTGAAAGTCCCCATTCTGTTTTGGTCGGGGAATAATGGGGCTGAATCTCTTGGAGAGGGTTGTTCCATACCAAGGGTCGTTCCATAGGTATTTTTCCATAGGTATTTCTAATGGGAGGTTCCGCCTGGCAGCAATTTTGGCCTCAGTGTCTGCCTGACAGTTTCCCTCTGCCTTCTCTCCTTCACCTTTCTGATGGCTTTGGTAGTGTAAGGTTGCCACCTCCTTGGGTTTTTGCACTGTGTGCAATAACTCCATGATTTCCCTGTGGTATTTAATGGGGGTTCCCCCAGAGGGTAGGAACTCCCTTTCTTTCCATATTGCAGCATGAGCATGTAGGATTAGATAAGCATACTTGCTATCTGTATACACATTTATTCTTTTTCCTTTTCCAGTTCTAAGACTCAGGTAAGCACCACTAGTTCTGCCAACTGGGTGCTTGTCCCTGGGGGAAGAGGCTTACTTTCAAGTACTGCTACACCACTAACTAACTATGGCATAACCTGCCCTTTGTATCCCACTCTCCACAAACGAACTTCCATTGGTTTATAGAGTAAGGTCAGGATTAGCTAAGGGGACTTCTAAGAGGTCCTCTCGGATGGCATAAGTCTGGCCTAGAATTTGTTAGCAGTCATGCTCAATTGGTTCCCCATCCTCTGGGAGAAAAGCAGCAGGGTTGAGGGCCGCACACGTGTGTATTTGAAGCACTGGTCCCTCACAGAGTAACGCCTGGTATCTAAGCAGGCAGTTGTCTGATAGATATAAACTTCCTTTGGCATCTAGTATGCCATTTACATCATGAGTAGTCCAGATGGTGAGATCCTTTCCTTGTATTATTTCAGTAGCCTCTGATACTAAGATGGACACCGCTGCAATTACCTGTAAACAGTGAGGCCAGCGTTTTGCTACTACATCAATTTCCTTACTTAGGTATGCCAGTGGTTAGAGGGTTGTCCCACAAGTCTGAGTAAGAACTCCAAGAGCTATTGCTGCTTTCTCTGTGATGTATAAATAGAAGTTTTGTCCTGTGGGAAGGCTTAAGGCTGGAGCTTGTACTAGGGCCTGCTTTAAGGTTTGAATGTTGTTTCTGCCTCTGGTTCCCATTCTACTAGATGAATATTTGTCCTCTGAATCTCCTTGATTAGAATATAGAGTGGCCTGGCCCTCTCGCTATATCTGGGGATCCATAGTCGGCAAAAGTCGGTGATCCCAAGGAACCCCCACAACTGTTTTAATCTCTTAGGGCAAGGATAAGCCAGCATAGGCTGTATTCGTTCTTTGCTGAGGAACCTGGTTCCTCTGGCTAAGATTAGGCCTAGATATTTGACTTGTTGTAGGCAGAGCTGGGCCTTCGATTTAGACACCTTGTACCCTTGATTAGCTAGAAAGTTCAAGAGATCTAGAGTAGCCTGCTGGCATGAGGCTTCTGAACTGGTAGCCAAAAGTAAATCATCCACATACTGAAGGACCAGAGTGCCCGGACTTCAGAAGTGGCCTAGATCTTGGGCCAGTGCCTGACCAAACAGATGAGGGCGATCCCTAAACCCTTGAGGCAAGACCGTCCACATAAATTGGGACATGTGGTCTGTGGGATCCTCAAAGGCAAAGAGAAACTGGGAGTCAGAGTGCAAGGGAATGCATAAGAAGGCATCCTTGAGGTCCAGAACAGTGAACCATTCTGCTTCCTCTGGTATTTGAGAGAGCAAGGTATATGTGTTGGGTACAACTGGTTATAGAGGAATTACTGCCTCATTGATGAGTCTAAAATCTTGCATGAGTCTCCACTGACCATTTGGTTTTTGTACTCCTAGAATTGGAGTATTGCAGGGACTGCTCCATTTTCTTACTAAGCCTTGAACTTTTAATGTCTAAAAATATCCTGTAATCCTTTATGAGCTTCAGGCCTTAAGGGATATTGCCTCTGATAAGGAAAAGTGGTGGGATCTTTTAGCCAGATTTGGACTGGGCGGGCATTTTTTCTCTTCCAATTTGTCCTTCCAATGCCCAGACTTCAGGGTTGATTCCCTCCTCAAGTAGGGGACAACAGATGGGTAACTTGTTCCCCAAATTTATGTGGATAATGGCTCCAGCTTTGGCTAATATATCCCTCACTAATAATGGTGTGGGACTTTCAGGCATAAGAACAAAGGCATGTGAAAAGAGCAAAGTCTCCCAATTACAACTGAGGAGGTGGGATAAATTCCTGGTTATCCCACCAGGATAAATTTCTGGTTACAGGCTGTCCCAGGATTCCTTGGATGATAACCAACCTTGAGGACAGCTGTCTGGGGCAGGAGATTAACACTGAGAAAGCCACGCCAGTGTCCAGGAGGAAGTCAATTTCCTGGCCCTCAATGGTTAAACTTACCTGGAGCTCAGTGAGGGTAATGACATGAGCTGGCACTTGCCCCCTGCACCCTCAGTCCGGTTGTTGGATCATCTGGTTGGGGGCTTCTGGCCCAGAGAATTTTTGTCCTCTGGGGCAGTGTGCCTTCTAGTGATTGTCTTGGCATGGTGGACATGGGTGAGGGGGAGGCTTGTTTCTCATTGGACAATGCTTTTTAAAGCGTCCTTGCAAACCACACTGATAACAAGCCCTACTAGGTGATTGGCTTGCTCTGTTTTCTCTCCTCTCTGAACCACCAAGGTTTGTTCGTATAAGGGCCATGACTAGGGCTGTGGCCTTTCTCTTATCTCACTTTTCCTTTTTGGCCTGTTCCTCTTGGTACCTATTATAGAACACCGAGGTTGCCAGGTTTAATACTGCCTCCGAATTTTGTTCAGGGCCCAGGGCTAGCTTTTGGAGCTTTCTCCTGTTATCTGTGGCTGATTGGGTAATAAACTTATCTTTGAGAATCAATTGACCCTCAAGAGAGCTGGGTGACAGGGAAGTATATTTTCTTAAGGCCTCCCATAGCTGCTTGAGGAAGGCAGAAGTATTTTCTCCCTTTTCCTGAGTTATGGTGGACGTCATTGAATAATTCATGGACTTTTTCCTAATTCTCCTTAGTCCTTCTAGAACACAGGTCAACAGATGTTTGCAACTCCAGTCCCCATGATCTGAGTCTAGGTCCCAGTGGGGATCCATACTGGGGATGGCTTGCTGACCGGTAGGGAATTTGTCCCTTTCTTCAGCTGTCATTCTATTATTTACTTAACTAAGATACCAGGTATCTCCAAATTCTCGGGCTGCAGCTAAAGCCGCATTCTTTTCATTAAAGACCAGGGTTTGATCTAACAATAGCATGACATCTCTCCAAGTGAGGCCGAAGGTTTGCCCTAGACCCTGTAGGACATCTGTGTACCTATCAGGATCATCTGAAAACTTCCCCAGGTCTACCTTGATCTGCTTTAAATCAGAGAGGGAGAAGGGGACATGTACTGGGATTGGGCCAAATTCCCCTCCCCCTACAGCTCAAAGGGAGCATAACTGATAACCTGGGGAGGGTTTGTGATCCCTTGGAGACTTCTTTGCTTGTTTCCTTCTGGGTGGGGGAGATTAGAGGAGGAGGAGCCTTATCATTAATAGGAAGGGGAGCTGTAGGGAGGCTAGGATATAGGGTAAACTGAGAGGTCCTTCTATGGAATGTAGATGACAAGCTTTGCATAGTTGTGGATTATCCTTCAATGAAAAGAAAGCTTGGACCTAAGGTATTTCACTCCATTTGCCTTCCCTCTTACAGAAAAGGTCAAGTTGCAGGATAGTATTGTAATTTACACTTTCCTCAGGTGGCCATTTTTCCCCATCAGAGAGAGAATATTGGGGCCAGACCATAGTGCAGAAAAAAACAAGCTGCTTCTTTTTTAGGGTTTGTGGGTCAAATTGGTCCCAGTGGCTTAGGATGCCATTTCAAGGGTGAGTTTGTTGATGCCTGAGTGTTCCTCATCTGAAAGAAAAAAACGCCCATGGTTTTGGTCTGTTTTTTTTTCTTTCTTCTCCCCTCCCCCCACCAAGAACCCACAATGGTCCCTGGCCCCTGCTGTTCACAATAGTTGCACTCACCGAAGCAGCAGCGGAAACAGTAGTTTTCCTCCTAGACCACAGAGAGGGCTGAGGAAGGTCGGACTGAGTGGCCCTTACTGATGCATTCTCAAAAACCTGCACCCTTGCCTTACTTCTTAGACCACAAGAAGACCAAGAAAGGTCGGATTTAGTGGCCCTTACTGACACATTCTCTAAAACCTGTTAGTTGGAATCCTAAGTGTTTTCTCCTGTTGGTGTTGGGGTCTTACCCTTGTCCTATAAATACGATAAGCCTCAAAATGGAGGGGAGGGCCATACCTTGAAGGAGGACGGGATCTCTAGAGTTGGAAGACTGATCCTTTTGTCCTCATTTCTCATCATATGAATAGGAAAGATATCCCCCAAATTTTGGAGTCTATAATTTCTGAGGCTCCTCATATCCTAGCTGCGGGAATAGCCTTTGTTATGCCTACTAGTCTAAGGAGGGATCCTAAAATTCCAGATAGTCCCTCCTTTATAGGCTTCGGGCAAAAATTATGTCTTTCTGATTGGTGGACCCTAGTGCCTAAAGAAGGAAACAGAGTCTCGAAACTTATATTAGAAATCATCCTTATAAGCAAAACTAGAAGAGCACCAGGAACAGGGAGTGGTTTTTAGAAGCAGGACTAGCCTCCGGGAAGAGGGACAGGAGGAAATTTGTTTGACAGGCATTAGGACCCAGGAGGCAAGGGTCAGGATAGATAGGATAGATGGATGAGTCTCACTTGGGTGACGTAACTTTTGAGCGCTCTGCTCATGGCTGCAGGGTCAACCAACTTTCTGTCGGGACCCCGGAGCTGAATGTCTTTCCTCTCTGTCAAGACTTGGCTCAACCCAGAAGTGCAGGAAAACTGAAGTTGGTTCCAGGCAAACCAACGCTTCTGACTCTGAAGAGTTGGGGGTTGTTGGAGAGCCCTCTCCCAGAAAGCCTGACACCTGAGTCTTTAGTTCAGCAGCCACGCTAGTCACTTTCAATTTGCCGTCAGGTGCCCGGTGTTTAGCCCCTGAATTCTAAGGAAAAACAGAACAGAATAGCAAGCGAAAGCGGTCTGATGGTACTCACCATGTGGCGAGATCCCAGATGAGCACCCAAGATGTGTCCAGAGATGGTTCCTGCTGGTGGGTTCGTGGTCTCGCCGACTTCAAGAATGAAACCGCAGACCTTAATGGTGAGTGTTACAGCTCTTAAAGATGGCATGGACCCAAGGAGTGAGTGGTAGCAAGGTTTATTGTGAAGAGTGAAAGGACAAAGCTTCCACAGAGTGGAAGTGGACCTGAGCGGTTTGCCACTGCTGGCTGGGGTGGCCAGCTTTTATTCCCTTATTGCCCCCTCCCATGTTCCGTTTCTGTCCTGTCAGAATGCCCTTTTTTCAATCCTCCTCGCAATTGGCTACTTTTAGAATCCTGCTGACTGATGTGTTTACAGAGCACTGATTGGTGTGTTTTACAAACCTCTTGTAAGACAGGAGAGTTCCCCAAGTCCCCACTCCACCCAGGAAGTCCAACTGGCCTCACCTCTCACTTGCAATGTCAAGATCCCTGTTTCCCTGTCTGTAAGCAAGAGCATGGCATCTCCATTCACTCATCTACTAAGCTGGCATTTGTAGATGGCCTGCTGTGCCCCAGGCTTTGTGCTGAGTATTGGGGATACGATGATAAACAAGACAGGCATGGAATCTGGCCACCAGGAGCAGAAAGTGAAAAGTGAAAAAAGTGAAAGGAGATGGTGATTACAGAGGTCTGACTCTTCACTGCCTCCCTCAGGAGTTGTTAGCAGGAATGCAGGTGGGGAATGGGGAGTGTCTCACTCACCTGGCCAACTCCAGAGTGGATGTTGCTCTTCTGTCCCCAGACTGACCCTTGTCCTCCTCCTTGTGTCTCCCTTTCCTTTACCTTGTTTCCTCTCAGTGTCCTGGTGATGGGCTGATGCTCTGGAGGAAAGAGTCTGAGAAAAGAGAGAACAGCCTACACTACTGTGAGCCAGGATGGCAGGGAGGGTGGCTGTGGGAATGAATGTAGCCATCGAGAGAGAGATGGGACAGGGAAAGAGGAGGAGAGACTTGGAGAGGAGGAAGAGGCTTGAAGAGACAGTAAGCATAGTGAGAAGGGAAGAGGGCGAGACTGCAGCCACCCATGTCAATGGGGCAGTTTGCAAAGAGAGAGAGAAGAGAGCCAGGCCCACTGGAATTAGGGGTGGAGGGGGTTCAGGGAGCTCCAGGGGTGATGGGGCTGGAGAGGTGAGGATGAGAAGAATATGCTAATGTTGAGCCATGGGCTATGACCTGAGAAGGGGAAAGCAAAAGTGTTTCACAGAGACGAACATGAGTAGCCAAGAAGAGTGCTCAACAGGGAGAATCATTAACTTTGGTGAGGACCTTAGCATCAAGTCCACCGAAGTTTTCAGCTTGTGCAGTTGTTGTTAGGTAAAGTGGATGTGCTTTGTCTCTGGATGGAATGTGAGAATGAAGTAAATAATAGGTCTAGGATGATTCCAGGTAACTGAGTCAGTATCCCTGCAGCCTGTCCACCCAACAGCTTTCTGTAGTATTAAACAGTCAGTAGAGCTTCATCAGTCACCTCAGAAGAGGGGGAAAAAAGAGTTGGGAATTATGATACCCATTTAAGAATTCTGATGTTATCTTCTAGAATTTTTATAGTTTCGGGTCTTAGATTTAAGTCCTTGATCCATCTTTAGTTAATTTTTGTGTAAGATGAGAGATAAGGATCCAGTTTCATTCTTCCACATGTGGCTAGCCAATTATCCCAGCACCCTTTGTGGAATAGGGTGTCCTTTTCCCACTTTATGTTTTCCTTTGCTTTGTTGAAGGTCAATTGGATGCAAGTATTTAGCTTTATTTATGGGTTCTCTATTCCATTCCATTAGTCTATGTGCCTACTTTTATACGAGTACCATGCTGTTTTGGTGACTATGGCCTTATAGTATAGTTCGAAGTCAGGTAATGTGATGCCTCCAGATTTGCTCTTTTTGCTTAGTCTTGATTTGGCTATTTGGGCTCTGTTTTGGTTCCATAGGAATTTTAGGATTCATTTTCTAGTTCTGTGAAGAATGATGGTGGTATTTTGATGGGATTTGCATTGAATTTGTAGATTGCTTTAGACAGTATGGTCATTTTCACAATATTGAGTCTACCCATCCATGAGCATGGGATGTGTTTCCATTTGATTGTAGTGTCTGTGACTTGTTTCAGCTGTGTTTTGTAGTTTTCCTTGTTGAGGTCTGCCACCTCCTTGGAAAAACCCTGCTAGACATTGGCTTTGGCAAAGACTTCATGACCAAGAACTGCAAAGCAAATGCAACAAAAACAATGATAAATAGGTGGGACTTAATTAAGCTAAAAAGTTTCTGCACAGCAAAAGAAACCATCAGCAGAGTAAACAGACAACCCACAGAGTAGGAGAAAATCTTCACAATCTATGCATCTCACAAAGGACTAATATCCAGAATCTACAAGGAAATCAAACAAATTATCAAGAAAAGAAAAAAATCCCATCAAAAAATGGGCTAAGGAAATGAATAGACAATTCTCAAAAGAAGATATACAAATGGCCCATGAATATATGAAAAAATGCTCAACATCACTAATGACCAGGGAAATGCAAATCAAAACCGTAATTCTATACCACTTAAAGAACTAAAAGTAGAATTACCATTTGATCTAGCAGTCCCACTACTGGGCATCTACCCACAGGGAAGGAAGTCATTATACAAAAAAGATACTTGCATATGCATGTTTATAGCAGCACAATTAGCAATTGCAAAACTATGGAACCAGCCCAAATGCCCATAAAGAAATTGTGATACATATACACCACAGAACACTATTCAGCTGTAAAAAGGAACAGAATAATGGCATTCACAGCAACCTGAATGGAATTGGAGACCATTGTTCTATGTGAAGTAACTCAGGAATGGAAAATCAAACATCGTATGTTCTTACTCATAAGTGGGAGCTAAGCTATATGGATGCAAAGGCATAAGAATGACACAATGGACTTTGGGGACTTGGGAGAAAGGGTGGGAGGGGGTGAAGGATAGAAGACTACAAATTGGGTACAGTGTATACTGCTTGGGTGATGGGTGCACCAAAATCTTACATATCACCACTAAAGAACTTACTCATGTAACCAAATACCACCCATTCCCCAAAAATCTATGGAAATAAAAAGAAAATTTTAAAAAAAGAATTCTATGTTTTTCATTCAACTAGAAGAAATTGAGGTTTCTAACACTAAATGAGAAGCTGAAAAGTTAATGTCAAATGCAGTTTACCAGACTCCCTATTTTCACAGTATTTCACAGCTAGAATATATTTGCTCTTTGAAATGTTCTCTGCTTGTTCTCAATAATAGTTTCAACTCTGAAGAACTGGGGGATTTCATCCAAAAATCTGAAAAACAGGACTTTTTAAGAAATAAAAAACATTTCAAAACTATGGCTTGCAAACCTATTTGTAATATCAGATATTATATAACAAAATTCCAACTTCTGCATGAAAATGATAGTGAACGAACACTCAGTAGTGAAGCAGAATCATATTTAGACTTATTTAATTCAATAGCATTTCAGTAAAGACTTCCTATGGGAAGAATATCTCCTCAAGTTTTACTCTATAAGTTGTCTACACTTCATTACAAACCTTAAAATCACATCATTTCTTGTACTATTAAAACAAAATATGAAAAATAAGTTATTTTATGAGCAGCATTTTAAACTAATCCATTTAAACTAAACGTGACCTGTTTGCAACTAAGGTGGCAAAATAGGATTTTACAGATTTGTCTGTGAAAGAGTGAAACAGATTTAAATGAACACAGAACTCCATAACTCTAAAAGTAACTAGAAAGTGCCAGAAACATAACGACACTGAGTAGGGGGAAGAAAAGAGCTTTGTTCAGTCTAATGACACAGTAAGCTCAAAAACAAACTATGTGGGACAGTGAAACTACTCTGTGATATACTACAGTGGTGGATGCATGTCAGTATGCATTTGTACAAACCCAGAGAACTTAAACCAAGAGTGAACTCTAACATGTACTGCAACTTTGGGTGATAATGATGTGTCAATGTGGGTTCATCCATTGTAACAAATGGACCACTCTGGTGGCTGATGTTGATATAGGGGAGGCTGATGTATGTGTCAGGGTGGAGGGTATATGGGAAATCTCGGTACCTTCCTCTCAATTTTGCAGTAAACTTAAAACTGCTCTAAACATACAATCTACTAAAAAAGAATAGCAAATGAAAGATGAAGAGAGAAGGGAAAAGAAAAGAAAAAAGAAAAGAGAAAAGAAAAGGATTAGGATTCTCTAATAAAATATTACTGTGTATTCCAGAGTCAGCTAATGGATAGTTTTCAGATTGAATTTGTTCTACAGTGGGTTTTTTCTTATGGTGCTCAGTGTTTAAATTTATATTTAATTGGTTACCCCATAGAAATTCTGTGTGGTGCTCTAATGGTGGATACATGTCGGTATATATTTGTGCAACCTCTTATGACTTCCACATGAACATCTCTATTTCAGTCCTCACCCCTGCCCCTTGGCCCATGTTCTCACAGGGCAAGATCAGTGGGAGCAGAGTCACAACCTTCCTCCCCTACAGGGGCTCCCAGTTCTCCACAGGCCTAAATAGTTTCCCTGATTCTTCACTGTATTAGTCTGTTCTCATGTTGCTAATAAAGATATGCCCCAAACTGGGTAATCATAAAGGAAAGAGGTTGAATGGACTCACACTCCCACATAGCTGGGGAGGCCTCACAGTCACGGCAGAAGATCAAGGAGGAGCAAAGTCACATCTTAAATGGTTGCAGGCAAGAAAGAGCTTGTGCAGGGGAACTCCCATTTATAAAACAATCAGATCTCATGAGACTTAGTCATTATCAGGAGAACTGCATGGGAAAACCCACCCCCATGATTCAATTAGCTCCCACTGGGTCCCTCCCATGACACGTGGGGATGATGGGAGCTACAATTTAAGACGAGATTTGGGTGGGGACACAAAGCATAACCATATCATTCACCTTGCTCACTTCATCAGGCATTGGAGTGGGCCACTCTTAAAAGGATTTTAAGTTACTTGTGCTAGTGTCGACTTTGCCCAGTTGATGCAGAATTTGCTTGCAAATAAAATGAAAGCTTGGTTGAATTTACAACAACAAAAAGATATCTACAATGTGTACTTTTAGTACCTGCTAAAATGGAGTGGAAACAGAGTCAGAGGAGAAGAATACTATCAAGTTACAAGTGGAATAAGAGCCACAGGATATTGCCCTGCAGGGAAAGCCAGTGATCCTACATCAGGATGGAGGACGGGAGCCTGGCCGCGGTGTTGGAGGGAAAGAAATTATTAAACCGTCAGGAAATATGCATTTTCTAAAAGGAGCAGGACTTTTTTTTACCACCGGGAGTCTTTTCAGAAATGGTCTCACCCCTAAGGCGACTGATATTTACACAAAGTGCTATTTTAAAGCAGTAGTATAAAATCATCAGGCTGATGGGCCAATTTATTCACCAGAGTTTATCCTATGTAGGAGATATTTGTTAGACTTTGTGGCCACACAATTTTTTTTTTTTGCATTTTTTATTGAGTGAAATTTACATAACATAAAATTAGTCATTTAAAGCATACAATTCAGTGGCATGAAGAACATTTACAGTGTTATGCAATCATCACCTCTATCTAGTTGTAGAATAGTTTTATCATCCCCAAGGGAAACCTCTTGCTCCTTTAGAATTCACTATTTCCTCTCATGTCCTGACAATCACTAATTTACTTTCGATGTATTTGCCTAATCTCAGCTTTTCCTATAAACAATATCATACAATAGATGGCCTTTTGTGATGGCTTCTTTCACTGAGCAGTGTTTTCAAGGTTCATCCCCATTGTGAAATGTAGCATGCTTCATTCCTTTTTGTGGCTAAATAATATTCCATTTTATGGATATGCCACTTTTCTATACCCATTCACCAATTGATGGATATTTGTGCTTTTTCCTTTTTTAAAAAAATTGTGAATCATGCTGCTATGCACATGCAAGTTCACTTTTTCCTGAACATCTGTTTTCATTTTTGGGGTGTATACCTAGGAGTGAAACTGATGGGTCGTATGATAATTCTATGTTTAACATCCAATATATGTTAACATAGTTGTTAAGTTTGGAAAATTTCCTGCTTCATGGACATTTTTGTTCTTCAAGGTATTGTCAGAAAAAGATTCCAGATTTTACTCTTAAGACAACCTGTGGAAGTCATTGATAGGGAAGATGGTGATATGAAGTGGGATGTTCTGATTGGAATCCATTTGGCAGGAGTGGGGGTGAGGGACCCCTGACTTTCAGGGGCTGCAGCAGCAGCAGGTGTACTTGGGTGAGTGTGCTGTGCTCTACGGTGGCAGTAGGAACCACCATACCAGTGCTAATGATGGCAATAGGAGTGTCTGCCTTGCAACAGCTTGGGTGTAATTTGGGCATTTTCCAGCTGTAGATCTCTGCCCCTGTTTCCCTAGCCTGTTGTAGAGTCTATAATGAATTCATTTTTTTAAACACATTATCATTCAGTGTCAAACACATGATGCCAGGTACTATACTAGATAAAATAGCCCACAATAGTGAATGCATAAATCAATACCTGCCACCTTGTAAGTTGCATTCTACTGTGTGTGGCAGAGGCAAACAATAAACAAAAACACAAATGAAATATCTAGTACATCATTTTTGTTCCTGAGTAGTTGCCATTGTATAAATGCATGAACTTTTTTTTTTTTTTATCATTTATCAGTTGAAGAGTATTTGGTTTGCTTCCAGTTTGGGGGGGTTATAAAGAAATATCCACACGACCATTAATGTACAGGTTTTTGTGTGAACATAAGTTTTTATTGCATTTGAATAAATACTAAAAAGTGGAATTGCTTGGTCACATGGTAAGTGCGTGTTTAACCCTGTAAGAAATTTTTGGACATTTTTCCAAAGTGGCTCTTTCAATTGCTGTTCCCACAGGCATTGTGTAAGTGTTCTAGCTGCTCTGTTTCTTCGTCCATTCTTGGTAATGCGTGTTGTTTTAATGTGCTATCTCATTGTAGTTTTAATCAGCATTTCAATAATGGCTAGTTATGCTGAACGCATTTTCTGGTGTTTACCACACATCAAAGGAATGAATGATGAATAACATATAAAAACATAGATATATCTGAAATTCATTATAATAAGTAAAAGCAGGCTCCGCACCATATGTCTTCATTTCTATGGCCTTCTGGAGGGGGCATAATTATAGGAGAGGAGATCTGACCCCTGTGTAAGACCTGGGGATCTGGAGAGTGAATGACTCCCCCAGATGCAGCAGACAAAGAAGTGTGCAGTATTTCTTTGGGTAATGAGATGATTCTGTGTTTTGACTGTAGCGGTAATTACATAACTATGTGCATCTGTCAAAACTCAGAAATGCACGCTAAAAAGATAGATTTTATTGCATATACATTATGCCTCAATAAAAAAGAATTTTTTTTTTGAGTGGCTAAGGATAGAAATAGATAAAACAGGCCGGGCGCGGTGGCTCAAGCCTGTAATCCCAGCACTTTGGGAGGCCAAGACGGGCGGATCACAAGGTCAGGAGATCGAGACCATCCTGGCTAACATGGTGAAACCCCGTCTCTACTAAAAATACAAAAAACTAGCCGGGCGAGGTGGCGGGCGCCTGTAGTCCCAGCTACTCAGGAGGCTGAGGCAGGAGAATGGCGTAAACCCGGGAGGCGGAGCTTGCAGTGAGCTGAGATCCGGCCACTGCACTCCAGCCTGGGCGATAGAGTGAGACTCCGTCTCAAAAAAAAAAAAAAAAAAAAAAAAAAGAAATAGATAAAACATCACAAGCGTAGAGACATGGTTAACATCCTTACTGACAGAGTGGCATTTGAGTCAGGGTGAGGATGTTGTCAAAGAGAAATTTAGGCATGTTGCCCCATTTAAAATAAACGTCTTATTTTTAAAAGGGCTAAAGTATATGTGCTTATCTCCCAGTCAAGAACCTTTACTACCAACAGTCTCAATGAGAAAGGAGAAGTATAGACAACTTCCTGCCTTTGAAACGTCAGGTGTAAAGGAGGAAAAAAAAAACCTGTGATGTGATAATACAAAGGAATTGATTTAATATTGAAATAGGCATATAATGGCAGACACTGATGAAATGGGCTTTTAAAAAATAATTCAACTTTTAATACATGTTATTAATGCGTTTTACAATATTTACATCTCTTCCTTATAAAAGTTAACATTTTTAATCCCAGTTTACAGAAGGAAGCTGAGGTATAGAGAGTCTGAATAAATCACCCAAGACTAAACAGCTAATGTCAGAGCTGGAATTAGAACTAAGCTAGTCTGCCTACAAAGCCCGTACTTTTAAGACCTAACTCTGTTGCCTTTACATTTTGCCTGAAATTAAATATTCAAGTAGCCATCTTGAATCGTACATTTAAATAAGATTGGCGATGTGACTAAGATCATATACCTTAGCTATGTTAATGAAGTCAGAGTTGGTTGTTGTCTTCTGCTGGAGTCCACATCATGTATGCATTTCCACACACCAAAGAAAGCCATAAGCTCTTCAGGGAGTTTGCAACCAGTTATTCCGTGATGAATTTTCTTATCAACATAAACATTTTCTCACCCGAGTAGCTGTTTATTGTGATATTTGGTGTTAAAGCGTGGACAACTTCTATAAATAAGAGTAAATTTTAAAAATAATAAAAGGTAGTTTATCTAAAATGAACCTCTATAAACCCACATTGCCGTATATTTTCATGTGCAACAATGTAATTTCACTCACCAGTTGATTGATTGTCTACAATGCTTCCCACTGTGCTGGATAAAGATGAAATAGGATCACGGGGAATGTAGGAGTTGGTTGTGCTTCCTGGATTGGTGGGTTTTTAGTTTTCATTAAGTTGGAAGAGCATTTGGCCATTATTTCTTCAAATATTTACTTTTCGTCTCTCTTCTTATACTAAGTTGCTTTAAGTTGTTCCACAGCTCACTAATGCTCTTTCCATTTTGGGCGGGTAGGGGGAGGGATTCTTTTTCTCTCAATGTTCCATTTTGGGTATTTTATATTGTTATGCATTAAAATTCAGTGATCTTTTCTTTTGCAATGTCTAATCAACATTAACCCCTTCCAGCATATGTGTGTGTGAGTGTGTGTGTATATGTGTGTGTTTGTGTATGTGTGTATATGTGTCTGCGTGTATATGTATGTGTGTGTATTTTATCTCAGTATCTCAGGCACTTGGAGTTTCCATCTTGGAAAGTCCAATTTGTCTTTTTAAACATATTTCATGTCTCTATTTAACTTTTTGGACATATAGGTTTATAATATATGTTTCAATGCTCTTCTTTGCTAATCCTAACTCTGGGTCAGTTGAAGCCTGTGTTGACTGATTATTTTCCTCATGATGAATGGTGAGTTTCTGTCTTTTTTTCATGCCTGGTAGTCTTTGTTTGAATGCCAGCTGTTAAACATTTTGCTTTGCTTGAGTGCTGTTTTTATATTCTGGCACATTTTGAATATTGTTCTGGGATTCAATTAAGTTTTTTAGAAAAAATGTGATTCCTTTGGGTCTTGCCTTTATGGTTTTTTAGGTGGGACCAAAGCAATACTCAGTGATATGGTTTGCCTGTGTTCCTGCTCAAATCTCATCTTGAATTCCCACGTGTTGTGGGAGGGACCCGGTGGGAGGCATATGAATCATGGGGGCAGGTCTTTCCCATGCTATTCTCATGATAGTGAATAAGTCTCATGAGATCTGATGGTATTATAAGGGGGAGTTTCCCTGCCCAATCTCCCTCTTTGCCTGCTGCCTTCTATGTAAGACATGACTTGTTCCTCTTTGCCTTCTGCCATGATTGTGAGGCTTCCGCAGCCACATGGAACTGTAAGTCTAGTTAAACCTCTTTCTTTTGTAAATTGCCCAGTCTCAGGTATGTCTTTATCAGCACTATGAAAATGGACTAATACAGTAAATTGGTACCAGGAGTGGGGCACTGCTGAAAAGATACCTGAAAATGTGGAAATGACTTTGGAACTGGGTAACAGGAGAGGTTGGAACAATTTGGAAGGCTCAGAAGAAGACAGAAAAATGTGGGAAAATGTGAAACTCCCTAGAGAATGGCTTTAACCTAAAGCTTGATAGTGATATGGACAATAAAGTCCAGGCTGAGGTGGTCTCAGATGAAGATGAGGAACTTGTTGGGAACTGGAGCAAAGGTGAATCTTGTTATGTTTTAGCCAAGAGACTGGTGGAATTTTGCCCTCACCCTAGAGATTTATGGAACTTTGAACTTGAGAGAGATGATTTAGGGTATCTGGCAGAAGAAATTTCTAAGCAGCAAAGCATTCAAGAGGTGACTTGGGTGCTGTTAAAGGCATTCAGTTTTATAACGGAAACAGCATAAAATTTGGAATATTTGAAGCCTGACAATGTGATAGAAAAGAAAAACTCCCCATTTTCTGAGGATAAATTCAAGTCCACTACAGAAATTTGTATAAGTAACGAGGAGCCAAATGATAATCCCCAAGACAATGGCAAAAATGTCTCCAGGGCATGTCAGAGGTCTTCACAGTAGCCCCTCCCATCACAGGCCCAGAGGCCTAGGAGAAAATGGTTTCATGGGCCCAGGTCCTCATGCTATGTACAGCATAGGGACTTGGTGTCCTGCATCCCAGCCACTCTAGCAGTGACTGGAAGGGGCCAATGTAGAACTTGAGCTGTGGCTTCAGAGGGTGTAGGCCCCAGGCCTTGGCAGCTTCTACATGGAGTTGAGCCTGCAAGTACACAGAAGTCAAGAATTGGGGTTTGGGAACCTCTGCCTAGATTTCAGAGGATGTATGGAAATGCCTGGATGTACAGAAAGAAGTTTGCTGCAGGGGTGGGGCACTCATGGAGAACCTCTGCTAGGGCAGTGCATAAGGGAAATGTGGGGTCAGAGTCCTCACACAGAGTCTCTATTGGGACATTGCCTAATGGAATTGTGAGAAGAGGGCCACCATCCTCAAGACCCCAGAATGGTAGATTCACCCACAGTTTGCACCTGCACCATTTGCCTAGAAAAGCCACAGACACTCAATGCCAGCCCATGAAAGCAGCCAGGAAGGAAGCTGCACCCTGCAAAGCCAGAGGGGCAGAGCTTCCTGACTACAGGAACCTATTTCTTGCATCAGCATGACCTGGATGTGAGATATGGAGTCAAAGGAAGTCATTTTGGAGCTTTAATATTTGACTGCCCCACTGGATTTCAGATTTGCCTGGGGCTCTAGCCCCTTTGTTTTGGCCATTTTCAATGGCTGTATTTATCCAATGTGATTGTACCCCCACTGTATCTAAGAAGTAACTAATTTGCTTGTGATTTTACAGGCTTATAGACAGAAGGGACTTACCTTATCTCAGATGAAACTTAGGGCTGTGGATTTCTGAGTTAATGCTGAAATGAGTTAAGACTTTGGAGCACTGTTGGGAAGCCATGATTGGTTTTGAAATGTGAGGATGAGATTTGGGAGGGACCAGGGGCAGAATGATACGATTTGGCTGTGTCCCCACCCAAATCTCATCTTGAATTCTCATGTGTTGTGTGAGGAACCTGATGGCAGGTAATTGAATCATGGGGGCAGGTCTTTCCCATGCTGTTCTCATGATAGCAAATAAGTCTCATGAGATCTGACAGTATTATAAGGGGGAGTTTCCATGCCCAATTTCTCTCTTTGTCTGCTGCCATCCACATAGGATGTGACTTGCTCCTCCTGCCTTCCGCCAGGATTGTGAGGCTTCCCCAGTCATGTGGAACCATAAATGCCCATTAAATCGCTCAGTTTTGGGTATATCTTTATCAGCAGCATGAAAACGGACTAATACACTCAGTCTAGAGCTAATTCTTTCCTACTATTGAAACAAGACCTTCTTTAGCACTGTACTCAATGCCCCATGGATTATCAAGTTTTCTGGTCTGAGTGTTGGGAACAGGTACTGTTTTCACCCTTGAGTGAACACCAGGCACTGCTCCCCGTCATCCTTTTGAATGGTTCTTTCTTCAGATACAGGAAGGTTCTCCACACACGTGCAGACCGGCAATCCACTCAACATTCCTGGAGGCCCTTTCCAGATCTTCAGGGTCCTCTCCTCGCTTCGTACCCTTCCCCATCAGCTCCAGATTCCTCATGCTTCCTCAGCCACCAGCTCTGTCTCTTCAGCTCAGAGACTTTTCCAGGTTCTACCTCAGTTTCCCCTCACATGCTGCAAAATGGGGACACTCTAAGGGCAGCAAGCTGGGGCAATCACAGGGTTCATATGCTTGTTTCCATATCTCTGGGATCACTGTTTATACCTGGTGCCCAGTGTCTTTCCAGCTCTTGTTTCATATTTTTTAACAGTGGATCCCTCTTTTTTTTTTTTTTTTTTTTTTTTTTTTTTTGAGACGGAGTCTCGCTCTGTCGCCCAGGCTGGAGTGCAGTGGCCGGATCTCAGCTCACTGCAAGCTCCGCCTCCCGGGTTCACGCCATTCTCCTGCCTCAGCCTCCCGAGTAGCTGGGACTACAGGCGCTGCCACCACGCCCGGCTAGTTTTTTGTATTTTTAGTAGAGACGGGGTTTCACCGTGTTAGCCAGGATGGTCTCGATCTCCTGACCTCGTGATCCGCCCACCTCGGCCTCCCAAAGTGCTGGGATTACAGGCGTGAGCCACCGCGCCCGGCCAACAGTGGATCCCTCTTAGTCCATGTTGGCCAGAAGCAGAACTTCTTCATTTATTTTTAAATGGCGCTGAAATGGCCAATGCTCACTGAGACTAGCAGTTCTTCTTATGCATCTTTTTTTCTTACCTTACTTTATTACCTTTGGGAAGCTGGCTCATATTTGCCAACATTTATTCAACCCTGTCTTCTAATTATCATATGCTGATTTTAGTGAATATATGCATTCAGTATAAACCCCATGTGTTTTTATTTTTATTTTTTCAATCAGACACTCAAACATTTATTAAATATCTGCTCCAGGACAGCCACTATGGTAATGATACATTTTTTTAGTGGATGAAAAGTTGTGTAATACAACACTCTTTCCTTCCTGGATCATGCAATGTATTTGTGAAATAAATAAGTATAAAATGACAGTAGGAAGTAGAGTAGATAAAGAGACATTTTTAAAAAACACTCTCATTTATTAAAATCAGTATTTGAGATAGTGTCTAAACTTACTTGAAATCAAATTCAGTCTGTACAAAAATTAAGAATTTTAATTCACTATCTCAAGATCCTAGAAGTATCTCTAATTTCATGATTCAAGACTTATGGAAGACAATTTGGATTGAGCACACCAGAATCATTATTCATTTTTTCTTTCCACTTTTCTTCTATTATAGAGGCTGAAAAGCCAAAACCAAAAACAGCATAAGCAACAACAAAATACTTTACAGGTTTTCTTGTAACTCTGAGTCACCATGTGATTCACCTTGAACCAATGATCCCCAGTGACAGCAAAATGGAAATACTTAGAAGAGATATCTGTCCTCTCTGTCTGCTGCAAAACAACAACAACAACAACAACAACAACAACAACAACAACAACATAACCCAAAACCCTTTTGAGTGAAGTTTTTTTTTTTTTTTTTTTTTTTTTTTTTTTTTTCATATACCACCCTTTTTCTTTCTTGGGATGTAGCTGTGATGCCTGGAGACAGAGGAGCCATTTTATGACCATGAGGACAAAACATCACATGCTGATATTGATTGAGGCTAAAGAGAGTTGAATACTGGCCTCTTGATGGCGACATTGAGCCATATCAACAACCAGAAACTGCCTCATTTGACGAGAAGACCGAACTGCTCCACATATTTATGCCACTGATATAGAGATTGATGTTATTTTCAACCAAACACAATACCTCATACTATTATGTATTCACTTACAAACTATTTTCTCTGTCTTAATTCTCAGTAAAGCAACTCTTAAAACTCATACTTTTTTTTTTCCCTACATACTTTTCACATCTTTAAGGAAAGGATTCTACTTCCTACTGGTAAAAAAAGAGGCAGTGGGGTATAATGGGAAAACAATGGTTTTTAGAATCTGATAAATGCAGGGGACTCCTGGATCAGTGACTTTTAGTTAAAGCAGAGCTTCTTCTCTGGTTTCCTTGGAGCATCTGTCAACCTCATGTGGGTTACTTCATTTCTCTTTTGATTTGTGTCTCTGAAATCACATTCATTATGGAAATCAAGAATAATTAAAAATAATTAAAAAGCCTAGCTCCCAAAACATGCAAATTTTTTGCATAGAAATCCGCATAAGAGAATCCTCAGAAATCCGCATAAGAGAATCTTCATACCATGTGATTCTCTTACATGATTCTGCTCAGGTGAGATGAGCGTAAAGGTGAAGGAAACACATTTACAGGTAGACTCTGTATCTATTGTCCATTGCTGGGACTCTTTGGTCTTGTTCTTGGAGCATTTACTGGAAATTGGAGGAAGGAGGATTCTTAGGTGGAAGCCAGTAACACTCTACAGCTGCATGTGAAACGCTGGTATGTGGATACTGGTCTCAGAGATGGTCTATGATTAAGAAGTTAAGAAAACAACCATGCAAATTGCGCTCATCTGAGCCCCAGCAAAATTATGGCTTTGCAAAATAACATTAAACTGTCATAGCCCAATCGTTGCCATGATTACGTAAAATACTTGAGTTATGTTTGTCCAAACTAGTAAGATAAACTTCTTATGCAAAAATGTATTGATTAGTGAAAGATGAGCATCTTTAATTCGGGTGTCTTTGCCCATCTACATCCCAGTAACTTTTATTTTTCTTCTTCACACAAAGCATTTTTTAAATTTTAGCTTTTCAAATGCAATTATGATTTAGTGCGGTCATAGACAGTTATTGAAGGGAGATGCTGATCATGTTTTTGTTCCAGTTATCATTTTCAAAAGACGTTTCATTAAAAATGAGTTTTGCACCAGGGTTCGTCCAGTGAATTGAATCTTTGAGAATAGAATAATGTGCCACCTGCTCATAGCATAGTTCTGTAAACTCCTTGTACATAGTATCAGTTACTGTTTCTGGAAAACATCCTTGTTTTCCCAAGAATGAGAACTGGAGGTCAAGGTGGTATAAATGCAGAAACAACTTCAGCACAGAAAGTGCACATAGTTCTTTTTAAGAGCTCTTTAAACCTTCTGATTTATATTGAGAAAAATAATGAAACCCTCGCCATCCCAGCAATAGCTTGGGTGAAAGAAAATGGCTTCTGAAGAACTATTGTGAGGTCTTTTGTTGAATCTTCAGTCATTTGGCCTCATGCAATGTACCAAAACAGCCATCTTCACCAGCTTCTCCTCGTGAACCTGGTGGGAAGAAGTACTGGGAAGCCCCTGGGTAGAGGGCACTGTGAGTTATGAAACAAACATTGTTTACAATGAATAAAAGTCCTCGTGGAGGCAGGTGGTTTATCTGTGGCATCTTACAATGTGCACCGTATACACTTAAATGGAGTGAGGGAGCCATAACATAACATTCAATTTCCCTCTGGTTAAAAAATCACTTGCAGTAAATTCTTTCTATAGACTCTCTCTGACTTTATATTCCCAGTACAACATTTTATGCAAAAAGCTCAACAAACAGGTTGCAGTCTTGCGCACTCTTTTCTGTGGTTCACATTTGAAGTTTTCTCCCAAGTATTACTGCATCCCTGCAACTAGCAGCCCGTGGTGAATGGAAAGTGACGACGGGAACTGCAAGATGCGGGATGGTATTGTCTTCTCTGTGTAAAGAGAATCATGGAGAAAACACACACTTGTATTGCTTTTTGGAAATGCGTGGGCTGGGTTTTCAAGGGACTTACCTGTGAGCTACAGGGGAAAGTCACGACAGTGAGTTGTGTGACTTCCTGCCTTGTAAGTGAAGTCAGATAACTTCTGCAATATTGGAGTTGCAGAACAAACTCGGGGAGGTCACAGGCTGCCAGTTAATGATCACAGTGTTGAAGGTTAAGCTAGTTTCTCGTGGAGCACGTGTTATTTCATAAGGGATCAGATGTATTTTTTAATAGGAGGCATCTTCACAAATACTTATGGTCTCAATATTATAAGGCAGTGATCCTGTAGCTGTTAAAACAAATCTTTTCATATCCAGGAAACCTCTTTGCCCTTCTCCGTAAATGATATACATTAATCTCAATTTTATGATGCATATGTATGATATATACATCAGGTCAAGATTCAACTTAAATGTCATGATAGCTGGTATATAAATATTCACTAGCATACTCCTTATCTCTATACCACGTTGGGAAGTATTTTCCCCACCAAGCCCTTGAGTCCACGGGACCCTAAACAAAACAATTACCTGAAACATCTTGCTGTTGGCTTCTGCGCTACTTTCTAGCCAACATTGAATTTAAGGAAATGGAGCAAGGCTTGTAATTTTCAGTTTTCCCAAAACTCCTTTACGGTGTCACTGAACAAAATTTTATAGACTTATCTCTCTGAAAAATGTCACTGTCATTTTTGCATAATGCCTGGGATTTCTCCCCTCATTGAACAGTTGCCTCTGTCTTCATATTAGAGCATTGAAAACATAGATGTGTGTGTCACAAAAACCCTTTTCCCAATCAGTCCCCACCATGTGGCTCTGGTCAGTCATTAAACATCTTTAACACCTATTTTCCCATCAATAAAATTATGGTAATAACTACCTGGTAGGGTGAGAAGATTAAATAAGGAGACATGTGAAAATTCTTGGCGGAAGGCCTGGTCATTGGTCATGTTTAATACATGCAAGTTGTGTACAGAAGTTTTTTTGTCTTACCCTCACATTCCACGGAAAACACTTGATGGGTCAGGTGCGGTGGCTCTCGCTTGTAATGCCAATGTTTTGGGAGGCTGAGGCAAGAGGATTGCTTGAGGCCAAGAGTTCGAGACCAGCCTGGGCAACATAGGTAGATGCTGTCCCTACAAAAAATAAGAAAATAAAGAAAATTAGCTGGGTGTTGCAGCTCTACCTGGAATTCTAGCTATTTAGGGGCTGAGGCGGAATTGCCTAAGCCCAGGGGCTTGAGGCTGCAGTGAGCTATGATCCCGCTGCTGCACTCCAGCCTAAGTGACAGAATGGCACCCTGTATTTTCAAATAAAGTAAAGAAAATGCTTGACCAAGTTTAACAACCTGGATGATCTGAAGTACAGGTGCCTTGGCCTTCTCAGACACGTGGGTTGAACATAAGACAGAAAAGAGCTGCTTTTGGACAACCAGAAATAGATTAATGTGACTGTTTAGATATAGATTTTTTAAAAACACTATTTCCTCTTTTATTGTGGCAAGAACACTTAAAATGAGATCTACCCTCTTACTAGATTTTAGGTGTAAAATACAGCATCGTTATCTATAGGTACAATGCTGTGTATCAGAGTCTGGGACGGATTCTTCCCATAAACTGAATTGGAACCTCAAAGAGATCCCCATGTTATTGCAACATCATTCGCAGTAGGGAAGATGTGGGAACAACCTGGATCCTGAACCCACAGATGAGTAGATAAAAAAAGTGAGTGTGTGTGTGTGCGTGTGTGCGTGTGTGTGTGTGTGTGTGTGCGTGTGTGTATAACTTTCCAACTTTTGAAATGACAGACCTGTTCGGGAAAATGGGTTTTCAGGCACACTCTTGAACCTGAGCTTGGTAATGAGTTGGAGCATGACTGGCGGTCACATGAACACAGTCCACTGCCGGGACAGGTTTCCTGTGCAGAGCAGTTTGAGGACAGCTGCCCCAAGATCCAACTCCAACACTAGAAGGAGGCAGATGATATCCTCAGTCAAACCTGGTCCCTCGTTACCAATATCGTGAAGAGAACCCAATCTCTGCTGTTAAAACGACCTCAATTCATCCTTTGGCCTCACAACTCACTACCTGTGTGACTGACAAATGCATTCAGCTCTCAGCCTCTGATTCCTCATTTGTAAAGTGGGTTGACCCCACCTAATCCTTAGAGGTGGTTGTGTGGACTAAACTTAACTGTCACACATTGGAGCAAGAGTTTGATCATTTCCTCTCACCCTTTGCTCCTTTAACTATCATCTCCCCCACCCCTGAGTGATCCTGTCTCTGCCTCAATTGGTCTCAAACATGGGGTAATGTTACCACCTCCCAGACTTGGGTCTTGAAAACCCAGTGACCTCCTGCTTGTCCTCATTCCAGCTCCACTCTCCTGGCCCGTCCTAGTCTACGGTTGTCCTGGCCCTTGCATGTGGCTTCTCTCCTATCCACTTCCCAGCAGCAAAGCCAAGGACAGCACTGACAAATGCCAGGAACCTTAGACTCTTAAGTGTGAACAGACTTTAGTTTTAATTTTTTAATTTGTCTTCTAAGCAGATTCTCCAAAAGTAACAGCTGCCCATAGGACCACGATAAATCAGATGTAAGTACAGATATTCTCACTCATTTAGATAGCTAGCTAATGAAACAATGCCTTAGGACATATATTTGACAAAAATTGACACAAAATGTCACTCCATTACTAATTTGAATCCTCATTCACAGTAGTTTTATTCCTAAATTTATGCTTTATTTGGAATACTCCAGGAAAGATGAATTACTGTGACCTATCTTGCTAAGTGAAAATTATTGGCCAATGAAGATGGCTTTCTTGGAATTCTCTTCTCTTTCTTGTATCAGATAGGATTAGTTTGGCTTCCTATTAATAGACAGATTTAAAACCAAGAGTGGTTTAAATAAGATAAAACTGTATTTGGCTCTAATATAATAAAAGTCCTGATGGATGCCACACAGGTCAGGTAAGACAGCCTAAAGGACATCATGATCAGACTCCTTCAGACATTCTCCCTCCCTAACACTAGGCAGAGCTCTGCCTTCCCTTGGTCCACGACAGTGGCTGGAAGTAACCATCACACCTGCTTCAGGTTAGCTAGATGAGAAAGGTAGGAGAAAGAAGGCGGAAAGGGGAGATGTCAAAGGCTTTTAAGAAAAGTTCCTTGCAGCTCTCATATGCATATTTTAGTAGAAGTGGAAGGAGACATTTATTTGGTTTCCCTGAAATATGTAGTTGGAATTCTTCCGGGGACACAGTGGGCAGATTTGCATGAGGACCAAGGAGCATCCAGGAGTGAAGAAATAAAAAGTTTAATCCCTTTCCTTTGGAGTTCTTGGAGGAAGTCAGACACCATGAGGGATAGGACAATCTATGGAGAGGATGTGGTAGGCAGAATAATAGTCCCTCAAACTTACCTGGATCTAACTCTGCAGAAAATGAATATATTGTCTTACCTGTCAAAAGGAACTCTACAGATGTGATTAAGGTTCAGAACCTTCAGATAGGGAAATGATCCTGTTTATTGAGGGGAGTGCAGTCTAATCACATCAGTATTTTGTTGTTGTTTGTTTGTCTTTTCTTGACGGAGTCTTGCTCTGTCACCCAGGCTGGAGTGCAATGGCAAGATCTCAATCTCCACTCACTGCAACCTCCATCTAGTGGGTTCAAGCAATTATCCTGCCTCAGCCTCTCGAGTGGCTGGAATTACAGGTGCCCACCACCATGCCCGGCTAATTTTTTGTATTTTTAATAGAGACGGGGTTTTACTATGTTGGCCAGGCTGGTCTTGAACTCCTGACCTCGTGATCTGCCCACCTCGGCCACCCAAAGTGATAAGTTTTTAAACTGAAGGACACTTCAGCTGTGCATGGAGGGCACTTTGAGTGCAGAAGGCCGATTTGAGAGACGGCCACATAAGGAGGCCTCATGTTCCTTCTCCACTTCTGCTGCTTCACTTGACAAGCCAAAAAAAAAAAAAAAAAAGCAGTAATTATGTTAATTTACAGTTGCTGGCTTTGAAGATGGAGGAGGAGGGCCAGAGGCCAATGAATGTGGGTGACCTCTAGATGCTAGAAAAGGCAAGAAATTGAATTCTGTCCTAGAATCCACAAGTTAAACTGCATCCCTGCGAGCTCCTTGATTTTAGCCCAGTGAGACCTATGTTGGACTTCTAACCTACTGTGAGATAGTAAGTGTGCAATATTTTTAACTGCTACATTTGGGATAATTTGGTATAGTAGCAATAGAAAATTATTACAGGCACTGATGCCCATCAGAGATGTAAGCTGTTGTATGGAGTTCATATTAGTGTCCTACGGTCATCTCAGCAAAGTGCAACCAACAGGGTGGCCTAAAACAACATAAGGTCATTCTCTTATAGTTCTGGAGACCAGAAGTCTGAAATCAAGGTATCAATAGGGCTGTGCACCCTCTGTATGATCTAAGGCAGAATCTGTTTCATGCCCTTCTCTTAGCTTCTGGTGCTGTTGATAGTGCTTGGCATTCCTTGCCTAGTGGATGTATCACTCAAATCTCTGCCTCTGTCATCACTCGGCCTTGTCCCCATGTGTCTCCATTCACATCATTTTCCTCCTGTGCATGTCTGTCTCTGTGTCTTCTTGTTCTCAAGAGGACACCAGACATATGAGACCAAGGGTTCACCTTATTGCAATATAACACGTTTGAACTAATCATATCTGTAATGACCCAATGACCCTATTTCCAAATAAAGTCACATCCTCAGGTTCCAGGAAGAATGGGAATTCTTGGGGGACACTCTTCAACTCTGCATAGGTGGGCGAGATGCTTCTAAGCACATCATCATACGGCTGTCCCTTGAGAAGTTCTTGCTATGTGGGCAAATTGAAAGAAACATATTGCCAAAGAGCGGCAACGAACGAGTTATTTATTTATTTTTCAACTACCTGATACTCTAAGAAAATCCTGCCAGGCTGGCATCTGTGGGGTATGGCTCTATCCACACAGTACTTCCTCCCAGGGACAAAGATGTGTGGGATTTCTAGGCCCACTGGTTTTAGTAGAAATACACTTGCCCATCATGATGCTATTCAGCCAGAATTGTTACTTAACCACTCACCTTGTAGGAATTTATTTAGGAATAAAAATGTGACATTCATTTGCTGTGCATCAGTGCTCATAAACGTGTGAGCTAGGGGTCAGCCTACATCTTTGGTAAAGGACCTAATAGTAAATATTGTGGGTTTGCAGGCCATGTGGTCTCTGATGCAGATGCTAAGCTTTGCTACTGCATGGCAGAGTCATAGATGATATGTAAACGAGTGTGTTTGTGTTCCAAGAAAAACTGAATTAACAAAAATAGGTAGCGGGCAAGATTTAGCCTAGGCTCTGTGATTTACTGAGCACCGAAGTAGGCTGATGACTAAACTCTGAAGCTGTCTAGATCATTCCTCAGGGAGCAAATTCTAACCTACATCCCTTGTGCCAGACTATGGTTTTAATCCTGTTTGTCTCTTGGGAAGGCTAAAAAAGTCTATTAAACAGATGCTGCATTAAAAAGTACAGTGTTAATTAAGATACAAAAAAGGATTATTTATTTCCTTTTGATATGAAAAGAGGTTATTTCAGTCTTTTTGCCTCTTAAACCTGTCTACTTTGCTGGGTGGTCTGTTTTACTTGTACTCATATAGGTACACACAGAATCCAGGTGCTCCTTGTCCCTGTCTGGACACTCTCTACTGTTCTGTTCTGTTTGGAAGGAAAAGGCCATTTTAAGTGCAGACTCAGCACCTGCAGCAGGAAAGGGTCAAGACTGCCATCACCAAGAACATGAAGGGGCTCCAACCTTGAGAAAAACCCCTGAAAAATGACCCAGCTCTCATCCACTCTTGCTGTATTTCACAGCCTTTGTTTCTTGTAGTCTTCTCTTGTCCAACATGGTTCTTCAACACTTCCAGGACAAATCTAGTGAATATTCAGATGATTCTTCTGTTTTTTGTTTTGTTTTTTTCTTTTTTTTGAGACAGGGTCTCACTCTGTCACCCAGGCTGGAGTGCAGTGGCATGATCAGGGCTGACTACAGCTTTGACTTTCTGGGCTCAAGTGATCCTCCCACCTCAGCCTCCCGAGTAGCTGGGACTACAGTTGCACAGCACTACAACACCCAGCTAATTTTTGCATTTTAAAAAAATAGAGACAGGGTCTTGCCTTGTTGCTCAGGCTGTTCTCAAACACCTGGGTTCAAGTGATTCTCCCACCTCAGACTCCCAAAGAGCTGAGGGCTCTATTTTTTTCAGAGACTACTTTATCTTCCATATTCAAGTTTTAGGTTTAAAAAAATGAATTTCAATCCAGGGATTGATCCATAGCAACATAATATCTAAAGTTTAGGATATACCAAACTTTTTCCACATGTCAAATAAAATTAATTGTGAGAAATTATAGAAAATTACTATGGAGTTGCAAAAATAAATATAAATTCAAGCTCAGAACACATTCCAAATGATTCACTTGAAACCATAAAATTGCACAATTAACCCAAAAGAAACTAAAAGTTGATCTATATCAGCCCACACTCTCCTTTTGTGGGTAACAGGACTGAGGATCAGAGAGGACAGTAATTGACTTAGGGTCCCACATCCAGATATTGGCAAGATTTTCCTTTTGCTTTATTATCATGACATTGCTTTTACCACTGTAGGCTTCTAGTGTATGCGAATCAGCAGGCGATGGTGAAATGGGAAGGTTAATGTAATCTAATTAAAGGAAATAGTGGAAAAGGTTGCCTATTGTCTTATTTGTCTCTATGATAACCAATTTAGAGGCATCTGATCATGTCCAGACTTTTAAGGACTTCAACATTTACAGTCGTTTTTTCCTTCTTTGGCAGGGATATAAGAAGACTCAACTTAAATTTCTTTGGTCCTGTAGAGGTACAAATGTCAATCTACAAGCTCAAGTATAGAGAAAAGATACATTTCTCTTTTTTATTTTAGTTACTTATATTACTTTTTATAAGTATCCTTGCTATTAGATACCTGAATGTTATCCTCCATCAGTTCAGAAATCCCACCCGCAGTGACTTCCAAAGTCAAGACTGAGACAAATGTTACTAGGTAACCAAACTTTCCTTCAGGTCCTCTTTTTTTTCTGTATCTTGCCTGGTCTTGAAGGCAGGAAACCTTCCTCAACTTTATCAATTTTTAAATTATATGTTCTGAGTTACTTTAGAATCCAGAATTTTAATACCCAGGAGGTTTTTCTTTGGCATATCATCTCTTCTCCAGTGCCATGAATGCTAGCTGAATTGACCTCACAAATATGAAAAAGAGCGAAGACTAAGAAGAAATACCAAGGAAAAAATCAGTTGATGATTCAAAACACAAATTCCCCACAAATCCATTTTTAATGTCATGCTTTTATCTGGATCAGAAATACAAGTAACAGGCATAGGTGGAAGGGCATTATCATAACCTCTTCCTCCCAGTGGAAGGAAGAAAACTTCCCAGCAGTTTTCTTCCAGTTTGCAGTGGACATCCATGTACTCAGGGCACTTAGAATGAGACTGGAGTCTCCTCTGACCCATTCACTCCTGTTAAGCTGGGCCTCAGTTTTTGCCTTTAAAAATGTGATGGCTGAAGAACATGATTTTTAAGTAACAGGTGCTGGTGAGATTGCAGAGACAGAAGAACACTTAAACACTGTTGGTGGGAGTGTAAATTACTTCAACCATCGTGGAAAACAATGTGGCAACTCCTCAAAGACCTAAAAACAGAACCACCATTCTAGCTGGCAGTCCCATTCCTGAGGATATATCCAAAAGAATATAAATTATTCTAATCTTAAAGACACACACATGCTAATGTTCATTGCAGCACTGCTCACAACAGCAAAGACATGGAATCAACCGAGATGCCCATCGATGGTAGACTAGATAAGGAAATGTACATATATACCATGCAGTACTATGCAGTCATAAAAAGGAGCAGGATTGTGTCCTTTGCAGGAACATGGATGGATCTGGAGGCCATTATCCTTAGCAAACTAACACAGAAACTGAAAACCAAATACAATATGTTCTCACTTATAAATGGGAGCTAAATAATGAGAACACATGAACACATAGAGGGAAACAACAGCCACAGGGTCCTACCAGAGGGTGGAGGGTGGAAGGAGGGAGAGGACCAGGAAGAATAACTAATGGGTGCTAGGCTTAATACCTAGGTGAAACAGGCGTACCAAATGAAATAGTCTGTACAACCAACTCCTGTGACACAGGTTTACCTATATGATAAATTTGCACATGTACCACTGAACTTAAAATAAAAGTTAAAATAAAAGTCAGAGTAAAAAAAATTAAAAATACTTTATTTTTAGGGCCATTTTAAATTCAGAGCCCAATGAGGGAATGGACAGAAAGCTCCTGCATACCTCCTGCTCCAACCCATGCACGGATACCGCCTCCTGGACTATCAACATCCCTATAATTGTTTGTTACGATTGTGGTACATTTACTACAATTGATGATACATCCTTATCACCCAAAGTCCACAGCTTACGTCAGTAACCATTGGTGTTGTACATTCTAGGGGTTTTGACAAGTATATAATGACTTGTACCCTCCATTATATTACCACACAGAGTAGTTTCTCTGCTCTGAAAGTCTTCTGTGCTCCATACAATTACCTCTACATTTTCCCAGTCCCTGGAAATCTCTTATCTTTTTAATTTGCCTTTTCTAGAAAGTTACATAGTTGGAATCAAATGGATTGTAGCCTTTTGTGATTGGTTTCTTTTGGTAATACGCATTTAAAGTTCTTTGGTAGCTTTTCAGGGCTTGATAGCTCATGTCTTTGTAAAGCTAAATAATATCCTATTGTTCAGATGTATCTGTTTACTTATCCATTACTTATTGAAAGACATCCCAAATTTTGTTAATTATGAATAAAGCTGCTATAAGCATTCATGAGTAAGTTTTTGTGTGGACACAGGTTTTCAATTTCTTTGGGTAAATTCCAAGGATCGTGAATGCTAGATTGTATGGTAAGTGTGTGTTTAGTTTTTTGAGACTGCAAGAGTGTCTTCCAAGGTGAATGTACTATTTTGCATCCTGTCAACAATGAATGAGACTTCCTGTTTCTCCACCTCCTCAGCAGCATTTGGTGTTGTCAGCGTTTTGGATTTTTGCAAGGCTTATTTTCCAGTACTTTTTTTTAATGTTGCTATTGTTTGGCTTCAAGTAGAATCTCTAGGTTGTCTTGTTTTAAGTGAAATCAAGAAACAAGAATGAGCTGGCGTAGTCAATCTGGTTGGCTTATAAAAACTGGAAAACAGGAGACTAGACGATAGAACCCAAAATTGTGATATTAATCCTATGCACACCTTGGTTACCTATCCACCAACTGTTGTCCTGAATTATGATTTGGTTAAGACATCTACTCTTTGTACATACAGCATTTACCCCAGGAGAATCTGAATTCACTCCAACTTGAGGGATGGGCTAATTCTATCCTCATTTCCAGTGAGGGTGGAAAGGGTTATGTGACCCAATTTTGGCCAATGACAAGGAAGTTCTGTTTGTGGGTACCCGGGAGAGAAAGGTCCAGATTCCTAAGAAAGAGACACAGGATGAAACAGTCATTTCTTGTGCCTGCTATTATGTCTGAATGAGACACTTAGGATTGCTACAGCCATCTGCAGCCCTTGTGAGGACAAACTCATCACCAAGAATAAAGGATTGGGGAGATGGAAAGAACCTGGGGCCTTGGGTACAATATTTAGCCCTTGGATCAACTTCCCCCAAAGGCATTCCTACTTGACTTCTTGTTAGGTGAAAAAAGACACATCTTTATGGTTAAGTTGAGTTAGAGTTCTGTCATTTATATTTGGAGTTGTCTTCACTTATAAATACTAATGCTATTTTCTTTGTATGGAGAGTAAAATAATTTAGAAGACTTGAATACTTAATATGGGTCACGAGTAGCAGTGCCAGGGAGAAGGAATTGACTCTCATGGTTCTGGATTTATGTTTAGTGAAGGGCAGAGAGGAAGAAAATTAGGAGAAATATTCTTATATTGGAAGGTTGGTGATAACTAAGAATGGCATTATTTTCTGGTTACAATTAAAATTGGATTAATAACATTCTAACTTTTATTAGCTTTAACTCATTCTCTATTCCAGCTATTAGACTCACTTCAAAGACGGAAGGTACATTGAAAGATGGGATCTCATCTCTTTGTCTTTTTTATTCTTCTGAGATGAGAAGTCAACTTCCACTTGTACCCAGCCTGTTCTTTCCTGACATCTCTGATAATTCACTAGTCCTAAGGGACTGAGGTCACCGAGTCCCGTACAGACATACAGATTGGATATAGGTCACAGAACTGTATTTTATGTTGCTGTTATGAGAGAGTTTAAAAAACAAGATTTTTTTTTCACTTTTCCCTACATATTGAAAGATGTCACAAAAAAAGAAGCCTCTGAAGTTGTGTCCCGGGTGCCCTACATTAGGCAGAGCAGAAGCTCCCCTGTTTGCCACAGTCCTCACCACTCCCTATTGCCTTATGATCAACCCTCCAAACCCACTCACACTCCTTTCTTCAACACCTATTAACATTTGAGTTTGTTGCCTCTATAATCATTCTAAGCTGGCATCCTGCTTGCTCCCTCATTGGAAGGATTTCCACCACCAAATGCCCTACAGGGTAATGTTCTCATTCCAGGCACATAACCATTTGTAAGAAAGAACAAAACACTGGTGACTGGAAAAGTCAAACTTTAATGAGGAAACAAGCCAAAACATTCACTTTATTTTTACAACTATAAGGAAAAATTTAAAAAGAAGAAATAATTGGAGCTAATTTATTTATTTTAGAGTGGACATTTTGATTTAATTTATTTAACATTTTTAAAAAGTTGACATTTATCTCTGAGAATTATCTCACAGTTAAATATGTAATATCTGAATGGGATCAAAATGATTATAATTTTTAATCATTTTTAATTTCCTGAAAAGAATTACTCTGTATGTTGCACACATCCATTTTTTAATAACTGAACTTGCTTATCCTAAAAGTTTGTAAAGAAAGGGTCATTTGTAATTTTTCTTCTTAATATATTCATTTACAAAAGCAGTAATAAATTGATATAACATGTCAAAACCCATTAGATATTGCTAAGGCACATCCAGCTCTATCTATAACCAAATCCAGACTCATGGAATACTATGCAGCCATAAAAAATAGTGAGTTCGTGTCCTTTGCAGGGACGTGGATGAAGCTGGAAGCCATCGTTCTCAGCAAACTAACACAGGAACAGAAAATGAAACACCGCATGTTCTCACTCATAAGTGAGAGTTGAACAATGAGAACTCATGGACACAGGGAGGGGAACATCACACACTGGGCCCTGTCAGGGGTCTGGGGGCAAGATGAGGGAGAGCATTAGGTCAAATACCTAATGCATGTGGGGCTTAAAACCTAGGTGACGGTTTGATAGGTGCAGCAAACCACCATGGCACATGTATACCTATGTAACAAACCTGCATGTTCTACACATGTATACCAGAACTTAAAATAAATAAAAAAAAAATACACGAACTTTTGTACTGTTACATTGTAATATGGAACTTGAATCACAAGTCATTTAAACCCTATCAACCACCACGAACGTCCACCAAAGATGCTGGAAATTTAAAATGTGTTTGGACCGAAGTATCTTCAAATCTCTCTCTTGTGATGAGTGGATATTCAATCTATGATTTGTGGGGCTTGCTCCAGAATCTGCCTTGGTAATAGAGTAGACTATAGTAAACTCTTTACTGAAGAGTTGGGAGGCCGTTTGAGTGAATGGATGTGAACAGAATAATGGGCAAAGGCTAAGTATGCCTTACACATAGAAATTAAGGAAGGTTTGGAGCACATAGGATGTGCCAACTAGGCATTCCGTTCAGTTGCAAGTAACATAGATCTCTTCTAAAATAGGAGTTTATTTCTCCCTCACATATCATGAAGTCCAGAGGTTAGTGGTAGAACTTGTGTAATAGAAACTTAGTTCCATCAGTATCCACCTACATCCTATCTTTCTCTCCCTTCTCTGCCATCTGTAATCGCTGACTTTTATTCTCACGTTTATCTCAACATCACAAGAAGTCATCTGTATACCAGCCATCACTTCAGCATTCCAGACAGGGCAAGAAGGAAGGTGAGAAAGACAAAAGAACAATTGCCACCAGAGTCACCTCCTCATCTAAGTATTCCTTGTAGATGCCATCCGATAACTTCATAGCCTTTATTTCCATCTTATTGGCTGCTGTTGAGTCACATGGTGATGTCTACCTGAAGAGAAATTGATCCATGCAGTTTTTGTTTGTGTGTGTGTTTAGGTATATTTATTTTTCCACTTCCAAGAAAACTACAGCACTTTTCGAAAGAAAGGTGAATACACAGTAGACAGAGAGGTCCAATTTTAAGATGACAAAGGTCCTGACACACCAGCCTGCAGGATCCCATGAATATCACTGACTTATGCACTACCAGCAAATGTTGCCACTCCTAAGTTCTACCTATTCTGTTTCTCAGTATTTATCTATAAATTGACACACTGTTGCGTTTAAATTCATCTATTTAAAAATGAACCTTTTCTTGAACTCTAAGTGAAAAAAATGACTACATCTTGCCACAAAAATAAATATAATAAAGATGAGCAATTTCATAGAGCTCTACCTACATAATCATACCTCCAAAATTCTGAACATGGATTTGTTCTTTTAAATAGGAGCTCAAAAAGTGTAAAAAAATGCTATTACAATAGAAGATGATCCTTCTGTATCACCAGAAGGAAAAAAGAAGACGCTAATGGGAAATTATTCCTCATGATATTATTTAACTTTTTTTTTTTTTTTTGAGATGGAGTCTTGCTCTGTCACCAGGCTGGAGTGCAATGGCACGACCTCGGCTCACTGCAACCTCCGCCTCCCGGGTTCAAGCAATTCTCCTGTCTCAGCCTCCCGAGTAGCCGGGATTACAGGTGTGCTCTAATTTTTGTATTTTTAGTAGACATGAGGTTTCACCATGTTAGCCAGGAAGGTCTGGATCTCTTGACCTCATGATCCATCCACCTCAGCCTACCAAAGTGCTGGGATTACAGGCATGAACCACTGCACCCGGCCATATTATTTAACATTAAGATTGGATAACACCTAAAATTATCTCACATTCCAGCCAAAGCACATGTCCTCTGTACTGACGTTGTCTAACAGTTTCATTTACAGATGAGATAATGAAACCCAAGAAGGGCATACTGTTTTCCTGAGATTTACCACAGACAAGGGGCTAGGACACATGTTACCAACCTCTAAGTTTACGATCGTTCTACTTCATCTCATCCCCTTTTATCAACACCAGTACATTCAGGAATTCTGAAGTCCCTTCCAGAGGAACTATTACAATCACAGTTTCTTACTTTTTTTTTCCTTCTTGAATTCATAAGTCAAAGCTAAGATTTGCTTAAAATGTCACAGAGTTGAGACATTTGTTGAGGGTGAAGATAACTCCATTGTCTTAGATAGACAATTCCTGAATGTGTGGAGATGCTCACCAGACAGGTTCTTTCTGCCCATTGCACAGACAAAACCAATTCGCTGAGACCATGGTATTGCAGTAAAGAAAGAGTTTAATTGACACTAGGCCAGCCATGCAGGGAACAGAGTTATTACTCGAATCAGTCTTCCCAGAGGCTTAGAGGTTAGGATTTTTCAAAGATGCTTTGGTGAACAGGAGGCTAGAAAATGGGTGCCATTGATTGGTTGGATATGAAATCATAGAAGTGTGGGAAAATGATCCTTGTGTGCTGAGTTTATCTCCAGGTGGGGCCACAGGACGGGTTCAGTCATGACTCACGAGTCCAGGTGAGGTCAGTTGATTGCCAGAATGCAAAGGTCTGAAAAACATCTTGAGAGACCAATTTTAGGCTCTATAGTAGCGAAGTTATCCATAGGAGCAATTGGGGGCGGCTCAAATCTTGTGACCTCTGACCACATGACTCCTGAGTAGTAAGGATGATAGAAACGATGCCTACATTTTAGCAGAATTCAGACTCCTCCCATGATCCTCATCTTCAGGCCTTTCATCAGTTCTTGGTCCCTGAGCAAGGAGGAATTAGTTTTAGGAAGGCACTATTAATCATCCTTGCTCTCAGTTAAACTATAAATTCCTCCCATGGTTAGCTTGGCCTGTGCTCCGGAATGAGTGAAGATAGCTGGCCTGCGAGGCTTGAGGCAAGATGGAGTCAGCCATACAAGACTTCTCTCACTGCTCTTTTG
The DNA here is from genome assembly GCF_037993035.2 of Macaca fascicularis. Lineage (NCBI taxonomy): Eukaryota > Metazoa > Chordata > Mammalia > Primates > Cercopithecidae > Macaca > Macaca fascicularis. The sequence goes on along the minus strand of NC_088385.1, from coordinate 135,075,378 downwards.
CAAAGGCAGTTTCAGTGTTTTGTGTGATGTGCCTTCTACTCAACTATCCAGGTTCATTCTTTCACACTTCTAGGCTGAGACACAGGTCCACGTCTTAAGTAGCAAAAGATGCTCCCGCCGGACGTTGTGGCTCACACCTGTAATCCCAGCGTTCTGGGAGGCTGAGACAGGTGGACCACAAGGTCAGGAGATTGAGACCATCCTGGCTAACACAGTGAAATCCCGTCTCTAATAAAAATACAAAAAAAAAAATTAGCTGGGCTTGTTGGCGGGTGCCTGTAGTCCCAGCTACTCAGCAGGCTTAGGCAGGAGAATGGCGTGAACCCAGGAGGCCAGACTTGCGGTGAGCCGAGATTGCACCACTGCACTCCAGCCTGGGCGACAGAGCGAGACTCCGTCTTAAAAAAAAAAAAAAAAAAAAAAAGAAAGATGCTCCCTCTGACCTTGAATTAGGAGGACAGTAAACATATTCAGGACCAACAACTGTCACCCCATCAGGCAGAACTCACCACTCACCTGAAACAATTCAATGCAGCTCAAATTCGAAATCAAATCTAGGTTCTTAATGTGGTACTTGGAGCCTGTGCCTGCCCCCGGAGGCTTATTTCTTACCTGCTTTCCCCCTTACATGCTGGCCTGCAAAGAACTGAGGAAAAAACATCAGTTGTTTGTTGACATTTAAAAATAAAAGGATCGGCCGGGCGCGGTGGCTCAAGCCTGTAATCCCAGCACTTTGGGAGGCCGAGACGGGCGGATCACGAGGTCAGGAGATGGAGACCATCCTGGCTAACACGGCGAAACCCCGTCTCTACCAAAAAAAATACAAAAAACTAGCCGGGCGAGGTGGCGGGCGCCTGTAGTCCCAGCTACTCGGGAGGCTGAGGCAGGAGAATGGCGTGAACCCGGGAGGCGGAGCTTGCAGTGAGCTGAGATCCGGCCACTGCACTCCAGCCTGGGCGACAGAGCGAGACTCCGACTCAAAAAATAAATAAATAAATAAATAAATAAATAAATAAATAAATAAAAGCATCTAAGGCCAGGTGTGATGGCCCAAGCCTGTAACCCAGCACTTTGGAAGGCTGAGGTAAGTAGATTGTGGAGCCCAGCCTGGGCAACATAGTGAAATCCCCTCTCTACCAAAAATACAAAAAATTAGCCTGTTGTGGCGGAGAGTGCCTGTGGTCTCAGCCACTCAGGAGGTTGAGGTGGGAGCATCACTTGAGCCTGGGAGGCAGAGACTGCAGTGAGCTGAGATCCTGCCACTGCACTCCAGCCTGGTTGACGGAGTGAGACTCTGTCTCAAAATAAATAAACAAATAATAAAATATAAAAAGTAAAAATTAAGAATTAAAAAAATAAAATTAAAAATAAAAGGATCTGACAACAAATGACAGACTTCTGGCACTTTTTGGCAAATCTAAGGGATCTACTAACACATTTCTTCAGAGTAACGACCATGGAGCTTTTAGATGGGTGCCTTCATTTCCTGAGGCAGACGCAACAAACTTAATAGCCTGAAACAATACAGGTTGATTCTCTCACAGTACAGGAAGCCGGAAGTTTGGCCGGCAGAGTCACACTCTCTCTGAAGGCTCTAGGGGAGGATCCTCCCTTGCCTGTGCTGCCTCCAGGTCTTCCTGCCTTGGCTGGTGGCAGCTGCGCTCTCGTCTCCACCTCTGTCTTCACAGGACTCCTTCCCTGTGTCTCAAATCTTCCCCTGCTTTATTTTATAAGGACACCAATATTTAGATTTAGGGCCCACCCTAAATCAAGGATGGTATGATCTCAAGATCTTTAGCTCAATTAAACCTGCAAAAATCCTAGTTCCAAAATAAGGCTCATAGGTGCCAGGAGTTGGGTGTCAGAAGTAATTTTGGGGAGACGCTATTCACTCCCCTAGTGGGGTCTCCACCTTCCAGCATCTTCCCCATTCCATCTTGTATATGGCCAAATTCTCCTTGCCTATCTCATTCACCTATGCATTAGAGTTTCTAAACCTGATTCCAGCGTATCTTCCAGCCCACGATTTTGAACGGAACCGTCAAAACTGAATTGCACTGGGCAGAGTTATGGAAGGCTTCGTTCAAAGCTACTGCAATACGGTAAAGAGACCAGAACTCAGTTTGAGCACAGCTCCTCTGAAGAAAGTGTGTGTGTGTGTCTGTGTGTGTGTGTGTGAAGACCTGGGGTCAGGGAATTGTAGGCCATCCTTCTTGGTGAATGGACTTTCCCCAAAGGAAAAGTGAACTTTCTCGTATCTTTACGACGAGAGGGAGTTTTAACACTTGGAGCAAGATTCCCACTGAAGTTAGGCTCCTTCTCTCCCACAGAGACAGAGAGAGAGGGCAGCCCGTGTTCCTGGATGACTATATTTCAAAGGAATGGCTCCCAGGTCCTTGAGAAAGACGGGCCAGGTTTTTAACTCTGGCAGGAGGATTTGGAACAGATTTGCATCTCCAAGGGGCAGAGAAAGAGCCCCAGTGGCAAGTCTTCTAAAGTAAATGCTCTAAGAATAGGGAAACCAGGGACCTGGAGGCAGCAAGAAGAGTTAAACCAAGAGGGACATTAGGGCTGTCTTGGTCTGTACCCATGCCTCTTACCTGAGTCCTTACATTTATTCAAGCAATTGATTTTCACTTCCCAGTGGCAAGCTCAAGGACTATTCTGAGTCTGTTTCTTCACCTGTCAAAGAGGAAAATAAAGTCACTGCTTCGTACGGTTGATATGAAGAGCGAATGAGATGAAGTATTTAAAACACCAAGGTGACAGGGGCATGTGGACCCGAGACCACCTGATCCCACACGTGCAGCTCAGCTTTAGGTCACAAATGACCAGAAGACAGCTCTCAAATCTCGTCTGCATTGTTGCCAGTGAAGAAAATCTTTCCCACCAAGGTCATGCCCTTTTAGGGGTGGCTCACAGTCAATAATAGTAATAATTGTGAAACTGCCTTTGCAAAATTACGACTGAGACAGTGAAAGAGATCTAACTTAACTGACTCCATCTTGCTTCTAACCTCCAAGCTGTCCTTGTTCATTCCTAGACTTAGGCTGAACTAACTTTGGGAGAAACTTGGTTTATAGTTTAAACAAGGATATAGTTTTATATAGTTTAAACAAGGACATAGTTTTATATAGTTTAAACAAAGTTTATAGTTTAAACAAAGATGGAAACAGCCCTTTCCCAAAGCAGACCTCCTTCTTGCCTGGGGACTGCGTTGCCTTTGTAGGACTAACATTAGCCACAAGATTAGAAATTATGGTTTAGGAGTCATGCAACTGGAGGCTACAAGATTCAGACCCTCCCTAAGCTGCCCCTAATGTCAGTGCTTGAGACATTTTGCAGACCCTGCACTTGATGGATCAGCTGGCACCACCCAGACTGATCAACTGGCTCACCTGATCTTGTGACCCCCACGGAGGAACTGAGTCAGCCCAAGAAGACAGCTCGGACTCCCTGTGATTTCATCCCTGACCAATCAGCACTCCTGGCTCACTGTGATTTCATCCCTGACCAATCAGCACTCCTGGCTCACTGTGATTTCATCCCTGACCAATCAGCACTCCTGGCTCACTGTGATTTCATCCCTGACCAATCAACACTCCTGGCTCACTGTGATTTCATCCCTGACCAATCAGCACTCCTGGCTCACTGTGATTTCATCCCTGACCAATCAGCACTCCTGGCTCACTGTGATTTCATCCCTGACCAATCAGCACTCCTGGCTCACTGTGATTTCATCCCTGACCAATCAGCACTCCTGGCTCACTGTGATTTCATCCCTGACCAATCAGCACTCCTGGCTCACTGTGATTTCATCCCTGACCAATCAGCACTCCTGGCTCACTGTGATTTCATCCCTGACCAATCAGCACTCCTGGCTCACTGTGATTTCATCCCTGACCAATCAACACTCCTGGCTCACTGTGATTTCATCCCTGACCAATCAGCACTCCTGGCTCACTGGCTTCCTCCAAACCACCAAGTTGTCCTTAAAAACTCTACTCCCTAAATGCTCAGGGATACTGATTTGAGTAATAATAAAACTCAGGTCTTCCGTACAGCTGGCCCTGTGTGAATTACTCTTTCTCTATTGCAATTCCTCTGTCTTGATGAATCCACTGTGTTTAGGCAGTGGGCAAGGTGGACCCCTTGGGTGGTTACCATTGCTGAGGAGTAAATGCCTGACCCCATGCAGCACAGCTCTGACAGGCCATGTGGGCTCCTGAGCACAAACAGAATGTGCTGAGGCCTCCAGGACCACCTCCCAGCAGAACATCCTGCTTTGCCAGCTTTCTCCCCCTTTTCCCATAGATGTTTATATCAAGGACACTCCCAAATAAATGTCTTGCATGCTAAACTCAATTTCAGAATCTCCTTCCTGCAAAAAAACCAAACTGCAATGTGCACTCAGCACAGAACTTGGAAAGAGACACCTCTCAGTCACCCATGGTGACTTCCTCCACTGCCAGGGCTGCCACTGCTGTCACTATTGACCTCAGCAGCCTTTCCCATGCCAGGCCCTGGGTGAAGCCATCCCCCTAGGATTGATAAGAATTGCATACAAGGTTTTGGACAGAAATAGAGTTACAGGTAAGGATGCCTCAGGCTGTACTCTGGCCCCTTCCTTGTTGCTAGAAGCCCAGTAGCACCAGGTCCTCACCTGGTGCTTTCCTGTTGCTCCTACAGACAGGAGTTTGGACACAGGGTCATTAGACCGTTGAAGGATTGACTTGCATTCCCATTGCTCCTGTCGACAGGACGTCTGACAGTCAGCTCATGGGGCTTCTGTTTACAGATTGCTTAGGATGTTTTTCAGACCCCAAATACTAGCAACTAGTGTGTAGACCCCCCACAGAAGAATGAGATCAGCATGAGAATATAGCTTCTTCCCCTCCCCGGCCCATGGCTTTGCCCTACATTCTTCAACCAATCAACAATTTCTACCCTTCAGCCCACTCCAAATCTCTTCAAACCCTAGCCCCAAATTCCTGGCAGAGACGGATTTGAGGTTTCCTCCCACGTCCTCCTTTGGTGGCCTTATGATTAAAGCCCTTTCTCTGCTGCAACCCCATGCCTCCAGGTGTTGACTTGCTGCATGTGTTGGGTAGGGACCTATTACGGTTACACGGGGAGGCAGTACCCCCCTACCATCCTCTTTGCATTCTGCCACTGAACAGATGCTTCCTACATGGCTGGTAATGTGGGCCCTCCTGTTTCAAGGTCCCCAGTTCAGAAGTCTCATTTGCCCAAACATGCTGTCATGGAGCCACATTCTTCCCTTTGCTCTTGGAGAATAGACAAAGCCATTCAGCCCAGCTACAGCCTCAAAGTCTTGTCCTACCTCCCTCTCCAGCCTCACCTCATTCCAGGCTTCCTACACGGCTGGTAATGTGGGCCCTCCTGTTTCAAGGTCCCCAGTTCAGGCGTCTCATTTGCCCAAAATGCACTGTCATGGGGCCACGTTCTTCCCTTTGCTCTTGGAGAATAGACAAAGCCATTCAGCCCAGCTACAGCCTCAAAGTCTTGTCCTACCTCCCTCTCCAGCTCCAGTTCCGTATGTCTCTCTAGCAACACTGATTTTCCTTTAGTTTCCTGGATTTGCCGCTGTTTCTCCTAACAACAATGTACTGGGGTGAAGCCATAGCTTCTTTATTTACTTCATTTTTTTTTAATGTTTCTCATTTGCTTCAATTCAAACATCTTGTCTCAGATGGAATGCAGAAGCAGAGATGAGAATCCTGCTGTCTTCTATTAAAGAAAACATTATGCATAATTGCAAAAATATAGTATGATGCTGGTATCCTCAGAGTAATTTTCTTTTGAAAAATGTAATTTTCATAAAAATATTTTATGTATATTCACTTTTAATAGGTTTGTTTTTGTTAGTTTTAAATGAAATAATGAATACTTTGAATATCTCAATGTTTAATATTGTATTAATAATGTTATATATTAGTATAATCATATAATATTGTTATAATAATGTATTAAATATAGATGCACCTGAGGTATAGAAACAAAACATCTTTGGGGTCCTCAATAATTTCTAGAGTGTAAGTCACCAGTGAGAATACTTGAAATGGACAAAACATGACAGATCCTATCAAGCTCAGATGTGGGTGTAGCTCTTTCCATCTCTAGCCTCATTCACCCCTGCCTCCTGCCCCAGTGAATGTCATTCTCCAACAAAGTATTTGAAAAGATATTTCTCTCTTTAAAAAGTACACAGATGGACAATTAGCAAAGGAAGAGATGCTCAACATCGTTAGCCATTAGGGAAATGCAAATCAAAACCACAGTAAGGTTATACTTCACAACCACTAGGGTGGCTACAATTAAAAGACAAGTAATAACTAATGTTGATGAGGATGTGGAGAAATGGAAAGCTTCATAATTCCTGGTGAGAATATAAAATAGTGCAACCACTTTAGAAAAGAATTGAATGTTCTTCAAAAAGCTAAACATAGTTACTAAATGACCCAGCAATTCCACACCTAGGTATGCGCTTAAGAAAGATGAAAATGTGTGCACACAAAAGCTTGTACAAGAATTTTCAGAGCAATATAGTCATAACAATCATGGAATGAAAACCACCCAAATGTGTCTCCACTTGAATGCATAAACAAACTATGGTCTATCTGAACAACAGCATAACATTCATCCATTAAAAAAAAAAGAATTACTGATGCATCCTACAGCAAGGATGAACCTTAACAACATCATGGTACATGAGAGGATCCTGTCCCAAGAGATCATCATATGTTATGTGATTCTATTTGTATGAAATGTTAAGAACAGGCAAAACTGTAGAGACAAAATGTAAATTAGTCATTACTTAGCACCTGGAGGGTGGAGACGGAGGGTCATGGGAATGGCTGGCAATGGACACAGTGCTTCTTTTTGCGGGGTGAAAATGTTCTAAAATCAGATTTTGCTGGTAGCTGTGAACCTAATAAAACCATTTAATTGTACCCTTTAAATGCACAGTTATGTGGTCTATGAATTATATCCCAATTAATTTGTGAAGTTGCATTTTCAAACATTAGTAACAGTGAGTTATGTTTAAAATTGATATTTTGGGAAATTCAGATAATGTCCTGGTTAAACTTGAAGTTCTTTACCTCTACATAGCTACCCAATCATACGCTACTAATGAAAACTTAAATCCCATTTACAATTTATTCCTCCAGAGGCGAGCAACTTTGTTAAACAACTTCCTTTTGGAGGGTGTGGGGGGAAATAAAAGCATGAAGCAATTCTCTGTCTTCTTCATCTTAGTGTTTTCAATACCTAAATGTCTAAGACAAGTTCCAAGACAAAACATATAAAACCTATTGTAGATATAGTGTGGACGTCTTGTCAAGTGATCATGTTTAAATGAAATTAATTCCTCTTTCCTTCTCACAGTCTTTGAGTGTGCCCAGGGTGTACCATCATGGGACCATGTTCTTCCCCTTTGCTCTTGGAGAATAGACAAAGCTATTCAGCCCAGCCACAGCCTCATAATCTCGTTCTACCTCCCTCTCTAGCCTCAACTATTTCCAGGCTCCAGCTCAATGTCATACATCAGGTAGGTGGCGTTCTCTAATAGCTGTCTATTTTCTCAGTCTCTTTTACTTCTCAAGCTTAAAATTGCCCGTTCTTTGTTCGGGCAGTGGTAAGGCTAACTGAAGGTGACTGACAGACTTATTCTCCTTTTCTCAGGTCATCTTTAAAGATGAGAGTGATTGTTTGACCTAAGTTAAACTACAAGTCTATGTATAAATCACTGTGAGGCATTTCTTGCCAAACTTTTATGGATAATAGGAGAGATATGGCTGGCATCATCTCTTCTAGATATTTTTGTGTTGATTAGGATGTGATGGCATGAGATACAGCGGTCACTTTTCAATGATAAGGAAAAAGCCAAAGGATTCCAAAACATTCTCTTGATTCCTCTAAACTCCTGTACTAACTCCAGTAACCTCTAGAAATTCTGTCACATGAGGAAAAGCAATCTCTAATGTTTAAGCCATTATGATTCATTTCACGGTTATTTGCCGAAAAACTCAATTCTGCTTGATAGAAAATATCATAATGGTCTTCCTATTTCCTATTTTTCCATGGATTATACCTTGTGTGTACATCTGCCTCTTCTACTATATTTAAAGTTATTTGGGGATATATTCAAATCTTATTCACCTGTATGGTCTTCAGAGTGCAAAGCAGAGAAAATTGCTATAGCATACTTGAAGAGGCGGCCTTAAGAATACCACGAGTTATCCCAAAATTTAATGAAAACAAAACTAAACAAAACAGCATCACAAGGACTCACTGTGCCTGGTTCTGAGCATCAGTGAATCACAAAATACAATATCTGCCCTCAAGAAGTTCATGATCTTCTGAGGAGAAAATGAATTTTTCTAATACAATTAGTTTTCTGTAAAACATGGCCATTTACAAATAAGTTGTATATTTTCAATGTTTTCAGCTGTAGCTACAGAAAATCCTGGCTCATCAGACTTCTGCAATGAAGGATCTTATTCTCTCTCTTAGAAAGCCCAAAGATCCAGCAGCAGGGAGTGGGGTTGCTAAGTTGGCAAAGTCAACAGTTCAGCAATGTCAGCTTGTCCAAGGTTCCATTCATCTTTCTGCACAGCCATCCTCAGAATGGTGTCTCGCTTAGACTAGTGGTAAGGTAGCACCTGAAATTCCAAGTGCCATCAAATGAGGTAGGAGGCTCCTCATAAAGAAGGCAGCAGTTAGCTTCCTACATCTCTTTTTTTAGAAGAGCAAAGCTTTTTACTAGAATTCCCCTAGTAAAATTCTCCTTATATCTTGTTCATCTTAGTAAGGTCATAGGTCTATACATTCCTGAACAGCGATTGCAAGGGAACTAGAATACTCCAGGGTCAAGCAGACCTGCCCCGTCCAAGGCTGTAATGGTGAGAAGTGAATCCCTGGAAAACATTATGGCTTAGCTAGGCAGGCTTGAGCAGGCAGTAGATTCTGTGTGTGTAAACAACACTTTTCATGGAAAACATAACAAGCAATTCTAGAGTCAGTCACAAGTTAAGTGATTCATGAACACTTCAGAACATTTGAGCACACATTATACCAGATCTCTTCAAAAATTACAGAGAAATCCTTTACTTGATATGCCAGATGTGTCCAAGGCTGACCCTTTGATTCTCAGAACACACGTGCATTTGTGAGCGCTGTAACGGAAAAAAAATAGAAGAATATTTGATATTTTTTAATACATAAAGCCCTTGGAACTGAAATAGGGATCATTTCAGGAAAATTCAGCTTTCCTCTGAATGTTTATAAACCTCTTTCTACAACATTTATTCAACAGAATTTTATTGATTTTCCAGTACATGACAGGCACATATCTTCATTTCAAAATGGAAACATGAAGATTCACATTGCTAGCCATTTCCTCTACATGGAAACTTTGAAAAATTCATGCCATCTGAAACACCACCTCATCAAATGCATAGCTATTTGCCATATTCCTATCATTTGACTTTCAGGAGCATCGACATATTTGAGAAATAGACCTCAATATGAACAAACATGAGGGGTGAAAACTGAAAATAAAATTCTAAGCACCCAACCAACTGGAAGGGCTCCCTCTTGGCCAAGGGGATTCCAAAGAAACCTGCAAAACTACTTCAGGCCACCTGTAGTCCCAGTTACTTGCGAGGCTGAGACAGAAGAATGGCGTAAACCCGGGAGGCGGAGCTTGCAGTGAGCTGAGATCGGGCCACTGCACTCCAGTCTGGGCAACAGAGTGAGAGTCTGTCTCAAAAAAACAAAAAACAAAAAACAAATTAGTTCAGGCCATGAGTGGGGGGCGGTGGGTTGGACATACCTCATTATACCTTCCTCCCTTTGAAGTTCAGGTACAATTGACCAGCATTAACATTAAAACAGAGATCTCAAGACTGATAGAGCAGACTCTCTGTAACAATAAGTTACCAAATTCCAACCGGACCTTCATATATCACATGACAGATAGCAGGCTCTGAGGGAAATCAAAGTATTTTACACCAAAATGTATTTCTTTGCCATGCTTTAGAATGGTCCTGCACAGTTGTCTCTTGTGAGGGATACTTGCATTCTGTAGCAAATTCTCTTTCTTTACTAGGTCTTTTCCAGAGGGTCCGGAACATTTTAAAGGTCTGGATAGGAAACATTTGCCATCTATTGCCTTAAAGCATAACCAACTATGAGTCTTCATCCACATAATAAGAACCTTGGTCTCCAGAACCCCTTATCTTAAGTCAGACACTCCTTTGTAATAATTCCAGGTCTTTAGATAATAACTGTTTCAACCAGTTGCCAATCAGAAAATCTTTGAATCCACCTATGACCCTCAGGTCCCCACTTTGAGTGGTCCTGCCTTTCTGGACCAAACCGATGTAAACCGTACATGTAGTGACCGATGTCTTATGTCTCCCTAAAATGTATAGTATAAAACCAAGCTATAACCCAATCACCTTGGGCACATATTCTCAGGAACTCTTGATACTATGCCTTGAGCCAGCTGTGGTCACTCATATTTGCCTCAGAATGAACCTTTTAAAATATATTATAGAATTTGACTTTTTCCATCAATAACGGTGAACACACATTTTCCCTGTTAAAGGGAATCTTTTAAGTCAAGATGTAGTGATTGAAGATCCAGTTTATGGGGAAAGTTGAGTACTTAGAATTTAGGAAATTGAGAAGTATTGATTGTACAGAGCTGGAAGGAAGGTTGAAGAAGATATTTAACTGCCACCGTCTCAGACAAAATTGCCAGACTATGCCATGTTCAGTTTCCAACAGGGACCTCGCCCACACCTAGCACAACTCCGGGGGGCTCCATTTACATAGAATTCATGGGAATGGACGGCTGCAGATGTGAGTGAGGCTGCCCTGGCCCTGCATCTGCACCCTTGGCAGCCCTAAGCTCACACCTCTGGGCTGGAAATCCTTTAGGTCCCACTCATCTGGAAGCTGTCAATCACCAGATTTACTGTCTGTCCTGGTTAGACCCTGTTACAGCCATTCCAGAGAGGGTCTCCCTGACCAAGACCCCACCCTAGACTTCCTCCGCCCTCCTGTCGAAATTCTCACTCCCTAACCGGAAGTTAAGCTTTCTTTCTGCTACGTTAGAACACTCCTGTCCTTTTGTGAGCAGATAGTGGAAATGAGCTTGGTGTTCCAGGAACAGGCACTTAGTCGGTGGCTTCAACTGCAAACTGAATTGCTGATTCTTGTTGTAGTCTGCCTCCACCTCCTCATCTCTTGAATTTAATTAGATCCACATTTCACTCTGTTCTAACTGAGGTCATTTCTAGAATTTTGAGAAATTTCTAGAAAATATATAGGGTTATCTTTCATTCTGGTTTGAAAAAGTAGAGGAAAGGAAAGTCTGAATTCATTCTATCTCACAATGTAGTTCAGTGGAAAATGCATTACTTCAGAGGTTGGGTCCCCTTGCCCTTCTCTGGGTACCTGGAGAGGGCTCACAATAACATAGGCAATTTCTATTCCCTCTCCTGCCAAAGAGGAACAACTCTAGGCAAGACTGAGGTTGCCTCTATTTATTTTTACTAAAATATTTATACAAATTTAATTTAAATGCAAATGAGTTCCTTTCCACTTGGCTTCTGGATATCCATGAAGGCAGCATATTGTTAGCAGGACCTGGAATTTCTGGTTGGACAATGAATAATTCCAGACTTAAACAGGATCTGCCCAGAGATTTCTCCTCTCACAGGCCTGATCCATCTGATCACTTTCTCAGAACACAATGATGCTGCATCTAATCCACCGTTATCTTCGTGACAGCTCAGTACTCCATGTCAAACCACCAAATCTAACATGTCTCTTTCTCATTTAACCCCTGATTGTGTCCTGTGTACTTTATACCTGGTGCTTCTGGACACACAAGGGAAAGTCATGCTTCCCTAGTTATCTATTTCAGTTAGGGCTTTCCAATTTCTGTTCTTCAAGCAATAAAACAATAATATAATAAATAGTAGCAGATTCGTAGAAGCAGGCTTTCTGAGCCAGCGGTAAGGAGGGCATGGTGGCATGTGTAGAGGAGCCTTTGTGTGGCTGTTGACCAGTGGACAGTGTCAGTCGTGTGTAGTAAATTGCAGCTCTTCTCAGTAACCCCCCCATGCTCAGTTCCCATCCCCAGTAAATCCAGCGAGATTCTTCATTTATTACTTAATTTGTCAAAATAATAAAGACAAAATATTTAAAAATAAATATTTGTAATAAATACAATAACATAAGCACATAGTTTAGAGATTTAAAAAATATTGTGGAATATCTGCCCATAAAAAAAATCTGATTTCCTCACTTTCTAAAACCAACAATAAAATACTTTAAAAATGTTTCAGGCATTTCCCAATAAGACAGCATACAGCCAAATCGCAGCCCAAAACTTACTTGCTCCTAATTTCATGAATTGCGGAGACAAACAAAAATAGTAAGTTTTTGAATATACTGAGCTTTTATCCGCCCACATTATTTTATTGTAATCTAATTACACTCTACAATATGTTCAATGCCTCTTTTACCGATGAGGAAATGGAATAGTTAGGAGGTAACATGAATTGTATGGATTTATTTATTTATTTTGAGACAGAGTCTCGCTCTCTTGCCCATGGTGGAGTGCAGTGGCACAATCTCATCTTACTGCAACCTCCACCTCCCAGGTTCAAGCAATTCTAGTGCCTCAGCCACCCAAGTAGCTGGGATTACATGTGTGCACCACCATGCCTAGCTAATTTTTGTATTTTCAGTAAAGACAGGGTTTCACCATGTTGGCCAGGCTGGTCTCAAACTCCCGGCCTCAAGTGGTTTGCCCGCCTCAGCTTCCTAAAGTCCTGGGGTTACAGGCATGAGCCACCGCGATCGGCTGAATTTAGAAAGATCTTAAGTAGTACAAGAGCTGATGTTTGAACTTAGAGCACTTTGACTTCAGAGTCTGTAATCTTAGCATGCCTCTACTAAGTCCCTAAAACAAGGTTAGCCCTTGATGAAGAAAGGACTGAGATGAGAGTTCTTTGGTGCCCTCATGAAACAAAATCTAATTCATGAGATGGGGAGTTAAAGGAGGGCAGGAGACCAACGTTTGCCTGCTTCTTCTCCTAATTAAAAGGCTTCTCGGGAGGCCGAGGTGGGTGGATCACCTGAGGTCGGGAGTTCAAGACCAGCCTGACCAACATGGAGAAACCCCATCTTTACTAAAAATATAAAATTAACGGGGCATGGTGGTGTATGCCTGTAATCCCAGCTACTCAGGAGGCTGAGGCAGGAGAATGGCTTGAACCTGGGAGGCGGAGGTTGCAGTGAACTGAGATTGCGCCATTGCACTCCAGCCTGGGCAACAAGAGCAAAACTCTGCCTCAAAAAAAAAAAAAAAAAAAAAAAAGAAAGGCTCCTCAGTGTGGGATTGGTGAACCACTAGTATAATTGTTCTATGTATTTATTTGACAAGTGCTATAATTGTTTTCTTTTAGTGTTTATGACTAAATCATGAAACTCTCTATACTTAAATGTATTCCAGAAAAACAAACCTTCAAAATATGCTATTAGGATATTCAATACAATATTTAAATATTCACGATATTTAGAAGAAGAATATGCACGTTCTTCAGACTGCGCTGAAAGTTGATTTTCCATGTTGATCGTGACAATGACGTGGTTTGGAGAGTCCTCTGGCTGAAGGCAATTTAGAAACTTCATCCTGAACTGCATGTTATTTGCAGATTGTTAATGAGTGGATTGTTGTTTTGGGTTATAATTATAATTTCTAGGAGTATGGCCAAAAATGGAATGCAGTGCTGAAGGGTTGGCCTTTTCCTCCTATGGTCCCTCCTTTATAAATTGGTTTATTGGAAATATTTCTAAAGCACAATAGAGACAAAAGGGTAGGGGTATAGTATTCACAAACTAGTGAGATACATCTTGAATGACTTACATGTAAACATTGATGCGTCAACTTGATGACCTCTGTAGTCTCTGGATATTCTCAGGTAGCCTTTGCAGGGAGAAAATACGATTCTTAATACTAAGACCTGACTGTATATTTTTGCTAATTTCTCTTCTTTCCTCATTGAACGCCAGGATGGCTTTTCTATGCAGATATCTTGACACACAGTGCCCAACTTTGGTCCTGAATTCTGAGAACCACAGTCCAGAATAGATACTAAAACGTTTCAATGTTAGCAGCCTTCCCCTGTGACTTTATGAAATGCAGCCCTACAGGAGAGCTCAGGAAGCCACATCTTCCATCTGTCACCTTCTGACTGTTGATCCTATGGGTTCACAGGCCAGGGGGATGCTGGTGAGGACCCTTTTCACCGGGACCCCCAGGAATTCCTGACAGAGGAGACAGACTTAGAGACACAAGTAGTCTGGTGAGAAAGGGGCTTAATGTCATGAAATGTTGCAGGAAGTCAGGGACCCCAAACGGAAGGACCTGCTGAAGCCGTGACAGAAGAACATAAATTGTGAAGATTTTATGGACATTTATCACTTCCCCAATCAATACTCTTATAATTTCCTATGCCTGTCTTTAATCTCTTAATCCCGTCATCTTCGTAAGCTGAGGATGAATGTCGCCTCAGGACCCTGTGATGATTGTGTTAACTGCACAGATTGTTCGTAAAGCATGTGTGTTTGAACAATATGAAATCTGGGCACCTTAAGAACAGGGTAACAGTGATTTTCAGGGAACAAGGGAGATAACCTTAAAGTCTGGCTGCCTGTGGGTCGGGCAGAACACAGCCATATTTCTCTTATTACCGAAAATGGGTAAGAGAAGTATCGCTGAATTCTTTCCCCAGTAAGGAATATTAATAATTAACAGCCCTGGGAAAAGAATGCATTCCCGTCGAGGGGGTGCCTCTGGCCACTCTGGGGGGTGTCTGCCTTATGCAGTTGCAGATAAGGGATGAAACACGCCCTGGCCTCCTGCAGTGCCCCCAGGCTTGCTAGGATTAGGAAATTCCTGCCTGGCGAATTCTAGTCAGACCTGTTCTTTGCTCTTGAACCCTGTTAAGATGTTTATCAATGACAATGTGTGCACAGCAGAACATGGAACTTCATTAGTAATTCTAGTTTCGCCCTGACCTTGTGATCTCGCCCTGACCTTCTGCCTTGTGATCTTTTGTTGCCCTTGAAGCATGTGATCTCTGTGACCCACACCCTATTCGTACACTCCCTCCCCTTTTGAAAATTGCTAATAAAAACTTGCTGATTTTATGGCTCAGGGGGCATCACAGAACCTGCCGACATGTGACGTCTGCCCCGGACACCCAGCTTTAACATTTCTCTCTTTTGTACTCTTTCCCTTTATTTCTCAGACCAGCCAACACTTAGGGAAAGTAGAAAGGAGCCTATGTTGAAATATTGGAGTTCACCCAATAATGAAGTATTAAAAAATCAAATATATTTGAAAATTTACAAGAGAATATTTTGGAAGGAAACTTCAAGAAATGTAGAAGACAGGGAGAAGAAATAATCTCTGAAAGTCACCTCTTTGGGTGGAAATTTTCTCATTTCTCTATTTGTGGTCACCACTGTACACTGGTAATAAGATTTCCTGCCATAAAAATTTCTCAGATGGTGAAATTATTTATAATATGAATAAATTTATTTCTTCCTGTATGCCTTTGTTTCTTTAAACATATTTTTGAGTACTTAATGTGAGTCAGTCTTACTTTAGATACCAGGATTGTGGAGTTGATCAAGACAGAGAGGACTCTCATCCCCTATTACTTAGTTTTTCAATAGGATCAAAATAAAATACTTTTAAACAAATGTTTATAATAAATATAATGACATAAACACATAGTCTGGAGATTTAAAAAATATAATAGACTATCTGCCCATAAAAAATATAACTGATTTCTCCACTGCCTAAAATCAACAATAAAGCACATCCAAAATGTCTCAAGACTCTAAAAAGAGTTATACTTTTGTGAAAGGAGACAGGCAGTAGATATATAGAAGATGATATAATTTTAGGTAGTGATAACTGCTATAAAAATAAAACTGGATAATAGAAGATAAGTAGGGAATTAGGGCTAGCTTAGATAAGGCTCTAAGAAAAATTCATGCAGTTCATTTATTAAACACAGATATATTCCAATTTTCTCCTTCTTGTATCAAATTCATTATATATTCTCAGTATTTTTCTTGGAATTTGTTACCTGAATTTTTTTCTTTAAAAATAATATTGTTTATATTATAAATTTATTCTTTTAAATGTACATAGGAGCTTTAATGATGCCCTATCTTCATTGTCAATATTTGCAATTTATTCATTATCTTACTTTCCTTCATCAGTCTTCCTAGATTCAAATCAATTTAATTAGTCTTCTCACTGAAATATCTTTTACATTTGATGATGTTTTTCTATTGTATATTTTATTTCTATTTCACATATTTCTGTCCTTATTTTCTTCCTTCAGTATTTTCTACTTTCAAGAGAATTTACTTTCTGTGACTTGCTGGTTTTTAAAAATAACACCATGGCATGAACATTTAGTTCATTGATTATGTATCTTTCTTTTTTTCTGGATGAATATATTCATGCAAAGCTATTATTCCACTCTCTGTATCCACTGTGCATTTATTCCTGGGCTAGGCCCCAAGTAGAGGCTGAAGGAAATAGAATGTGAAGAACTAGAACACCTTTGTTGCTCCTCAGGACCTCTTTCTCTGGCAGTGGACACAGGGCTTGTGAGTCCAGCATAATGAGATCATATAGGATGGACTGCCCTGAGGATGAGACAGATATTTCCATGCCCTGAGGATGAGACAGATACTTCACTCACATTTCCATGGCTTTTGAAGGAGAACTTCCAACTTGATGGATTTTATTAACTGCCCTGGATTTGACAGGTTCCCTCTTGATGGGGAATCGAAAAGGAACATTTCCGCCTTTCCTAAGTCTCTCCACAGTCTATGGACCCTATGCTCACACAGACCCTCACAGAAACCCACCTGCAGTCTGTACTCCCTGTTCCCAGCTGCACAGACAGACCAACATGCAGAAACAGATGCACACAATGATGCCAAACTCGGGTTCCAACCAGGTGTCAAGAAAGATGAGAAATTTTGAAATAATATGCTGAATCTGCTATGCATGGATTTTTTTAAAATACTTTTTTCACAATTATTGAAATATTTTATTTGCTTTAAGACTTTAGAAGCTTTGAGAGATGAGGAAGAAAGATTCCTGGAGGTGGATTATCTTTGAAAAATCAATTGTGCTGTTACCTCTATTCCCTCCCAAGGGAGAGCAAATGCCCATCTTCTTATCCCAAACCCCCCAAAGCAAGAGGATCCAGTAGGGCTATTTGTAGGCATTAGGATGCAACCCCTATGACTGGGGGACATGGTGGCCTGAGTATGATCTTCCAAGACAGTGAAAGGCAGATGTGCCCATAAAAGCTTAGCTCTGGGGAGCAGCCCTGAGCTTTCAGATTTTCCCAAGGCCAGAGATACAGGTATGTTTTATCTCTAAGCAAGGCGAGTGATACAATCTACAAAGAAATCGGCACAAAAGTTGAAGACGCTTTAACTTTTAGCATCAAAGAATGAAATAAAACAAAGTGAAGAGCACATGAAAAGAATAGGCACCTTTTCTTTGGAAATGAGGCTGATGAAAATATCAGAAGGAACATGCATTGCTCAGGAAGTTGTTTTCCTGCAAAGGTTCCTAATCATCTGAACAAATCACAGTTCTATTAATTTGAAATTGATGTAAAGTTGGAGGAAGAATCAGGTCTAGGAATGTGTGTGTGTGTGTGTGTGTGTGTGTGTGTGTGTGTGTGTTCAGTTTTTCTCATAAATGCCTCCAGAAAGATACAGCTCAGCAGGACATCCAAGGTGATTGCTTATGTAAAAATTCTAATCCAATTTGTATTAGGCTATTCTTGCATTGCTATAAAGAAATACCCAAGGTTGGGTAATTTATAAAGAAAAGAGGTTTAATTGTCTCACCCTTCTGCAGGCTGTACAGGAAGCATAGCTCTGGCGTCAGCATCTGTGGAGGCCTCCGGACGCTTGCAATCATGGCAGAAGGTGAAGTGGGAGCAGCGTTTCACATGGTGAAAGCAGCAAGAGAGAGAGTTGGCAGGGGGAGGTGCCATACACTTTTAAATGAACAGATCTCCTGAGAACTCACTATCATGAAAACAGCACCATGCCATGAGGGATTCACACCCATGACCCCAAAAAACCTCCTATCAGGCCCCACCTCCAGCACTGAGGATTACAATTCAACATGAGATCTGGGTGGGGACGAACATCCAAAATATTTCACAATTATATTTTGGGTCAAGTACAGTATATGAAGTTTACCAAGAGAAGTTTGGCTAAAAGTTTCAACATCTCACTAGATAAAAATCTCAGACTTCAAGGGGTAGTGCATTGAAAAGAAAAGCCTTATTAAGATATAATTCAGTCTCTACTAAAAATACAAAAATTTGCTGGGTGTGGTGGTACACGCCTATAATCCCAGTTACTTGGGAGGCTGAGAAGCAGGAGCATCGTTTGAACCCAGGAGGCAGAGGTTGCGGTGAGCTGAGATCGTGCCACTACCCTTCAGCCTGGGTGACAGAGCCAGACTCTGTCTAAAGAAAAAAAAAAAAAAGATACAATTCATATAACATGCTGTTCACTCGTTTAAGGTGTACAGGCAATTGGCTTTTAGTATCCACAGAATTATGCATTTACCACACGACCAATTTTAGAACATTTTGGTTACCCTAAAATGAAACCCCACATCATTTCGCTGTTGATGCAGGATTTTTCTCAGTCCCCTTTGCCAGACTTGTGGGAGGGATGCCCATCTACTCAATCTGCCATGCTTAACCCCCTGCAGAAGGGAACAAGTGAGTGAGCGATTGCAGAACCTGGCTGGCTGCTTTGGGCATCAACAGAGGAGCAAGCTCTGAGTGGGACCTGGGGCCAGTCCAGGCATGTTGCCTTGAGGGAAATGTGGCAGCTCCCAGGTGAGGGTGCCCATGATCCTGAAACCCCAGAGGAGGTGTTACAGAGCTCCTTTAGTTCAACTGTCCGCAGCATGTTAGCAGCTCACTGGCCCCTTGACTCATCCGTAGGGTGGTTGCCTTCTGCCAGCAAAGGCAAAGGGCTAGTGTGACAGCCTTTCTGGGTACCCACACTCAGTGGGTCCTGAACTCTTGTCTGACATCCAAGAAGAATGAAGTCATGCAGACAATTTAAGGATGGTGAAGGTGGAGAATTTATTGAGTGATGAAAACAGCTCTCGGTGGAGAGAGGAGATGGAGAGGGGAGCTGGAGAGGGGGCAGGAAGGGCAGGTCATCTTCCCTGAAGTCAGGCCATCTCCTTCCCTGAAGTCAGGTCATATTCTCCAATACTGACTCAGTCTGGGGACTTTATAGGCACAGGATGGGGAGTGTGTGCTGATTGGTTTGTGAGTATGCAAAAAAGGTTATAAAGTGAAGACACCATCCAAAGGTTGGCATGATAGTGTAGAAAACCAACTAGGCAAGGGTAGCTATATGTAAAATACGTGAAGAGCAGGCATGAATCAGAGGAAAGTGTGCCAAACAGGAAGACAAGTTCTCAATCCAGTCCAAGGATTTAACTTGTAGCTTGGCTTTCAGGTTTTCAACTGTCTTCGGCTTGGAGATGGGGTCATAGGGTCCCACCTCTGTCTGTCTGGGCATTTGGCTGCCTCCTGTTGCTATCACTGTCCCTCCCAATATTCTCATTCACTCATTGCTCCTACCCTAAATAACCATTAATCTACTTAATTTTTCTCTAGATTTGCGTAATCTGGATCTTTCATATAAGTGGAATCATATAATAAGTAGTTTTTGGGACCAGCTTCTTTCACTTAGTGTAATCATTTAAAGATTCTTTCCTGTAGTATAAATCAGTACTTCACTCCTTTTTATTGCTAAGTAATATTTCAGTGTGGATATATGACTTTATGTATCTTTCAGCTGATAGGCATTTGGGCTATTTCTACACTTTGGCAATCATGAACAATTCTGCTATGAATATTTATGTCCAAGGTCTTTTGTGGATATATGTTTTCATTTCTATTGGGACTTCTGGGTCATAAATAACTCTTTTAACTTCTTGAAGGACTTCCAGACTCTTCCAAAGTAACTGCAGCTCAAAAATAGGCAGGACTTTGTTTTGGTCACTGCTGGATCCCCAGTGTCTAGAACAGAGCTTGACACGTTACAAGCCTCACAACACATGAGTAAACCAAGTAAATTCCACATCTTGTATTCCTGAACACTAACATGTAATATCAACATTTTTCATGCATCCTCTAGGAAATTTAAGCAAGAATTACACAAGGGATTTTGATCTCAGCCAACTAAACACTTCATCCTCAATTTTCTCATTTTAAAATGGAAATAAATACCTGCCTTCCAATAGAGTTATTACGAGGCTGAAATGTGGTTATATACATGAAAGCAACTTGAAAATTACAAAGTATTATAGAAATGCCAGTTGCTGTTACTATTTTTATTCAGTTGTTTTTGTTAGGATTATCACTCTTCCTGTTCGCAGTCCAGAACCAGACTCGAAGGCACTGAGTCACTTCCACAGTTATATTTGTTCCCTTGGTGTTTCTTGGCAATGGGGTATGCAGCTATATTGGTAATATTTGCTCAGTTTATTCATACTGATTGCATGCATAATATAGATGGCCCCAAGACGACTCTCCCTGGGGACTGATATTTGCCAGTCTCCCCTCCAGATCTATTCCTAACCCTAGTGCACCCTGCACTACTCTAACCTGTAGGCTGACCTCTAACCTGTAGGCTGACCTCTTCATATTGCATCACCTGGCTCCGTCTGCTCTCTGGCTTCTGGTTAGTTTTCTGACTGGAGACGCTGGGTTTTCAGGGTCAAAAGAAGAGAGAAGTCAAGAGATTTATCACCTTCCCTCTCTCCCTGCTCTCCGTGACTTGGCGTTGTCTGTGTTCCTTTTACGGAGGCCACAGCTTACGTGGCGTCAGATGTCAAGGCCTTCTTAATGCCAAAGCTCCTGTATGATGTGGCAACTGTCCCCTCCTCTTGTTCCTTGGGTTGGGGTAGTGGTATGGAGTTCGTGTGATGGCTTCCCACTGTTGCTAGGTCCTGGGTGCAGTGCCATCTCCCATTTATTTAATGTTGTCCAATCTATTTAACTACTATCTTTATTAAATTTATTAAATTCAATCCCATTTTGAGTGTACCATGTATTTCCTGTGAGGACCCAGTTAATAAACTAATAATAATAATAGCAAGTAACACTTACTTTGCACTCTTTACATGCCAGGTTCTATGATGGGTGCATTCACACACAAGCTGGTTCACTTTGTCCTCTCGGTGACTGAATGAGATAGGGACTCTCTGTAATTGTCATTTTGCAGATGAAGAAACTGATGCTCAGAGAGCACCCCTGACTCCCGCCAGGTCACACAGTTAGTAGCTAGCAGAACCAGCATCTAAACCTCATTGGCTTGCGTATAGGATCCATGCCTCAGTCTTTATGCTGTACAGCCCATCTGTGGGATTCCAAGTTCTAACGTGAGAATGGCTCAGGCTGGTGACTTTCCTAAGCAAAATGTTGGCAGTGGGATCCATGACAATATTTAGTTTTTAACATTAATTGTAAGAGTGCATGTTCAATGTCACTAGCGGAGGTCCTCAAGCTTGCACAGTGAGAGTTTCAATTAATCCACTAAAAAAGCTCTTTGTACCACAACTAATACCTATTAATGTGTGATTACTATATAAGGCCCAGTGTTCTTTGTCTGAGACGATGTGAAACAGACCAAGAGCTGGGATGATTTAGACACAATCAGAGTGCATTACACAAGCTCATTTTCACGTTAATAGTAACAATAAAAGACTTCTCAGCCATACTTACACCCAGGCCTTCTCATATTTTAGAATAAAAGCAGGGTATAAAAGAAGTTGTTATATACAGCACATTTACTCTTTTCCAGAGCTATCTGCAGCTTCCTGCAGTGCTGGCAGAATGGAAATAGCCCCCATAATTTAGGGATTTTTAAAATAAATGTGCAGTAAATTAGGTTGATTAATAGCTTTATTAGATTGTATGAGTCACAATTTTAGGGTTTAATAACAACATTCACATATTAAGAAATTGTTCTTTTCAAGGAACTGTTCTACCATATATATATATATATATATATATATAATATATATATATATGCCTTAACTACTTCCATCCCATAATAATCTTATCATGTAGGTCATATTTTCAGCCCCATTTCACAGACAAGGAAACTGAGGCACAAAGGTGTTATGTAGCTGGGATACAGATGTACCACTAGGAGGTGAGCATAGGTTTATGAGACAGACTTCAACATCCAGGCTCCTACCCTTTAGGCAAATCTCCCATCAGGGCTTCCACTCACTTTATAAGTGTCATTTTTTTTTTCAATTTGGCTGCGCAAAAGCTTCTGGACTCATAAGCCTGAAGGGTGAATTGAACTGTGAGCTCTCTCAAATGCATAAGTGAAGTAACTCAGGAATGGAAAACCAAACATTGCATGTTCTCACTTATAAGTGGGAGTTAAGCTATGAGGATGCAAAGGCATAAGAATGACATAAGGACTTTGGGGACTCGGGGAATGTTGGGAGGTGGAGTGAGGGATACAAGACTACATACTGGGTGCAGTGTACACTGAACAGGTGACAGGTGCACCAAAATCTCAGAAATTACCACCGAAGAATTTACCAATGTAACCACAAGAAAAAAAAATCCATCCGTTTTTTAGTCATAAGAGTCAGCCTCTGGTTGCAGTTTTGTTGCCTTTCTATAATTTGATATGCGGTGTCATTTTTGTTAATTCCTAAATGGCTTGTAATTGAGATTTCAATTCCTACTTTAACCTGATGGTTATTTGCGTGTTTGGACATTTATTTTCCTTATCATTTCTACTTATAGTTCATGAAAATTAGAGAATGCCTGGCCTTTTAATAATTGAATTTTTTATTCTTTTTTTGAGATAAACACTATAATAAAGTTCTCTAAATATTTAAAAAAAAAAAAATCCAACACAGACATACTGTCCTGAGTGAGCATTCTCTGGCTCTCAGCATGCAGTGAACAGGCCAGGAGCACATTGGCCAGCAGATGTCAGGAGTTACTCACGGAAACCCAGGCTCTGGGCTCCGGACTGAATTCCCTGGGAGAGTAACAATAAACAGCCTGTCTGTGAAGCCCCTTTCCTCAAGGCCAAGTTTCCCTCACGTGACCCCAAGATATGATCAGGTACTTGGAGTTCTGGAAACACAACTAAGTCAAAATGGATCAAAGACAGGGTCTACAGGAGTGATGGAAATACTAAATAGTGATTATACTTTTGTATCTTCCATGGCTTGCATCTGATGAGCCCTAAATGTCTCAGGGAGGATGGCTTATAAATGCTGGGTGAGACAAATGACTCTCACGCTTTGCTTTTATGAATTGTAGTAAAAACAATTGGCTCTGTAGGACTCCAGTTCCTACTTTTTCCTATTTGACCATTGTTCTGTTTCAATTACAAAAAAGTTAATGATGATGGTGATATGTGTGACGATCCCAGTTACCATTTACTGAGTGCTTGCTAGGGATTAATCGCATGTTGAACAAATATGAGTAGTTTCTTATTTAATCCTATAGCAGTTCCTCATACATTTATTGTAAACAATTAAAAATACAGTGATTGGCCAGACCCGGTCGCTCACGCCTGTAATCCCAGCACTTTGGGAGGCCGAGGTGGGCAGATCACGAGGTCAGGAGATCGAGACCATCCTGGCGAACGTGGTGAAACCCCGTCTTTACTAAAAATACAAAAAACCAGCCGGGCGAGGTGGCGGCGCCTGTAGTCCCAGCTACTCGGGAGACTGAGGCAGGAGAATGGCGTAAACCCGGGAGGCGGAGCTTGCAGTGAGCTGAGATGGCGCCACTGCACTCCAGCCTGGGCGACAGAGCGAGACTCTGTCTCAAAACAAAACAAAACAAAACAAAACAAACAAACAAAAAAAACAGTGATATGGTTTGGCTCTGGGTTCTTACCTAAATGTCATCTCAAATTGTAATCCCCATGTGTCAAGGGAAGGAAGTGATTGCATCATGAGGATGGTTTCCCCCATGCTGTTCTCATGATAGTGGGTGAGTTCTCATGAGATCTGGTGGTTTTATAAATGGCAGTTTTCCTGCACTCACACGTCTCTCTCCTGCCACCACGTGAAGAAAGTCCTTGCTTCCCCTTCGCCTTCCGCCATGAGTGTAAGTTTCCTGAGGTCTCCCCAGCCATGTGGACCTGTGAGTCAATGAAGCCTCTTTCCTTCATAAATTACCCAGTCTCAGGTAGTATTTTTACAGCAGTGTGAAAACGGACTAATAGACATAGATTTAAAAACATAAAGCAGAATACATATAGAAGCATATAATCAATGTCACCCAAAATAACCACCTTTTGAGGCTAAACTATTTAGGTGCAAGCACATTGAGAATCATTCTATTTTCTCAATGACTTTAAACTTTTACGAAGTCTCTTTATCTCTAGTTGTACATTTTATCTTAAAGACTAATTTGTCAGATATTTTTCTGGTCACAAAACTTTCTTCGGTATAGCTTGCATGGTCTAATTTTTTCAGTCTTTCTCTGTCTCTGTTTTAAGTGAATCTCCTATAAATATAATTTTATTTTAATCCAAAGAGATGCTTATTTCTGTTTTAATTGTTAGATTCAGTCTCCTTATACGTAATGCAGTTCTTAATATATTTGGGCTGTCAGCTTAATCTGCTTTTGTTTTTCTGTTTGTCTTGTCTGTTTTGTCTTTTCTTATTCCAAATTAGAAAATGTTTATTTACATATTTTCCCTATGAATTAGGAAATTATAAATAATATTACTCTAAGTGATTATCATAAAGATAGCAATATGGATAATTGAAATATTAATGATTGCATTAATTGTGGCTTTTCTTCTTTTCCAGGAAAAGGCACAAATCTTAGAATTGTTTAACTTCATTTATGCACTTTTTGAATTAAATGCCATTTTGCCATGCATGTTAATTCTGTTTATGTGTGCATTAAATTTCTCACGTGATAATTTGTATTTGTGTTATTGTTTTATGTGGTCATTATTCATTCTGCATATTCATCCTTTTTGATGATTTAATTCCGTCTTGGCTTTTTGTTATTGTTGTTTTGGGGTGGGGTGTGTGTGTGTGTGTGTGTATGTGTGCGTGTGCGTGTGTATGTGCTTTGGCCAAGATTTGGGATTATTTCATTCTTCCTGAATAACAACCCTTGATATTTTCTTTAATGTGGGTCTTCTGGTAACAAAAACAGTTTCTCTTTGTCTGAAAAGTCTATTTCACTATCATTCTTAAAGGATATTTTTGCTGAGATACTTTCAATGATTTTGGTTGAGAAGTCACCTGTCAGTCTACATATTTTTTCCCTCTAATTGGAAAGATAACAATGAATTTTAAAGAGCTAGACTTTAGTTCTGGAGGGACATGGCTGAGAATCCTGGCTCTGCTATAACTAGTGACTGCCTCAAGCTTTTACATTTGTGAAATGGGTATAACAGTATCTCCCTTGCTGTGATTTTGTAAAGATTGGAGATAAATTATAACTATTTTTTAGACATCTGGCCTAATGGGCACTTAAAATAATAACAATATTATTATAAATGTTAATTACTTTTTTATAAATCCTTCTTGTTCAGAAAAACAAACTTCTGTATAGCCTCTGCACATAACAGCAAATGGACCAAATTTGATACTGTAAAAATGATCAGATAGGATATTTTACAAATTATTCTTACTACCAAATTCTTTTCATTCAAGTCTTGCTAATCCCTTCTTCTTCAATCTTTATCTCTACCATGAAAGCTGTGCTCCTACTAATACATAAAGGGCAGAGTGTGGGCACCAGAGCACATGCAGGTTCACGTGAGCGTAGGAAGGTCACCAAGAAGGGGAAGTCCACACACAACCTGATTTGGTTGCAAGACAAATTTTCTGTCAGAAACTCATTAATAGGCCGAGTGCGGTGGCTCACACCTGTAATCCCAGCACTTTGGGAGGCTGAGGCGGGTGGATCATCTGAGGTAAGGAGTTCGAAACCAGCCTGGCCAACATGGTGAAACCCCATCTCTACTAAAAATACAAATATTAGCTGGGCATGGTGGCAGGTGCCTTTAGTCCCAGCTACTTGGGAGGCTGAGGCAGGAGAATTGCTTGAACCCGTGAGGCAGAGGTAGCAGTGAGCTGAGATCACGCCATTGCATTCCAGCCTGGGCAACAAGAGCGAAACTCTGTCTCAAAAACAAAAACAAAAAATAGGAAACTCATTAATGCTGGCTCAGAAGTTCTGACACCATTACCCTTGTTTTTATAGGTTCTTACAGTAGAGATAAGTTTGCAAAGGCCAGTGTTCGCATATTTTTCTAACAATTAATTCCTTTCCTCATATCAGATGTGATCTCAATCGTTTCATAATGCCACACATTTTATTAGCTTTGTCTCTCATACGGCGGTTACTTATTTGTTTTTTAGAAAGGCTGAACAAAACTGAAGTTTAATTCCTTCCCACATGCCCTGCAAGAGAGTCACCATTCTTACTGAAGCTGAGAAAGAAGTTCAAGAATGAGGAGGAAAAGTATCTCTGATCTTCTCCAAAGACGATAATTTATCTATGGCTGTCTCTTCTCTTGTCTTTACCTTTATTAAACACACACGCACAGCACATGCACACATGCACACACACATACACACACACTGTTTCTTTCGATCGATCATTCAAATGGTTTTGCCGTTTCCTTGGTTTCTTTGAAGATTCCATGTTGGTTTTACTGGTTCTTTCAATGGCTCCTGTGATTTCCTTTGAACTAATTTCTCTATTTCTAATTGCTTTCTTTACTCTACTCACTGTTACTCTTTTGTTCTATTTTCTAAAATTCTCACTTCCAGAACACATATATGGTGATGTGTCTTCTACACATCATTTCCGCGCCTGTGCCAGGATCTGTAGACCTTGTTTTCATTGTGGTTCAACTCTAAATGTTTCTCATTTGTATTAGAGTTTCTTGTTTTACATAAATCCCAAATCTATGAAGATTTGGTTTGCTTTTAATATTTTTCTGGTTTAAAAATGTGTTTTCAGCACTTTGGGAGGTTTGAGGCAGGGGGGTCACTTGAGCCCAGGAGTTCGAGACCAGTTTGGGCAATATACCAAAACCCCATCTCTACAAAAAATACAGAATTAGCCAGGTGTGATGACATGGCCCTGCAATCCCAGCCACTTGGGAGGCTGAGGTGGGAGGATCACCTGAGCCCAGGAGGTGGAGGCTGCAATGAGTCAATGTTGTGCCACTGCACTCCAGCCTGGGTGACAGAGTGAGACCCTGTCTCAAAAACAAAAAACAACAAAAAACGTCTTCATAGAGGGGAACAACACACTCTGGCCTACTAAAGGGTGAAGGATGGGAGGAGGGAGGGAGTCGGGAAAAACAGCTAATGGCTGCTAGGCTTAATACCTGTGTGATTATAAAATAGTCTATGCAACAAACCCCCATGATACAAGTTTACTTATATAATAAACCTGCACATGCACCCCTGAACTTAAAATACAAATTAGATAAATAAATAAATAAAAAGAATCTATATGGATGAAATCAACTGCTCAAAAAAGTGTTTTGTTTTATATTAATTGTTTAAAGATTTTTTATATCATTAGAAATGATATTTTGTGTTTAGAGGAAATGCATATTCTTTCATTTAAATAAGTCCTTTAGTTAAAATTTGCTCATCTATTGCTTTTCCTCCTCATTTATATCTGTTTGGCACATCAGCTTCCAAGTAAGGTATGATAAACCTTCTTACTCCTAAAATTATTTGTTAAATTCACCTTATATTTCTGACAGTACATACAGCAACTTACATTTAAATTGTGTTCTTAGTTACTTCCAATTTTAGATTTCTCACAAACTCGTAGGTTGTTTCTTATGTCATTATTTAGTATTCTATTTGTATCCAGAACATTTTTGCCTAGAATACTGTTTCTCTGACATTTAATGAAACCTTACCAGGTTTTCCCTGGTTGGCATTTATTGTACATACTTTTTCCATTAGTTCTCTTGTATTCTGTCTATATCATTGTATTTTTTTCTTCAACTTTTATTTTAAGTTCTGGGGTACATGTGCAGGATTTGCAGGTTTGTTACATGGGTAAACGTGTGTCGTGGTGGTTTGCTGCCCAGATCATTCCATCACCGAGGTATTACGCCCAGCATCCGCTCACTGTTCTTCCTGATGCTCTCCCTCCCGCTACTCTCCCCCTCCAACAAGACCCGGTATGTGTTGTTATTCTTCATGTGTCTATGTGTTCTCATCTTTTCAGCTCCCACTTTTAAGTGAGAACACGCGGTGTTTGGTTTTCTGTTTCTGCGTTAGTTTGCTGAGGATAATGGCTTCCAATTCCATCCATGTCCCTGAAAAGGACATATATAATTTTATCTTTAAGTGACTTTTGTAGTGTGCTTGATTTTTTTTTAAATCTAAATATTAGGGCACTGTAACGTAATTTCAAATTATATGTACTTAACCACCATAAACAAAATATCCAATGCCAAATTGTTAGAATTATATATTATTATTACTTGGAATTTTAGCGTCATTTGATTTTTAATATTTTTAAATTTAATCATCATTAAATTTATCATAATTTTTATTATTTTCACACACACACACACACACACACACACACATATATATATATATGACATAGTCTCGCTCTGTCGCCCAGGCTGGAGTGCAGTGGTGAGATCTCGGTTCACTGCAACCTCGGCATCTTGGATTGAAGCAATTCTCCTGCCTCATCCTCCCAAGCAGCTGGCACATGCCACCATGCCTGGCTAATTTTTTGTATTTTTATTGAGACAGGGTTTCACCATGCTGGCCAGGCTGGTCTTGAACTCCTGACCTCGTGATCTGCCTGCCTCGGCCTCCCAAAGTGCTGGGATTAAGGCGTGAGCCACTGCGCCTGGCCACTATTTTGTATTTTTAAAGTTTGCTTGAATTTACTCACCAAGTGCTATCTAGACACGGGCTTAGAAAACTTCTGCTTGGGGTTTTGATGTAAATTCTTGAATCTGAAGGTGCATTTCACAAAAATGAACTTTAGATGATGCTTAGATTCAGCTCTTCAAATGCTGCTCCTCTTCATTCTTCTCCCGTCGTATGGAACACCTGCCTATTTTATCCTTCATGTCTCTTATCTTCTGTAGAATATTTTTCAGGGCTTTGTCTCTCTGTGTTCTGGGCAAGTTCCTCAAATCTATGTTCCAGTTTGTTAGTTCTGTTTTCTCCTAAGTCCTTGCTCTTTGAAGAGGAAAAACACATCTCTATGTCTATCTATGTATACCCCGTACCTGTATCCACCTGCACCTACTCCTGCATCTAAATGTGTATAGTCACATAGAAGCACATATAGGTGTATACAGTCATTCCCCCTTATCTGCAGAAGATACAGTGCAGGACCCTCGGTGTGTGTGTGAAACTGCAGATGGTGTAAACCTTACATAGATTATGTTTTTTCCTAATATATAACTATGATAAAGTTTAATTTATAAATTAGGAAGTTGTTTATGGTGGTTTTTGTCTGTGATTCCAGTGCTTTGGGAGGCAGAGGCAAGAAGATTGCTTAAGGCCAGGAGTTCAAGACCAGCCTGGGCAACATAGTAGGACCCTATCTCTACAAAAAATTAAAATCATAAAAGTATAAATTAAGCACAATAACAGACTAACAATAATAATGAATAGTAAAGTAGAACAATTATAACAATATACTGTAACACAAGTTTTATGAATGTGGTTTCTCTCTATCTCAAAATACCTTACTATTTTTGAACTTTGGTAATTAAAACCAGTGTAAGTTAAACCCCAAATAAGGGGGCACTACTGTGTACATATAGGAATAATTAAACAAGTTTAAAATAACATCATTACTAGCAATAATTGCAGTGGTTAACACACAGCTCGGGACTCACACTGTCTGAGCCCTTCGATAAATGTAATAGTGGCATTATTATTATCTAAAACTTTCTAGGGCCAATTATGTGTCTTGCACACATTATGCAAGACACTCCTTGATTTCCTTGCAAAACAATTCTGAGGGCAATGCCACTGTAGCACTTATTTCAGAAGGGAGAAAACTGAAGTGCAAAGGATCTGTAATTCAGCCCAGCTCACCCAGGCAGCAAAAGACAGGGCTGAAATGTGCACTGGGCACGGGCAGAATGCACAGCCTGCCATGCCAGAGTCCTGCACCCAGTAGATCATCAGGGAAGCTGGCTTGACTAATGAAACAATGAATGAATCATTGCTAGTCACATCTGCCATTTCCTGGGAACCTGCAGTCAAGAACTTGCAGGACTTCAGGGGAGCCGTGATACACTCACAATACTGATAGGCAGGTTGGATCGTTCTGTCTTATGAAGATAAAAAAATGGAGGCCTTGGAGGGGTGGAAAGACCTTGGCCACAGCCAGGTATCAGTAGAAGCAGATTTTGGAGCCCAGATTTTCCTGAAGGAGGTAGAAGAGAGAAATCATTTCTGTGATTGTCACCCTTCTTGGCCACACCCCAACTGAGTTGCTTCTGGAAAATATAGGAAGAGCAAGGTCTATGGAAATATAACTCTGGGGAGGGGGCGCAGGCTGTGTCCACAGCAGCGACATCATGAGAGGGATGCACCAACAGCAACAGCACAGATCACAGGGGTTTGTGGAGGAGACAATCACCTGTGAGCAGACCTCAATGGAATGTGCTCAAAACAGGCTTAGAGTGTTAAGCCATTTTTACGTTACTAAAAAGGAATGTCTGAGACTGGCTAATTTATAACGAAAAGATGTTTATTTGCCTCACAGTTTTGCAGGCTGTACTCAAAGCATAGTGCCTGTATTTGCTTCTGGTGAGGGCCTCAGGAAGCTTACAATCATGGTGGAAGGCTAAGGGGAGCCAGTGCATCACATGGGGAGGCTGGGAGCAAGAGAGAGAAGGAGCGAGACAGTGAGAGAGTGAGAGGAGACCAGGCTTTTTTCAACAATCAGCTCTTCTGTGAACTCACTCATCTCCAAAGGAATGGCGCCAAGCCATTCATGAGGGATCTGCCACCATGATTCAAACACCTCCCTCCAGACCCCACCTCCAACATTGGGGATCACATTTCAACATGAGACTTGGGGGGAAAAGTGTTCCAACTGTAATTACCCAGGATGGCATAGGCTATGCCTTCCTTGCCAGGGTTCAGGTGTCAAAGAGGAAACAGGGAAAACACAGGCAGTGGTGTCCAATGGCTGGGTCTACAATGTGTTTGTGCAGGGGGAAAGGACAGGGGTGGGCAGGAGGGGCAAGATGTAGGGAAAGAGATGCAGAAAAGCCCTTTCTCCCATCAGAACCTCTCTGGGAAAAAAATAATGCATTGATCCTGAGATTCCCATTTCTGTGCTTTGTGTGTGTGTGTGTGTGTGTGTGTGTGTGTGGTCTTCTCATATCGCCTTTGATTTCTCTTTGCAGAGGAAAACTGAAGTCTAATGGTGCAAACACACTGGGCTTTGCAGAGTTTTAAAGAATAATGATGTTGATGAATCTCTTGTTAGTCCAACATTATCTTCGTTCAGATTTCAAGTCATGAGGCGCTTATCCCAGGGGCCCAACCCAAACAAAAGAAAAGCTTCACAATTAAAGTCTTATTAAGAGAAATCAAAACAGGCCAATGAGTTTTTTTTTCTTTAGACCCTTGAAAGTGAAAGACCGACAATGCACTCTGAAACCGTGATCTCTCTGCTTGCATAATTTTCAAAAGCATAGTCACCCCATCTGCAATGATACTTAATCTGCAAACCGTTAAGTATGTATCTCATTTTGTTCCATAATAAGAAACCAAAGACATACTTAAAGTTGCTTGGAAATAAGGATAAGTACTTCAGGAGCCCTAAGTGGACAGAGATAAATAGAGTTGATATTTCTCACACTTCTTGCCAAAGAAGAATAAAGAATGCATAGCATATCAAAGACAACCATTGATATAGCAGTTCTTCAAGGGCTAAAAAGCATTACTTTAATCCATATATAATGAGTCTTTTCTCTGTGTCAAGTGCTGTTTTAAGGTCTGAGATACAGAGGGGGCACAGTCTCGGTCCCCTTTAAGACTAGTGTCACACAGCAGACATGCACCCTCTGCACAATGGGGGCCTAGTGGATGAGTCTCTGTTTGATGGAACAGAGTATTTCTTTGTCATTGAATTGATGCCTGTATTAGCTCCTTTTGCTGCTGCAACAAATTACCACTAGCATAGTCTTACAACAGCACTCATGTATTATCCTCCAGTTCAGAAATCTAAAATGGGTCTTACTGGGTTTGCAGGTGAAGTGTCATTACAGATGGGGTGACTATGCTTTTGAAAATTATGCAAGCAGAGAGAGCACCGTTTCAGAGTGTATTGTCAGTCTGTTCAATTTCAAGGGTCTAAAGAAAAATCCTCAATGGCCTATTCTGATTTCTCTTAATAAGACTTTATCTACAAAGCTTTTCTTTTGTCTAGGTTGGGCCCCTGGGACATGTGCCTCATGATTTGAAATCTGAACAAAGATAATTTTGGACTAGCAAGAGAATCATCACCATCATTATCCCTTGAAGGTATCTTCAAGGTTCAATTTCTTCTGAGGCTCTCAGGTATAATCCATCTCGTGACCATTTTCCTTTTCCGGAAGCTTCCAGTGTTCCTTTGCTCATGGCCACATCAGTCCTATCTCTGCTGCCTTCATCACAGCTCCTTTTACTCTGACCCTCCTGCCTCCTTCTAATAGGACATGTGTGATTCCCATGGGTCCGCCAGAATAGTCCAGGACAAGCTCCCAGTCTCTCCATTAGCTTAACCCTTATCTCAGTCACATCTTCACAGTCTCTTTTGCCATGTAAGGTAGCCTATTCATAGGTTCCAAAGATTAGAAAGCCTTTGAAATGTTTGGAGAACAATTATTCTGCCTATGTATTTGGGACATCTT
The DNA here is from genome assembly GCF_037993035.2 of Macaca fascicularis. Classification (NCBI taxonomy): domain Eukaryota; kingdom Metazoa; phylum Chordata; class Mammalia; order Primates; family Cercopithecidae; genus Macaca; species Macaca fascicularis. The sequence continues at coordinate 135,042,285 of NC_088385.1, read as the reverse complement.
TGAGGGAATCAATTATTCTGCCTATCACAGTGATCAATATTTAAATACCAGAACATTTACCATTTATACTTTTGGTTAAAATATGGGCTTCAGTTAATAATAATAACTACACCATACTAATAATATACCATACTAACATATAGTAATTATTGCTAATACTAATACCAATGTATAATACTATACATATGTATAATATATATTATTAATATATATTGTTATACATACTAATGTATAATAATTATTAGTAGCACTAATAGCAATGAATAATGTATATCACACATACTATGCATATGTATAACACTATACTAATGTATAATACTATACTAATATATAATAATTAATAATAATATACTATCCTAATGTAAGATGTCAATGATAGGGGCACTGGGTATCCCCATTGGATTTACAGGAACTTTGTACTATCTTTGCAGTAATTCCATAAAGCCAAAAATAAAAGTATTAAAAATGACATTTCCTGCTGCCTTGAAAATGTGGGAAATCAATTAACAGTGGGGTATGCCAGCATGGAAACAGTTGACTGTATGAGTCTTTATTGGGACACACCCCTTTCCGTTAATTGAAGTCCCTAAAATGAACTGCTTCATTCATTGATGCCATTTCTCTGGTGGCTTATGGAATTTGAGGTTGTGATTCTTGAATAAAGTAATTGAACAGACAATTATGTAATTACCTCTGTGCTCTGCACCATGGAGAAAGAGGTCCGTAAGTTCCCAGTGTGTCCTTGAAGGGGAATCTTGCCTCTTCTCAGGCTCAGGTCGGTCCCTCAGAGTCCCTCCAAGTCAAATGGAGAATCAATGACTGATGTGCAGGCAGGTGAAAAACTTCTTCTTCTCACTGTACTTTACAGATTATAGTAATTTCAAGCTCTATGAAATGAGGATGCATCTTTGCTGGTTGATGTCCCTATTTTTCTGGTTAAGTGCATTTGTTTCCAGGAGCTGATGTGCTAAGTGAATTTTTGCCTAAGATCTAGACAAGTCATCCCAGTTATTGTGTGGGAGGGAAGGGGAAAAGGAGGTGGGCTGTTAAAAGCTGGTGAAAAATATGCCTGTGGCTAAGAATAATGTAAATCTTGGTATTATAACTTTAAGCCAGGTGCTGAGCCATTACAGTATTCAATTATTTTGATGCTTCAAGGCAAATGTTTCCAGGTCTGAAATTCTAGTCTACTTGACATTCAACAAATGATGTTGTGCTTTCATGGAAAGATGCCCATTTATGAAGGGAAGAATTCATGTCATTCAGCCTGTTCCTGACTGCCATCGGCACCTCCATTAATACACCTGTTACTAATATAAGGTAGTCACATTTAATGTTTTATAAAGGAGAAAGGGTCTACAGCCTTCTGGGGACATATTGCGAGGTCAGGGAAGGCCACATCAGGAGAAAATTAGCCTTTCTTCCCATTCTGTTTTGAACTAGGAATCTTGGAACTGTAACCAAATTCTGTCATTTTGCTTACATCTATTCTTGCACATAGTTACTTCTTAGCTAAGTTAACCTTGTCTCTTAACCTTCCTTGATGAAAATTAAGAAGCTAGGACAGAGGGTCTGATGATTGGAAAGCCATATGTAATTTTCTAGGTTACATATGAAGTATCTGCCTTACAATAATAACTATCATTTGCTAAACACCTTTCACGGGCAAGATACTGTACCACATACTTTTCATATAGTATGCCAATGACTTCTCATCAAAATCCTTTGATGATATTAACCCTCATTTATCTTGTGAAGCAGTCAGCAAACCACAGTCCTGAGGTCAAGTCTGACCCACAGCTTGTTTTTGTAAATGAAGATTCATTGTAACACAACTGTGCTCATTAATTTCTGTAGGTTGTATGGCTATTTTCCCACGAAAAGAAAAGACTTCTGTAATTCAGTGGCTGCAGTTCTGTCCTGGTAGCCAGAAATGTTGCAAATATTTCAAAGTCTGACCTTTTACAGAAAAGAGCTTGCCAGCTCCGATCTAGTACCATGTCTTAAGAAATACATGAAGACCAATTCATTTAATCCTCCCTCATAACTTGGCAAGCACATATTACTATTTTCCCAGTCTTGCAGATAAGAAAATGAAAGATACAAGGAGTTAACTTGCACAAAGTCAAAGAGCTTACAAATAGTAGAGACAGCAATCAAATCCAGCCCTCTACTCCATAGCTGGTTATCTTTATACCACAGAATGTGACAATCACCTGCACTCAACAGCACAATCTCTTTTACTACTACCAAACTTCTTTATCAAATGTATGCATTTATTCTTTCCAAAAGAGATCTAATGTGTGTGCAAAACCATCAGTCCATAGGAATTCAATATATTTGGACCTGTATCAGCCTACAGACACATGCTTTGTAACATGAGGACATTATAAACTTAAAACTTCTGTTTCTGTCATTTTTATTCCTCTGAATAGTTTCTTTCCTAATTTGTTTCCCACACTTACTCATTTAATAAACTTTGAAATCAACTCACTAATACTCGTGCTTAATGAGAATAGCACAGGCTCCCCCAGGCTTCACAGAGTTACATTAGTCAGTTTCCTTTTAAAGACGTATTTCCAATAATTTTATTCTAGAGGGTAGTAGGATGTGTTTCCAATAGAAGAAAGCTTCTGGCTATCTGGAAGTGTCACAAGTGAGCTATGTGTTGTGGTACTTAAAAGCAGGGTTGGGGCTTGGCTGCTGGGGTTTGAATTCATGCTTCATTACTTAATGACCCCGTGATTTAAGAAAGTTAGTTAATTTCTCTGAGCCTCATTTTCTTTGTCTGAAACGAGCACCGTCAAATGCTAGATAATAATGCCTGATACATATTAAGAACCATGTATGAGCCCGTTAATATGTGTGGGAGATAGAACTGTGCTTAAACATATTATTGCATCCCTTGACTCCATAAACTACAAGGATTATCAGTCTCTTCAGGGCACCTGAACATCGTAATTATGAACATGTTTCTTAATTTGTAGATAAACATAAGACCTGCTTATGTTTGTAAGCGTGTGGTGTGTGTGGTGGTGAAATTTGTAGATAAACATAAGACCTGCTGCAGTCTGTAGAGCTATTTGCTCCTACATTTAATGACCCAAACGGAGATGTTCTTGGAGGTCCCACGTCTGCTGTGTTTGTGTTATTTTCCAGAGTTTCCTCATTGCCCATTGTCATTTCATGTATACTTTGCTCTGTTTCATTTTGTAACTTGCTATTTCTGATCTGCTGTGGGTTTGTAAACCAGAAAACCAAATTCAGAAGATTCATGTGCAGAACAAGTTGTTAGTTTTTCATGGATGAGCTTTCGAGTTTGCATGAGGTATTTTCATTTCGAATTTTCCTTCATTGTACTGGATAGTTGGGGGACCACAGGTTTCCTGGGCTGGTAAAGACATTTAGCACCCCCCAAAACCTGGGCAGCCAAAAGAGAACACTGACTCATTTGACCCTGAATCTCCAGGTGATGGAGAACATTCTTCACGCTTGCATCTTTTCACGGTAGCGCACTCAGGCTCCCCCAGAGTGTATAGGCCCGACACTGTCCAGGAAAACCCACGACTGCCAACCTTCATCCTAGCCAGGGAAATTGTGCTGGATTCTTTGTGAACCAGCACATTTCATTTACGACACCCAGTGATTAATCTCACCACCTCACTATGAGTACCATCATTGCCAAATTACAGCATACTTGGAGTCCTAATTATATTCATTGATTCAATTTTAGTGTGACTGAGTTATTGACATGGATGTGAATTAACTTATTTGTCTGCAGCCAAAGGCCAGTAATAGAATTTAGAGAGAAATTATGTCTAGATAACACTCAGCATGGGTAAGAGTGCCTGATTTCGGAGACTTAACACAACAAGGAGAGGTTTCCCGGGGCTTGCCAGTCGGCAGAGGTTCTCTGGCATATTATCCTTAGCTATCATCAGCCCCTTGGATGCACTAAAAATCAGGGTAGTAGAAAACTGCAGAGGAAGTAAGAAACAAAGCATTTGAATATTTTTGCATGGGTAGAACTACTTAGAATTCTAGGAAAGGAATCTATTTTATATCAACAAAATCAAACACTTGCTTTATTCTTCAGGCCAAGGTTCCATATATTAAATATGACAAAATACAACTGGTTCAAACATCATACTAAGTGAAATACACCAATCACAAAAGACAAATATTGTATAATTCTTCTTATATGGGGTACATATAATGGTCAAATCCATAGAGACAAAAAGGAGAATGGTGCTTGCTGGGGGAAGGGGAGATAGGAATAGCATTTGGTTTTGCAAGATGAAAATAGTTCTGGAGATCAATTACACAACAGTGTGAATGCACTGTACACTTAGCAATGATTAAGAGAGTAAATTTTTGGCCAAGCACGGTGGCTCACTTCTGTAATTCCAGCACTTTCGGAGGCTGAGGCGGGCGGATCACGAGGTCAGGAGATCAGGACCATCCGGGCTAACATGGTGAAACCCCGTCTCTAATAAAAATATAAAAAATTAGCCAGGCATGGTGGCAGGTGTCTGTAGTCCCAGCTACTTAGGAGGCTGAGGCAGGAGAATGGTGTGAACCCAGGAGGTGGAGCATGCAGTGAGCCGAGATCGCACCACTGCACTCCAGCCTGGGTGACAAAGCGAGACTCCGTCTCAAAAAAAAAAAAAAGTAAATTTTTATGTTATGTATATTTTACCACAATTTAAGAAATCCCAGAAAGTTTAGTGACTTAAAAGACGAAACCAACCAACCAAATATGAAAACACTAACTGATTCAGAAAAAAATCTGAAGTCATTAGATGCTTTTAGCAGGGATTATTTCATGTAGAGAATTAAAGGTTGATTCAACCAGGGAAGGACTGAGCAGGCAGTCAGAAAGGCTGATGGAAATCTTGCGAATTATGTTCGCACCCAAGTGGCTGATGCCCAGGAGGAAGTCAGGAAACTGTGGCACCACCTCATGCTCACCATCCAGCAATGCCCACATGCACTTCTGCACCTGCCACTGGAGACAAATGCCTTCCCTGCTTTTTACCTTTTAAACCTCACGCACCTGACGTTCACTTGCAGACACAAATTAGAACTCTACTAGCAAGGCAGCCTAGATCATCTTTAGATAGAGTTTTAGAAGCACAATCTCCACTGGAATTTTTTTTTTTTTTTTTTTCAAGAGACGGAGTTTTGCCTTTTGCCCAGGCTGGCATGCAATAGCTTGGTCTCAGTTCACTGCAACTTCTGCCTCCAGGTTCAAGGGATACTCCTGCCTCAGTTTCCCTAGTAGCTGGGATTACATGCGCTCACCACCATGCCTGATTAGTTTTTATATTTTTAGTAGAGAAGGGGTTTCACCATGTTGGCCAGGCTGGTCTCGAACTCCTGGCCTCAGGTGATCCGCCCGCCTCAGCCTCCCAAAATGTTGGGATTACAAGAGTAAGCCACCGCATCCGGCCTTCCACTGGAATATTAAAAAGTCAAAATTAAGAAACAAACCCACGTTTTTTGAAATTACCACCATATTTGGAGAAAATATAGCAGGTGAGGTAAGAGAAGAAGGAAAATGAGATGGAGACACGCACTACACCATGGACATTAAGCTCTGACCATGTTCCATAAAGAACATCAAACTGGTAATGCAAAGATGATTTTTAGGAACTAGAGTAGACTATGAAAAAATAAGAATTTATTTTAATGAGTGTTGAAGATCATACAATTAGCACAGAAAACTGTGATTTCAGAGATGTTATTGATGATGGTTGCTAAATTTGGTAGTACTGAGTTCATGTATCTTTCACAGACAACAACGTATTTTATTCCAGGGCCCAGGAAGGAAACAAATAAGCTTCCTCTCCCACCAACAAAAGAAATATAAAAGAAGATTTCCAAAGTTTGGGGAACCACAACACTGGTGACTCACAGGTATTTGCATATACTTTTCTATTACATCTTGTTTGTTAACAGAAAAAGTGGCAAATAAATTGTAGACAAGTATTTTTTAACAGCTTTACTGAATTATGATTAACATACAATAAGCTGTGCACATTGAAAGTGTGCAATTTCATAAGTTTTGCTATACGTATGCACCTGTGAAAAACTCCCTTCAATCAAGACAATGAGCCCATCCATCTTCTCAAAAAGAATTTTCTTTTGAGATGCAGTTTTTCTCTTGTTGCCCAGGCTGGGGTGCAATGGTGCAATTTTGGCTCACTGCAACCTCTGCCTCCTGGGTTCAAGCGATTCTCCTGCCTCAGCCTCTCTAGCAGCTGAGATTACAGGCATGCACCACTACATCTGTCTAATTTTTGTATTTTTAGTAGAGACTGGTCAGAAAGATTTTTCACCTTGATTTGTTAATCCCTCCCTCACACCCTTCTATACCACCCTCCTCAGACAACCCCTCCTCTGCCTCCTGTGACTATAAATGAAGTTGCATTTTTCTCAAACATCATTTAAGGAAATAATAGAATCTGTACAATTTTTTTGGTCTGGATTTTTCTTTTTTTTTTAGACAGGATCTTGCTGTGCTGCCCAGGCTGGAGTGTAGTGGTGCAATCATAGCTCACTGCAATCTTGAACTCCTGGGCTCAAGTGATCCACCCACCTCAGCCTCCCGAGTAGCTAGGACTGCAGGTATGTGCCACCACAGCTGTCTAATTTTAATTTTTTTTAATTTATTTTTTGTGGAGACAAGGTCTCACTATGCTGCTGAGGCTGGTCTCAAACTCCTAGCCTCAAGCCATCCTCCTGCCTTGACTTCCCAAAGCACTGGGATTACAAGGGTGAACCACCACACCCAGCCTGGATTCTTTTACTCAGCATGGCTATTTTACACTTCAGCTATTTTGTAATATTTAATAATGTTTTGTTTCTTTTTATTATTGATTAGTATTCATTGTATGAAGATACCACTCTCTGTACATCCGTTAACCTGTTAAGGGACACTTGGTTGGCTGCCAATTTGGGGCTATTCACAAATAAGGCTTCAGTGAAAATCCATGTGCCAGCTTCTATGGGTATGTCTTTTCATTTATTTTGGGCGAATACCTAGGATGGTTGCATCATATGATAGGCATATGTTTAACTCAAAGAAATTGCCGAAGTACTTGTATTCCAAAGTCGTTGTGGAGTATTTCTTTCACATTCCTGCCATTAGTCTTTTCATTTTTATTTTTGTTTTTATTTTTTTTGAGATGGAGTCTCACTCTATGGCCCAGGGTGAAGTACAGTGGCACGATCTGGGCTCACTGCAACTTCCATCTCCTGGTTTCAAGTGATTCTCCTGCCTCAACTTCCCGAGTAGCTGAGATTGCAGGCGCTCTCCACAATGCCCGGCTAATTTTTATATGTTTAGTAGAGACAGGGTTTCACCATGTTGGCCAGGCTGGTCTCGAACTCCTGACATTAGGTGATCCGCCCGCCTGGGCCTCCCAAAGTGTTGGGATTACAGGCGTGAGCCACCATGTCTGGGCCCATTCGTCTTTTTAACTTTAGCTATTTAAATAGATGTGTAGTAATCTCTCTCTGTGGTTCTAATTTTCATTTTTCTAATGGCTAATGGTGTGGAATACCTATTTGTGTGTCTGCTTTCATATATCTATGTTGGTGAAGCACCTGTTCAAATCTTCCTCCCATTTTTCACTCATATCATTTTTTTCTTCTTGAATTTTGAGAGTTCTTAATATTCTAGATACAAACTTCTTGTCAAATTTATGATTGCAAATGTTTTCACCCAGTCTGTGGCTTGCATTTTTATTCTCTTTAGTTGTGATTTATACAAAAAGTGTGTTATGATTTTGGTTAGTACTAATTTTGTTCTTTTTTTTCAATATTGTTGTGGCTATGCTAGGTCTTTTGCCTTTCCATATAAATTTTGAAATCAGTTTGTCAATGTCTATTTAAAATGTCTTCATGGATTTTGATTGGGACTTCATTGAATCATAAATTGTTTTGGGAAAAACCAACATGTTAACAATATTGAGAGTTCTCACCTATGAACATGATGTATCTCTTTCTTTATAATTTTCCCAGCAAAGTCTTATCGTTTTCAGGGTAGGTCTTTCCCATTTTTATTATTTATCCCTAAGTATTTTACATTTTTTATGCATTATACATGGAATTTCAATTTGGATGTCTGATTGTTCTTTGAAAGTGTGTAGTATCTTTGAATTTCAATGTGGATATCTGACTGTTTTTTGAAAGGATTTTTGTAGTTTGATTTTGCTGAATCTTGTGCTTGGACCCTGCAAGTGTTCTAAGCAGTTCCGGTCGGTTTACGATACAGTTGATTGGATTTCCTACACGGACTTTTTCCACTCTCTATATGGTGTATAAAGAAAGGCAGTTTTCCTAATCCCATTCTAGCTGGGTGCCTTTTATTTCTTTTAATTGCTTTATTGCACTTTTTAGAACTTCCAGTACAGGCCGGGCGCAGTGGCTCACGCCTGTAATCCCAGCACTTTGGGAGGCCGAGGCGGGCGGATCACGAGGTCAGGAGATCGAGACCATCCTGGCTAACACGGTGAAACCCCGTCTCTACTAAAAATACAAAAAATTAGCCGGGTGTGGCGGCGCCTGTAGTCCCGGCTACTCCGGAGGCTGAGGCAGGAGAATGGCGTGAGCCCGGGAGGCGGAGCTTGCAGTGAGCCGAGATGGCGCCACCGCACTACAGCCTGGGCGACAGAGCGAGACTCCGTCTTAAAAAAAAAAAAAAAAAAAAAAAAAAAGAACTTCCAGTACAATGTTGAACACAAGTGATCTAAGCAGGCATTTTTGTCTTGTTCTTGATTTCATGAGGAAAGCACTCAAACTTGACCAGTAAGAACGATGCCAACTGCTGGTTTTCAGTAGATGCCTCTTACAGATTGCAATGATTTTTCTTGATGATTAGTTTGGTTAGAAGTTTATTTATTTATATTTTAATCAGGAATGAATGCTGAATTTTGCCAAATGCTTTTTAACATCTAGTGAGATTATCTTATGGCTTTGCATTTTAAGTTTGTTGATATGAAGTAAAGAATTGATGAATATATAAATTTTAAAACAACTAGACAATCCTAAGATGAACAACACTGGATCTGGAGGTATTATGATTTTTTACACTGTTAGATTCAATTTGCTAAAATTTTGTTTAGAATTGTTATATTTATGTTCATGAAGGATATCGGTCCTTAGGTTTCTTTTCTTGTAAAGTTTTGTCTGGTTTTTGTATCCTGGCCATGTTGGCCTCATAGTTTCTTTTTTCAATGTTTTGAAGTGAATTTATAAAATTAGTGTTGTGTCTTTCTTAACTACTTGGTAGAATTCAACGGTGAAACCATCTGGAACTGGAATTTTCTTTCAAGAACTTTTTAAACGAATAATGCAAATTTCCTTATTAGATATACAGCTGTTTAAGATAGCTCTTCATTCTTCACTTGAGCTTCAGTAGTTTTGTTTTTCAAGATTTTTTCTATATATATTTTCAAATTTACTGCTACATAACTGTTCATAATGTTGTTATTAGCATTTTAGCGTCTTTAGAATGTGTCATGATGCCATCTCTCTGCTCACTGGTATTATGAATTTGTGTGCCTTTTTTTTCTTGATCAGTGTGAAAGGTATTTATCAGTAGTTTTTATATCCTTTAAAAACAAGCTTTCAGATTAATTTCCCTCTTTTTTCCCTGTTTTCCATTTCATCGACATCTTCTCTGAGCTCTTTAAAAAACATATTCTTTCTTCTGCCTACTTTGAGCTTCATCCGTTTTTTCTGGTTGCTTAAGACGGAAGCTGAAGTCACCGAGGGGCTTTTCTTCTTTTCTGATACAGGTATTTAAACATCCCCTCCCAAATTCTGGGTCATTGACATCCTGCAGTCTTTGATATTGTGTTAAGATTTTCATTCATTTCAAAATTCTTCCTAATTTTCCTTTTAATGTCTTCTTTGACCCATAGAAATCTAAAACTGCATATTTAATTTCTGAAAAATTTGAAAATTTTCCTGAAATCTGTTATTGATTACAATTTTAATTCCTGTGTGGTCACAACATGTATTTTGTATTACTGAAATGTAATAAAACATAAAATAAACATAAAATAAAAATACAAGTTTCAGTCAGTAATACTGTATTATTGCACAGGATGTGGTTTAACTTGGTGATTATTCAATGTGCAGTTGAAAAAACTGTATTCTGCTCTTCTTTGGTGGATTATTCTATGAAGGTCAATTAGGTCAGGTTCATTATTAGTATTGTTCAAGTATATTCTCACAGATTTTTCCATTAGACCTATGAATTTTGGGGAGGAATACTGAAATCTCTGATTATAATTGTAGGTTTGTCTGCTTCTAGCAGTTCTATCAGCTTTTGCTTCATATATTTTCAAGTTCTGTTAATAGGAGTGTAAATATTGAAGATTATTATAGCCTTTCAATATATCGACTATTTTATCATTGTGAAATCAACTTTATCTATGACAATATTCTTTGCTCTAAAATTTACTTCATGAGATATTAATGCATCAATTTTACTTTTCCTTTGTTCAGTGTTAGCATGTTTTTTTTCCCATAATTTTAATGTTAACCTATATGTTTCTTTATACTAAAGTGGGCTTCATAGTTGAGCTTTGCTTTTATATTTAAAAAAATCTGCCTTCTTAATTGGAGTATTTATACATTTACGTGTAATATAGTTACGGATATGTTTAGAATTAAATCTATCATCTTACTATTTATATTATAGTTTCCTCAAATATTCTTTCTTCCTCTTTTCCTCTTCTCCTGCCTTCTTTTGGATTAATTGAATATTTTATTATTCCATTTTATATTCTATGTTTGCTGATTAAATGTTTGTTTTGTTATTATGATTCATTCTTCAGAGTTTAAATTATACAACTGTAACATCACAGTATAGTTTTTTTCAATAGATTTAAGGGGTATAAGTGCAGTTTTGTTACACAGATATATTGCACAGTGGTGAAGTGTGGGCTTTTAGTGTAGCCATCACTTGAATAGTGTACATGATATCCATTAAGTAATTTCTCATCCCTCATTCCCCTCCCAGCCTCCCTTCCCTTTGGATTCTCTGGTATCCATTTTTCCACTCTGTATGTCCATGCACACATTTTTTAGCTCCCACCTGTAAGTGAAAACATGCTGTATTTGACTCTCCGTTTCTGAGTTATTTCATTTAATGTGATGATCTACAGTTATATCCATGGCGTGGCAAAGGCAATCACAGCATACTTTAGAGTGATTTATACTACTCTGCATAAGTATAAGAAACCAAAATAGTGTACTTCTATTTCTGCTTCTAAACCTTTGGCAATTGTTGCCAAGCTTTTACATAACACTCACATTACATTGTTTTTGTATTTGTTTCAATAGTCAATTATCTTTTAAAGAGTTTTATAATAAGAAATGAGAAAAAAATCTTATGCAGTTATCCATGCAATTATCATTTCTAGAATTGTTTATTTCTTTGTGGACATAGATATCTCCTTATGAAATCATTTTATTTTTGCCTAAAGGAGTTCTATTAATATTCCTTGTAGTGTGGGTCTGTCGGTGATAAATCCTTTTATCCATCTTTTGTGTAAAAAAATCTTTATTTTGCCTTTACTTTTAACATATTTTTCTGGGGATAGACAATTGTCGAATAGATGAACCATTTTTTTTTTCAGTTTTTAAAGCATGCTATCCAACTCTCCTCTTGCTTAGCTTGTTTCTGACAAGAAATGGTTCTCATCATTATTTTGTTACTCTGTATCAAACACTTCTTTTCCTGACTGCTCTTAAGATTTTATCCCTGGGTTTGGCGGATTTGATTATGACGTGCTTTTGTGTATTTTTCTTTATGCTTCTTGGGCTTTGGGTTGGGTTTATGGAGCCTGTTGGATCTCTAGTTTTGATAAAACTAGGTGAAAAAAATTAGTCACTATATCCTCAAATCTTTTTTTCTGTCACCCCCTCTTCATCTTCTCCTTTTGGAACCTCAGTTACTCAAATATTAGGTGACTGGGATTGTTTTGCTGCTCACTGATGCTCTTCTTATTTCTCTGTTTTCTCTCTTTTTTTTCTTTGTTTCATTTTGGATAAAGTCATTCTACTGTTACAGTTTTGTGTTCACAGTTCTTATTCTGTGATGCTTAGTCTGTTGTTATGCCTACCCGGGGTATTTTCCATCTCCGACATTGTGGTTTTTATCTCTAGAAGTTTTAATTGGGAGAGATAGGATTTTCTACATGTTAAAACATTTGTATCTATTCATCACATATGTAGATATGTATATTTCAACATATATGCATGTAAGTATATATAAATGCATGTACATATACAGACAGTTTTGGACTTACAATGTTTCAACTTAGGATTTTATTTTTTAACTGAACTCTGGTGCAAAAGCAATGTTTATGCAGTAGAAGTCATACTTTGAATACTCACACAACAATACAGTTTTCCACTTTCAGTGTGGTATTCAATAAATTACATGAGATATTGAACACCATATTATAAAATAGGCTTTGTGTGAGATAACCTTGCCCAACAGAAGGCTAAAGTAAGTGTTATGAGTATGTATGAAGTAGACTAAACTAAGCTATGATGTTCCATAGGCTGGGTGTATTAAATGCATTTTTTGCTTATGACTCATGTTGAGTTTATCTGGACACAACTCTGTTGTAAGTTGAGGAGCATTTCTGTCTGTATGTGTGTGAGCGTGTCAGTGTTTATGTGGGGGAGAGAGGAAAAGAAAGGGGATAGCCTTCTTTACGTCTTGGAACATATGAAATGCAGTTATAATAACTTCATTCATGTATTTGTCTAATAATTCTAACGTCTGTGTCAGTTCTCTTTTGTTTGCTTCTGACTGACTGGTTTTCTTCCTTATCATGAGGCATATCTGTGTGCTTATTTCCATGCCTTAACACATTTGGATCAGATGCGAGACACTACAGTTTACCTAGTTGGGTGAGGTTATTTTTGTTTTTTGGCATTACTAGAAATAATCCTGGCTTTTGTTCTGGGATGCCATTATATTTTATGAAAATAGTTTGTCAGTTTTAGAACTTACTTTACAATGTTTTAGTTGCAACTTGAATAGTGGCCATTGTAGGTCTAATGATTCGCCCCTTCTTGAGTGAGATTCATTCCGCACTGTGTGTAATACTTGAAGCATGAGGCTTTCCATTCTTGCTGGTGAGAACAACAACTGCACTTGGCCCTGACTGTGGTTACCACAAATTCTTTCAAGTATTTCTTTCCTCTGGCTTCAGGGGGTTCCTCACATTCCTCTGCTGACCGGAATTCTGTTTCATGTTAACTGAGGCTCCTCTGAAGAATGTGGGGGTTCTTTCTCTCTCTCAGAGAGCGCTGCTCTCTCTTCTTCAGTATGATATCCTCTTGATTCTGGTCTGCTGGTCTCTCAGAGTCCTCAAATCAAAGAACTTTCTTTTTCCCTGTACCACAGCAAGAATACTCTCTTGAGACCGTAAACTAGAAGCATTGTAATATCCATCTAGTTTGTCTTCCATCCCTCAGGGATTAGCGTCCCTTGTTGGCTAACGTTCAATGTCTTACAATCTATTGTTTCAAATATTTTTACTTCTAGGTTTTTTTTGGTCTGTATCAGGTGGATGGGTAAAAGCAGCTCTCATTACTCTATGTTGGTTGGAAGTGGAAGTGTTCCTACTCTTTTTTAAAGTAAAATTTAAGTAAATAATTTTAAATGAAATTACATATACAGTTGATATAAAGAAAAAGGCACAAATCATAGGTGTAGAACTCAGCAATTTTTTAAAGTTAATATGCTTGTATAACTAACATCAAAATTAAGAATTACTATACTACTGGCCCCCCAAAAAGACCCCTTTTCAACCTGGTAAGACACCGCCACACCCAGAATTAGCTGCTATGCTGACTTTCAGTGATTATTTGGATGTGTGTTTTTTTTTTCTTTGTATGAAATGCTTGTTCCAAAATTTCCCAGCGTTTCTATTGAATCTCATCTTTTAAAAAAATATATTTATAGTGTTTCTACAGGTTGCCTTTTCCTACCAGTGTTTTTATTCCAACAGTTATATTGAGGTATTATCAACAAACAAAAACTGGTATATTTTATGTGTGCCGCGTGATATTTTGATATACATGTGCATTGTGAAATGACCATAGTCAAGCTAATTATTGGTGTTTGTTTGTTAAGTAAGACTCTCCAATTTAATGTAGCTAAATTGATTTTTTCCTTGAAGTTTTTTACTTTCCATGAACTAATTAGAAAATGTTCATCTGACCCAATGTCACAAAGAGATTCTCCTATCCTCCTTTCTAGAAGGATTATCATTTTATCTGTAACTTCTAGAAGTGCAGGCAATTTAGAGTTTTGTGTATAACTTTTAGATAAGTCTTGAGATTCATTTTTTGTCTGTATGAATATTCATTTGATCCAGCACCATACATCCAAAGAATGATTCTTTCCGCCACTGTACTATGGTGTCACTCTTGTCATAAATCAAGACAACCATTAACTGTAATTTTCATCTCCCTGAAACTATGAGACTGCTGAAAGCTATGTTTAGCTTTTCAGCCATTTAATGACGTTTCTCTGCAGGTTCTTTGCTTCTTTCACTGTGAAAATAAGGCATTCTCAAATGCCTTCGGTTGAGAAGACTCTCTGAGTTCATTTCTGTTTTTCCCATTTCTCTTAGACCTTAGCCTTTAAAGTTCGAGTTACCTTGATGACCATGAACTCCAATTTTTATTTCCTTGTCCTTGTGAGGCTGCTGAGAATGCTACCTGGCTTCTGTTTTATGCTAGGATTTCTGCTGAGATTCCCAGTCCCCCACCCCATCACACTGAAGCTGGTAACTGCCTAAATGGATAAAGGTTGTGAAAAACAGCAGCTGACACCAACCGGGCTCCTTTATACCGAGGTCTTTGTCGCTCATGGCCTCCTCCCCTTAGGGCTCTCCAATGTCTTGAAAAAGGTAGCTTAGGCCAGGTGCGGTGGCTCACACCTATAATCCCAGCACTTTGGGAGGCTGAGGCAGGCGAATCACGAGGTCAGGATATAGAGACCATTCTGGCCAACATGGTGAAACCCCATCTCTACTAAAAATACAAAAACTAGCTGGGTGTGGTGGTGCATGCCTGTAGTCCCAGCTACTGGAGAGGCTGAGGCAGGAGAATCGCCTGAACCCAGGAGGCGGAGGTTGCAGTGAGCTGAGACCACACCACTGTACTCCAGCCTGGCAACAGAGTGAGACTCTGTCAGAAAAAAAAGAAAAAAAAGCTTAAAAATATTTTGTCTGTGTGCTTTTAGTTTCTCCTGTTGGGAGATGTGGTTGGCTGCAATCTTGAAGGCATACCCTGGAGAAATTCACTTTTCATATTTTCCGTTATGTAATCTTTTACTCACTTTTATTTCATATGACATACTGCCACTATTTTTGGCTTAGACACAGTCACGAACCTCTGAATCTCCCCGAATGTAATCATGGAGCAGTGGTCTACACAACTCATGTCAGACAATGCATTTGAAGATTGAAACCAAATTCACATTTATCTGAGTACAGCTATAAAGTGAGTAGCATTAGGATACGCATCATGTCTTCCAGCATTCCCTTGGAGATGTAGACAGTGAAACCCAATGAGTACATTTGTTAGCTCCCAAAGAAGAGTTCTTATGATTATCTGAAAGAAATCTTTGATTGGCACAGAAAATAAGCTTTAAACAAGGGCTGATTGGAAGGCAGGGAATGGGCAATTCAATAGTGATTAACACAATCAAAATATTTCCTGTGACAAAATTTCTGGGGTCTAGGGAGATGCCATGTCAGTTCTCAAGGGTTTATTTCTGCCAGCTTTCAAATGGCATATGAGCCACGGTATGAATATTGTAGAATTATATATCATGGTACCCACATCCCATTAAAGAGTCATCTTTGAGGATCTGTGCACATGACCTCACATGTTAACGGGAGAGCAGCAATGACAGGTCCGCTTCTCTGGATGGTGAGCAGCCCTCCATTAGGATTTGCCTGTGCCTCACATGCCGAGTCATCAGTGTTTGCCAACCACATTACACGCAGGCATCTGTTAAGTTTTCTACAGTGTCATTGTCTTTAAACTATGGGTCTTTTTCTTTTTACATATGTCCCTCGTAGATAGGCGAAAAGAAGTAACAAAAAGATCACTCATAAACCCATTATATTCTTGAATATTTGAAGTATTCCTTACCAACATTTATTTCTATCCATGAATGATAATGCATTTTTTGCATGCATGTAATATATTTTTCTTTACTTATTCTTCAGTGATATATTCTCATGAAAATAAGCAAACATAAATCATGCTTCCTTACTGAGGTGGAAAGGAACCAGGAAGACTACTCCTTCCTCACCTCCACCTCAGTTCTATCTCGTACTGTTTTCCTGTGACTCACGACATGCCAGCTGCACAGAACTGTGCACGAGGTTCCCTGAGTGCACGAGGACATTCTTTTGCTATGCATGGCTGGTCCCTCCTTTTTTTTAAGTCTCAGAGTCAATACCTCCTCTGAGAGACCTTCCCTGATTACCCCTAGAGAAAATAGGCTTTATCTTTTCTACTTCTTATCACAGCTCCCTTTTCTTTATAGAGTTACTATAGTTTATAATTATTTAGCTTATTGACTTGTTTATTATCCACCTCTCCCACTGGAAAGCAAGTATCAGTTGCTCAGAGGCGAGGTAGACATTTGTTTAAACCATTGTCTCCCAGGGCCAGCTTGGGAATCTGGGAACAGGACACAAAAAATATTTGTCAAGTGAGTGCATTAAATGAACTTGGTTTTAATAACTGTATGATAAACTATTGGATGTGCCGGGAGCAGTGGCTCATGCCTGTAATCGCAGCACTTTGAGAGACTGAGGTGGGTGGATCACTTGAGGTCAGGAGTTCGAGACCAGCCTGGCCAACATGGTGAAATTCCATTTCTACTAAAAATACAAAGTTAACCAGGCATGGTGGTGGGGCCTGTAATCCAGCTACTCAGGAGGCTGAGGCAGGAGAATCGCTTGAACTCAAAAGGCAGAGGTTGCAGTGAGCTGAGATCGTGCCACTGCACTCCTGCCTGGGCAACAAGAGGAAAACTCCACCTCAAAAAAAAAAAGTTCTTATTAAATCTATTGTTGGGCATTATGTTGATGCTATTTTCTATCACTGTAAATGTAAACAGATTTCCTGGCTGGATATGAGCTGAGCCTTACTTCGGTTATGTTACAGATTTGGTAACACACACTCACTTCGCAGATTCACAGGGAGGTGGACTTAGGGGGATATTGTGAAATGCTGGCCCAAGGCATAAAGGTGCTGTTGATCCCCTGGACCTACAGAAAAACTGGACCTAGGATGTAAAATCTCAAGACGTCTCAGAGAACTGTAAGGTGATTAAGGTGATATCCATAAGCCCCTTTAGGGGTTCTAGGAAATGTATGGGTAGACCAACCTACACAAGACTAAACTTCTTGCTCATTGAATGCATGGAATCTAAGAGCATCTTTCTGTAACAGTGACCCCATTTGTAGTAGGCCTTTCTTTTTAGTTCAGCTAAAAGCCAGGTTCTTCTCACACGGCCGTGAAAGATTAGGCTTGCAGACACCTTGAAAGGTGAGAAAAATAAAATTGATTGGTTGAAAAGAAAAAATAAAAAAGGAAAACAGGGACTCTCAGCAAAGCGAGAGTTCTGCTAGCCGGTTGCCTGCCTCACAGACGGAATCCCCAGTTTCACCCCAGAACAGGAGAGGCCAGGCTCCTCCCTCCTGCAAAGGACGCGAACTTCCCGAGCCCGCACCCCAGCGCGCAGCCTCCCAGTGTTCAGGCCGGACCGAGGTTCTTTCGGGGAGCCCTTTCTACTTGGCTGTCTCACGTTCATCCTCACCAGCTAGCGAAATACAAAATACACACAGTACAGAGCAAACTGTGAGACGAGTATCGTGAATAAACCCCTGTGCAGACATCTCTTGTATTAGAAATGTTTATTTGTTATGAACCCAATTCAAGCTGCCTTAAGCCAGAAAACAAACACACACCCACACAACAAGAATGTGTTAAATGTCGTGACTGGAAAGAAGTACATTGGCTTTAGGAGTGGCTTCGTGGAGGTACTCGAGGGCCCTCATCAGGAGTTTGTTCCCCAAAGTCTTTATCCCACAATTTATGAGCATCTCCCAAATGACATTCTTGGTAGCAGAGACACAGCAGTGCACACAGAAGCTCTGTCTTCCTCAAGCCAAGATTCTAACCGATGGTGAGAGAGGCCAGGCGTCCGTTCTAGGTTCACATGCTCAGCCCTACTGTTTGCTGTGACAGATACCTTCTTAGTTAGGTTCTGTCCTTGTGGTGGTACCCTACCTTTTCAAGCTCATATCCTTCCAGCAATACATGTGATTAACAAGAGACCTTCTTATTTCCACAGTTCTATTAATGTTCTGGGACGTGCCTGGCCTAGAGCTTTGAACAGATTACAGTGCAAAACAATGACATTCACTAATTCCTTAGACCTGACACTGGGACTGCTCTCTAAGCAGAGGAGGGCACCAGCCCCACGTAAACGCATGGGGGGAGAGTGGGCACGAGAGACATTCCCAGAGGGAATTTGGGTGCCAGTAGCGGAAGGAACAACCTTTCCAGGGCAGGCAGAAGCAACAGTTAACTGCAGCATTGAAATTACTTTCTTAGGATATATTCTTCGCAGTGAAACACGAATTCATAGTGTAAATATATTTTAAGACTTCTGATAAAATTGCGAACTGTCTTCTATGACGTGTCCGTTTGTTTTTACACTCACCCCATGCATGTGCCTGTGTGGTTTAAGTGGTGTAAGATGTTAAAAGGACTTAGAGTGTATTAAGTTGATTTCTGATCACTGAAGACTCTCTTTTTCTCGATAGGTGATAGACTAATATTAGTGCATTAGTTTACGTTTCAATTACAGATAAAATGAGATCCTGGTATTAGATACACACACACACACACACACACACACACACACACACCCCCCAGAGAGAGAGAGAGATCAGCTTTGAAGAAGACTGAATTCTCTCCCCGCACAAATGAAGCCTCAATTGTTCCATCCTATGCTGCAATAGCATTAATAGCTCTAAGGTAACATGGCCATACTCTTCTGTTCTTCTTGGTAAGATGATCAATACCAAATATTTGTCTTTTTTGGAAAAAAAAAGAAAAGCCTTCTCAGGATTAATAATAAAGCCAAATAGAAGGGAATTAAAATTAGAAAGAAATAGCAAAATTCAAGATGATTGCTTCGATGTCAAAATGACCACCAGAAGAAATGACACAATGCATCTGTTATCCAAGTGGTAAACTCCTTCTGAATTTCCAAACCACATTTCCACCCAGCCTGCACTGCCTGTGCTTTGACATGTCTCTGACTGTGATGACCCATGATCTCTTGGAAGGGATTTTGCAGCCAGCTCTCTCATGAAGGTGTTTTCTTGAGTATGGAGAAGAAGGGAAAAGAAGCCGGTCCTCCGGTTCAGGAGACTGACACAGAAGTTGATAGATCAGGAATTCCCCTGCTCCAGGAGGGGGATCTCCGAGGGCAAACTCCAAAGTGTGATGAATGTGATGTTCAGCCCTTGCAGAACCTTGCTTGTTAGTGTTGCCTCTGCAGTCTCATTTACTGTCTGTCTTTTCCCTTGCCCTGACCTTGAAACTTCTGCCCAGCCACTGAATTTGCATCCATGTATCACCTGGTCTCCATGGCAACTGTAGAAAATCAGAGCAGAGACAAGGGATTCAGTGTCCACTTGTTAACAGTGCTTTCTACCTAAATCAGGGCATTTCAGCCTTTTATATATTGACATTATAAGTCAGATGCTTCCTTGTCATAGGGTCTTTCTTGTGCACTGTAGGATTTTTAGCAGCATCCTGGCCTCTGCCGTCTAGAGGTCAGTACCATTCTCTAATTGGGATAACCTCAGTAGTCCCCATACATTACCAAATGTCTTCTGTGGGAAGAAATCATTCCCAGCTGAGAAAAACTTAACTAGGTCATTGGAACGTAGAACCAAATTGGATGGGGTGTCATATAATGTATAATTTCTTTACATTTTAAAAATGACCTTATTCTGAAATTGGTTCTGGTTGCCACAGAGAAATGAGCAAATATCTTCTTAGCAGGCACATCATGAAGACCTAGAAGGAATTCCAAACCGCGACCTCAAATGTGTTATTAACTGAGATAACACTTACACAATTTATAAAGTATTTTGATATTTTTCGTTTATGTGCCTCTCATAAATTACTTTAAAAAAAAACTTTGAAATGTACAAAGTGACTCATGTCTATGATCCCAGCAACCTTAGGAGGCCGAGGTGGAAGGACTGCTTGAACCCAGGAGTTTGAGACCAGCCTGGGCAACATACTGAGACTTCGTCTCTAAAAAAAAAATAAAACAAAATTAGCCAGGTGTGGTGGCATGAGCCCATGACTCCCAGCTACTTGGGAGGCTGAAGTGAGAGGATCACCTGAGCCTGGGAGGTGAAGGCTGCAGCCTGGGTCACACCACTGCACTGCAGCCTGGATGACAGAGCAACACTCTATTTCAAAATAAATACTTTTTTTTAAAAAGTCCAAAATAAAAGACACTTACTTGCTTCTCTACAAATTCTTCTAGCATGCTCATGCCTATGCTTCTGAGCTTTTTGTACAATTTAAAATTATATCTAGAAGGCCGAAAAGCTTAGGACAGGTCTTGCCTATTCCTTGAGTAAGGCAAGGAAGTGGCATGTTCCTCTGCTATTTCTTCTGCCTCAGATGCTCTTTTTGTGGCTATCTGTGGGCTCACTCTCTCCTCTGTCCCAGTAAACATCTCTTCTGCAGAGATGCAGAGATGGCTCCCCTGATACCTTAGTGGGTCACTGCCTACCTCTGTGCCATCTCTTTTTCTTTGCACTGCTTTTCTTTCCTTCTTAGTATCCAAAGTGACTACCTAAAATGGTGTGTGTATTCAAGTATTCATTTTATTATCTATCTTTATTGTCTTTCCTGCATAGGAAAGTTCATTTGTCTTTTTTGTTCACTTCTGTTTCTTCAGGAACTAGAACCTAGGCCTAGGCCACAGTGCTTCAGAGAAACACTGCAGGACACTTACTTGGTGGCATGTGTGCCATTATCTCATTCTGTGCCCATGGCAGACATTGCTAATCACTCACCACACTTCTCTACTAGACTCACAAACAATATCAGAGTTCTTACTGATGCTGCCACAATTTTGGAGCCAGCTGCTGCTCAATTTAAACATGATATCACCCTCCTTACTCCAAGACTAACTGCCTATCACTTAAGAAATAAATTGGCTTTATGCAAATAGGATTATGAAACAAATTCCCATTCATCTCTCTTCTCCAGATGACCAGGTAAGAAACGCCAATAGATTCAGGGAAACATAGGCTGCCTGTTTGTGTTTGAATTCTAGCTCCAGTTCTTCCTAAATGTGCAACCTTCAGGAAATTACTTTACCTTTCTGCGATTCAGTTTCCTCATTTGAAAAATGAGGATAATAATAATGTCGATTCCAAGGGGATAGGTGGTGATTCACTGAGATAGTGAAGAATAAGTCTGTAGTAAGGCACACTAAGAATGTGGCCTGGGAGATAGTAATTATATGTACATGAGTGTGAGTTTTGTGTGTTATTATGGTTATCTTTTTTTAAATTAAAGCTGAAACCTATGGATGAGTGTTTCTTTTAAATTAACATCACTGTATTACCCATACAAGGTTGTTCTCTGCATTTAGGTGTAAGCACTAGCCATTTCATAGTATAAGTTGTAGAAAAGTGAACTTCACTTTTGTAGCATAACCCACAGCAAGAATTACATTTTATGTTAATGATGTAGTATGTGATCATACACATTCAAAACTCAAAGAGAAGTTTCATAAATTTGTATACACCCTTACTACCTATAATGTGCTCTGACATTTCTTACTCTATTCTCTATGCTGTTCTGTTTCAGCCTATTCTGTTTTTTAATACCTGGTTCCAATCCATTAAACTGATTTTGTGCCACTGACACAGAGTGAGCAGTAGTTTGAAAGCCAGGGCCCTCAGGAAGGCAGACCCTGCTCTGGGGAAACATTGCCTGTTTTGCATATGCATTGCTGAAAACAGGCACTGCTGGCTTAGGAGTAGGAGACTGGCCTTTCAAAGTTGTCCAAATGTGCTCCTATTTAAGAACAATGCTAATTGCATTGGCCAGTTTCAGAACTGAAATAAGCCAATGAACAAAATAAAATGCAGTGCATGAAATTTGCAATAAGCTCACTCTGAAAAAATTTCTGAAATAATCTGGGTTGTAATCATAAAATTGCAAAGGCCATAAGACAATGTCTTGGCCCAGCAGAGGACTCAACAATGGTTTTACTGAATTGAAGGATGAGACAGCCATCCCTAAACAAATAGGCAAGAAAAGAGCGCCTCTGCTGGCTGGGGGTGGAAATTACCAAATTACCAAAAGGAGATTGGGTTCGTGTTTAGTACACGGAGCAAGGAGGACTCACTGGAACCCAGTGATTTATTGATCCTGATGTCTCCTGGTGCTTCTGTGCTCAGTAGTAAAGATGGACAGATCAGAGCAAGGATCCTGGGAGGGAGCTAGGGAGGTGTTGTTCAAAGGATACAAAATTTCAGTTAGGCAGGAGGAATAAGTGAATCATGTCCGTTGCACATGACAATGAGAGTTAATCATATATTGTATTCTTGAAAAATGCTAAGAGAGTAAAGTGTTTTTACCACAAAAATGAGCACTATGAGAGCTAATGAATATGCAAATTAGCTGGATTGAGCCATTCCACAATGTATATGTACTTCAGAGCATCATAGTGTACACAGAAAATACAAACCATTTTATCTGTCAATGAAAAAATGAAAATCATTATATTAATTTTTAGTGAAAATCAAAGCAACAATCAAAAGTAGGACTATTGAAGATTCAGATTCTTTAGAAATGAAGGCTTGAGTTAGTCTACCAATAAGGAATCTTGACTAATTGATTTTCTTGGCTGAGAGCAAGAGAAGTGTGGAAATATGGAATGGATCCTAAGAAAATAATGCACATGTATATATAAGCAGAAATGAGCGTTCTATGCTTTTGCATATTTTCTCTTTCCTTGTTATGTGTGTGTGTTTTTTATAAATAATAATTTTTATTGTCTTTTTCTCCTTCCCTTTATTACTTTACATACAAATTATAAGCTATTGTTACACAATCTAGCTTTCAGGTAACAGAATAGTCAGTGGGACCCTGACTAAATTTGAGGAGTAACTAATGCAACTGTTATTATGATGCAATGACTTGAAGCCTGTTTTTCCTCATGTTAGGGAAGGGGCGGGGCTGCATATCACGTATAAAGCGTGCATGTAAAAGAGGGTCATGTCCTAAGAAGGGTAAAAAGCAATCTGAAGGATATGGCAGTCACAGATGTGGGGAGCAGGCACTACCTCTGGGACTGAAGGGGCATGCCAAAGACAAGAGACTTGGGAAAGGGCCGTCTCCAAGTTTGAGATCAGACTCTTTGGAAGGGATGTGGCTCTGAACCCAGGTGGAGAGGCTTGGTGAGGTACAACAGGCTGGGCCTGGCCAGCAAGAAACCATCCACTGGGGCACCAGCAAAACTTATTGGACGGATGTACTATTGAAGCCCCACGCATTATGGCAAAGAAGCTGCCCATTGGAAGAGAGTTTCCTGGTGACTACTTCCTTATGGGAATAAGAAGGAGAGTATTGGGATCAGGAGAAGAAGCACAATTCTTTTGTAAGTTGTTCCGGTTAACAAATGTGCAATGTTTACAAAGTTCAGCCCCAGTGTTACAGAGGGAATCAAAACGGATGGGTTTGGAACGGAAAGTCAAGAACTCGATAACTGGTCCAGCCTCACCAGCTTCCCACACACCCATCTACACATATTTCGACTTCTTTAAAACCATGACAAAATGACTCTAGGCTTCCCTCTACTGATCAATCAGAACATAATTGGAGGGAAGATGACTTGCTATTATCTGCCTCCTGAGATCATGAAATAAAAGAAGTACAAGCCCACTTCTAATCTACTCCTCCCTCCAATACAACTGAGCCTCAGTATTTAAAAAATCCAGTTTACAGAAACAAGGGGATGTAAGAATGTGTTGGAGAGGCCATGATAACATCATCGACTTCTGTGGAGGGCCTTCAAGACCACCCTCCCTCTGGAGTTTTCCTAGAAAGTTTCATAGGGCTAGCATACAGTTGTGTTCATGACTAAGATTTATAACAGGCATGTGATAGGAATACACACTGGATTCCAGGGGTCAAAGACACTGGCAGGGCCTGCAGAATCTCCAGGTCAGCTTCCGGTGCTCTCTCCCTCTTATGAGGCTCTCAGAATCCATTCTTCCCCCAATTATGAAAATATAGCAACAGGTAGGCCGTGTTTCTGCCCAGGGAAGCCCATTAAAAAACTCGGCACCCAAGGTTTTCTGGGAGCTGGTCACATAAAGATCTTTTGCCAGGCACATACCAAAATGCCAGACTCCCGAAAGAAAAGCAGGTGTTCAGAATAAATCATATTTTTTGAACAGTCCAGGCATAGTGAGCTAGTCTTACCATGGAATGGCAGGCACATTCCCAAAATCCAAATTCCTAGACATCAACCAAGGGCCGACTTGCAAGAACGCTTTTCTGTGGAGAGTAGTCTCCATCCTGCTATGCTGACTCATTTCTGCACGCAGCCCAATGTAGAATCTGAAAAATCTATTGGAAAATCGTTTTTATATGAAAACAAATAAATGGCATAGACAAAGAGGAAAAGTACAAGAAACTGAAAAAACTTAGAAAAGATTTATGGAACACACCTACCAAAGAAAACAACTGCATCTGGCTTTGTTTGGACCTTAATTTAAATGAACTCTAGGCAGACATTTTTAAGGTAGCAGAGAAGTGTGAAGATAGATTGGTATTGAGCAATATGAAATGAATATTGCTGACTATGATTGCATTATGTACGATCATGTATCTTAGTTACTTAAAAAGGTTCTCTATTAGCAATACATACCACCATATTTACAGATAAAATTACTTGAGGTCTGGGAACTTAAAAAATAATAATCTTGCCTTGTTGGTGATAATAATGACAAGTATTAGTGGTGATAAAACAAATGAAACAAAATATTGATAATTGTGGAAAATCTTTTTTTTTTTTTTTTTTTTTTTTGAGATGGAGTCTTGTTCTATCTTCCAGTCTGGAGCGCAGTGGCCTGACCTCAACTCACTACAACTTCCGCCTCCCCGGTTCAGGTGGTTCTCCTGCCTCAGCCTTCTGAGTAGCTGGGAATACAGGCATGTGCCGCCATGCCTGGCTAATCTTTGTAATTTTAATAGGGACGGGGTTTCGCCATGTTGGCCAGGCTGGTCTGAAACTTCTGACCTCAGGTGATCTGCCTGCCTGGGCCTCCCAAAGTGCTGGGATTACAGGCATGAGCCACTGTACCCAGCCTAATTGTGGAAAATCTTCAAGAAGTACAGGGAGATTAGTTATTTCATTCTTTCTATCTTCATGCATGTTTGAAAAGTTCCATATTTAAAAAGACTAATATAAGTAAAGATATATTTTGTTTCTTTATATGTGTAGCCCAGATAACCCACAATTAACCAAAAATGTGAAAGCAAGAATAACAAGGTGACAAGAAAAAGTTAGCTTTTCATTAAGAAGTTACCTGTAGATTACAAGGTAGAGTAAATGTAGTCTGTCTCCTGGCATTCGTAGGCATATTTTTGGCAGGAGCGAGAAATCTGATCTTTACAAATGATGTCGTTTTACCACCCCTTCTCTTTGTACTAGCTTCCTGGTAAAGGTTAATTGGTTTACCTTTTCAAGAATTTCCTTCCATACACACGCCTCTGTATCTTCTTTTTTAAAAAAAGAACAATATACAGAAAAGTGAAAATTAGTTATGACTTGAAGATAATAATTCAGATTTTTGTGGGTCTGTGTGTTTTCATCTGAACTCACTTAACTTAGGCTTTTGATTCGAGTGTTGTTTAGAATAGGATCAAGAACATACGGGCAATTAGGTCAGGTGTGGTGGCTCACACTTGTAATCCCAGCACTTTGGGGGGCTGAGGTGGGCAGATCACTTAAGATCAGGAATTCAAGACCAGCCTGGCCAATAGGGCGAAACCCTGTCTCCACTAAAAACGCAAAATTAACTGAGCGTGGCGGCACATGCCTGCAATCTCAGCTACTCAGGAGACTGACGCAGGAGAATTGCTTAAACCTGGGAGGCAGAAGTTGTAGTGAGCCAAGATCGTGCCACTGCACTCCAGCCTGGGTGACAGAGTGAAATGCTGTCTCAAAAACCAACCAAACAAACAAACCAAACAAAACCAAACAAAACAAAAGAAAACGAAAACAAAAAGAACACATGGGCAATTGATCTGGGACAGCTCTCCCTCACTTACCTGCCTAATTAGTTTTCACTTGCTGCTTTACCAACTAATTAAAGGGCAACTCCCATTCAATAATATTTGGTTCCTTCTCATGTCCAGCGCAGACATCAGCACTGGGTCTTAAAGGTTATCAGGCAGTCAGATGCTCAAAGACATCCCAGCTTATGGAAAGAGGAATCTTCAAATAAACAGCAATAGCAATGTACTATTGGGGTCTTCTCATAAAGCTGACTGGAGAGAATGGATTAGGAGATAAAGAGAAGGATGGCTAAGTTCTATGAGAAGGAAAGAAGCAAAGAGTATCAAGAATGTAGAGAAGGGAAAGGTTGAGTGCAATTTTTCTTTGAAACAAATTTGGTTATCTTACCCCAGAATAGAATTCTACTGAAAGAAAAATAATATTGATTACAGCATCAAAGGTAAAGAGAAAAAGCAGGCTTTGGGAAATACAGAAACTGAACAGGAGCTAAGAGGACGTATTTGTTGCCACAGCAACAAATGGATAAAGCAGCTCCAACTGGTTTCAGCCTTTCCAACTCAAGATTTATGTTGCTGAGGAGAGTATGTGCATGTCCTAGATTGCTCCCTTACCCCTCTGCCAAGAGAGCATTGGGCACGTTGATTGACAGCCCCAGGAAGTTAGTACATCAGACAGGGTTGGGGTGGAGGGGGGGATGGATGCTGAGCAGGTAAACGCAACACATGTCAACACAGATGATTACGCAGGGATGAAGATGGAAAGTGGCAGCCCGGGCAGCCAGAGAGAGCTGTATACACCATGACAGAGACATGAGGGACTGATGGCCTATAAATGGAACACGCTCCATGGAACAGGCTGGGAAGTGTGCTCAATTTTGGATTGCTTTGTGATTACCTCATCCTCAAACATTGCTCTGAGAGATCTGGCCTGGATCACAGATACATATCTGAAGCCGTTATTGAGGGTGTGTATTTTTTCTTGGCTTCAGAAAGGTCATGGACAGAGAGCCACAGAGTCGACTCAGCCCCATTGGAACGACATAGACTGTGAGGAAAAAGTTCATCTTCAGAGGAAAGCTGGGGGTTCTTATCAGAAGGAGAAATTGGACCCAGATAGGAAGAAACAAACAGGACATCATAATTCTCCCACTGGTTCTCGAGATACTCTCTTCCTAGGACACAGGAAGAGAAAACACTCCCCTCCTTAATTAAGAGATGAGGAAATTGAGGTGAGTACGGACGGACGTTCCTGCATACCCACAGCTACCACAAGGTGGAGCTCAGACTAAACCTTCAATCTCAGGACTTCTGGGCTGGTGTGGCCTCTACTGATCTCTCTGTGGAAGAGTATTTGTGTAGTCAGTCCTCTGAGACGTTTCAGAGACAACCCCAAACTCTACCTAACGCCGCTCTACCCCCAAGCCTCCCAAAAAGAAATAGAAATTGCACATTCCTCTGGGTCCTAAAATGAGACCCCCAACTTTCTGACAGAAACAGGAGCTGCCTAAGTAACAAGGAGGAAAAAACCAACTGATCTGAGGAAGCACCTGTTCCATTAAGAACATCACTTCTGTTGGTTCATTCAGGCAAGAGAGAAGGTCAGTCTCTGGAAATCCAGCCGCACTTTGGGTGCTCCACCTGCTTTGTCATGCGCCTAAATCTAGGCAGGGCTCCACATTGTTATTCTGGTCATGAATCCAAACACAGAAAAAAACGGAAAACTCCAACCACCCAATCCTGCCTCTAACACGTGTGAGCCATTGGCCCTTGGGCTCATTAAATACGTTCTTTCAGCCTCGGTGACCTCATTTGCCCATGGGGATGACAATAGAAACTGTCTCAGCTGCTATTGAGAAATCCATGCAATAATGCACATGAAACCCTGAACACAGTGGCTGACATTGGCAAATGCTCCATAATGTTGGTTATTACTATTACGGTTGTGTATAATAGTAATGATCAGAAACCATCCCAAGATATCAAACTAAGACCCTGCTTAATTATGGCAAGTCTACAGATGAAGTATTTGTGACATCATGAATGTGTTTATAAAGAATATGGAATCATAAGACAAAAAATGTTTATACTTAATCCTGACCAAAAGGAGCAGAATTCAAATCTATATGCCAACATGAATAGGATACAATTAAAATGTACAGGGGGAAATTAAGGAAATGGACTAATGTTCACTGTCAATAGATTTAGTTGAGTCCTTTTCCTACCTTCTGCTTTTACTGTGTCTTTAAGTGTTTCTATGATAAAATTTACTTTCATGACAATAAAAGGTTTTAGTATTTTACAAAAGATGTACGTTCTCTTAAATTTCAATTGCAAATTCGTTATGCATTGGGAAAAATGCAACCCACTTTGGGAAGGCTTCCCTCCCTCATCTATAAAGAAAGAGGAGGAAACTCAGTGGCTGAAATGGCTCTTTGCAAGCTCTTTCTCCTAGCATTCCAAGCCAAGTGATAAGGCAGCTACTTAGGATTCAGGAGTAACAGCATGAGCTATTTCCCCAGAGAACCAGCGACAAAATTTCTGTATCAATTTCCAGTCCATGAATCT
Organism: Macaca fascicularis; assembly: GCF_037993035.2. NCBI lineage: Eukaryota > Metazoa > Chordata > Mammalia > Primates > Cercopithecidae > Macaca > Macaca fascicularis. Next base: position 135,013,287 of record NC_088385.1, on the reverse strand, counting down.
AAGATTCCATAACTACGCCTATGAAAGGGTTTTTTTGGGGGAAAGTACATCAAAATAATATTTGAAGTAAGCATTTACAGCGGAAAAGGGGGAAAATGTTATCCAGGGATTGGAAAAGCATAGGGTGGGGAAAGCTAACCCCACTCTAATTCCTACTAGCATGTTCTCCCCCTGGTGTGGCTGCATCTTTGTGCCAATGAATATAATAAATAGAAAAATAAACAATAGATGCAAGGCTGTAATGTCAGGGAAACAGACAGAAGGAGACCTCTCTCATCAGAGATTTTCTTAAATAAGCCAGTTCCCACCAGTCCTGAAACTATAAAGTTCTCTGCCGTTTTAACTTGCAAGTAAGTATAGCTTGAAAACCCACATAACACATATGTCTCTTGCAGGGAATTACTAAGGAGTGCACATCATGAATACATAAAAACCAGTGCCAATTGGACCTGTGTTCCACTGGACTTTAAAGAAACCCCAAATCTGAGCAAATACAAATTAATGTGCTCCCAAGAGTAGTCTTGCTCACAAGCCAGTCTCAGTTAAATAAAGGCTGTTTTTCTTGAGCTGAATGAAGGGTAGCAGCAGCTAGGACTGAACGAAGGAAGCAGCTGCCTTTTCTAGGAGTTCACTGGGTTTGGCTCATGATCTAAAGATTTAACCTGCATCACTGACGAGATCCTCACAAAAGCCTAATGTGTGTAGGTGAGTGCATGCTTCTGTGTGCGGGGAGCATTATCATCCCTGTTTCACAGACAAAATACTGAATTTAGAGAGGTAAATTCAGTAACTGGATATAACAATAGAAACCAGACTATAACTGAAGCTGACCCTCTCCAAACTCTATGCTACTCAACCCTGTAGGGATAGTATCATGCATTCTCCAAATTCCATTTATTCCACCAAGATTCCATTTTACATGTGCTGACAAAAATATAAGCAATATTTTTTACATTCATTTGCTTTGAGATTCTCCTACGAAACAGCATCCCTGGGTATAGACTGTATTTTTTCAGAGCAAAGGCAGTGAGTGAACTGGTGGTTATCTGGCCCAACGCTGTTTGCAAACACACTGCATTTGCCTTGCAGAATGTTTAAAAATTTAAAATTAATATCCAACATGTAAAAATAAAATATTTTACAAAAAATAGCAATATCTGGCTTTCTGTGAAACGTTAGAAGATTGGTGAATACTGGAAATACATTCCCATTTGGCAAAGATAACCCAGCCCCTTTAGAGGCTTTTTTCCTACCTGCACCCCCGACATGAGCCTAGGGTGAAGTTTCCTAAGACCAGGGCCCAGGTGGGAAGCTGCTCACCCTCGGAGTCCCCTGACTGCAGGAAAAACTGTCATCCAATTCCTCCATCCAAGGACATCTGAGAACCGTCACTAAAGCCCATTGTTTCCCATAGGAATATTCAACATTTACTCAACAGGAACTGTGTGCCAATACGATTTCATAGAATCTTCACAAAACCCCCATGAGATGGTCAATATTATGATCTACTTAAATGAGAAACAGTAGTGATTTTTCCTCCATGATACTGGAAAGGATCCACTTAAATGATGCATTATTTTTTGCTCCAGAGTTTTTTCTCAACTTTGATTCTACAAGAACTCAGCATTCCAGTGTCTCTAATTTTGCACAAACTCAACTACACTTTGTTATCGTTGTTATCTTTTTGAGCAGGTATCAGCACCCGTGGCTTTAGGAAGAGGGAAAATGAGGAAATCTAATCTACCTGAGTCTAAACAATAAGCATCCACGAATAGGGACACTGCATTTGACAAGACGGAAAAGGCAAAGAAATTTACCCTGGTTATAAAAATGCCATTATTTGATTTTACTTTAAAATGGCTCTTCAGATCGTTCAATGTAAAACAAAAAGTCTTTCTCTTTAATGGCTCCTGTCAGAGACAATATAGTGTGAGGTACAAATGATGAACTCATCCCAGGATATCAACCAAGCGAATACCCATCAGGTAGGGAGGCAGGGTCCTGGTGATACACTATGTGGAAGAATGGGGAAAATTGATGGAGGACATGGTTGGAATCAGTGGATTTAAATTTTATCTCAATTCCCCCACATCTTATAGTCCTAGGCATGTATATTCTTTATTTTATCTAAAAGATACCAACTTTATATCAACTAACCAATTAATTTACAGGTGAAAGGTTCTATTTAACATCCTAAAGACGAGTCCCATACAATGAGTGCCTCCTCTTTCCCAGCCCCTGTTCTAAGTACTTACGACACATTATGTTATGTGAGTCTCAAATACCCAATGGACTGGGGACTCCTAGTATGGCATGCAAAGTAAAATCACACAGGTTTTCATTTTGATACCTGCTATTTGCTTTCTATATGGTCTCTCATTTGATTCTTTTTTGTTTTGTTTTGTTTTCAAGACGGAGTCTTACTCTGTTGCCCAGGATGGAGTGTAGTGGCGCGATCTCCACTCACTGCAACCTCTGCATACCAGGTTCAAGCGATTCTCCTGTCTCAGCCTCCTGAGTAGCTGGGATTACAGGTGCCCACCACCACACCTGGCTAATTTTTGTATTTTTAGTAGAGATGGGGTTTTACCATATTGGCCAGGCTGGTTTTGAACTCCTGACCTCAGATGGTCCACCCGCCTCACCTCCCAAAGTGCTGGGATTATACGAGTGAGCCACTAAGCCTGGCCATTTGATTCTTATAACACCTTTGAAAGTAGGCATGGCAAATATTATAATCACAATGTTACATAATATTATGCTGGTTTTAGAAAGAAGGAAACTGAGGCTCCGCAGGGTACTTAGAAGTTTTGCCACTGAAGTTCAGGTGCATTTGCTTCTATTCAATGTCTTTGTTACCATCTGAACAAACATACAGTTGGCTGCGATGTTGAAAATGTGCCGTCATGCACCTACACTGCCACAGACCACATGGCGCACCTTGACCTGAGCTCAGAATTGCAGGTATATTAAATGTTAGTCTTCACCATTTAAAGGCAACTGTATTTCCTATGGAAGAGACTACTCGTTTTCTCCCTATGCATTTCCCCCATAAGAATAGAATTTGTGTTTTTTTACTTCATAGGTAGCTGTCCAGAATAATGTGTACATTACCCAGCACACCTTGGGTCAAGGGAATGTCAGGTGACTAACTAAATTCTAGATGAAAGTAGAAGTGTCATATGACAACTTCCAAAGCATAGCAAGGACATGCTCCTCCTATGGACGGCAACCTAGGTTTTTTATTTGTCTTCTCCTATATGCTTTAATGTAGACATGGTGTCTGCAGCTGATGCTGCCATCTTGCTAACGAGATGAAGAGGAATGGAGATCAAGAGTAGAGCAACAATCTGGAAGAAGCCCGGGTTCCTGATGACCTTTAGGTCCAAACCACTATTCCAGCCTCAGACCCCTTTCTTAAGATGTTTTCATGAGAGAGAAACAAACCTCTCTCTCATCTAAGCAGCTATATTTTAGCCTGTAATTCAAATGAACACTATTCTTAACTGATAAAATTTTCAGACAAAACGTTGAGACCCACCAACTAAATATCGCATGTTTTAAATGTGAGGATGAACAAAACATGTCTGTGCCATTAACATGACACCACACACCTTAATGAGGTTCTCTGTCTTAATATACTTTAAAAAACCATATTTAGCCAACAGCCCACCCTTTTAATATAATGTTACTGTTCATTTTTGGGTTTTAGGAGGGCAACAGTTAACCCTACGTCATTCCTCTCTGAGTTTGGAACCAACTGAAACAAAAGTAGAGGCATATTTATATTAAAATATGACAAACAGAGCAATTTTATTACTCCTATTTCTGGTTTAGTAGACATGGTTGGGCCTTTAGTAAAATTATCCTTTACATTGTACTCGATAAGTACAGATTTTCTTTGGACCCACTGGTATAGAGGACCAGGGCCACCTCTCACCTGGCCAAACACAGAGAATCCAGGAACCTCACAAGTAAGTCACACATGACTACAATGTTCACATATTAACCTTGCTAGTTAGAAAAAGAAGAATAAATACTGCAAGCATCCTGCCAGCTCCATAGTTCTTCAGCCTCCCTCTAGGTTGAACAAGTAAAGTGGGAAAGGGGTTCAGTTTTATTCCAACAATCCCAGAAAGTGAGAGGCTTCTGTGTCATGGTCTCCAGCTGGAACAAGTGGAAAGAAAAGAGATCTCCCACTGCTCAAGATAAAGAAGGAATATTGCAGCTAAGGATGGGCGACAGAGGGAAGTGATGGTTTCTAATCTGACACAAGGTGGAGAGAAGTAATAAACTAGATGATAAGGGAAGTGATTAAAGTAAAACAAATCTATGACATGACGTTTCCTTAAACACACCCACAAGGAATATGGGACTTGATTGCAAGCTTCTTGTTCTTTCATGTTATTATTGAACTCATTATCATTATTGCTGTAATTGTAGTGGTGACCCACTTTATTCATTCATTATAAGACATTCCTGAAACCAAAGCAGCAATAGGCACTATTCTAAGTCAATATTTACCTGTCATTGTTCTACAGTACCTGTCCCTCTTTTGATGTGGTGTCAATGTCTGTTTAGGTTATACGGTGCCTACATCCCCTGTCATCAGCACCCTCTTATGCTCAGTTCTTCTCATCTACATGCACAAGTATTTCTCTGGGAAAAGGACTGTAGATAAGACAAAAGGAATGTCTACCAGAGAAACAAATGAGCTTAGCTAATGAAGGAAATGAAAATTGGAGCCATAATGTGCTACTGTATCATAAATGAGCATAAATTATTTTGTCAGTGCTATTTACAATTTTACATGGCGCAGAGCTTTGCAATTACGTCTATTCAATTATGCCATTCAAGGGATCTTTCAATAAGGATTCTTCATTGTGGCCAAACAACACATTTGGAAGCTTCTCTTGTACATGGGATTCAAATCTAGACATGAAAAGAGTCCATTGCTGTAGATTTAGAAGAAAACTCTTGGCTAAATGTCAAAATACTAGCAAATTCTTGAAGGAGAAATTTTCAATCGTTTAGGAATAAAGCATTATGAATACGACCTCTCTCTATGATTGTGGAAATTCTGAGTTGAATTCCAAATATCATGGTGGTTAGGTCGGTATATTACCAACAATGACAACAACAAACAATACAAACAGAACAAAATTTGGAAACAAAACATGATCAGAAGACTTTACAAAGGTTAAAAAAAGCCCCACTGAGAGGTATTTTTCATAGAATATGTAAATTTTTTCATGCATGTTAAAAAATGAGGACTCTTAAAATATGACTGTAATACTATAATCATTCACAAATGGAATTAAAAATATAAATATCATCAAATATCTAGTCAATGTTCAAATTTCCTTGCATGTCTGAGCCTTTTTTAAACCTCTAATATATCATTTGTACATGTTTCATTTTTTTCTTTCCATAGATAAACATGGCAGCCTTCCAACCCACTTTCTTTTCACCAAACTTAACAAATCCCATAATTACATTCATCCACGTTGTACTATTCACAGCTGCACATCCCATCATGAAAGAGCTTGGTTTTCTATAGGAGTCAAGCTAAATAACCCAATTGTTAAGACAAAACCAGGCTTAGCTTGGCTTAAAAATTGAATTGCGTTACCAACCTAGTGGAAAGTTCCATTATTGGATGGGAAGAAACACTATCACCTTTTCAAAGAATGAAAGTGAATATTAAGCTTCTAGTTACAGTAGTAGAGGTGAGAAGAACCACAGCCACTGAGGCAAGAAAGTGAATGTTAGCATCTACTTATCCTATACAACTTCCAAGGCAATGTTGGGCTTCCTTTACATCTGACTCCTACCCCAGATGTGGATACATTAAGCCTTTGGTCTTAAATACAACTGGTGCATACTGACTCATGATTTCAGATGGTTTCAGGAAAGACTGTCAAGCAAAAGTTGTACTTGGGGGAATTCCTGGCAGAATAACAGATGTAGAAATGCCTAACTGCTTTTGTGATATAAATTGATCTTCCTATGGCATCAGTGAATCTTCATGCATTCCTTACATTGATCAGGTAAAACTTACTAGAAATAAAAATAACACACACAAAATCACCTTCAAATGCTGTGTATATTCATTGATTATTTTTGAATTTAAATGCTTCAAACCTGACCTATAAACTTTTTGAAATGTGTTCAGGCAGCAAATACACATACCATCTACCTATGCCCATTTTGTTTCTGAAATTAGCTAAGCTTATTCTTGCCTTAGGACTTTCCCTCACTCGGTCCTGGGCCTGCAGCTCCTGCTCTTGGCCTGTCTGCTTTGCACCTTCCCTCCTTAGAGGACAGCACCCCCTGGTCTTCATCTGGGGAGCCCTCCCTGACTCGTCTCAGGTAGCTCTGTCACTCCCATTCCAGTCTCCCTCCATTAAATCACCCATTTATTATCTTCATAGCATTTTATCATAACCAAAAATCGTGTTTGTTTGTTTTCTTGCACACTGTCTGAATCCTTCATTGTATGTGACCATGATGAGGGCAGGGAAGTGAATCACATTCACCATGGGATCCCCAGGTCTTAGAACAAAGCCTGGCACATGGTAGGTGCTTGTGAATGAATAAATGAAAGGGTGGATAGATGGGTGGATGGATGGATGGATGGATAAATAGGTAGGTAGGTGGATGGGTGGGTGGATGGGTGGGTGCGTGGATGGATGGGTGGATAGATGCATGGGTGGAAGGATGGATGGATAGGTGGGTAGGTGGATGGATGGGTAGATGGGTAGACATGTGGATGGATGAGTGGATAGGTGAATGGAATAATGATTGAATGAGTGGGTGGATGGATGGATGATGGATGGATGGATGGATGGATGGATGGATGGATGGATGGATTGTGTAAGTATATATGGATGGATTGGATAGATGGATGGATGAATTAGTGAGTGAATGAAGGAAGCACCTACAGAGAAAGTTCAGATTTTACTCATAGTGAATTTATTTAGTACAACCAACATCATGAAGAATTTATGATAAATTTGTTTAAAAAGGGTTAGATTTTTACCAACGAATGGCCCAGAATAGTGGGTGATGACTCTAGATCTTTGATTTTCAAATGAGATTACTCTAAAACTAACAATGACTTTAATTGGAAAGTAAGCCAGGGAAAGTTTAAAATATGCTTGGTGTATATCAAGAGAACCCAAGGATTGAGTTATATAAAAACGATAAGGAATGAAGCCTCCTCCTCACCTCCCCTGTTATGTCCTCACTTTGCTTGTAGCAGCCAGGATGCTAAGACTCTGGAAAATCATAGTTGAACCACTGCAGCAATCTGGTTACATTTGCTTGCAGCAGAGATAAGTGATTTGAGTATTCTAGGATTCTTGAGACTTGGGCTCATTCGCCAGGTCTCCTCCAAATCTGTTGTGCTGCTTTGGACAATTATTCTCAGCCTTTAAAACTCCCCTGCCATCAAGGTCACTGCAGGACAACCTCCTATAGACTATCTGTTATTGTGTGCTGTTTCCAGTGAAGATGGGTAAAACCTAACTGATATTATTGGAAATATGATACTGACCACAAAATGAGCCACTTTCCTTTGGTGATGACTCTGATTCAATTCAGATGATTACATTTGCATCATCTTAAGCTTGGACATATCACTGATTCCTCCATCAAAGTCTATTCTTTGACAAGCTATTTTAGAAGTAAAAAGCCTTTATGGGCCTCTTTCAAACACTTTGGTTCAGGGAAATTGGCACTGACTGAGCAAAAAACACCAAAGGTCATTGTTACATCATTCCAGAGGACAGAAGGTCTCATGTAAACTTCTCTTGCCCCTCCCAGGAGGATATCAATGCATTCTCTCCTCACCTTGCTCTTTCTCCTTCTTTTTCTTTTTTTTTTTTTTTCTTTTCTTTTTTTTTGATGGAGTCTCGCTCTGTCACCAGGCTGGAATGCAGTGGCACAATCTCGGCTCACTGCAACTTCCACTTCCCAGGTTCAAGTGATTCTCCTGTCTCAGCCTCCCGAGTAGCTGGGACTGCAGGTGTACCACCACACCCAGCTAATGTTTTGTATTTTTAGTAAAGACAGGGTTTCTCCATGGTGGCCAGGATGGTCTCCATTTCTTGACCTCGTGATCCGCCCACCTCAGCCTCCCAAAGTGCTGGGATAACAGGCGTGAGCCACCACGCCTGGCCTTCTCTTTCTAACTCACAGAACGGTGTGTGGGAATGGAACCTCACAAGCCGTTGCTCCTTGCTCTGTGACTGCAGGCACTTGGGAGTTGAACACAGGGTTGGGAAGAGGAATGGCTGGTGTTACATATCCCGCCTGGTCTCGGAGCCTGGAAACCAATGGAGTACAGGCTGGCTAGCCGCATGCCTATTGTGCTAAGGTGCTACGTCTTTCTCTCCACCTCTCTTACCTCTCTGCATTTGACTTCACAAGACCTGGCTTGCCTTGTTCTCCAACATCGGCTGCTTTCGTCTGCCTGGAATGGAGTCTGACTCAGAGTGTGGGAGCTGGCCTCGGATTTCTAGGGTGGGGCTAACCACAGGACAACAAGCTGGGGAAACTCAAGAAAATCAAGCCGATTCGTGATGTACTAAGGGCTCTTGTGTTCTCATTGGACTATTATAACTCAGATTATTAGTTAGCGTAGCAAAGTCTTTACCAAAAAGAGAGACAGAAGCTATCTACAATCTTACTTTCCATGATGGATCAGGAACCACAGGACATGTAGGTCTTCTCTGTTGGCTCAGTATTATACTGAGAGCAGAAACATATCCCAGAAACAGTCAGTACTACGTCTACCACAACACCCTAAGATATTGGTCAAAATACAGCTGACAGCAACATTCACAATAACAAAATTTACTAGAAAAACTAAAACAAACAACCAAAAATCTACAGGTAACCTAATTTCAGTCATATAACTTTGGTAATGGAGAACATTTTGGTATTTTAAACACCTCTGCGACATTCTTACAACTATAACAAATATATAAGGATATTCTTTGAGTTGATTCATCATTTTGGTAGAAATGAAAGGTTTACTTAGTCACCACTGTATGTGCCTTTATCTGTTTCTAGCTTCAACTACTGAAATTACTTCAAGGGATTACTTTTTGGTTTTTGATGCAAATACTTGTTATTTTGGCTTGCTGCTCTCCCAAGTTTCCCTAGGTTTGCAGGTGGTGACCATGGCAGCCTGTAAGGATGGTGATCACTGACCCCTGTCTCAGGGTGTCCACTCCCTGTGGAATCCCTTTTTCTTTAGCATGAGCTGAATTGAAGAACTCTCTTCCAATGAACAGAACAGGCCAAATCTCAGAGGTATCTGCTCTGAGATTATGTTATAAAGAAAAAAAAAAAAAAGACCAAAAAACCTGTGGCTTTCATTGGGGGTGTCATTTCTTATTTTTTCTGGAGGAGAGCAGCTGTCACAAGGTAGCTCTCTTGAGGGGTTGAGATGGCAAATGCCTCAAGTCTGCAACTATCACATGAGCCAGTTTTAGGTGATTTTGAGAGGACTACAGCCCTGGCTGACATCTTAACAGCAACCTCAGAAGTTTCCCTGACCCAGAACCACCCAACACCATTTATTAAGAGGAAATAGGAAAGGAAGAGGATGGAAGAGAAAAAAAGAAAATGATTGAAAAGAACATAAGAAAGTGAAAAGACCAAGATGAAGAGGAGGAGAAGGAAGAGAAGAAAATTATAGCAATAACAATATTTAACAAAGATTTAGCAGCTATTTTTAGGGCTACGAATTTAAAACTGTGAGCATTAAACATTACAAGGCATCCAAAGAACTCTTTAATAAAATAATGTTGAAGTTATTTTGTTGTGATTATGTGTACTCACTTGACAAGGAAAAAAATAAATATCCTAAGGTTAAGCAAATAGGCACTGGTGGTCTGAGATAAAATTTCCAGGCAAAACATAAAACATAAGTAAATATAGCTTGTGTTCTATCTCAAGCAACTTGACAAATGTGCTCTGGAAAACTGCATTAGACAGGTGTTTCAAGAGTGAAAAGTATATTGATGTCAAATATACATATGATATACATACCATGTGTTTAAGTAAATGGCTTTAGGAAATATGAGAATGAGTAAAAGCAACACTTCTAACTGTTTATAATACAGTGATAGAATAGGTTTAACTAAATGAGTAAATGTAACTATGTGCCTAAAAATTTACACATTTAGGTTTTTCTTTTCTCATTGGGGAAATGTCAAGACACATAAAACCATTTTTTTTTGCGGGGCTACGGATCTCGGCTAACAGAGACTTGGAGACTCAATGGCTACTGCTGATGAGGAAATGAGCTACACAGTCGAGAAATACTGTTGAAGCTAAATGTCCCCTTGAAAGATGATGAGATTATGTCAGTGCAGTAGAATCTCGGACTGAGCAAACTGTTACTCTCCATCAGCAAGGAGACACTATAATGCGGTATCAGGAAGAAATCAGGAATTTAATGACTTTGCGTATTTGCTATGGTCCACAGTAATTCTGGGCATCCAGCGAAAAAGTTGATAAATCAGATAATTGCAAGACGAGAACAAATAATTTTGTGTAGCCCTGAAGGAACACCAGTGTGCCTTGGAATTTAAAATAAAATTGACAAATGGAATCTAATTAAACTGAAGAGCTTCTACACAGCAAAAGAAACTATCAACAGAGTAAACAGACAACCTACAAAACGAGAGGAAAATTTTTGCAATCCATGCATCTCACAAAGGTCTAATACCCAGCATTTATAAGGAACTTAAACAAATATATAAGAAGAAAACAAACAAACCTGCTAAAAAGTGGCAAAGGGCATAAAAAGACACTTCTCAAAAGACATACATGGGGCCAAAAATCATGAAAAAAAGCTCAACATCACTGGTCATTAGAGAAATGCAAATGAGATACCATCTCACACCATTCAGAATTGTTATAATTAAAAATTCAAAAAATAACAGATGTTGACAAGGTTGTGGAGAAAAAGAAATGCTTTTACACTGTTGGTAGGAGTATACATTAGTTCAACCATTGTGGAAGACAGTGTGGTGATTCCTCAAAGAGCTAAAGGCAGAACTATCATTGCTGGGGAACCAGCAATCCCATTACTGAGTATATACCCAAAGGAATATCAATCATTCTATTATAAAGATACATGCACGTGTATGTTAATTGCAGCACTATTCACAATAGCAAAGACATGGAATCAACCTAAATGCCCATCAATAATAGAACTGCATGAAGAAAATGTGGTACATATACACTGTGGAATACTATGTAGCCATAAAGAAGAATGAGATTACGTCCTTTGCAGGGACATAGAGCTGGAGGCCATTATCCTTAACAAACTAACTCAGGAACAGAAAACCAAAAACTGCATGCTCCCTTTTACAAGTGGGAGCTAAATGATGAGAACACATGGGCACATAGAGGTGAACAGCACACACTGGGGCCTACCAGAGGGAGGAGGATGGAAGGAGAGGATCAGGAAAAGTAACTAATGGATATGAGGCTTAATACCTGGGTGATGAAATAATCTGTATACCATACATTTACCTATGTAGCAACTTGCCCATCCTGCACATGTTCCCCTGAATTTAAAAGTTAAAAAGAAAGAAAGCATTACAAGAAGTAAAAAAAATGCATACTATTACTATTTCAGACAGCTGAAAATCTTATAAGGAGATTGTTGGTATTTTCAAGTATGGGCCTAAAAGTTTTTATATTTAAGTCTTTTTTCCTCCTAATCTCATTGCAAAAATATTCACTCAGAAATATTTCTTTTGGGTCTATAGATCTCTGCTCTCAGAGACCTTGAGACTTAATTGCTAGAGCTAATTGGAAAATGAGTTCAGGAATCATTTCAGATAATGGATATGGTAGTAGTATGAAGATAGGCTTTGAATTTGGTGAACAGCAGGTTGCAGGAAACATGGGTAAACTTGCTGTCTTGAACAAGAAAGCAAAAGATTGAGAGACAGAGATCCTGCAAATAACACAAGGATCTTTGTTGAACCTTAGAAAGAATGGTGAATCAGAAAGGACACCTTGGTGAGCATTAAAGACCACGAGTGACCTAAGCAATTGGAAAAGCTGAAGAACTTTGGAGTCTTTTAGTTTTTGTTTTATGTTTTTTTAACCTAGACCCACAGAGCCACTGCAATTGGCCCATGGAATCTTGACTTGAGTAACTCAAAATCCAAAATCTCTATCCAGTTGAATTTTATTTCTATTTTTTACATTAAGTAAAGCACAATGGCAATGCTATTTGGAAGGGACAGTCTCAGTAATGATCATAGCCTTTATTCTTAAAAATCAGGCCAGGCGCAGTGGCCCATGCCTGTAATCCCAGCACTTTGGGAGGCCGAGGCGGGCAGATCACGTGAGATCATGAGTTCAAGACCAGCTTGGCCAACATGGTAAAACTCCGTCTCTACAAAAATACAAATATTAGCTGGATGTGGTGGCACATGCCTGTAATCCCAGCTACTCAGGAGGCTGAGGTGGGAGAGTTGTTTGAACCCGGGAGATGGAGGTTACAATGAGCCTAGATTGTGCCATTGCACTCCAGCCTGGGTGACAGAGCGAGACTCTGTCTCAAAAAATTAGTAAATAAAAATAAATAAATAAATAAATAAATAATAAAAATAGTCAAAACTAGTTGAAAAATGAAAATACGAGGTCACTATTAGTAGGCATGCAAATGAGAGGTTCTCAGAACAGTGATTGGAACACCCAGTGCTTCTAGCCCTGCTATTGGTTCTTAGATGGATTCCTGGGTGATCTGAATACTCTCAGTGAGTGTTTACAAAGAACTTAGAGAACTACCTGTTTTAAAAGATGCAGATGTGCCATGCTTTGGTGAAAGGAAGATGTTCATTCTAAATTTTATTCTATCTGGACAGAAAAATCATGGGCTTACATACTATAAAATTCAGAGTTAGAGATTTGTGTGTCTACCTTCCTATTGATGCTTATTGTTATAAGAAAATATATTTATGCTGCCTAAGTTGTTAAACTACTATTAAATACAGGAACATACTTTAATTCAATCATTTAAAAGTTATCACTATTTTATCCTGATTATAGAACAAAAGCGCAAAACTGAAGTAAGAAAATAATTATGTATTCATCTATCAATATAGATCTGTATACAGGTATTGATATAAATATATAGGTATAGATATATCTATGCATATGCAAATTAGCAGAAATAGAAACTTCTGCCTCTCAATATATTATTGTTAAAGAAATATTTTTTCACATGGTAATAGATTTTATGCAAAATTCATGTATTGCTAAGAATCAGATTTCTTTTCACCTTTTAGTTTTTCTATCTTAGGTTTGGGGAGAGGGGATGGTTGAGGTTAACCAGAAAAAAATAATAGCACAAACATTAATAGGATTCCTATATATTACAAACCTTTTATTTTAGCATTATTACTATGTCAAAAATCATTCCAAACTTGGTGGCTTAAAATGCACTGATTTTCCTTATGGATAAGTTTCTTTATCCACTCATTGATTGATGGGCATTTGGGTTCATTCCATGATTTTGCAATTGCGAATTGTGCTGCTACTAACATGCGTGTGCAAGCATCTTTTTCGCATAATGACTTATTTTCCTCTGGATAGATACCCAGTAGCAGGATTGCTGGATCAAATGGTAGATCTGCTTTTAGTTCTTTAAGGAATCTCCACACTGTTTTCCATAGTGGCGATACTAGTTTACAGTCCGACCAGCAGTGTAGAAGTGTTGCCTGATCACCACATCCATGCCAACATGTACTGTTTTTTGATTTTTTTTATTATGGCCGTTCTTGCAGGAGTAGGGTGGTATCGCATTGTGGTTTTGATTTGCATTTCCCTGATCATTAATGATGTTGAGCATTTTTTCGTATGTTTGTTGACCATCTGTATATCTTCTTTTGAGAATTGTCTATTCATGTCCTTCACCCATTTTTTGATGGGATTGTTTGTTTTTTTCTTACTGATTTGTTGGATTTCCTTGTAGATTCTGGATATTATTCCTTTGTCAGATGTATAGATTGCGAAGATTTTCTCCCACTCTGTGGGATGTCTGCTTACTCTGTTGACTGTTCCTTTTGCTGTGCAAAAGCTCTTTAGTTTAATTAAGTCTCAGCTATTTAACTTTGTTTATATTGCATTTGCTTTTGGGTTCTTGGTCATGAAATCCGTACCTAAGCCAATATCTAGAAGGATTTCTCAATGTTTTCTTCTAGAATTTTTATAATTTCAGGTCTTAGATTTAAGTCCTTAATCCATTTTGAGTTGACTTTTGTATAAGGTGAGAAATTAGGGTCCGGTTTCATTCTCCTACATGTGGCTAGCCAATTATCCCAGCACCTTTTATTGAAAAGGGTGTCCTTTCCCCACTTTATGTGTTTGTTTGCCTTTTCAAAGATCAGTTGGTTGTAAATATTTGGGTTTATTTCTGGGTTCTCTATTCTCTTCTGTTGGTCTACGTGTCTATTTTTATACCAGTACCATGTTGTTTTGGTGACTATGGCCTTTATAGTATACTTTGAAATCAGGTAATTTGATGCCTCCAGATTTGTTCTTTTTGTATCAGATTTGTTATTTTTGCTTAGTCTTGCTTTGACTATGCGGGCTCTTCCTTGGTTCTATATGAATTTTAGAATTTTTTTCTAATTCTGTGAAGAATGATGGTAGTATTTAGGTGGGGATTGCATTGAATTTGTAGATTGCTTTTGGCAGTATGATCATTTTCACAATATTGATTCTACCTATTCATGAGCATGGGATGTGTTTCCATTTGTTTGTGTCATCTATGATTTCTTTCAGCAGTGTTTTGTAGTTTTCCTTGTACAGGTCTTTCCTTTGTTACGTATATTCCTAAGTACTGTATTTTTTTTTTTTTTTTTTTTGCAGCTATTGTAAAAGGGGTTGAATTCTTGATTTGGTTCTCCTCTTGGTCATTGTTGGTGCAGTATAGAAGAGGCACTTATTTGTGTACATTAATCTTGTATCTAGAAATTTGCTGAATTCTTTCATTAGTTCTAGGGGCTTTCTGGAGGAGTCTTGAGGGTTTTTGAGGTAAATGATCATATTGTCAACAAATAGTGACAGTTTGACCTCCTCTTTACCAATTTGGATGCCCTTTATTTCTTTCTCTTGTCTGATTGCTGTGTCTAGGACTTCCAGTACTATGTTGAAGAGGAGTGGTGAGAGTGGACACCCTTGTCTTGTTCCAGTTCTCAGAGGGGATACTTTCAACTTTTCCCCATTCTGTATTATGTTGGCTGTGGGTTTGTCATAGATGGTTTTTGTTACATTGAGGTATGTCCCTTGTATGCCAATTTTGCTGAGAGTCTTAATCATAAAGGGATCCTGGCTTTTGCTTTTTTGCATCTATTACCATGATCATGTGATTTTTGTTTTTAATTCCGTTTATGTGGTGTAGCACCTTTATTGACTTGTGTATGTTAACTCATCCCTGAATCCCCAGTATGGAAACCATTTGATCATGGTGGATTATCTTTTTGGTTAGCTGGTACTGTGTTAAGGATTTTAGCATCTATGTTCATCAGGGATATCAGTCTGTAGTTTTCTTTTTTGATTATATCCTTTCCTGGTTTTGGTATTAGGGTGACGCTGGCTTCATAGAATGAATTAGAGAGGGTTTCCTCTTTCCTATCTTGTGGAATAGTGTCAAAAAGATTGCTACCAATTCTTCTTTGAATGTCTGGCAGAATTCTGGTGTGAATCGGTCTGGTCCTGTACTTTTTTTTGTTGTTGGTAATTTTATAGTTCCTATATGTTTTTAAGAAGTTCACTGAATTCTTGCCCTGAAATGGTCTAGGAATTTGTGTTCCTAATTTCATTAGACTTTTTTTTTTTAATGCAACCAATAAACCTACAGGATTAAGAAAAACAACACATTTGCTGGTTCTGCTACCAGATCAAGATTGAATATTTAATATGTACAAAATAGTTATTTTTCACTCTTCAGATAATAGAATAGGCCAGTTTAGCAGGTAAGGAAGTCCAGATGCCTTTAATAGGGTCACATTTTTTGATCCCACATACCTTTGCACGCTGAATTTCAAGAGTGTGGAAACATCAGCTCGTCTCACACAGTTGTGGAATGGGATGCTGCAGGACAAGAAGGGAATCATGACCTCTGACTCCCTGGCCACACAGGTGAGATGACCCTTGTATTAAGTGCACATTTTTAAAATTGATGTTTGGGATGGGCACATTCGCTCACACCTGTAATCCCAGCACTTTGGGAGGTCAAGGGAGGTAGATTGCTTGAGTCCAGGAGTTTGAGACCAGCCTGGGCAATGTGGCAAAACCCTTTCTCTGCAAAAAGTACAAAAATTAGCCAAGTGTGGTGGCATGCACTTATAGTCCAAGCTACTCAGGAGGCTGAGGCAGGAGGATTGCTTGAGCCTGGGAGGCAGAGGTTGCAGTGAGCTGTCATCGCACCACTGCACTCCAGCCTGGGTGACAGAGCCAGACTCTGTTTCAAAAAAATCAAAAACAAAAAATTAAAAACTTAAAAAAGGTAAAATGAAATTTCTATTTGCTGAAAATTAGGATTTCATGACCAAGAATCCAAAAACAAATGCTTTGACATCTGGAATCTTGCTGACAAGGGAATGACTGCCCCTCCCAGGATTAGGTAATTCCTAGAAATAGTGAAAGACTGCACTCCTTTCACATATAAAATACCAACCTGGATCCTAGACCCCAACAACCTTCTTGGTGAGTATCTTATACTCAGGGATCCGATACACCCGCCCTAATTACCCCAGGGCCAGGTACTAGAAAACTGGAGAATACACCTACACCAAAGGGCTGGCTGAAATTATTCCAACTAATCAATCCTATTCCTGTTTACCCTGCCTCCCCTGTTATTTGCCATAGAAACCACAGTGAAAGCTCTTACCCGCACCATCCCCTCACTCCCTCTGCCTTTTTACTTAGCCGGGTGCTTCGAAGGTTGCCCCGGTGCTGCATGCCCTACCTCTTGGGAACTGTCACAATCCATGTGTTTCATGGTAGGTGATCTGTTGGTCTCACTCTCCCTGAATCACAATAAAAACTGCATTTTAAAACACTCTTTGATAAGAAACCTCAAATTAGGTAAGATGGTTGTATAATTGTCTGCTAATTCTCCCTAATGGCTGGTGGTGGAGAGGGGGAAACACTGAGCTCTGGGCATAAAACTCAACACCTTCATGAATGATCATGATGTTCAATGTTTTTTCTTTGCCTTTGACTCTGGAGGTCAGAACTGCAGGTGTGATAAATTAATTTATTTTTCACCAACCCTGCTGACAATGTTGCTGACCAGCAAGCCCTCAGCCTACAAGGTCTCCATCCAGGTGCCTTTTGATGAGGTTCCAGCTTTCAGAAAAAAAAAAATGACCTTGGAGACCAGGATGACAGGAACAAATTCCAAAGCTAATGGATGACCCTTGAGTGTTCCACTGGCCAGAGAAAGGGACTCTCAGAGCCTTAATTTAATAGCTCCAGCTTGCATTCACTAAAGCCTCAAGCAGCTACAACAGATGTCTCAAGATTTCCAAAAAGAGCTGTTGGTAAATGTGATCCATCCACTGATGTAATTATGCTCATTCTAGTAAAGAAAAACATATATTTGTTTCAAAGAACGTCCATTAGGGAGTGTGCAGCACAATAAACTGTGAAAAATCTCTATTTCTTTTGTGGTTAAAATAAACTAAAATATTGAGTGTCAGTTGCAAGAGGAGAATCAAGACATATTTCTCCATGTGATCTATTGGGGAAAAATTGGTTTCTGGACGATACAATAAATCCAGACTGGCCTCTGAATTCCAGGACGAACATGAACATATTTCTTAGAAATCTCATCTCCACAATTCCATCAGAAAATGACTTTTGCTTCACCTGCCAGCCAGAAAATTATAGGGTTCAAAGCACTCTCATTTTTGCAATAACTTACAACAACTATGTTAAGTTGCTTTAACTTGTATCTTACTTAGTCAAATGATAGTTAAGTTAAAATCATATTTATCCCAAGCAAAACTGAAACATAATTTCAATGGAAATGTAATTAATATGGAGTAAAGACTTGTCCAGTTATCTTATAGAATCATTTCTTGGAAACAGGATTACTGAGTGGAAGATTTTCACAGCCTTTAAGGCTTTTAACCTGTTTTGACCATTTTTCTCATGAAGGCTGTACCCATTTCCCATCCAGGTGTGTACCTGGGCCTGTTTCTCTACACCCTTAGACAGACACCTGGGCAGATGCCTCTCTTTATGCATAGCTGCCTCCTTGATTTCAGATTAGCACAAGTTATAATCCCAGAGGCTCCTAACTCCAACAGTGGCCAACTCAAGTATCCTCCATAAGGAGGAGGTTCCAGCACATGCGCTGGTCCAAAGTCAGCCCTCAGCTGCAGGCAGGGAGGCCGGAGTTCCTCCCAGAGTGGAAGACTTGATCCAACCCGTCCTCCAGGAGTGCTTGAGAACAGGGAAAAAAAATTAATCTCAGTTTCTTTCATTTCAGTAAAGTTCTTGCTTTTTACTCTCCCCTGCCAATTCCATTTAATGAAAAGGAAAATCATAATGCCAAGAGGTTAGTTTATGTACCACAGCAAGAAAACTACTTTTTTAAGGGAGAACATTAACAATAAATACAACATAGACTTTTTTTGATGTCACAGATGTGCCAGGAAGGCAAAAAAGAAATAAAAGACGCAAAATTTAAACACAGGTAATATTGAAGAAGTTCAAATCATTTAACCCTCTAAAATATTCTAATTAAAGTGCCATGTACATGTAGAAGCATGCCTGTATCATCACCGCCCACCTGGTGAGTCTTCACAATTGAACACGCCTGTGTCACTCCAACTGTGCTGAAGAGTCGGAATACACTCAGGGTCTACCTGACTGCCCATAGGCAGCAACTCCCAACAAAAAGATACATTTTGCTTGTTGGTACTTTATGTAAATGGATTTATACAGTATATATAGGAAGTATACGTTCTTGTGGTTCTGGCTTGGTTCATTCCACATTGTATCTATTCATGTCATTCATATTTTTACACGAAATTTTATTTTATCATTGTTTTTGAGATGGAGTCTCACTCTGTCACCCAGACTGGAGTGCAATGGTGAGATCTCAGCTTACTGCAAACTCTGCCTCTTGGGTTCAAGTGATTCTCCTGCCTTGGCCTCCCAAGTAGCCAGGATTACAGGCACCCACCACCACATATGACTGATTTTTGTATTTTTAGTAGAGACAAAGTTTTACTATTGGCCAGGCTGGTATCAAACTCCTGACCTCAAGTGATCCACCCGCCTCAGCCTCCCAAAGCGCTGGGATTACAGGCGTGAGCCACCGTGCCTGGCTTTTATGTGCAATTTTAGATTACCCACACTCATTGTTGAATAGTCTATTTAATTATATAAGCTGTATGTATATAATACTATATATAATTTTATATATATATACACATATACCACAAACTACCATTTGGAAATTTGGGTAGTTTCTGGCTTCTGGGTGTTAAAATACTGGTTTCTCAAACATTCTAGTACATGAATTTTGGCAAAATTATGCACAAAATTGTGTTGATAACAGATTAAGGGATGGGGCTGATGGGTAACAAAGTATGTATATGTTTACCTTTGGTAGGTGCTAACTTTAATAGAGAGTACTGAATAATTTTACAAAGGGGTGGTATTAATTTCATTTTTAAAATAATATTGAAAATTTTATTTTACCAATTATTTGCTTGAGTAAACTTATTGCCTATTAGATTTTATTATCTTACCTTGTCCCAGGTATGTGAATTTTTGAAATCCATATACACACACTTAATACCACTGGGCACTAAACTCTGTTCCTAGAGTAAACATAACGTCTTTTATGATATATTTCTCTGGAGCTAGATCCTGGCTCTGACTCTTACCAGCTGTGAGATGTTGGGCAAGATATTTAATCTCTTTGAGCCAGAGTTCTCATCACTGAAGTTGAGATAATGATGCTTTTATCACAGGTTGTTGCAATGATGAGGTGAGTTGCATGTGTGACATTGTTGGGAGAGTGCACGGTGTCTCGCCTTGGCTTTAAGTGCTTGCTTCTGTTATTTCTTAAAGAAGGAGTTGAACTGAGTTCTTCTAACTAGCAAAGGTGATGCAATGTTCTATGCATTTTTATGGTAGAAAAACGTGAAAATAACGTATTTTTTAAAACTTTGACAATGCCCTTTGAAAATACTATTTATATAGGCCAAGAGAAAACACAGTGTTATGGAAAGAACCTGAGTCAGGAGTGAAGGATGTCATGGCCAACTCACCTCTGCCACTGTTCGGGTGACCCCTCCTGCAGTCTCCTTGGTTTCATGTGTGATATGAAAATAAGAAGCTCCCAGCATGTAGGGAGGCGGGGCTGATGCCTGCTTGGGTTCTCTTTGGAGGTGAGGATGCAACAGTCCTTGTTCTTACTATTTTGCCCCAAGTTGCAGATACTGTCAGCGACCTAACCGAAAGTCTTCCCCGCTTCTTCTTGTCTCTGGTCAGGTGTTAGGATTAATGCCCTCATCTCCAAGAAGGTAGCCCCAGCCTGTAGGCGATGAATTTTGATTGGATGAAGTCATTTGCTTTGGCCCCTTTTCCTTTGCCACTGGCATAGCAGTGGGCATGTGACCTCCAGTGAGGCATAAGAGGAAGTCAGTTGGCAGGTTCCAGGAAAGGCCTGGTCTTTCACAGAAGAAAGGACTACCTGAGGAGAGGTCACCACTTCTGTCCTTCTGTCTTTTGGGCTTTGGAAGCTGTCATGTGTGGGCCTTGGGTCAATGAATACTGAATGATACTGAGGCTGTCTTATGCATTCTGGGATTCCTGTGTGTTTTCCCCCTTTATCTCATCTAAATCCCAGGAACTCATGATGTTCTGGGCAAAAGGGATGCGGGATAGAGGGGAAGCTCCTTCCTTTCCATTCTTGATCTGTCTCTGAGGACGTTTGCTATTTTTTTTTCTTTCCCACTTCCCAGGCAGATGCTTCTGTGTCTTCTTTTTCATCTATTGGAGGGTTGCCTTTGCATCTCTTGGTCTCTATTTCTACCCTACTATCTTTCTTAGTAACGTCGAAACTATTCTACTATTCTCACAAGATGCTGGTTTCCAGAAAACCCAATGGACTAGGCTGGGACAAAAGATGCTCTGTCTCGCTGTCTCAGGTTCATCTGCAAAGACACACATAGGACCCAGCCACCTTTATCCCTGGATTATGTCACTGAAGTCCATTTCAGCTCCACTTGCAATCTACCCAGGAAAGGAGATACCCACATTGTCTGCACTTAGATTTCCTGAACTTCTCTCTCCTTCTTCCTTTGGAGGTAGGTCAAAGAAGTCAGACCAAGGTAGATTTTTAGGGTTTAAAACCAGGCTGGGATGTGGTGAGCCATGATCACACCACTGCACACCAGCTTGGGCAATGGAGCAAGACCCCATCTCAAAACAAAATGAAACAAAGCAAATCAAAGCAAAACAAACAAACTGGAAAAGAAAGGTTCTTGATTGTATGGAGCTTTGCAGCAGCTGCTGGAGAGAAGAAAAAGAAAAAGGAAAAACTGTGTAGAGAGCAGTTATTCTGATAAACATTCCATATCTGGAATCTGCTAATCTCCTTGTGAATTATTTATATCTTGGTCTGATTTTGCAGCTCATTTGAAATGTTTGCTTAATTTTCCCAGTGATAAGAACATAAAACATCTCCCTGGGGAAACTCTAAGAGTTGGCTTGGAAATCAAGGATGTCTGTGTGGGGGTCCACATTGGTGTTTGGTTGCCTAGTCTTAAATATTTATGAAAGTATTAATAAGTTAATCTTTCTTTGCTACTGGTATTAGATGGTAAGACAAGACTTCTAGCACAGACTTTCCTTTGGCCTTAATCACCTGAAAGAAAAATTGTATTTCCTGTTTCCTCTGTGGAACAAGAAGCAGAATTCTAAAGAGGAAAAATAATTGCCCTGTTGACTCCAGACTTTCCGCCCAAGGAATCTTCTCCTGATTAAGTTTTTAAAGAATAGTTACTGCAGCCATTCTGGGTGTCTTCCATTTAATTTCCTCCCTCCTTGTGTTTTCCCGGCGTTCTAATTTGCGAGCTGTCTGCTTCCAAGCAATTGATTCCCCTAGAAGCCCCACGACATGCATCACTCCCTGCCAGAGTTCCCAGCTAACATACAGGATGGGCAGTGAGATCTGAATTTCAGATCAACCATGAATACATTTTTAGTGCAAGTATATCCCAAATATTTCATGGGGATGTACTTACACTAAAGAAAAAAAAAATCATTGAATCTGTCAGTAGTAAGCCCTGAATTTGCGAAAATCAGAGCATAGAGTTGACGTGGCCTTGAGGAAGCACGTTTGCTGGAGAAAGAGAAGGGGAGCAAAGGGTTAGGTGGGCATTTTGGATTGGACAGATTGAGTGATTTCATCCATCTCTGCTCACTGCCTAATTAATACATGAGGGAAACGGAGAAAAGAAGGAGGTTTGCTCAGTTTGCTGTGTCCATCTTTTATGCTTTTCCCTGGTTCCTCTACCTAATACCATTCATTTGCTAAAATAGATGATAGCCAGAGGCAATATTTAGAGTATCTGGATAGCTGCCTCCGTGGAAAGAGTGATCACTCTCTCGTTTCTGCTCTCTAGCTGAGCCTTGTTTGTGGACCCAAAGTAGGTGATGTCTCAGATTCATATATTTTTCATTTACTAAAATGTTACTAAAGTGTGCTTTTCTTCTGCCCCTTAAGGCTTACTTCTCTCCACTCTCTTATGGTGCTGGATCTTTTCATAAGCACACATGTGATTTTTGTGCACCCAACTGTTTGACTTACCTGTGAATGAGAAAATAACTAGCCAGGGCTGGTATGTTGCTACAAACAGGTCTAAAGAATCTACTTGGGTGAGCTGGTCATTGTGTATTCACACAGACCCGGTGGGCTGGGGGTGGAGAAGGGTGTAGGTGGACAGTGGTTCCTCTGCTTGGCGGCTCTGCTGCAGTCAGCTCAGCTCTCTGCATCTGGTTCTGATGCGATCTCTTCCCCAGGGTGGTAGACCATGTGGTCATGCCAGGACCCTTCTGCTACGTCAGGGGGAGCACTGGCCACACGGTGTCTGCCTCCGCATGGTCTCCTGGCTGCACTTGCCTGGAAGTGTCCATCAGCTCCTGCTTCACCAGCTACTGATTTGCTAAAGAAGTGTACTCCCCAGAAACAAGTGCCCCCTCCCTTGAGTTTCTGCTCCTTTCTCATGCTCTGATTTAGATTAGATGCCCCCTCCAAATCTCATGTTGAATTGCAGTCCCCAGTGTTGGAGGTAGGCCTGGTAGGAGGTGATTGGATTATGGGGGCAGATCCTTCATGACTTGGTGCTGTCTTCACAATAGTGAGTTCCTTCTTGCACTATCTGGTGATTAAAAAGTGTGTGGCCTCCTCACACTCTTGCTCCCATTCTTGCCATGAGAGACACCTGCTCTCCCTTCTTCTTCTGCCATGAGTAAAAGCCCCTCAAGGCCTCCCCAGAAGCTGAGCAGATGCCAGCACCATGATTTCCTGTACAGCCTGCAGAACTGTGAGCCAGTTAAACATCTTTTCTGTATAGATTACTCAGCCTTTCAGGTATTTTTTATAGCAGTGCAAGAACAGCCTAAACATGCCCCTTTCCCTCTAAAGTGGGGCATGACCATGGGCTCTGCCCTGATGGCTACTCTGGCTAATACCTTTCTAAATGCACACGCCTGAAACGTTTATCCAAACTGGCTGAAAAAAAAAGAAATCATTTTTTATTATGTATTTTTCTTGTACCTATAGAAGAATAAAATTTTGCCTCTGATAACGGCTGTGCTACTCCCTGGGAAACACTTTTGCTCAGATCAACTTACATAACAATCCTATTGCTGAACCCACGCCTGATGGGGAGAGGGGTGGAATTGCATTAATAGGCTATACCTGTGCGGTATACCTCCTTTTTGGCAGTGTTCTCTCCCCCTCTCCTCTCTGCTTCCCCCTCTTCTCTCTATCAAGGTCCTAAAATCATCTTTATATAAAATCAGACTTGCTCCAATTCAGCACCAGGAAGATTCTATCCAATGATTTCCCTGCCTGGATCTTATTTCAGCTCCTCCTGAGCTCCAGTTATGATCATGTCAGCTAAATGATACCCTCCCCTCTTCTTCTGCACTGGAGCTGAACCTGTGTTTGTTCCAGGTGCCACTGTGTTTGAAATAGTGCCAGCGTATTTTTAATAACAACCCTTAAAATTGTTTCTGTGTGAGATATCCTCTCTTATCAATGACACGACAGGCTGCCTGTGGAAATGCTTAGATTTTTCACATATTTTTGGTGAATTTTTCCTTGTTGCTCTAACAGACACTCTCAGATCGCAGTGTTATTTCAGTTGTTTGAGGCACCTCCATACTGTTCTCCATAATGACTGTACCAATTTCCATTCCCATCAACCGCAGATGGAGTCCGTTTCCTCTACCTCATCTCCAGCACCTCTCTCTTGTCTTTTGGATAATAAGTATCCTAACAGGTGAGACATGGAATATCATTGTGTGCCAGGAATACGCAATGGAGAAAGGAAACTCTCTTCAATAAACCTTTTGCAGTAAATCGGTTATGCCCATGCAAGTAAATGAAATCCGATCCTCATCTTACACCATCTAAAAATTAACTAGAAATGAATTAAAGACGCACACGTAGACTCTAAAACCATAAAATGCCTACGAGAACACGTAGGGGAAAAAGCTCTTTATATCAGCCTTGGCAATGATTTTTTTCTCCCTTTGGACCCCAAACAAAGGCAGCATAACATGAAAAGCATAGACCATAAAAAAATAAACAAGTGAGACCACATCAAACTGAGAAGCTGCTGCACAGCAAAGAAAACACCCAGCACAATTCATAAAATCAGTGGTCCGGTCCTTCAACCTCTCTTTTCATTTTCTCATGGATAAAGTGGCTCTAGATATCCCAGTCCTGGAAGTCTCAAAGGTGGCGATGGGTGTGAGAGTTTCACAAAGGGAAGTCCAAGTATTTGCTGTGGTGGAGAAGATGATGTGAAAATGTTAATGATCACCTGGTGATCTTGGATGCTTCTGTGCTTGGTTGGTTGCTCACCATGTGCCCGCACTGCAATCGCTCCCTCTATGAGTGCACACCACACAAACGACATCTCCTTGTTCAACAGAAAGTGTAGTCTTAGGACTTCTGGTCTAAGAACTTGTTTCTAAAACCTGGCATTGGGATTCTTCAGATTTCACACCCTTTATCAACTACATTGTTGTAGTCAAAATAATTTGGGTTATGTTCTGGTGACTCTCTATCTCCAAAATCCCAGAGACATAGAGCCTCACCACAAAGGCTGATTTCTCCTTTATGCTGTGTACCCACTGGGTATAGGCCCTGAGTTCTCTGTGCCACATTGGCCCCACCCCAGGACCCTGGCTATGGCAGCAGCTGTGTTGGAAAACACAGGTATTCACAGCAGAATGAAAGAGGAAAGATAGCAAAGAATGCATGGGACACTTTTGTGCTCATTTCCTTGGCCGAGGCAAGTCATGCAACTATCCTTAATTTCAAGAGGATTGGGAAGGGCATTCCTACCATGTGCCTGGGGGAGAGAGCCAGACAGAATGTGTCCCAAAGACAATCACACTCAAAACAATTGCTCCTAACAAAGGGTGCGGCTTGGAGCTGACTTTGTCCACCCCACTCTTCACCTGACCTGGACCGCAAGTTTATCATGGATAAATGATATCTCAGGAGGGTTCAGCTGCCTTGGCGAAGCGAAAAGTAAGAGAGATGACATCCTGAGTTTGTTTTTCGTATCCTAGATCTCTCCCCTCTGTGCAGCTGCAATGGGCACACATAGTCGCACTGACCTTGTATCTAATGAGGGCACCCAAAATAGTATCCCAAGCAGGACTCCTCAAAAGCTGCAGCTGCAAAGGCCAGAAGAAAAGGTTGCCATGGAGTTGGGGTTAGAGAAAGGAGTCAAGGCCATCATGCTGAGGAATGTAGATTGGGGACCTTCATTGTGTGATTTTGAAATAGTAACTAGAAAGAGCTTGCCCCATCTGTGAGTTTTTGCAAGCAAACATGTGAGATGCATTTGACAAAGGAATAAAACAATGGAAGTTTCTGCTAAATTACATAATCTCCCTTGAAATCACTGTAATTGTGGCCTCAGGATCCCTGAATGACCTTCTGTGGTCATCACCTGCCTCTGATTAATCTGCAGTAAACAATGGCTATCGTTGATAAATCAGGCCAGATAGGCTGCCCTAAAATTAAATAGAAAACAAAAGAACTTGGAGATGTGATCATTGTGCCAGTGGGGATGAAAGATAATGCCTTACTCCCCACAACAGGGGGATGGTTCTTGAAGCTGCCTGTGGCCTTAAGGAAGTCTAATATGGTTAGGGTTTGTGTCCCCACCCAAATCTCATCTTGAATTACAATCCCATGTGTTTGAGGGAGGAACCTGGTGGAAAGTGATTGGATCGTGGGGGCAGTTTTAAAACCCTGTGCTGTTCTAATAATAGTGAGTGAGTTCTCACAAGATCTGATGGTTTTATAAGTTTGGCAAGTTCCTCCTTGGCTCACTCTTCTCTCTCCTGCCACCATGTGAAGAAGGTCCTTGCTTCCCCTTTGCCTTCCACCATGAATGTAAGTTTCCTGAGGCCTCCCCAGCCATGCTGAAGTGTGAGTCCATTAAACCTCTTTTCTTTATAAATTACACAGTGTCATGTATTTCTTCATAGCAGTGTGAGAAGGGACTAATACCTAGTCCTTCTTTTCTTCTATGTGGTTCTGAAATGAAATGTAATTCAATGCACTCTTACTAAATCCACATTAAAATGATGCTTGGCCCAATGGGTCGACATCATGCTATAAATCCTCTAGGGAAAAGTGTTTGATTGGAATACACAGTTTTCCTCACTGGCAACAATGTGCTTTAAACCTTTTAGGCACTCCTTTCTTGTTTTCCAAAAATATCCATTCACTTTGTGTCACATTCGTCTTTTTTGGTAAACCAGTTGTTTGTCCATTACATCATTTGCATCAGTAAACTCCTTGGACTGGTCACTTACATCTTTAATTTCACATCATTTTAAATACTTTGTAGCACATTGGATGGTGCTGTAAGTTGAATTTCTTCTGTCAGAGAAAATGATGTAAAGTCATAGAGGTAATTTCAACCTATAAAATCAAAGTTAGAGTCTAAGTCAGTCAGAATTTTTATTTACAAAAAAAGGAGAAAGTACTGTTTAGCATGGTTGCCCTTTTTTAGTGACATGCTCTTGAGTTCTGAAGCAGTCTTTCTGAGAAAAAGGAATTTCTTTTCTTTCCTGTAAGAACTACTGTCACAACTTGTACACACAACACAGAAAAAGTCAAATGAATCAGTCCATTCTTTTCTAAGCTCTTTATATCATCTTCAAAGATCATCAAACAGTTTTAGAAAAACCCACATAGGTTCTTGTTTCAAAGTTATACTTTTCTGTATCCTCATTCTCAATGTATTTACAGACTAGAGAAGGATGTTCTCCTTGCCACGCATTTTGGACACATATTATGGCAGGCTGACATCTTAATATCATTTTGTGGAATTTTTTGGGTACATGTGTAAGAAGGCTATCTTCTTTCATTTTTATTAAGTTAAAAAAAGAGAAAGAAAAGCAAAAACATAGAAAGTACTTCTGCAAATGTTGAGGAAACTAAAAATTGACTAAACATTTTTTTTTTTTTTTTGAGACGGAGTCTAGCTGTGTCGCCCAGGCTGGAGTGCAGTGGCCAGATCTCAGCTCACTGCAAGCTCCGCCTCCCGGGTTTACGCCATTCTCCTGCCTCAGCCTCCCGAGTAGCTGGGACTACAGGTGCCTGCCACCTCGCCCGGCTAGTTTTTTGTATTTTTTAGTAGAGACGGGGTTTCACCGTGTTAACCAGGATGGTCTCGATCTCCTGACCTTGTGATCCGCCCGTCTCGGCCTCCCAAAGTGCTGGGATTACAGGCTTGAGCCACCGCGCCTGGCCTAAACATTTTTAGGATTAAAGCCTCTATGTCATAGGTAAGTAAATAATAGTAAATAATATTTCTTTCTTTCTTTCTTTCTTTCTTTCTTTCTTTCTTTCTTTCTTTCTTTCTTTCTTTCTTTTTTTTTTTTTTTGATATAGAGTCTCGCTCTGTTGCCTACGCTGGAGTGCAGTGGCACAATCTCGGTTCACTGCAAGCTCCGCCTCCTGGGTTCATGCCATTCTCATTCTCCTGCCTCAGCCTCCTGAGTAGCTGGGACTACAGGCCCCTGCCACCAGGCCCGGCTAATGTTTTGTATTTTTTTTTTTTTAAATAGAGAGGGGGTTTCACCATCTTAGCCAGGATGGTCGCAATCTCCTGACTTCATGATCCACATGCCTCGGCCTCCCAAAGTGCTGGGATTACAGGTGTGAGCCACCGCGCCCAGTCAGTAAATAATATTTCTTTTTAGCAGTATTATGTACAAAATGTTCAAGACTTTAGCAGATAATAACTATTATTTTTTTTTGCTAAGAATTTACAGACTGAGTGAAATTTGTCAACATTTATATTTGCACACTGGCTGAATCTGTAGATAAATGAGTAAAATCTAGTTGGTATTTTGACAAGATGCAAAAATAAATCTGTTCTCTTATGATTTCTATGGCTTTATTAAAATCTTCACATTGCACAAACTCAAACTATACTACAGGCATATACAGTAACCAAAATAGCATGGTACTGGTGTGGAAACAGACACATAGACCAATGGGACAGAAGAGAGGGCCCAGAAATAATGCCACACACCTACAACCATCTGCTCTTCAACAAAGCTGATAGAAACAAGCAGTGGAGAAAGGACTTCCTTCAGTAAGTGGTGCTGGGATAACTGGCCAGCCATATACAGAAGATTGAAACTGGACCCCTTCTCTAAACGACACACAAAAATCAACTCAAGATAAATTAAAGACTTAAATGTAAAACCTAAAACTATAAAAACCCAGGAAGATAACCTAGGAAATACCAGTCTGGACAGATGAATTAGCAAAGATTTTACAGCAAAGATGCTGAAGGCAATCGTGACAAAAGCAAAAACTGACAAATGGAATCTAATCAAACTAAAGAGCTTCTGCACAGCTAAAGAAACTATCAACAGTGTAAACAACCTACAGAATGGGAGGATATTTTGGCAAACTATGCATTTGACAAAGGTCTAATATCCAGCATCCATAAGGAACTTAAACAAATTTACGAGAAATAACAACCCCAATAAAAAGTGCGCAAAGGACATCAACAGACACTTTTCAAAAGAAGAAATGCATGCAGTTAACAAACATATGAAACAATGATCAGTATCACTAATTATTAAAGAATGCAAATTAAAACTGCAGTTAGATATTATCTCACACCAGTCAGAATAGCTTTCATTAATAAGTCAAAAAATAGCAGACGCTCGCCAAGTTGCCGAGAAAAGGGAACTCTTATATATTGTTGGTAGAAGTGTAAATTAGTTCAACCATCGTGGAAAGCAGTGTGGCGATTCCTCAAAGAGCTCAAAACAGAACTACCATTCGACACAGCAATCCTATTACTGAGAATATACCCAAGGAATAGAAATCATACCACCATAAAGATACACACACACATGTTTTTACTGCAGCACTGTTTACAATAGCAAAGACATGGAATCAACCTAAATGCCCATCAATGATAGACTGGATAAAGAAAGTGTGTACATGTATACCATGAAATACTATGCAGCTATAAAAAAGGTGTCCTTTGCAGGAACATGGATGGACCTGGAGGCCATTATCCTTAGCAAATTAATTATCCTTAGCAAATTAACAGGGGAACAGAAAACCAAATACCATATGTTCTCATTTATAAGTAGGAGCTAAATAATGAGAACCAATGACACAAAGAGGGGAACAAGAGAAATGGTCTACTTGAGGGAGAAGGTTGAGAGGAGGGAGAGGATAAGGAAAAATAAGTGTCAGGTACTAGGCTTCGTACCTGGGTGACAAAATGGTTTGTGAACCAATCCCCTGTGACATAAGTTTGCCTGTATTAACAAATCTGCACATGTACCCCTGAACCTAAAATAAAAGTTAAAAAAAATCTTCAATAAAACCAAGAACACAATTTGAAACTATTCCAAACTGCAGGGCCAGGCAAGGTGGCTCATGTCTGTAATCCCAGCACTTTGGGATGCCGAGGTGCCTGGATCATTTGAGGTCAGGAGTTCAAGACCAGCCTGGCCAACATGTCAAAACCCCATCTCCACTAAAAAAGCAAAATGTCACTGGAAAGTAGTGGTGCACACCTGTAGTCCTAGCTATTCCAGAGGCTGAGGCAGGAGAATTGCTTGAACCCGGGAGGTAGAGGTTGTGGTGAGCAGAGATCGTGCCGTGGCACTCCAGTCTGGTGATAGAGTAAGACCCTGTCTCAGAATAAATAAATAAAATAAAGCAAACTGCATCAGAGCTGGGGGAACATTTTTCTGTTGTGATTTTAACACATCATTTGATACACTGCAGAAAGCATGATAAAATCAGTTCTACAGACAAACGGCCAATATATCTGGTATTAAAATTTTGTTGTTTGCCTAAAGGACATGTTAGTTGCAATCTCTGAAATAGAAACTGTAGCTTTGTTCAGTCCTAGTACAATTATGGGGATGGTATGTTGATATATGTATGCTTGTGTGGTTTGCCAAGTGAATTCAGTGGCCACTATTTTCACTTGAGCGTTGGTGGCTCCTGAAAGACAAAAATACTTTTGATTAATGTGGACGTACTTGCCTGGCTCATCTTGGACTTGGGAGATGGAATTTCCATATGCATTCTGATATCCTCTTCTCTACCATGCCCAATCCCAAATCCTTTTCTGCATATTGTGCAGTATGCTTTTTGCTAATAATTTACCTGCTAATCCACCTTTTCTTGGTGATGTCTTGTTATATGGTGTTCGTATTGCAATTGTTATTCTTATCATCTAAACTCTTGAAAAAAAATAGTCATAATTTTCACATTGTTAAAGAATGAACATTAAACTATAGTTACCTTGACACAAAGGACAGCAGTTATTCTACAGGCAAAGTCAAAGATGGGCTGGTAACATCACGAGGACAACACACTTCCAGTTGCCCACTTCAGTCTCATTGCTCAGAGTGATGTAAAGATGCTGCTTTGGGTCCTAATTTTTCAGAGCAGACTTGGGGTTTTGTACTTTTCTCCTAACCTTATATACTTATTGCCAAAAATCAGGACATTTTCTGTCCTGTGGGAGAGATTTTCTGGGATGTGGAACTTTTACTGCTTCTACTGGGACAACCCTGCACAGATAAGGATGGTTTGTCACCCCAGGAACTACACAATGGAAGAGAGCTGTCTTGCTCACATCAGACCTAAATGAGAAATAAACCTTACCTGTGTCAAGCTACTGATTATTCAGGGTTTGTCTGCTGAGAAAGAGGATATCTCACTTTTACAATTGCCAAACACCTCTTTCTTTCTACTACCTTTCTCCAAGTCCAAGCAACCCATGTAGATAAGGCCATTATTCAGACATCAAAATACAAGTATAGCACCTGTGAGCTTAAGCCAAAGGATGTTATCAAGTAAGAGAAATGTAAGTTTCCAAACTCTAAAATAGGCAGTGTGCCTTCTAAATGCCATTTCTCCCAGTCCCAAGGAGAAATGAAGCTACCTGGGCTCGATGTGATGAATTATACTCACATAGGATAAGCAGGTTTAATAAATCATAAGGAACTTTTACCAACAGTGGCTGTACTTTGAATTAAACTAGAGCCAGCAGACTGACATTTCATACACCTTAGATTAAGAATAATCGGTTCTTCTTTAGCCAGCTACATAGTAGATAATATACAATATCAGACCCCAGATGGATTTTATAAATGATTGATTTTTAATTCCTGTAGTTTACTTCAAACATTTCTTGAGTGGCTTGTGTTTGAGAGACTGAGATAAACCATGGTGACTTAGAAGTAAATGATGTCCTCTCCTTTTCCTCTCTGTCTCTATTTTTTCTCTCTTTCTAATATGAATATGCATGAGAAATAATATAATAATATATATTTCTTTATACATATAATATATACGCATATGCATATATAAACACATGTGTGCACATTTAAGGTAAAATTCGCATTATATAAAATTGACCATTAACCATTTTCAAGGGAACAATTAAGCAGCATTTTGCATACTCACAATGTTATACAACCATCTCCTCTGTAGCACTCTAAGACATTTTCATCATTCCAAAATAAAACCCTGTTCCTCTCAAGCAATCATTCCACATTCTCCTCTCCTTCCAGCCCCTCCCAAACACTAATCTACTTTCTGCTCCTATGAATTTACCTATTCTGGACGTTTCAAATAATGGAATCATACACTATGTGTCCTTTTGTGTCTGACTTCCATCATTTGCATAATGTGTGTCAGGTTCATCCATATTCCACCATGTATTCAAGCAAAAACTTGTACATGAATGTTCCTTGTAGCACTATTAATGCTATAGCCAAAGCAGCCCAAATGTCCACCACCTGATCAATAACTAAACAGAACGGAGTATAATCACACAATGAAATATTATTCAAGCAACTTATTTTTTAAGTGAAAGACCAATGCATAAAAAGATGATTTAGATAAATTTGAATACTGCTATCATTAAACATGGGGTTCTGTGGTAAGCTGGAGGAGGAATACTAAATACAGCCACGGGATTCTGAGATAATTTATATCCTTACAGTGATTTCAGTGGGAGGGACACATAATTGTGCCAAGACAGAAGGCAAGTTTTAATCTTATTTTTTCCCACAGTGTTTTATTTTAATGTTTTTAATCTTCTTTTACTGTTGAAACATTATATGTTCCCATTTCTCAAGTATCAAATGCAGTTCTAATCAAAGAGTGGAACAATGATCAAATAGTATACTTCTCCTTTAGAATATGGTTTCATAGATTTCAAATTTGGAATGTTTATAGTGCACAAAAAATGTGAAGATGATTAGGTTAATATGGGTAATATTAAATCTGTGTTAAAATGATGCAGAATCTAAGCCTTTGTTAACATTATTAATTTATAAAGAGATTTAGCAAATCAAAACCAACATATATACACACACAGAGAACACAAACATTTCATCCAAGAAGAAACATACATAGGCAATAAACAGATGTGAAAATAAACCCTACCATTACCAAAGACAAAAACATTATAAAGATAGATATTATCTACATGATAGGTTTTTAAAACGAAAAACAAGTTTGTGTTAGGAAAATTGTCAGGGGACATGCTTTCATAAGCTGTTGGTAATCTTGTCAATTAGTACAATTTTACAAAGCATTTTTGCAATACGTATCAACA
The DNA here is from genome assembly GCF_037993035.2 of Macaca fascicularis. Taxonomy (NCBI): domain Eukaryota; kingdom Metazoa; phylum Chordata; class Mammalia; order Primates; family Cercopithecidae; genus Macaca; species Macaca fascicularis. Next base: position 134,979,826 of record NC_088385.1, on the reverse strand, counting down.
ATTTTAAAATTTATTATCTTTGCAAATAAATGTGGTTACTTTGTTAGTATCAATGCCGAGAAGTGGTAATGAAGATCAAAGATAATAAATTTTTAAATTATTGATGTGTATATGTATTTTTTTCACTTCTGCACTGTTTATAACAATGAAAAATTGCTTACCATCTAATAATCTATGCAAAATAAGTTAATCAGAATTTGCAAAATGGTAGTCCTTGAAGGATATCTAGCATGCAAACTTGTTTTCTATGGCCAAATCAGTGATTTAACACGAACAGATAGCCTAGATTAATTAATCTTTTTTCTCACATGAAGTTACAGAATTTTGACGCCTCTTGGAAGATTAGAATATCTAGTATCGCTGCATTTAGACATGTAAAAAAAAAAAAAAAAAAAAAAAAAAAAACCTATGGCCCTGCTCAGTGACTCACGTTGTAATCCTAGCATTCTGGGAGGCTGAGATGAGAGGGAGGATCACTTGAGCCCAGAAGTTTGAGACTTGCCTGGGCAACATAACAAAACTCCGTATCAATAAAAAAACACCAAAATTAGCCCAGTGTGGTGGTGGTTGCCTGTAGTCCCAGATATTTGGGAGGCTGAGGTGGGAGGATCACTTCAGCCTGGGAGGTGGAGGCTGCAGTGAGCCCTGAACACAGCACTGCACTCCAGCCTGGGTGATCAAGTGAGGGCCTATTTCAAAATAAAAAAAAATAATTAAAACTTAAGAAAATTCTACTTCTAAGTGGCAACTGCCCACCCTCCACTCAGTATCAATCCCTTGGTTCTCCATAGCACCCACTGTTTCCTATTGGACTTGATCCAGGTTCTTCAACCTTGCCCTTTATCTGCCTAAGCTCTGAAGGTGTTTGAATTCATGACTTTTGGATCAAATAAAGACTCCAATAATTAAATTCTACTCACCTACTATAAATGATCAATCACAAATATTTAGCAACATTAGAAGATGTGCAAAATGCAGTAATAGGTGGCAAAGAGTTTCAAGCTGTTATGTATAATTAATCCTATTTTGCCCTCAAATTATATTTATTTTAAAAATGACTGAAGGCTGGGCACAGTCATTCATGCCTATAATCCCAGCACTTTAGGAAGCCTAGGCTCAGCAGATCACCTGAAGCCGGGAGTTTGAGACCAGCCTGGTCAACATGGTGAAACCCCATGTCTACTAGAAATGCAAACAATAGCCAGGCCTGCTGGTGCACCCGTAATCCCAGCTACTCAGGAGGCTGAGGCAGGAGAATTGCTAGAATCTGGGAGGTGGAGGTTGCAGAGAGCTGAGATCTCACCACTGCACTCCAGTCTGGGGAAGAGAATGAGACTGTCTCAAAAAATAATTAATTAATTAAAAAGTAAAATTAAAAAATAAAAAAATCACTGAAAATATTACATCCAAATTTTTACAGAGCTTCCCTCTGACTCTCAAAAGAGTTGTTGATTTTAATGATTTTGGGGGGGGGAGTTTAATTTGTGTTTTCCAAAGTTTCTAGAATAAAAATGTATAAATTTCATAGCAACACAACTAAAACTTCCAAAAACTCTAAACCACTGAAATCGAGTTACATACAATAAAAAATGAATGATCTTTTGAAATAAGGTCACCAGGCAGCTTCTAAAGAGGCTTCCTTTGCAAACAAATTTACAGACACGTTATCTGATCTATTGCTGGTTGGAGAAGGCACAGTGCTGGCCAATAGTAACTTACGTGACCATGGAAATGTTTTACATCTGTGCTGTCCAGTGAATGAGCCACTAGCCACAGGTGGCTACTGAGCACTGAGTTTCAGTTTTATTTAATTTAAATTCATTTGATATGGTTTGGATCTGTGTTCCCACCCAAATCTCATGTTCAATTGTAATACGCAGTGTTGGAGATGGGGCCTGGTGGGAGGTGATTGAATCATTCAGGATGGTTTAGCACCATCCACTCAGTGGTGCTGTGCTCATCACGACGAGTGAGTTCTCGAGAGCTCTGGTTGTTTAAACATCAATAGCACTGGCCTAGAAGGTCATCATTCTCTAAGGTTATGTTCCCAGCCACCCTTCATGTTTTGTGAATCAAAGGAAGCCACAGCAAATGGTATCCTATCAAACACAGCCAGGTTTCAGAGTATAATTTTAATAGGAAACATGTTGAAAGAGAGACCATGTTTTAGGACTTCTTTTAAATGGGAAGGCTATATAATAAAATTGATTGAAAGCTAGCATTAACATTTCACAAAACAACAGTCTGAATAAATGGCAACCTTAACACTAGGCTGCAGACTCAGAAACCTGGGGCCAAAAGGTGTACGCCAGCTTATTCATTAGGGGAGACTTTCTGTTTATAGAACACGGACTGAAGACATGGTAGAAAAAAAATGCTTGAGTGATTAAAAGCCATTTTCCAAGGGATTTTTCAGTCCCTACGAAGACGAGAGAACCCATTTACTCTCAGGGTGGGTAGAACTTCATACTCTGGACTTGAGTCCCAGCAGATTATATAGAAATTTTGACCATGAGTAGCATGAAGTATCACCGCTAATTATGGGGCAGAGAATGGTCCCCTCTGTGTTTGGAAAATGCAGTGAGCTCATGATGCTGTGTTGTCAACACAGGAATACAACAAACAACTTTTTGTCAGAAAATTTCTTACTTGTTTTCTTTATATATATATATGTGTGTATATGTGTGTGTGTATATATATATATATATATTTTATTTTTAATCTATTTATTTATTTATTTATTTTTGAGACAGAGTCTCACCCTGTCACCCAGGCTGGAGCGCAGTGGCATGATCTTGGCTCACTGTAACCTCCACCTCCTGGGTTCAAGTGATTCTCCTGCCTTAGCCTCCCGAGAAGCTGGGACTACAGGCATGCACCACCATGCCCAGTTAATTTTTGTAATTTTAGTAGAGATGGGGTTTCACCATGTTGACCAGGCTGGTCTCGATCTCTCAGTCTAATGATCCACCGGCCTCAGCCTCCCAAAGAACTGGGATTACAGGCGTGAGCCGCCACGCCCGGCCACTTCTTACTTGTTTTCCTACTCTGATGAGTCTCTGGACTGGAAAAGGGGATATTTTGTGAAACCCTGTCTACATATTGCTCAAAAAAATAGTGAATATACTTCAGACAGTGAGGGAAAAATAAAATGGAGAAAACATACTTATCTGTAGCGGAAATTCTTTCATATCCTTGGAGTTTCTCTTTTCATCATAAAGACAGACTGAAGCCTAATTGACAAGACGAGGTCCTGGTGCCATGGCTCACTCCTGCAGTCCGAGCTCCTCAGGAGGCTGACGCAAGAGGATCATTTGAGCCCAGAAGTTCAAGACTGCAGTGAGCTATGATCCTGCCACTGCACTCCAGCCTGGGTGACAGACTGAGACCCTGCAGAAAGAAAGAAAGAAAGAGAGAAAGAGAGAAAGAAAGAGAGAAAGAGAGAAAGAGAGAAAGAGGGAAAGAGGGAAAGGAGGAAGGGAGGGAGGAAGGGAGGGAGGGAAGGAAGGAAGGAAGGAAGGAAGGAAGGAAGGAAGGAAGGAAGGAAGGAAGGAAGGAAGGGAGGGAGGGAGGCAGGGAAGGAGGGAGGGAGGGAAGGAGGGAGGGAGGGAGGGAAGGAAGGAAGGTAGGAAGGAAGGAAGGAAGGAAGGAGGGAAGGAAGGAAGGAAGGAAGGAAGGAAGGAGGGAGGGAGGGAGGGAGGGAGGGAAGGAAGGAAGGTAGGAAGGAAGGAAGGAAGGAAGGAGGGAGGGAAGGAAGGAAGGAAGGAAGGAAGGAAGGAAGGAAGGAAGGAGGGAGGGAGGGAGGGAGGGAGGGAGGGAAGGAAGGAAGGTAGGAAGGAAGGAAGGAAGGAGGGAAGGAAGGAAGGAAGGAAGGAGGGAAGGAAGGAGGGAAGGAAGGAAGGAAGGAAGGAAGGAAGGAAGGAAGGAAGGAAGGAAGGAGGAAAGGAAGGAAGGAGAGAAAGAAGAAAAAGATGGATCAAGGACAATAGTGATGCCAGTAGCACATGACTCCTCCTGGGTGCTAAAGTGGTCACTGCTACCCACAGGGACCTTCCCCTCTTTCTGTGTCCCCGGCTGAGCTTCTGGGCATGTGCCCTGTTTGTTGGAGATGCCACTGTTCGTGCTAATTTGTGTTACCTGCAAATAGGCCTCTGCTTATTGTGTCCTTGCTACCTGCCAACAACAAAAATAAAGGTGGTATTATAGTCCTGTTGGTAGCTTTTTGAGTCTTGGACGCAGAGCGGACTAGGTGCAATCCTTTGTGTGAGAGGCGGGATGGGGAGGACTTAGGTACAGTCCTGAGACCTGTGTTTCTTTTAGATCCCTGTCCCAATCACAGACACATTCACCTCCCTCCCTGGAGATGACCCAGACGGTGTCCAGCTTCCTTAGGAGGAACTCAGGCCCCTTGACGATGCTCTAGTGAGCTCATTGTGGATTTGGAGATCTCATTGGAGGAGGCTTGAAAAGTCTGAAATTGTCCTTGATTCTTAAACAATGCTTACTAAGCCATACCCCCAATCTGAAATTCTTGAGTGAGCTTTTTATCTTCTAAGTACAGCGCTTGTCCTTGAAGTTTTGTCATGTTTCTAACAATAAGACAGAAGAGCAAGCAACTTTCTTTTATGTTTAGTAAGTGATTGTGTTGCCAAACTTCTCCAAGAATTATATTTTATTTAAACATTTTAGTTATGTGTTACAGCATATGGCTATTTATATGTTAATTACATATTGCTATATGACATTTTTTTCCAGCGGAATTGAAAAAGTTGTAAGTTTGTTTTTTCCACTTATTCCATAAGACTTCAGATGAAAAAGGGAAATCATCTGTAAATCAAGGAATAATTAATTTTAATAGAATTCATTTCCAACCATCGTCTTCTCTTCATTCAACAATCTTTTTTACTAACTAATGGATTCTAATAAAAATATTCAACTGTTGGGAAATATGCTTGTGTATTATCTCTGTTTAATAAATAGTAAAGGAGAACCTCGTGGTTAATCTCCTAAAATCTGGGTTTATCGTGTTCAGTGAGAAATGATGATCACTTCAAAGCTCCATTTAAAAAACCCAAGCCCAGGCCAAGCGCGGTGGCTCACACCTGTAATCCCAGCACTTTGGGAGGCTGAGGCGGGCAGATCTCTTGAGGTCAGGAGTTGGAGACCAGCCCAGCCAACATGGTGAAACACCATCTCTGCTAAAAATACAAAAATTATCTGGGCATGGTGGTGCTCACCTGTAATCATAGCTACTCGGGAGGCTGAGGCAGGAGAATCGCTTGAACCCAGGAGGTGGAGGTTGCAGTGAGCCAAGATGGTGCCACTGCACTCCAGCCTGGGCAGCAGAGCAAGACTCTGTCTGAAAATAAAACCAAAACCAAACAAACAAAAATAAAAATAAAACAAAAATCCCAAGCCCAGTGGAAAACAGGGTGTGATCTTTTTTTTTTAAATTTTAACTTTTATTTTACATTGAGGGGTACATGTGCAAGTTTGTTATATAGGTAAACCCATGTCATGGGGGTTTGTGGGTTTGTTGTAAAGATTATTTTGTCACCAAGTTATTCAGCCTAGTACCCAATAGTTATTTTTCTGCTTCTCTCCCTCCTCCCAGCCTCCACCCTCAAGTAGGTCCCACTGTCTGTTGTTCCCCTTGATGTGTCTATGAGTTCTCATCATTGAGTTCCCACATATAACTTAGAACATGCAGTATTTTGTTTCTGTTCCTGCATTCATTTGTTAAAGATAGTGGCCTCCAGGTCAATCCATGTTGCTGCAAAGGACATGAGCTCATTCTTTTTACGGCTGCATAGTATTCCATGGTGTATATGTAGCATCAGTGGCCATTTAGGTTGATTCCATGTCCTTGCTATTGTGAGTAGTGCTGCAATGAACATTTGTGAACATGTGTCTTTATGGTGGAATGATTTATATTCCTTTGGTTATATACTAAGTAATGGGATCGCTGGGTCGAATGGTAGTTCTGTTTTTAGCTCTTTTAGGAATTGCCACACTGGGCTCTACAATGGTTGAACTAATTTATACTCCCACCAACAGTGTGTGAGAGCGTTCCCTTTTCTCTGCAATCTTGCTAGCATCTATTTAGGATTTCCTTAAGCAAAACTTCAGCGGCCCCAAAGATCTCAAGACATGTGCATATGTAGGAAGTTGAGTTCAGGGTAGGCTTTTTCTGCTTCAAACCTCCAATCCTCAAAGTGGGGCCAGACATTAATATGTATTAATCTATTCTATTAATATCTATGATGCACATCTACTGGCTGCCTTGTGTGGACCAGGCCTTATATGGGGCTCTGGGGACACAGGGTGAGTTAGCCCAGACCCTCAGAGAAGATGTGGCCCAGTGAAGGGAGCAGAGACATGAAAAGTAAAGAGTGGCATGTCCTTTGCCCCTGTGGGGTGGTGCAGGTAGGTTGACATGGGGATAATAAGAGTATGTCCTTCAAAGGCTCATTGACTCTCATAGTGGGACTTTGAAGCATGCATTATTACCTCCATTTTACAGGTTAAAAAAATAGTGAGACGCAGAGGGGCTATGAAATTTTACAACATCACAGAGCTAGTGACAAACTGAAACTTCATGCCTATGTGGTACAGTTGCCGAGTCTGAACTCTTAGCACCACTGACATCCAGGTGGGCTGGTGGTTCTGACACCACCCTGTGGTCCAGCACGGCATGGGGAATAGCAGGCTGGGCTTGTGCAGCAGGCAGTGGTCACCCATGAGATTCGGGTCTCATCCAGAGGAGGCACCACTAGAATTCTTTCATTTTCTCAAGCATGCTGAGCACCTGTTCATAACTCGCCACCTGGAACGAGCTGCACCACCTTCTCCCAGGAAACTTCAGAGCAGACTTCTCCTCTCCCGGTGTCTTGAGACCCTTTGTTCCTACAGTGGGCATGTATGCAGGTGCCTGGAACTGACTCCAATTCTACTTTTTGTGTTCCGGTCCTGGACAACTTTGTGCACCATCTCACTTAATGAGCAGGAGCCCTGGTGGGCAGGAGATGGGAGCTGCATCTCTGATGCTCCTTCAACTTCCTCAGTCCTCAAATAACCTGGCCCTGTGAATATTTTGTCCAATTGTGTGTAATCCCAACAATGCTATACATAGTCCTTTCTTCACCCCTTAAATACAACCAACTCATTGTCTGCTGCTCATAGGGAATCATTAAACTCTTTCAACCCTGGAGGGTAGCACAGCAGCTGTGTTGCACTCCTCAAAGGCATCTGCAGCCATCCTAAGGGAGTTTCAAGAGTACTTTTGGCCAAATGCATTCTCATACTGGTGTTAGAATCTTATCCCCACCTCAGAGACTGCTCCATGTCACACACAGGTGAAACACCACGTGGTATAAAGTGGAGCAACAGTCAGGGTTCCACTGGAAACAGAAGCAACATACCATCTAGAAATTAAGTATCTAGAAAATATATTTATATATGTGTATACATAATACCCATCTATCTGTCTAGACAAGGAGAGGAGATTGAGAGAGCAAGAGAGAGGGAGGGGAGATAGGTTTGTTTCAAGAACTGGCTTGCACACTTGTGGGCTGGCAATTTGGAAATTTGTAGTGTGAGTGAGCAGGCTTGGAAACCCTTGGGAAACCCAGCTGATGCTGTGTCCACAAGTGGGATTTTTTCTTCCTCAGAGAAATCTGTTTCTCTTTTAAAGACTTTCAGCTGATTGGATCAGGCTCACTAAGATTATCCAGCATAATCTACTTTCTTTAAAGTTAACTGAGGACAGTCGCCACCCTCTGCCTTCTCTTCAGGGAGTACTTTCCAAGGTCCCCAGTAGATGCCTGAAACTGCAGGTAACACCAAACTTCATAGATACTATGTTTTTTTATCTTAAACCCTGGAAGGCCACTAAATGGCTTATGATTGGGTGATGCATGCAGTGCAGATACACTGGACAAAGGGATGATTCGTGTCCAAGATGGGACAGGACCTAATACCACAAGAATTTATTATGTTACTCAGAACAGTGTACAACTTACATTTTATGAATTGTTTATTTCTGGAATTTCTTACTAAATATTTTCAGACCATGGTTTCAGTGAGTAACTGAAATCATGAAAAGCAAGCCACAGATAAGGGAGGGACACTGTATAGATGTGAGCCACATCGATGAGATATCTTCATAGCAACCCCTGGATCAGCGTTTGATTGACTTGCTGGGTACACTGGCCTACTCAAGTTGGTGCAAAAAACTGACTATCACAGATGGAAAAATCGTATTGATATAGGAGCTAGAAAGAGATTATTTAGGCAGATAGTGAGGGTAAAGGAGTCCTCAGCAAGGTTTCCCTTTTAACAAAAAGCAGTCCCCAAATCGTTTCTTTTCTAACAGAGAGCAGCCTGAAAAATAGAGCTGCAGTGTTCTCACTCCTAAGTGGGAGTTGAACAATGAGAACACATGGACACAGGGAGGGGAACATCACACAATGGGGCCTGTCACGAGGTGGGGGAAAGGGGAGGGAGAGCGTTATGACAAAAACCTTATGCATGCAGGGTTTAAAACCTAAATGACGGGTTGACAGGTGCAGCAAACCACCATGGCACATGTATATCTATGTAACAAACCTGCATGTTTCTCACATGTATCCCAGAAATTTAAAGGAAAATAAAAAAGATCCAGCCGGGCACAGTGGCTCAGGCCTATAATCCCAGCACTTTGGGAGGCTGAGGCGGACGGATCACGAGGTCAGGAGATCGAGACCATCCTGGCTAACACGGTGAAACCCCGTCTCTACTAAAAAAATACAAAAAACTAGCCGGGTGAGGTAGCGGCGCCTGTAGTCCCAGCTACTCGGGAGGCTGAGGCAGGAGAATGGCGGGAACCCGGGAGGCGGAGCTTGCAGGGAGCTGAGATCCGGCCACTGCACTCCAGCCTGGGCGACAGAGCGAGACTCCCTCTCAAAAAAAAAAAAAAAAAAAAAAAAGAAAAGAAAAAGATCGAGCTGCAGACATAGATAAGCTGGAATCTTGCACTGAGGAATGCTGGCAGCTGTGCCAATAGAAAGGGGCTATTGGGGGCCTAGTATGTTCAATACAGAGGCGCCATCTTCTCTTGTCACAGCATGTACAGTAAAGAAACAGGCAACATGGCGCCCGCCAGGTAGAGACCCCATCTGCGTAACACAAGATTGGGGTGGGGTGGCCAGCTTTTTCTCACCTATGCAAACGGTACACTGACTCCTAACCAGTTCTTTGCATGCTATGCAAATGGCACACCTGGTCCGACCAATCTTTCCTGCCCTATGTAAACAAGACACGGCCTCCTCAAGTTCATCTACAGAACCTCCTGCACTTCACCGCGGACTGGAAGACCTGCTCAGGACCCCTCTCTCTGCAGGAGAGAACTTTTGGCTTTCCTTTGCCTATTAAACCTCTGCTCTGAACCTCACTTGCTGTGTATTTGCATCCTTGATTTCCCTGGCATGGGACAATGAACCTCTGGTATCACCCCAGATGAACGATGCCACTTCATGATGGGAAAGAAAAAAGTTTATCCCAGATAAATGGCTGCCCTCTACCAGCGATGTGTGTTCTTTCCAAAAAGGAGCAAAGGAAACAAAAAAAAGCCGGGGGAAAGGAGGGGGACATCCAAACAGGAAATTAGGAAACCATAGCTACCTGAGTACCAAAATCTATGATGATTTCTGCTGCTAAAGTGCAGTCAGAATGGCCTCTTTTTCTACAGTTTACTATTGTCCTTTGGAATAGGATATTTCTTTGCCATACAAGCCTGTCCCACGCATTGCAGGGATGGCAAGATCCAATAAAGCCCTTTAGTTCCCTCCAGACATTGTGACAAAACAAACAAACAAAAACAAACAAAAAACTAACACTCAATCATAAAAAGGAATGAGTTAATATCATTCGCAGCAACCTGGATGGAACTGGAGACTATTATTCTAAGTGAGGTAACTCAGGAATGGAAAACCAAACATCGTATGTTCTCACTCAGAAGTGGGAGCTTAGCTATGAAGATGCAAAGGCGTAAGAATGACACAATGGACTTTGGGGACTCTGGAGGAAATGGTGGGAAGGAGGTGAGGGATAAAAGACTACAAATTGGGTTCAGTGTATATTGCCTGGGCGATGGGTGCACCAAAATCTCACAAATCACCACTGAAGAAGTAACTTATGTAACCAAATACCACCTGTTCTCCAAGAACCTATGGAAATAAAAAATAAATAAAAATAAAAACTCTAGGAGGATGAAACAACAACAACAACAACAACAACAACAACAACAATCTAACAGACTTCCCAATGCCCTGGGAGTGGCAGCATTCCCCATTCAAAACATAATTCCTGGTTAGATCGAAGCAAGTGGCCCAGGACTGAATTTAATTTTTTCTGGAGAAAGTCAGGAGTGCAGTATTTTGAGAAGAAAATGGGAGAATCTCTGCCCAGCCTCAGTGGTTATCCTGATTTGCGAGGGGATGAGATATAGGGGAGAGGAAGAGTTCTCGCTTGCTGCAGTGGACAACCCCATGTAAAAGTCACTGTCTGGGAGATGTAGAGGCAAGGATTATAAATGAGTTGAGGACAAGGCCTCTCCTAAATACAGAGCGCCCTCCTTGAGGCAGGGAGAGGGCAGGAGCCATGGTACAAAACCAGTCTGCCCCAAACACATGGAAAGTATGGTGTGGATGCTCTACTGAAAAAAATAAAACATCATAGGAAATGAGGCCTCTGGTAAAAGAGCTTCAACCAATATGTGGAAAATGCATAGAGACATGAAGTTCCTTTGCTGGAATAGATAGAGTCCTTATCTCTTCCCCAGTATAATGACAAAACAACCAATAAGCAAACAATGAAAAAAAAAAACAATAATCAGAAAACACAAAAGATTCCACTACCTGGTAATAGATCCTGAAGTGACGTACAGAACCTGCATAAATGAAACTATAAAACTGTACTGAAGACAGTGAAAGGAGACTTGAATCAATAGCAAAGCATATTGTAATCCTGGATCATTAGATCAATATAGTAAAGGATAAATCCCATCATAAGATCAATGTAGTAAAGGTATAAATCTCACCTAAAGCATTTCTTAAAATCAAGGTTATGACAAGAAATTTCCAAAAGGGCAACAATTCCAAGAAGATATTGATATTGAGAAGGAAGTTGTTGTCAGCAAGAATGTAGTTATTGGGCAAGAGTGTAGCCCAATCCTAAAACATTTTACAAGATTCCAGCAATTACCCAAAACCATCCAATGCCCATGGTAAAACAGAGACTAGGTAATGTATAGAATAAAATGCCCAGAGAGGACAGACCCAGAATTTACTAGAATGTCATTGGAATTTGATACATGATAAATGTGCCATTTTAAATTACTGGTAAATCTCTCTCTCTCTCTCTCTCTCTCTCTCTCTCTCTCACACACACACACACACACACACACACACACAGACGCACGCAAACACACACTTCTAAATGGCAAATAGCTGGCTTATAAATCTATTTGGAATTAATTTTTTTAAATGGCACATCTTTACATTGTATTATACTCTTCAGAGATTCACTGGATTAAGAAGTAAAATACACACACACACACACACACACACCATAAATTAACTTTATGAATACAAAGCTTGACCCCCACATTCAGATGTACAGGAAATGCCTCTTTATTCTTCTATGTATTGCTTCACTTTTATTTGTAATCTTCCTGGCGTAGCGTGGCAGGGATGTGATCCACTTCTAGTTAGGGTTTTCTCAGTCAGCCCGGGGCCCAGGGATGTTGGCGGGTCCTCCAGGGTCTTAGAGAGCCCCGGGAATTGGGGACGGGGCCCGGGTCCTTGGCGCTGCTCTTTCCCTTGAGCCTCTCTCCACCACTGCTGCGGCCTTGTGGCCAGGGCATCTCCTGAGCTCTCTCACCATCTTTTCTTCATGCACTGCGGGCGCAGGAGCCATTCAGAGGCTTCCTCCAGCGCATGGATGGGAGGAAAGTGTGGGCGCCACCTCAGCATCTGCACCCCGGGACCTGAAGGGGTCAGGGAAGCATCTCTACTGCCCCGCCTCAGGTTGGGCTGGGAGCTGGACACACTGTGAATCTTGGCATCCCCCAGATCCCCTGAGAAACACGGCGCGGACATCCTCACGTTTCTCTCCCACCTCACTCCCTGCCCCGCAGTCCTCAGGGTCAGCCGGGTGAGAAGTGCTGGGGGAGGCAGGACGCAGAGGGCAGTGCTTCCCCCGGGACACTGACAGCGGCTTCTGAGCCTCCATCATCTCTCCAGGTCCACCAGCCTGCTCTTTCAGAGTGCCTCCTGGCATGGCTGAAATATAAGCAGAACCACACGATGGCCTAGAAAAAGATGACCAGGAACACACAAAAGTTCATCAATTACTACATTGCTGTGCAAACCCATTGTAATAAACACAAAAAATAAAGGGTGCATATTTATCTGATATATAAATATGAAAGGTTTTTCTATCCTAAAAGAAAATTAATAAACCATAAAGGAGAACTTATATAGGCCACTGTACAACATTTTAAAATTTCAGATTATTAAAATTTGTTATAAATAAACTAAAAGGCAAATGAAACCTGGGGAAATAATTGTGATACAGAAGACAAGCCATTTGCATCCTTGGTATCCAAAGAACATTTATAAATCAACCAATATAAATACAAACTCTTTAATAAAAAATAGGTTAAGGTCATGAATAAGCAAGTGAGAAATGAAAATAATATAATGTAGGGAATATATATTTTAGAAAAATATTGCATGTCATACCAAAAAATACACTAGAAAGGGTGTGCTGACTCATGCCTGTAATCCCAGCATTTTGAGGCTGAGGCAGGAGGAGTTCCAGACCAGCTTAGGCAACATAAGTGAGACCCTGTCTCTAAAAATATAAAATCAATTTTTAAAAGCACTAAACAAAACTTCAACGTGATATGTTTTACTCCTCAGCCTGACAAATACTTTTTAGGCATAATTTCCTCTGTTGGTAAAATATGTTAAAATGGCACTTGCATAGTGAGAATGTCTTAAAGAACACTTTTGCAGTAAGGATTTAGGTTGAAGGGAGCGTCATATTCGTCCTCCTAATTTCACTTCTTAGTATTTATTTCAAGCAAATAATCAAGGTGGGAATTATGATAGAGGTGTTTTTGTGAAGTAAAGAGTTCCCGATTTTAGAAAAGCTTTAAGCAATATGGAATTAACTATTGGACAAAGTAATAACATTTTTACATATGGGATGGGTTACACTAGATGGGCTAAAGATTACTCCTAGTCAGAAACTTTATTATTCAACCAGTCTGTCATCAAAATAGAATTAGTGCAGAACTAGAAATGTTTCCTAAGCCTGAATGGAAATAGTGATTATGAGGATGGATGACAATGATGGTAGTGATGGTGGTGATGGTTATGGTGATGGTGATGAAGACAATGACGATGACGGTGGTAGTGGTGATGGTGATGATGGTGATGATAGTGTTGAAGAAAATTATGATAATGGTGGTGATGATGGTGATGATAAAAGAAAAAAATATATAGTTGACTACACAAAATGTAATTATGATGCCAATAGTGATGGTAGTGACAATGGTGAGGATGATGATGGTGATTGCTAACATTCATTGAACAGTTTTGCTAGACATCAATCTTATAAGCATTTTGTTTGGATTACACCTAATTTTATCTTCATAGCAACCTGGTTAGTGGGGATTATTATTTGACTCATCCTACCCATGAGAAAAGTGAGGCACCGAAGATTCAAGTATCTTTGCATAGGAATACATAAAGACAGAAACCTGGGTGCCTGATGAAGCTGTGGGCCACACTACAGGCCTTGGACTGCTGAGCCCTGTCCCTATTTCACACCAAAAACGATAGGATTCTAAGATATTTCGGCTCATATTGTTTTGAATCTCCATAATTTCTGCTTAATCTAATATTTTATAATGGAGATTTAAAATATGGCAAAATAATGAACTGTGAACTTAAGTGAGGATTCCTGTAAGACATCAAGTTCCCTGGGTCATCTCCACTCAAGGGACCACAGCCTCCTTCCTGTGCTAGCGAGCTTGGGTCAATGTTCTGGGGCTTTGGGGTAGTATGGTATGTGGCTCTCCCTCAGTCTTCAGGGTAAAACAGATACTGTAATTGAGCTCTCCCTATCGCCTTGTGAGTTTGGATACGTGATTTAACCTTTTACTTTCCTCATCGGTAAAGTGAAGATGATGACAGTACTTGATGATGGTGTTAAGCAAGGAAAAATACAAACAGTTTGCATCATGTGTGGGTTGAGTGCACAGTGCCTGTTATCAATTCTGACTTTCCCACTTATTCCCAAGGTCGACTCTTTACCTCTACTGTTTTTGAGAAATAGACAATCTCATCATCTTCCAGTTACATATTCAACATGCAGTGCTCTAACTCATTTGTAATCCAGCCTCCATACAGAGTATATTCAAAGAAATACCAAGCCAGTCCCTCACACCTTGAACAACCAGTATAGCTCTTTGGTGGAAGTTTATGAAAAAAAGATGTCATGAGAACTTTTCACCTGTTATCACACAACAAAACTTACTAAAAATATTCTTTGATGATCTCCAATCTCCTTCTCCTGACAGCTATTATTAAGGTTGTCTCCAAACAGTCCATTCACCTCGCCAGTGTCTGTAGGTGTCTATGTTATCATGATTCTCAACATAATTCTTCTCCGTCGATCATATATTTCCCTATATATCACTTCATGCCTAAATCATGCATTCCTCTCCCTCATGCTTATATCTGAAACCAGCTCTCCTAAGTGTATTGATCTGAGTTTGTGGAGACAAGGGTCTTGAAGAAACCATTGGGCCAAGAATGGGTGAATTCCAAGGACAGGGTACATAGGAGGGTTTCCAAGCACTCTGCAGTGCCGCATGTGGTCCTGTGCACCTGGATCCAGAGAGTCCAATCCTGGCTGCCTAGGAGAGCTAACTGGAAAATTTTAAAGAAATACCAATGCCTGAGACTTATCCCGGAAAAACTAAACCAGAACCTTGCAGGACCCATAAGCACATTAGTTTTTAGCTAGCTCCTCTTTGCTTCTAACGTGGCGCCAGGACTAAAAGACTGTGCATTTGTTTGATGTTCTCTGCTAGCAGCTCCCAGAGGTCCACATGCCCTGCAGGGTGGCAGCAGGAATCCACGGAGGCCCCATAGCCTCCCTGTGCATTCTTCTCCATGTCTGTGTTTTCTCTAGACTTGGGGGTAATTCTTATCGCTTTAGGTTTTTGCTCAGAGAATTTCGTTTTTATCCCAAATGTTCCCTATACAGGGATGACACTTTTGGAAGTATAAGTCCCCAAGTCCAACAGACCGCGTGCGCTTTCTTTCAGTGTGTGTGGGAGAAGGGGAGTGGAGTCCAGGGAGCATTTCAAAATTCTTCTGTCACTTTTGAATGGAAAAAAAACACATAATATTGAATAGTTGGGTTTGGGGGTGGGGTTCACACAGTCTAAACAATACGTAGCAATGTGGGAAATTCCCCAAAACTCTGCTTCATTAATGATAAAATTGTATTAAACCATTTAGGAGCATTTTATTAACATTTTAAAAAATTTTATAAAAGTTTTATAAACACAGTAAAGGCAAAGTTCTCCATCCAGAAAGCAAGCTGGTTGTTTTCTTAAAAATATGACATTATTGTGTGTGATGGATCTGATTCCAATCATCTGTATGGAGTTTTGCTATGTGACTATCTGCTGGACATAGCCCCTCTGTCCGGGGTATTACCTTAGAATACCCCGTAGCCACGTCATTCTATTCCCCTACCCCAAAACTTCCTTTGTACTTTGAGTAAAATCCAAGCCAGTCTTCAAGGTCCTGTATTTCTGGTCCTGGAGGCCTTCCTGGCCTTATATTCCAGTGAATCTGGCCTGCCTGCTGTTCTTCGAATGCACTGAGCTCATTCACACCTCCAGGCCTTTGCATTCACTGTGCCCTCTGTCTGAAATACTGTTTCCCTTGATCTCTGCATGGCTGTCTCATTACCTCCTTCAGGTCTCTATTCAAATACCACTTCTCAGAGGGACTTTCCTTGATGCTTTGTCTAAAGCAACACACTCCTCCCAGATACCCGTTGTCCCATCAACTTGATTGATTTATTTTAAAAATGGTCACACTTGATACTTCCAGAAATTATATCATACTTTCTTTCTTCTGATTTACTGTCAGCCTCCTTATTTAGACTATAAGCCCCTTGAGGCCAGGGCCTGGCCTTTTATTTCCCCCTACAACCACCAGGGCACAGAAGATACTTAACATATATTTGCTGAATTCATAAGTTAAAGAATTAACAAAAAGGGAAACCATCCCATAAAATTTGAACTGAGTGAAGCCTTACCTTGAGTGTCTGGAAACAAAAGAGCCAATCCAATTATATAATGAAATTGTGAATTTGGAAATGTTCCCAGGTTACAGCCTTTTCTGTTCAGAAATCAACTCCCCAACCACTGGGCTTGAGTCCACACTGAGGACCTGCAGTTATGTATTGCCAAAGAGGTAAAAAAAAAGGGAGATGCAGGACTGAGCTGAAACCCCGTCACCAATTGCGTGGAAATAAATAGGCATGGGATGGACTAGAACAGCCGATCTGTCCCAGTTGTCAGCAATTCTCTCTCTCCGGCTATTTTAGCAGTTAATTTCCCAGCTCAGCTGCAGCAGCTTCTCTTCTTTAGAAAAACAGATGACATTTCACTTTGAAAAAAGAACCCATTGTTCCCCGAAATGTGATGAACTGAAAGCCAACATTTTCTTTTATATCTATAAACAAATCTTTCCTACAAAACAATGTCATTAGTCCGAGTTCCAAATGACTTTATTACCTTAGGAACTATATCTTCCTTCGTATATTATCCTTTTCTTTTTTTCAAAATGCCAGGGCCAGTTACTGACATAGCACTAATTCCAAGGACTTCATGGGTATAAATATTTCCACATCCCTTTGCATTTTAACAATTACAGACAATGGTCAGAATGGAGACACATGATTACAAGGTCTAATACCAATTGAATGGTATTGTCTTAGTTATAAATTAGTTACCAGTATTTTTATTCGTTAAAAAAATAAACCATTAATAATACTTGTACACACAAGCTCGAGTGAGTCTCAGAAAGACATGACTCGGGTGAAATTCTTCAGTGCAACTTACTCAAGAGAAGGGACTGGAACCCCTCTACACTTCTAATAGACAGACGTGGAGAACTCCTCGGGTTTTTTGTTGCATTAGCTTGGTCTATGGTTCTCCAACAATTAAAATGGGCATTGGAACGATGCCCAATGCACATGTGTGTGGGAAAGAGCCTGATAATTTATTTTTCTCCAGTCACAGAATTTCGGGCCACTCCCAATGCTGAGCTATTCCTAGCTCCTGCCTCTTCATCCATCATAGGAGAGAAGTGCTAGATATCACCAACTCCACCCAAGTTTCAAAAAATAAGGCATCCTTAACAGAGCATATCCTCTTTGAACAATCTTGCTTATAGGATTTTATCCCAAGGAAATAATTAAGATTGTGTCCAACGATATTCCCAAACAGGAGATTATAACAGCTGTTGTAAAGTATTAAAATATGGGAAAAACCTAAATGTTGAACAGTAAGGGTTGGTGAAATAAATAGGAGAATCACTTTTAGCAATAGCTACAATAATTGGGCACTTACAATGGCTGGCACTGTGCTAAGCACTTAACACTCTTTATAGAAATGTGTTAGTATCGCCTGAGTGAATGCATGCATGCAATAATCCACAGCTTTAAGAATATTTTAAGTGTTTTAATTGACAGGGCATAGGCTATATTAGGCAGCTATTGCTACAATAATGCTGCATACAGTAATGCTGTGACTTCCACCAAAAGCGTGTACTTTTTGGTGGAGGGCCCATGTTAGTGGTGACTGAGAGGGGTCAGATCTGCTGCACATACCTCCTGTTGCTTCTCCTCCTCAGACCAGCAGGTATCGAGACATGCTTTCCTCATGGTGGCTGGCAGAGGGACACAAAGGCTAGTCACACACACAAAGTACATTTAGAGCTTTGTTCATGGCATCATGGCTAACATCGCATGTATGAAACATATCCCATGACAAAGACCCAAATCAGAGGGTCAGGACTTCAGTGAAAGGTACTCCGAAGTCATGTGGAATGGGGGGATGGATTTTTATTTCTATTTCTATTGCTAAGAGAGAATGAATAATTGAGAAGGAAAAGATAATCTACCATAGATGCTTATGATATCTCTTTAAGAGAAAACGTGTGTTTGTTTAAATATCTGTTGCCTACCTACGTGTCTAATGTGTGTGTCTTCTTGTACATGTAATGCATATGTATAGTCACACACATATATGTATGCTTGTACAAATAAGGTTTGCAGTAGGCATATCTGAGTGTTAAAAGTTAAGGGGTTATCCCAGGGAGGATGAGTGCTTTACATTTTTTCTCTGGCTAATCTGTGTTTTCAGGTTTTTTGATAATCAAGCTGGGATGAGCCACATTTTATTTTTACAAGATAACTAAATTACATCCAAGCAGGTGGATTACATTCAAGCCCCTGAGTATAAGTGGGGGGTGGTTAACTCTATGCACAATCTGGCCATCCTAGACTCTGTCCTGGACTGGGTGAACCCTGGCCTGCCATCCTGCAGAGCAGAGCTCTTCCTCTGAGTGCTGAGATGATCATCAAGATCCCAAATGCATTCGGGGCAGCCGGGCTCCCTGCCACCTGGCCCAGTCTTCTTCCTGTCTATTTGAGGTGGTACCTACAATGGGGCTTTTCTCACCCCGACCAGACCTAGGGTCCTTGCTGCATTCAGGAAAGTCAGTGCTGAACATCCCAGGCATCTGGCTTGTCTGAAGTCTATGCTCTCTGGAGAGCCCTTGAGTCATTTATTGTCCTTTTCTGGAGCAGGGATAGTCAATATCAGGTTTGTCCTTAATTCTCTGGTGTGGAAAGCCCTAGACGTCCTCTGCTTCACTTAAAGAAAATATCAACCAGGTGAATTATTGAAGGTTCTGGCCACAGAGCAGAAGGAGGTAAAATCTGACAAAGTAATCTTAATGTCGTTCAAGTCCAGTTGTTTCCAATCCCACACAGTATTGCTATCGGGCCCTCGCGTGCCTTGGTGAAAACAGTCGAGTGAGACATCGGCTTCGAAAGAAAGACTTTAAAGAAGGAAAAAGACTCATCAAAGCTTCCTTTCCTTGCAGCCATCTCTTCAGGACAGCCCTGCTCAGGTTGCAAAATGAATGCCCTAAGGTCAGACTGCACTGCAGGCGTGTTTCATTGGCTCACACAGGATGTCTTGGCTGTTTCAGGGAGTGTCTAGCACAAGCAAAGCAAGCTTAGACTCCACAAAAGCAATATAACAACTTGACTGAACACCTACCATGAACCAAGTGGTGCAAGCGACATAGAACTGAGCACTCGGCTACGCAAAAGCAGCAGAGTTCAAAAGGAACTTTGAAGAAAGTTAGACTCAGCTCCAACAAACAAGTTGCATGATGCCTGATGAAAGCTCACAATTACCAGCAACACATTCGATTTTTAAAAAACACCTTATGGACCAAAGCAAAAGTGAACATATACAACAGACAAAAGTGAACCAATACAACAGACAAAATAAAACCATCAGCCCACACCAGTACCGCCAGCCTCAATGACTGAGAGGCAAATGTTGCTCTATCTACACATTCGTTTATTCATCCAACAAGCAGGCCTTTGTTTAGCATGGAGGTGTGGCTGGTGGACCTGGGCTATGTGAGGAAGACAGTTCATGGAGGTCAAGTGCACAGAGGGAACGGCTCACGGATGGACACCTGCTTGTGCGAGTGGAAGCCGGCTGCGCTTCTGGGTAGGGTGGGGACTTGGAGAACTTTTCTGTCTAGCTAAAGGATTGTAAATGCACCAATCAGGGCTCTGTGTCTAGCTAAAGGTTTATAAAAGCACCAATCAGCACTCTGTAAAAATGGACCAATCAGTACTCTGTAAAACAGACCAATCAGCACACTGTAAAACGGACCAATCAGCTCTCTGCAAAATGGACCAATCAGCAGGATGTGGGTGGGGCCAAATAAGGGACTAAAAGCAGGCGACCCGAGCCAGCAAGGGCAACCCACTTGGGCGTTCTTTTAAGGTGCGGGAGGTGAGTTTTTTCGCTCTTCCTTTTGCTGTTTGCAGTGAGTATTGCTGTTGTTCGCTGTTGGGGTCTGCACTGTCTTCATCAGCTGTAACACTGACTGTGAAGGTCAGTGTCTTCACTCCTGAAGTCACCACGACCACGAACACCCCAGATGGAAGAAACTCCAGACACATCTGAACCTGCGAAGGAACAGACTCCTGACACACCATCTTTAAGAACTAATGCTGCAGGGGTCCGCAGCTTCATTGTTGAAGTCAGCAACACCAAGAACCCACTGGTAGGAACCAATTCCAGACACACTGGGGACGTGAGGGAGCTGCAAGTGGGGAGGAGAGAAACGACTAGAAGGTCAGGGACGAACCAAGCGTGCAGGACTTAGGAGAGAGCACTAGGTGTTCTCCTTTTCACTCTGCAGGCAGTGGAGGGCTGGAGTCTTTGATGGTTTTGAGTAGGGAGCCGATGGGTGCTTTGGGGAATATCATTCAGGAGCAGTGCCCAGGGCGGTTTGGCGATGCTGAAAGAATGACAGCAGAGACTGCTGCAGGAGGCGTCTTAGTCCATGAGTGTGGCTGTAACAGAAAGCCACAGACTGGGCTGCTGATGAATGGCAGAAATCCATTCTCAGAGATACAGAGGCTGGAAGTCCGAGATGGTGGTACCAGCCGACATGGTGCCTGGTGAGGACTCGCTTTCAGATCCACAGGATGTCTTCTCGCTAGTTCCTCACTTGGCGGAAAGGGAGAACTCAGGTCTACTTGGGTCCCCTTAGGGCACTCATCTCATTCATGGGAGTTCCACCATCGAGACTTAATCGCTTCCCCAAGGCCTCCTTCCTAATACCATCTCATTGGGAATTAGGATTTCAATAGATGAAATGAGAGGAGACACTTTCAGAGGATAGCAGGAGCCTATCCCAGTCCTCAGGTAAAGAAAGCAAAGATAAGCCCAGGACAGAAGCCACTGGAGCAGAAAGAGGTTTCAAGTTTCAGAGCTGGTAGGGAAACAACTGGGGAGAGTGGGAAAGGCGTGGATCCCATGAAAGGACTGAGAAGGTTAGAATGTAAAATGGAGGCTGGGTCAGAGCAGTGAGGAGGAGGTCTTCTAAGTTCTCGTCTGACTTCTAGTGTGATGGAGCGAGTGGAGCACATTTAGCGTGTGGTCTTAACTGATAGACCTTCACATATAAATTGCCATATAACATATTGTGTGTGTGTGTGTGTGCGTGCGTGCGCGCGCGCACTCAGTAGTAGGATTGCTGGATTCTATGGTAGTAACAGAGTAGAATGGTGGTTTCCAGGTGCAGGTAGAGAGTCAGACATGGAAAAATACTTGTCAAAGAGTACAGTGTCTCAGTTCTGGACATCTAACATACAGCAAGGTGACTGTAGTTGACAATAACATATTGTACACTTGAAATTTGTCAGGAGAGTAGATCTTAAATGTGGGTACTATACGCACATAAAAATGGCTACTTTGCCAAGTGATGTGAATGAGCTTGATGGTGGTGATGGTTTCACAGTGTATCCATCTATCAAAATACCACATTTTATTCCTTAAATACATACAGTTTTGATTTGTCAATTATACCTCAATAAAGCTTTAAACAACTGTTAAAAAATAAAGACAAGATGTTAAAGTTGAGGCAAGGAAGAAGGCAAGGGGCATTGTGGGGAAGAAATGGTCATGTTCCTGGAAGGTGATTGGAGAAGAGCAAGCTGAACATTCTGGGGGAGGTTATTCCTGCCGTGAATAGAGCCACGTGCTAAAGGTGCCTGAGGGGTTGAGGTGGGTCACCCCTCATCCTTCTTGTGTCACTGATATAGGAGATGGGGGATGCACCAGGTAGGAGGGTGAGGAGGAAGAGAAGTGCTGGAGAGCCCCACTTTACTTACAGGGATCACCAAGGGCACCATGGAGCTGCCTGGCAGAATCTAGAGAGGGATTGTCTCGCTAGAGGGGAGTTGCTTTCTGAAGTTAGAAGCGAAACATTGGAACTAATCTATTATCCCTAGAAAAGTCAAGTTTTTGTGTGTGTTTGCTTTCCTGGAGATGAAACACTTTATGGGGTCCTTCACCCAGTGGGGGACAGGGCAGAAGCAGTGTTACCAAAACATCAGAGGTTTGGTCTGTGTCCTGCTGCTCACCTCACAGAAAGCCAATCACTGAGACAACAATTATTGCCAAGGAAGAAGGCTTTAATCAGAAGATTTAAAGAGAATTTGAAGAGAAACCAGAGTATAGAGGAAGGCTTTAATCAGGTGCTGCAGCAGAGGAGACGGGAGATCAGTCTCAAACCCATCTCCATGACTGAATACTATTAGGGGCTGACATAGTAGAAATGTAACTACATGCAGGTAAACAGGAATGATGGAAGGGGAAGGAAGAGGAGTTGATCAACAGGAAGTAGGTGGCCAGTTAGGCAGTCGCGATGGGCGAGGGCTCTGGTGTTTAATCATGCAGATGCGGAGACCTGGTGAGTTTCTGTTCCTTGATACTCTCTGGGCTCTCGGAGGCCTGATGGTTGGTTTCCTCAGCAAGGAACTCAGATAGGAAAAATGCAACTTTCTCAACTTTCAAGACTAGGAGGGTCCACTTCTATGTTTATTCAAAGGAAACCAAAACATCAGTTCTATGGGACTATTGGGTCTGTTTCGGTAGCAGGTGGATTACATGGAAGCCCCTGAATATAAGGCGGATGGTTAACTCTATGCACAAGAATCACAGGCCGGGATGCGGGATGTGGCAGTCAAACCAACCAAGAGAGCAGGAATGATCTCTTTCCTCCCTCCACATCAACTCAGCTCAGTGGGCACGGAGGTTCAAAGTCTGGTTCTAGTATGTTTTCTCTCTCTCAGTTAAAATGACCCTGGTTACATAGGTTTAATCAGAGGATTCTCTGATGTGTTCCTGGAGCTCAGGGAGGAGTCTAAATGGTATCTCATCTACGGAGTGTTCTGCAGAAACTCTTACTTCTGCATCCAAAGGGATCGAACCAGCAGTAATGATGGTCACAGACCATAGCAAGCCTTAACAAGCCTCAGCCTCGCAGATCTTAACGAACCCACTTCCCCAGGGGAAGTAAGATCCATGCCAAGGGCCTGAGTCTCTGGCCTTGCAAGTCTTTCTAGTCTACAGTGCTTAAAGCCACTACTTGCAGTTTTTCCCCGTGTTCATCTTCCTGTTACAGATTGGTTGTTCAAGAAGAAAAGTGAGATCATTTACCAAAATGGAAATAAGACAGAAAAAGCCTGGCAGCAGCCCCTCCTGGCTGCCCACTCTGCCCTCACCTCCCTGGGCTACACCCACATGCTCTCCAGGAGGGGCACAGCGTGTCCAGGAGTCCACAGTTCCTGGGATAATTGCCATGCAGAGACCCTGGCTGCTGGGCCTTTCTGAGAAGTTATTAAAAAAGAGAACACTTTGCTGGCTTCTGGGTTCAGATGGTTGATGTCAATTACATGATCTTTGGAGGAAAGAAAAGGTAATTTCACTTCAGTTCTCTGGCCTCACTGTGCTTTGATGAGTTCCAGAAATAACAGAGTCAGAACCCAAGTTTGTTAACGACTTTCAGAGACTCTCCCACATGGCACCAAGTCCTGTCTCAGCCGCCACCCACATCGCTGAGTGAATGTGGAATGAGCCTTCCCTGTGAGAATTTTGCTTGTTAATTTCCTAAGCCTAGGACATAAATTATTTGTATATAAATTTAATCCTTTTTTAAAAACAGGATGAAACAAACAAAAACAATCAAAAGGCACCTTTAGCGCGTGGCTCTATTCACAGCAGGAAAAACCTCCCCTAAAATGCTCACCTTGCTCTTCCCCAGTCACCTTCCAGGAACATGACCGTATCTTCCCCACATGACTCCTGCTCTTCTTTCTCACCTCGACTTTAATATCATGTCTTTATTTTTAAAGGTTTTTTAAAGTTTTATGGAGGTATAATTGACAAATTAAAACTGTATGTATTTAAGGTATACAATGTGGTATTTTGATAGATGCATACATCATGAAACCATCACCATCAAGCTCATTCACATCACCTGGCAAAGTTACCATTTTTATATGTGTGTAGTACTAAGACTTAAGACATACTCTTGCAAATTTCAGGTGTACAATATGTTATTACTAACTACAGTCACCTTTCTGTATGTTAGGTGTCCAGAACTGAGTCATTGTACTCTTTGACAAATATTTTTCCATTTCTCACTCTCCACCTGCGCCTGGAGACCACCATTCTGTTCTCTAATTACCATAGAATTCAGCAATCCCACTATTGAATACTTACCCCTAAAAAATAAAATCAGCATTTCATGTCCATTGTATCTTTATTCTCAATAACCAAGGTACAGATTCAATCTAAATGTCAGTGGACAGATGGACCAATAGATAAAATTTTATATATATATGTGTGTGTGTGTGTTTATGTATATATGTGTATATTCATATATATATGTATATACACACATTTGTATATGTGTATGTACACATATATACACACACACATAATATGTTATATGACAGTTTATATGTGAAGTTCTATCAGTTAAAATTAGAGTCAGTGGCTTAAATAAGATAAAAATTATCTCTCTGTTAATGAAGCAATTTTTTAAAAAAATATTCATTTATTTTTTTAAGACAGAGTTTTGCTTTGTCACCCCGGCTGGAGTGCAGTGGCATGATCTCGGCTCTCTGCAACCTCCGCCTCCCGGGTTCAAGTGATTCTCCTGCCTCAGCCTCCTGAGTAGCTGGGACTACAGGCATATGCCACCACACCCAGCTAATTTTTGTATTTTTAGTAGCGAAGGGGTTTCGCGTTTTTGGCCAGGCTGATCTTGAACTTCTGACCTCAAGTGATCCGCCCGCCTCGGCCTCCCAAAGTGCTGGAATTACAGGCATGAGCCACCGTGCCCAGCCTCATAAAGCAATTTAAAGTCAGGCATCTGAGATTGGTGGGAAACCTTGAATGCCTTGAATGACTCAAATTACACACACACATATATAAAATTCCATATATATGTGCAATGTTATTCAGCCTTAAAAAAGAAGGCAATCCCGCCGTGACCCCACTGGAGATTTTCCATCAGCTTCATTGTCACCAGTTGCTTAGTTCTGTTTCTTTTTAGCTCCATTTTATTTTTATGCTCTTTCTAACTGTGATTCTCGATTTGCAAATTTTTGTCACCTCGACATGAGACACAGTTGAGATTCCCCTGTTTTTCTGGACTCTTTTTACTGCGTGTCTTTGAGGTTGGGCTTTTTCCACCCCAAATGGTAAACCAAGGGAGTTTCAAAACTAATGAGAGCGCTTTTACTTAATAGCTGTTGCATTAAAAAAGGGTTTCACTGAACTAGAAGGAGGAAAATAAAGTACAATCTTGGACAAAAAGAAGGGTAGAGAACAGAGATGGTGCAGCTATTGCCGGAGTAAGGATCGGCAGGAGTGGCTGCGACACAGTGTGGTGAGTGAGGGCGGGGAGTGAGGAGGGTCTGGGAGGTGTTGTGTGCCCGGAGCTTTACAGGCAATTTATATGCGAAGCCCCATTCATTAGGGTTAGAGTCAGTGACTTGAATAAGATACAAGTCACCTCTCTCTGTTCCTAAAGCAATTTGAAGTCAGCCAGTCTGAGGCTGGTGGGGTGCCTTCAATGAGGCAAAGGACCCAAACTGCTTCTGTTTTTCTGTTCAGCTGACATAACTCAAAGTCAAGGTGACTTCATGACCCAAGACAGCTGCTGGTGCTCCAGTTATCACGTCCACGTTCTAAGCACCAATAAAAAGTAGGAGGCAGGAAAACCAAATGAATTACACCCTCTCACCTGCATGTGCTCCTTTCCAGAACTTCTACATAGCTGAGTTCCTGTTATTCAGTACTTGATAACAGGGCACGGGATGTTGGATGCGGTGAAAACACAGGATTGAGTTTTTTAATCCTAAAGAGGAAAAGAAAGACGAATTATGGTAGGCATTACTATCCACCTTCTCCTCCTGCCCTGTGTTCTGCACGTCAGAGGGCTTTCTTTCCCTGGAATGTGTATGGCTGTCTGACAATGGCACACACTAGCAGGGGATCAGAGAAAGGGAGAAGAGTGAAGTCAAGGCATTGATTTCCCTGGCGTGCTCCCCACACCGTGCTCTTGCTGCAGGCTGGCCGCATCCTTCGCTGGCAGCCCCAGTTCCTTTCCGGTGGCCTTCTAAGCACAGCCCTCCCTGTCTCTGTGCTCCCATGTCCTCTGCAAACCCCTGTCTCTGCAGGCTGAGAAAAGGGAACAGTGCCCTGCTGTAACCAGTCCTTGCTGTTGACCTGCACATCCCTTTGCACATAGTTTTATTTGTTAATTTTTCCCCTAATTTTCCCAGCTCGTGTATGCGGTCTGTTTCCTACCAGGGTCCTGGGCTGTGGATCAGCTGTTCTTAACCCCCATGACAGGAGGGAGGATGAACCAGATACTGCTCCCCAGGCAGGGCCATGCATCAGGTGTTTGACCTTTGTGCTGGCTGAACCCACCAGAGTACTGTTAGTGACCTGAAACTCTTAGGCCAGCTACTGCATGCTGCTGACAAAGTGGGGACACTAATAATGTCACCAGTGATGTCACTGTAGCAGACGGGAATCTCAGGCTACACAATCAGGTGCCAGAAATGCACATTTCTATTTTCCTAAGTGAATGTGTTTCTGTTTCAAATCCCCGTCGTGCTAAGTGGTAGGAACTTGATTTCATTTGATTCTAGGTCATCTCATCTCAGGCAGTTCAGCTCCTTCTCTACCATGTTTCAAGGTCGTATCAGTTCCAAGGTCCACGAGGAAGGGCCTCTGATCCTCTGGTTGCATCTGTTTCTGTTGCGCCTTCTGAGATACACGTGATCTCCCCAGCCCTGGGTAATTAATTCATGGTGATCTACGCCGCTTACTTTCTCTGACTCTTAGCTCCAAGGCCAGTTCCGGCTGAGCTACTCCCAGGCCACTCTGGAGCCGCAGGAAAATCCTGTGGCATAAAAATATAAAATGCATGGCCCAGGTATTGTGTTAGTAACCATAAAGTGTTTGCAAAGTAACTAACATAACTTTCAATTAAACTTATTTGATATAATTACAGATTCACATACACTTGTTGGAAATAATAAAAAGGATCTCATGTGCCCTTTTGGATTTTCCCCAGTGGCAATCCTTTGCAAAACTGTAGCATTGATGCCAGCACCACGGTATTGGTATTGATGCAGTCAAGATAAGTATTTCCATTCCCACAAGGATCACTCCGTCACCCTTTTATAACGTACTCACGCTCCCCTTAATCCCTGGGGATTCTATTCTGAATCTGGGAGAACTCTTCTGTTGTCTGTAACTTAGTCCATGCTCCCCAGATAATCTCCACTGACAGCTTCCTCCTAAGCATTCTTGGACACCACTCCAGGTTATGAGGTGGGTAGGGAGTTGGAATACCTCTTTATACCTTCTGAGGTTGGAAATCAGGGTGCCAGTTGGGTTTTTGAAGCGTGGATGAGTGTGGTTGCAGTTTTTTTTTTTTTTTTTTTTTTTTTTTTGAGACGGAGTCTCGCTCTGTCGCCCAGGCTGGAGTGCAGTGGCCGGATCTCAGCTCACTGCAAGCTCCGCCTCCCGGGTTCACGCCATTCTCCGGCCTCAGCCTCCCGAGTAGCTGGGACT
Organism: Macaca fascicularis; assembly: GCF_037993035.2. Taxonomy (NCBI): domain Eukaryota; kingdom Metazoa; phylum Chordata; class Mammalia; order Primates; family Cercopithecidae; genus Macaca; species Macaca fascicularis. The sequence continues at coordinate 134,951,985 of NC_088385.1, read as the reverse complement.
ACAGGCGCTGCCACCTCGCCCGGCTATTTTTTTTATTTCTTAGTAGAGACGGGGTTTCACCGTGTTAGCCAGGATGGTCTCGATCTCCTGACCTCGTGATCCGCCGTGTTTGGCTGGTGTAGAGCGACTATTGTCCTATTGGTTTGTTTAGTTTTGTTTTTGCCTTGCCAACTGCCCCTTTCCTATTCTTTTGGTTACAGAGAGTAGGCTTTTGCTGGGGCTCTGTTTTTTTGTGTGCCCTTTGACATTTATAGCTTTTCAGCTTCTGGGATGGAGGAGGTAAAAATAAAATACGGACAGCTCACTCCCACAGCATTCCCTGGACTCGCCAGTTCCTAACCCCTCTACCATTTCTCTCCACCTTTCAGAGTCTGCTGGTGCTTGTGTTTTATGTCATGTTCAGTTTTTTTTTTTTTTTTTTTTTTCCATGGTCTTGCTCTATTGCCCAGGCTGGAGTCCAGTGGTGCAATCTCAGCTCACTGCAACCTCCACCTCCCGGATTCGAGCGATCCTCCTGCCTCAGTCTCCTGGGATTCCAGGCATGCACCATCATGCCCTGCTAATTCTATTTTCTGTAGAGATGGGGTTTCGCCATGTTGCTCAGGCTGGTGTCAAACTCCTGGGCTCAAATGAGCCTCCTGCCTTGGCCTCCCAAAGTGCTGAGATTTATTTGCACTTAGCAGAAGGAATAGGAAATAGTTCATCTTCCTGAAAAGTCCCAATATCTATGTTTTATTTTTAAATATAAATGTTAAATAATGGTAAGTATCTCCAAAGCACTCTGTGCTAATGATCTCCTCACTGTCTGGGCAGGGGAGGGGAAGGTGGTACTTTCCACAGCAGTGCCTCTTGTGATGGACTTCTAGACCCCGGTGGCTACGACAACACCTAGAATATGGTGACTATTTGTGACTCTTTACTGCTTTGATGTACGAGACCTGCACAACCATGGGAACACCCCATTTGGTGCTTCTTACAAGGTAGAAAGGGGGAAGGGGACTAAAACCAGTAAATAGAAATTATTACATTACTTGAAATGAACCCTTAATTTTGTAACAATTTTAATTTTACCACAAATGGAGAAGATAGTACAAACTCCACACTCAATTTGGCCCTTTATTAGCATTTTAAATTAAAGTGATACATTTATCCAAAATAATGAACAAATACCAATACAGTATCGTTAACTATGGGCAGGCCATTCATTTTTCTCCTCTTTTAAACCTAATGACTTTTTTCTGTGCCAGGATTCCTTCCAGAATGCAACATTTCATTTAATGGCCCTGTCTCCTTAGGCTCTTCTTTGGTGTGACAGTTTGTCAGGCTTTTCTTGAGATTGATGACTAGTTTTGAGGAACACTGGTCAGGTACTATAGAATGTCCCTGAATTGGGGAAAAAGCCCTGAGGCTTTTTATCATTATGGGTTTCAGAGAAAGAAGATCACCGAGGTAGAGTGCCGTTCTCATCGCATCATATCAAGGTGTACACTCTTACACGGTCCATGTGACTTATGACTGATGACTGTTGATGATTTGACCACCTGGCTGAAAGAGCCTTTAGTTCTCCACTGTAAAGCTACCCTTTGTTCTCAATTTCGCTGCTTTACAATTGGAAAACAAGTCATTATGAACAACCCACACACACAGAGTGAAAAGTTATGCTTCACCTTGAGGATGCAGCGTCTGCATGACTCATTCTCTCCTGTTCTTTATTATTTTATTTTAGTTCTGGGATATATGTGCAGAACGTGTAGGTTTGTTACATAGATATACATGTGCCATGGTGGTTTGCTGCACCTATCAACCCAGCATCTAGGTTTTAAGCCCAGCATGCATTAGGTATTTGTCCTAATGCTCTCCCTCCCCTTGCCCCCCACCCTCCAACAGGCCCTGGTGTGTGATGTTCCCCTCCCTGTGTCCGTGTGTTCTCATTGTTCAACTCCCCCTTATGAGTGAGAACATGCGGTGTTTGGTTTTCTGTTCCTTGTGTTAGTTTGCTGAGAATGATGGTTTCCAGCTTCATCCATGTCCCTGCAAAGGACTTGCACTCATTCTTTTTTATGGCTGCATAGTATTCCATGGTGTATTTCTGCCACATTTTCTTTATCCAGTCTATCATTGATGGGCGTTTGGATTGGTTCCAAGTCTCTGCTATTGTAAGCAATCCTGCTATAAACATATGTGTGCATGTCTCTATATAGAATAATGTATAATCTTTTGGGCATATGCCCAGTAGTGGGATCTAAGGAGATTTATTTTTCCCATTTATTGATTAATGCAATCATATTTATATCAGTATAAACTCACAGACATTTACTTTATAATGTAGCTAATACTCCAATATATATTTATTTTCAAATGTTCCCAGTCTTGCACATTGAGGACATGTTCAATTGGCCTTTGTGTTCTTCCCACATGCCCCCATTGTGTGTGTTGGTGTGTGTGTTCATGTGTGTGTTCGTGTGCGTGTGTTTGTGTGTGCGTGTGCGTGTGTTCATGAGCGTGTGTTCGTGTGTGTGTTCGGGCGTGTGTGTTCGTGTGCGTGTGTGTTTGTGTGTGTGCATGTGTGTGTGTTCGTGTGTGTGTGTTTGTGTGTGTTCATGTGTGTGTGTGCGCGCACAAGTGTGTGTTCATGTGTGTGAGCACTTCCTCAGCTTCTGGAACTACAAAATGCTTAAGGCTTGTCTTACTCTGTTCAGGCTGCTATCACCAGATGTTATAAACTGCGTGGCTTATGCATGGCTGATACATACTTATTTCTCATACTTCCTGGAAGCTGAAAGTCCGAGACCAGGGCACTGGTAGATTTGGTGCATGGTGAGGGCTCACTTCCTCATTCACAGATGGCCTCTTTCTTGCTGTGCCCTCACATGGAGGAAGGGGGGAGAGAGCTGTCTGCGTCCTCCTTTATAAGGTTGCTAATCTCATTCAAGAGGGCACCACCCTCATGATCTGGTCACCTCCTAAAGGCCCTACATCCTGATACCATCACCCTGGGGGTGAGGGAGTCAGCGTGTGAATTTCAAGAGACCTCAAACACTCATCTTATGGGGAGGCTCATCTTCTGTGTTTCCTGCACCAGTCCTAGAATTTGCCATTTCTCCAAGGACTCTTGGCTTTTTTTTTTTAATTGAAGAGCTGTGTTGGAAAGTCAAGATCTTGGTGCTAGGTGTGCTCGTTGCAGCTAAATACAAATAACTGTCTGGCTGCTTTCCTACCAGCAAAGAGAGGAAAGTGATAGAAAAATGATTCGTAGCTTTGAAGGTAACCACAGGAAACCGGTATTTAAAGAATAACCTCCTTTTGTTAGGTACATACACATTTAGGATTATTACGTCTTCTTGGAGAATGGACACAATCTCTACGTAACATCATTCTTTATCACTGATAATCATCCTTGTTGTGAAGTCGGCTTTGTCTGAAACTAATACGGCTGGAACAGTTTTCTTTTGATTCATGTTAGCATGTTGTATCTTTCTCATTTTTCTTTTAACCTGAGTCTTCCTATGTAAAGTGGGTTACTTGTCATCAATTTGGGTCTTGTTTTTACTTCATCCACTCTCATGAATTTTGTCATTTAATAAATACATTGAGATCATTCACATTTAAAGTGACTTTTGATACCACTGGATAAATATAAACCATCATTTTAACGATTTTCTGTATATGGCATTTGTTCCTTGTTTCCTCTCCTGTTTTTCGCCTTTTCTTGTTTTAACTTTGCATTGTATTTGATTCCATTTTATCTCCTCTGAATTATACTTAAAACAATTTTTAATGGTTACCCCACAGTTTACAGTATACGTTTTAACTAATCTAAATTCACTTTCAAATTACATTCTGCCGCTTCCTATATTATGCAAGTACCTTATAACAGAGTATTCCCAATTTCTCTGTCCTATCCTTCAGCAAACCGATGTGATTCATTTTACCGTTTACATCCTGTAATCGACCATTACAGTGTTACTACTATGGGTTTAAACAGTTATATTTTCAATCAATTAATAATCTGAAAAATAATGGTTTATTCCCTTCCCATATGCCTCCTCTGATATGATTTATTTTTCTGTGTAGTTCCCAGTGTCTACCTTATAACATTTTCCTTCTGACTGAGCCAAGCGTTTTCCCATTTCTTGCAGGGAAGGTGTGCCAACGATGAATTCCCTCAGGTGTGTGTTTGTCTGAGAATGTCTTTATTTCTCTTTCACTGTTGAAAAAATCTTTCACTGGACATAGAAGTCTGCATCGATGATGTTTTACTTTCAGTACTGTAAATATTTCATACCAACTTCTTCTTTCTTGCATGGCTTCTGATGAGAAATCTACTATAACTATTTTTCTTGTATTTCCATAGGTAAGGTAAGATGCCCAGCCTCCCACTTGGGCTTCTTTCAAAAATATTTATTTGATTTTTAGTTTTCTGCAATTCAAATACAATCTATTTTACATATGTATGAATGCATGTGTCTACATGTATGTATGTATATATGTGCGTGTGTATATATATATATTCTACTTGGTGTTGTCTGAGGTTCCTGGATGTCTGATTTGGTGCCTATCATAAATTTGGGAACATTCTAAGCCATTTTTACTTCAAATATTTATTGTGCTCTACTATCCGTTTGACACCCTCCTGGTATTCCAGTCATGCAGATGTTACAATTTTCGAAATAGTTGCACAATTCCTAAGTGTCCTGAGGTTCTTTGTTGTTTTTGTTTTAATATTGTTCTTTTTCCACATCAATTTTTGATATTTCTTGACCTATTTTCAAGCTCAGTGATTTTTTCCTTGGTCATGTGAACTCTCCTGGCAAGACCAGTCCAGAAATTCTTCATTTCTGCTATAGTATTTTTTTATTTCTAGCATTTTCTTCTGCTTATTTATTTCCTTCTTTCTGCTTATACGACCCACCTGTTCCTGTGTGTTGCCCACATTTTGTTAGAGTCCTTAATACACTCCTCATAGTTATTTGATATTATCTGTCTGATTACTCCAACATGTGTTACCTATTCGAGTCTTGTTCTGATGATTTGTTTTTCTCTTCCGATTATGTTTCCCTTACCTTTTGTCATACCTTGTAAATTTTTGTTGCGTTGAATACTAGGAACTGAGGAAAAGAAGCCTTTATTGTGATGACAATTTATGTCAGTCTGGTTAGGCGCTGGAACATGTTAAATGTTAAATGTTTGTCATAGCTCTGTGTGCCAGAGACTTTACGTTCTTCTCTGTTCTTTCTTCTGTCTCCTTTTCACCCTAGGTCTTCCTAAATATTCCATCTCATAAAAGGTTTATGGCTTGCAACTCTTTCAGTTGTAGTGCATTGCTATTGTACTGGAGCCCTATAAGCGTGCTGATAGGCTGTACGGGGGAATCCTTCTATCATCTTCCAATTAAATTTCCATCTTTTAGTGGTCCCGTGTCTTCCGGCTGTAACATTCATGAGTATTTCTTTAAGCCTATGGCTATTGTTTTCCTCCTACGCTCTGCTCCCTTTCATGACTTGCAGAGTTTCCAATCTATTTCTCTGAAGACCCTGCCCTCTGATGACTATGCATTTTTCCCCTCCTAGGTGAATCAGGAAAAGAGGTGCTGTGGTGGGAGAAACATCTTTCCCCAGGTGGATAAAGCTCTGATAATCTTTTTATCTGGAGAGTAGCCCTTTGTTGTGGAGATAGTTCTAGGCTTGTTTCACAATCGTTACTCTTCCTCTGCCCCAGCTGTGGCCATAGCAGGTCTTTTCTGCATCCTCACAATGGTAATCTAGTGGGGTTCTTTGGAGATAAAGCCCATGAAAGTGTGGGGTCTCCCTAAAACCGTGACCCCCAGGGGTTTCTCTCTCTCCTGCTAGTCAACATCCAGATTCCCCCAATTCATCAAAATCACCACTAAACTGGCTGGGTGCAGTGGCTCATGCCTGTAATCTCAGCACTTTGGGAGGCTGAGGAGGGTGAATCACTTAAGGTCAGGAGTTCGAAACCAGCCTGGCCAACATGGTGAAATCCAGTCTTTACCAAAAAATTACAAAAAATAGCCAGGCATGCTGGCATGCACCTGCAGTCCTAGCTACTCAGGAGGCTGAGGAGGGAGAATTGCTTAAACCTGGGAGGTGAAGGCTGCAGTGAGCCGAGACCACATCACTGTACTTCAGCCTGGGTGACAGAGTGAGGCCTGGCTCAAAAAAAAAACAAAAACAAAAAAACAAAACCAAAACCAAAAAACCCTCTGAACTGATCCTACCAGTTTATGGTTTCAGGGGCCTCTGCTCCAGGTGGGAAGATTTTGGCTGTGGCTCTCTTGGTTTACCTGTGTCTCCAGATTTGGGGATTGAAGTTTGCTTGGAAATCTCAGCTCTCGGATGGGTCTAAGAATAGTGACTGATTTTCAGTTTTCCCAGCTTTGCTTTTTGTAAGGATAGGAGTCATGATTTCCAAGCTCTTTACATGTGGGGACTGAAACAGAGGTCCCCTCCCATTATGTTTTGAAAGAAGGCCTTAACATCCAAATGTAGCCTGAAGTTGATTCAAGGAGCAGATGCTTTATGGTGTGGGGAATCCAGGATTCCCTATGTACAGAGCATGGTCCGAGGCATCACAATCAGGAAAACGTGGTGAGTGGCAAGTGAAGGGGTGGGCGGGGTGGGGGGAGGTGCCCCTTCAGCAGCTGCTTGAAGACTCTGCTTCTTTCTCTCTTGACTGGGGCAAACAAAGCTGCCAGAATCACGTCATTCCTAAAATGACTTCCCTGCTGCTTCACTTCAAGACGAAGAAGTGGGCTAGTTCTGTCAACTGAAAGATTCTAGCTAGAGCAATTACCATGCTTTCAGCAGCAGGCAGTTGAAAACTCTGACTCAGGGTCATTTAGATAATGGGGGAATTTTTTTTTCACATATGAAGAGCTGTTAAGATCTAGGGAAGACTACAAAGTTGGTTGATTGAGGAGCTAATCAATGTCATTATGGATCCAGGTTTTTTCCATCTGCTCTCCTGCCTATAGCAAAGTTTCCAATTAAATTCTAGTTTCTCTACTCCTTCCTTGAAAGATGATTTCTAATAGCAAACAGAGCTATGGCTTTTCTTATACTCTCTCTCTCTCTCTCTCTCACACACACACACACACACACACACACACACAGAGAGAGAGAGAGAGAGAGAGATGCACCTACAGTCTCACTGCAATTATACACTGTAGGTTGACCCAAGCAGGATGAAGGCAACTGACTCCATCCTCAGCTCAAGGAATAGGGCTTTAATTGTATATGAATTGTCATTCGCAAGGCAAATGCTCTTAGTGGAAGTATGAACCCATGACCTAGGGTGACCCAAGCAGGGTGAAGTCAAGGGCTAAGAAGACAAGCAAGCAAACACTGATAGTGTTTCTTAATAACTGGTGTGTTCTTAAGAAGCACCTAGGTGAACTGGTGTCAGCCTGGGTCATGGGTTCATACTTTCCCCAGTAGCGTTTGCCTTGATCATATATAGTTAGAGCCTTACTCCTTGACCTCAGGATAAAGTCAGTTTTTCCTAAAGCCTCTGAGGAGTACACCTGAATAAAATCAGAGCTGTATTAGGAAGAAAAGGGATTCTGATGCGAGGCAGGCTCCTAACCATGTCCACTAGAGTTTGCAAGCCTGGCCCACTGCCTGGTCCCCAGAAGGTGCTCAGTAGTTAGAAGATGAAAGAAGTGAGTCCATTTCTCAAAACCCCATTCCCATTCCTATCACCTTCCCCCTGCTCTGGTCTTCCCACTCTGTAGTCCATCATTCTGTGGACACTGTCACCGGGCTGTCTACTCATGTTCCCCTAATGGTCCACTATGAAGAGACCCCCCACCCTCTTCATCAAGCTGCAGGAAGACTCATTCATGGTGCAGGAGAGGAGGCAGAAGGGGGACATGTTCCCCACACTGCTGAAAACACATCTAGATCTTAGACCCTACTGCAATTTCCATGGCCCAATGTCTAGATTAGAGAAATGCCACATTTTCAGAATGATTTCCAAAAAAGGAGTGGATTCTTTCCTGTAATGGTTAATGTTGAGTGTCAACTTGATTTGATCGAAGGATGTAAAGTATTGTTCCTGGGTGTGACTATGAGGGTGTTGCCAAAGGAGATTAACATTTAGGTAAGTGGACTGGGAAAGGCAGGCCCTCCCTCAATGTGGGTGGGCACCATCTGATCAGCTGCCAGTGTGGCTAGAATAGAGCAGGCAGAAGAATGTGGACAGACTAGACTTGCTGAATCCTCTGGCCTTCATCTTTCTCCCGTGCTGGATGCTTCCGTCCTCGAACATCGGACTCCAAGTTCTTCAGCTTGGGGATTCTTGGACCTTTGACCACAGACTGAAGGCTGCACAGTTGGCTTCCCTACTTCTGAGGTTTTGGGACTCGGACTGGCTTCCTGGCTCCTCAGCTTGCAGACGGCCTGTTGTGGGACTTCACCTTGTGATCGTGGGAGTTAATACCGCTTAATAAACTTCCCTTTTTGTATACATCTATCCTATTAATTCTGTCCCTCTAGAGAACCCTGAGTAATACGTTTCCTGACTCTGAAATTCATTCCAGACCCACATAACCACCACAAATTGTCTTCCAGAAGGGACAGGCTTCTGTGGTTACAGCTGTCTCTGATAGCTATTCCCTGACAACGGTGGGGATTACTCATGAATGAAGGCAAGCAAAGCCTTTAAACCCCATAATGACAAATCAGAAAAGAGCAAGCAAGCAAACCCTGATGTTGTTTCTTAATAATATGCATTTGGAGTGAGTCTAGTATGATTGTGTGTGTGTGTGTTAGAATACACAAAGTTTGATTATACTTTAAGACATATTACACTTTCCAGTTTTACCCCTTATAAAAATTTGGACACAAGTTCAATCTGTAATAATCATAACTTTTAAATACCAATGTTTATGCCAGAGCTAATATCCATGTTCAAGTAATCAAGGATTATAAATATATTACTAAGGCCTGTGAAAAATCATTTTATGTTATATGTCTGAATAATTAGAAAGCAGGAATTTTTTATTTTTCTTTTGAAGTGAGAAAAATATACCTCAAAATTATTTCTTTTAAACTATTCTAATCATCTTGCACCATTTATTAGAAATATCTGTTCCTATCATCAAAGATCATTCTTGGAGTGTTTATGCTCCCAGCTCAAATATTTATAGGTTTCAGACTTGAGATGACTTATTTCTATTTGCTTTTAATTTCCTTATGCAATGTTTCAAATGTACCACAAGTCATTATGAATGGTTTGGGGTTGAATTATGTAGAGGTGCCACATTACTTTTGATTGCTTGCATTTGATGAGGTTATTAAAACAGCAGAAAAATAAATTACCATAGCAACAAAAACATAAATTCATAGCCTGTTTCATAATCTTGGGCCTGAAAATAATGGCACAGCTCTTAACAGCTCAGGCATGATGTAATGCAAACACTTAGCTGAGTCATGCAGGATCCAGAAATCCATCACAGTTCACTGGTATTGAATTTTTGAAAAAGTCAGCCTTGCAACCTTGAGCCTGGGCCATTTCTTTCTAACTTCGGAAGGCCTGTGGGTGTGCACAGTAAACTCACCTCCATGCCATGTCCATGGGCCTGTCATTAACAAGGCCTTGCTGAGAGTCATTTGTATGGCCAAGAAAAATCACCACCTTAGAAAAGCATATTCTCTTCTACTTACACATTTTATGTTCCCCCGTAAGTAATAACATCTTTGTCCTCAAAGTAATATACACATATCAATAGGAGAGAAAAACAGGACAATTTTTAAAGGAGGGGGAATAGAAATGGTATTAGTTTCATAAATAAAATATATGCCTAGAAATTATGCAAGGCATCAGTGCATTATGGGTTAGCTTGTCTTTGATTGACAGACTATGTAATTTGCTTGTGGCTTCACTTGATAATTGCCCAGAGATAAAAATGAAAGGGAGCACCTATGTCCTTACATGGTATTTTATTAGCAGCTCGACTGTTATCACAAGAGTAAGTGTATTGTTTTATAAAGCATGCTGTGCTGGCCTGGGAGGCAGCAGAAACAAGAAGAGAGATCCCTGTTCTTTGCTCTGGCTCTAGAATTAGCTCTGGATTCGGTCTCTCCATTGATGGTTCTGGACAGGGTTAATGTTTTGCAGTATCATTTGAAAAGGTACAACTCTTTTCCAGAACTTATTCCACATCAGCATTTAAACTAATTTTATATTTGGATACTTGGAACCAGGAAGATTAATACAGTGTTAGAGACTCATGATCTTAAAGTACATAAACTGTCTTGAATCTTAATGGCATGATGTAAAGAAAAAGCCAAAGAAAGACAGCCATATACTTCATCATTCTTAGGAAAAAAATTATCACATGATATGCTGTGTAAAGAATTTATTCATGCATTCAATAGTTAATAAATGTGAACTCATTCATTCCATAAATAATACATTTATTGAATACCTACTCACTGACAACAGTCTTGTAGGCACCAGGACACAGGCATGAGCCAAATGGACAAAGGCCCAGCTCTTACGGTGCTGATATCCTGGCAGGGCCTTGGGGTGGGGAAAGTGATGGCAGGGGCAGGGAGAGCAATTAGGAGGCAAGGACAATAGTCATGGCAAGAATAGGAGGGTGGCTGGGACAAGGCGATGAGCTGAAGATGTGGGCAACGCATTTCTAAGTCTATTTTGAAGGCAAAGCAATGGCATGTTCTGATGAACCGAATGCATGTTACACGCTATGGAGAGGAGCCAAGGATGAATCAGAGGGTTTCAGACCGACTTGATGAATGAATGAGAGAGCATGAGTGAGAGGAGGGGCCTTGTGAGGAGCAGATGGAAGGATGGGTACTCATTTGGGGCATGTTTTATTTGAAAAACATCTTAGTTATGTGAGTAGAGATGCCCAGTAGGGATTTATCTTGTGGAGTCTGAAGTTAAGAAGAGAGACCCAAGCTGGACATGTCTAGTGGCTGATTGTTAACGTATATATGTGGGTGTGTGTGCGCGTGTAGAGTCATATATATGTATGAAATATGAATGCGTATACATACTCAGATATATTATATATAATATACATTTATCTTATGCAAATATGAATTTAAAAGTTATATGTGTATATATGTATATATAACATGAACTCTAAATTCATATTTTATATATAACAAAATACGTATATATCTATATACACATATAATCATATTAATGAATTAAATATATACATATATTTACCTATCTATATACATATGTAAAATATGAATTATATATATTCATGGATATATATGAATATATATATCCAATTATATATATCCATGAATACATATGGATATATATAATTATATATTTTTATAATTTATATTATATAATATATAATATAGTAATATGAATTCTATATATTCATATATTACGTATGGATACTATTACATACTAATACATAGTAGGAATTATATATGTATACATTATACAATATCATTTTAGAGTTAATAGGGACTATGTACAGAACCTGATCCCTGGAACACTCCTAAATTAAAAGATTGGAAGCTGAGGATAAAAATCACAGACCGGAAAGTCTGCTTTGGGTATTGTGTAATTAGAGTAGAGATGAAAGTTAAAAGGGAGCATTGTGCTGAAAACCGAGCAAAGAGTGTTCCTCCACGAAGGGAAAAGTCATCAACGGAGCCGAGCGCTGGGAGCTGAGAGCTCATGATTTGGACATGGGCACTTCTATGCCAGTCACAGCACCTGGCCAGGAGCATCAGACATTGGAAACTGCCCCGCTTTGGCAGAGCTACTAAATAATCATTTTTAATGTGAGCTATCAACCTCAGCAACCAAAACTAAACAAGAATGCCAGAGGGAAAAAACAAATATTAACCTCTCAGTGTGATACATGAATGCTTCATGTATATGCTGGCATCCCGCTTGAGAACATAATATATTTTAGCAATATGCAAGTGTGATGTGGGCATTTTTCCTGAGTATTAATCTTTGTCTAAGTTTCAATCTCAGCTCTTCCACCTGCTTACTCTTTGAACTTGGGTAGGTAATTTAAACTCTCCAAACCTTTTATTTATTCCACTATACTTGGACCATAAGAACAGTCCTTGAATATGGGAATTTTGTGGAGAAAAGTGAGTTAATGTATGAGAAATGATATGATATGTTGTGGTATTAAGGACTCAGTGAGTGCTAGCTTCAGTTGTTATTACTATTATCATTTTCACTTAATAATAATAGTATTTTATTTGTTTATTTATTTATTTATTTATTTATTTTTGAGACAAGGTCCCGCTCTGTTGCCCAGGCTGGAGTGCAGTGGTGCCATCATAGCTCACTGCAGCCTTGAAATCCTGGGCTCATGAGACCCTCCCACCTCAGCCTCTCAAGTAGCTGGGACTACAGGAACATGCCACCATGCCTGACTAATATTTTTATTTTTTAATTTTTGTAGAGACAGAGTACCTCTATGTTGCCCAAGCTAGTCTCAAACTCCTGGGCTCAAGTGATTCTCCTGCCTTGACCTCCTAAACACGGGGATTACAGGCATGAGGCACTGTGCCTGGCCCAATTATTGTCATGTATCAGTGCATTTGAGATGACCTAGTGAGGTTCTTGATCGATCGCAATAGTGAATACAATACTGGGAACTGAATGTATCAGGCCTAGCTTTGTACCAGCATTTCAGCTTGTTCTACACACCAGGGCTCGTAAGTCATAGCTCTTCTTGAGGGTCTATTTACCATTTTAGGAATTCCATGTGAAAAGACAATTGCAAGCCCCCCATATGCTCTTCCTACTTTCTCTCTTACATCATCAGGCATCCACTCTGGCCTCCAAAGGCGTAGCACGAACAGAGAGCCCCGGGGCTCTGCCTGCACTGGGCCGGCTGGAGAAAGAGCAAATGGAAACCAATAGGGTCCATGTCTCCCCAGGGACTTGCTGAAACTGTTGGCTGCTGGTCACCCTCAGTAGGACCCCTACAGACCCTGTAAGTTCCTCTGTGGCCGTGTTTATTGCCTGGTGCAAAGCAGAAAATGAAAAAGTGAGGAGAAGGGCATGAAGAAAAGCTGCTGCCCTTTTTTCATTCTACCCTTTCTCACTCCTTATCCTCTTCTTCTCCTGTCATTGTCCTCTTCTGGGAGCTTGGTTTATGAGACAGAAGAAGGAAAGGAGAAGAAACACAAGGCAGAAAACTGCAGTCTATTGTGCCCTGGAAAAGAGGTTTTAGGGTTGGGCTCCAGGGTTGACCTGTTGTATTTATTTATTTATTATTTTTAATTTTTTTTTTTTTTGGAGACAGAATCTCTCCCTGTCACCCAGGCTGGAGTGCAGTGGTGCCATCTCGGCTCACTGCAACCTCCGCCTCCAGGGTTCAAGTGATTCTCCTGCCTCAGCGTCCCAAGTAACTGGGATTATAGGCGCCTGTCACCATGCCTGGCTAAATTTTTTTTTTCTTTTTTTTTTGTATGTTCTTAGTAGAGACGGGGTTTTGGTATGTTGCCCAGGCTGGCCTCAAACTCCTGAGCTCAGGCAAACCGCCTGCCTCAGCCTCCCAAAGTGCTGGGATTACAGGCGTGAGCCACCACGCCCAGCCTGACGTGTTTTAGTGCAAACCCAGGCTCCAGTTTTTTTTTTTTTTTTTTTTTTTCATTTTGTGAACGTGGGGAAAGGAAGTTATTCCTCCTCTCTTTGTCTCAGTCTTCTTATCTATAAGATGGTATCGATGAAAAGATTAAATGTGTGCGGACAGGATCAGTGGTAGAACATGACCTGGCATGGCCTTGGAGCACTATCTGTCCACTATGGACTCAAATGAACAGGCACCTACCTACCGTGAGACACCTCTGTGCAGATCGCATATTCGAATAGGGGGTGTTCACCTGCTTGTGCCAGGAACTGCACGTTGGGAGTCCCAGCACGGGCACAGCACTCAACTTATCCTTGTGTCAGTGGCAGTCCATGTTACCTTTTACCCCCCCACCCAACCCACAAAATGAACACCCATTTTATGAATAAAGAGGCTGAGCTGAGAAAGAAAGATGGATAACATTGTGTTTGAGAGCTTGGTACCAGGGTTCAAATTCTGCCACTCATAGGCTGTGTGATCACAAGCAGTTTACTTGACCTCTCTGAGCCTCCATTTTCCCTTTTGCGACATGTCCCTTGTCGTGCCACAGTGAGGATTTAATGTGAAAATGCATGTGAAAACTCAATCTGGATTCTGGAACACACCAATGCCTAATTATCCTCAGTGACGATTATCCCTGATCAACACATGCTTTTGGATCAGGTCTTCAATGACTCTGTGGTAGGTGGGCTGGGGACCCAGGAGTCTGGTTTTAGAAAGGAGGGCCCCAGTGTAAGGAGGCTTTAGACACTCATCAGAAAGATGAGACAAGGTAAAAATTCCATCATCTGTTAATATCTACAAATGGATATTGTTCAACAGACACTGTATAGAATATGTATTAATGGATATTTTCCCAAAAAAAGGATAAAATTCTGACCTCCATAGAGAGATAAAATAAGTATATTATTTCACTCATTCGTAAAGGACCAGATAAATTGTTAAATGAAGAACCCAGTGAGCAGTTCAAAGGAAAAGTCAAATAAAGTCACATTTATATGAAATGACATTATATCGAAATGAATTTACAAGCAGATATGAAACCGACTTTGTCGATGGGGGAGAAAGAAGTTAATTGAATCTCCACTGGAAAGAATTTATTTTCTTATCTACAAAAAAATGAAAATAATAATTTGGCATCGTTATCAGTTATCTACAATTTACAGATTATAAAACAGCTCAAAGGCAAAGTTGCATCAGAATCAGATAATCAGGATGATCTTACTAAGCCAGAAGTTGGCAAACTAAGGGCAGCAGGCCACATCCAGCCTCTCCAGGTTTTGCACATAAAGGTTTATTGGAACACAGCCATGCTCATTTGTGTACTCATTGTCTCCGGCTGCCTTCACACAATGCAGAGTTGGGAAGCGGTGTACAATACTGTGCTGTCTCTAAAGCCTTGAATGTTTACTCCCTGGTTCTTTATGGAAAGTGGGTGCTGACTACTGCTCTAAACAATGCATGGTTTTCCACGGAAGCACTTCCTTTTTTCTACAAAGGGAAAAGGGAATGACCGAATAGAAGGAAAAGATGAAACCATATGATGAGTGGATGGGGTCAAGTGCTATTTCCTCTGAGACAACCAAATGCATCTCAGGGCCCTGGAGGCACGGAGCAAAGCACATCTTCTGGAGCAGCCACTTTGCTTTTCATTCAAATATCAAATATGCAGTTTGAAAAAGGTCCCCAGGGACTTTACTGCAAATAAAAGCAGTAGACAGGGCTGTCAGGCTGGGCTCCCTCTAGGAGAAAGCCTTGATCCTTTAGAATTGGTGATAGGCTTTCACACATGAAGGCAGCACCGAAATGGGTTGACAATCAAAGGTCAAGTCTCAGTTGTCCCGGACGTTTGCCTTTGATCTGGCACAGGAAGGGGCTTCAGCTCCCCATCCTCCCCTCCGTGCAGGATTTCATGTGGTGCCAATTCTCCTCACCTTGAGTTTTGTTAGAAAGCCAATAACAAGAATTCACTCTGTTCTTAGCAGGAGTATTGGCTGGATTCACAATGCCCCTTTTTGGGAGGAAAATAAAATAGATTGGAGCTCGAGAACACAGCAGAGCGACCATTTCTCAAAAGTCAACCTTACACATCAAAGTGAATATACTTCAGGCCACTCAACTATACACTGAAATGTAGTTAAAATGGTACATTTTATATTATCATTACCGTTATTAATTAATGTGGTATATTTTACCACAATAAAAGCACTAAAAAATAAACCTGTGTCCTTAAGTCGTAGTGTGAAATAGTATGAATATTTCAGTGACAAATATAAGTCAGTTGAGTTATAAACTCTTTACCTTAAGATCTAGGGACAGTAATGTTTTTCAAAAAATGTTCCATTACTGAAAATATATTCCAGTAATATATTGTAAGGATATATTGTAAGAAATATATTCCAGGATATATTGTAAGAAAATTACATTTTTGAGGTGTTATATTTGAAGGGTTGCTGTTGCAGGTATTATTTTGGCTACCCTTTTGGAAGGAGTATGATGAATTAATTAAATTCTACATTCAGAGGGAAAAAAAGAGCATTCAGAGACTCAGTCATGTTGGCGTGGGTCATGATAGCTGAGATTGTCTTGGGTTGCAGGGACCTTTACCTCCCAGGGAATGAATATTCTCCCTTTGGCCGGAAACTGGTTTGGTAATTAAATGCTCGCTCCATCTGCTCACAGCTTTAAAAGAAAAATAAGAAGGCTCAGTCTCAGACAGGGCCGCTTCTAAGAGCTGGTCCAATTCATACAGCAGGAGCAATGAGAAACCTAAAATTCTAGGAGCCAAAGCAGAGGGTTTCCCATGGTAAAATCTGCCAACTGGACAACAAGATTCTGTCTTGTCCATGGAAACAAATATAAGTTATTGTCAACTTGCAGATTATAAAAGAGCTCAAAGGTCATGGACAGACACTTTTCAATAAGATCAACAACTCTCAATTCAGTGAAAAACAGTATTACAATAGTCACATAGGAAGAAGGAAAAAATGAGCGGTGAGGAAGCTGTTAAAAAATAGCAGGTTTTTTGTTTTGTTTTTGTCTCTCGAATGCACGTCTCACTTTTTGTTATACATAACACTCCTACTTACTTTGGGGAATTATGCACCCCTCTTGTGTGTGGTTCATCAAGTTGGCCTGGCCTGCTAGCTCAGCGTGTCATCCATCTGCAGCCCTTCCCTTTGTGGAAGTATAATGTTGAACAAAGTGACAAAAGCACTATTTGTTTTTGGAACCTGATATTTGGAACCTAATCATTTGTCAATGTCTCCTTGAAGATACAGTCAGAGTGTTCTTCATTCCTAGGCCCTGTCAATGAAATAGCCAAACTCTAAAATATTTGAAGAGATTTATCCTGAGCCAAATGTGAGGACCATAACCCATGACACAACCCCAGGTCCTGAGAGCACGTGCCCAAGGAGGTTGGATTACAGCTTGGTTTTATACGTTTTAGGGAGACATAAGACGTTAATCAGTCCATGGAAGGTGTACATTGGTTTGGTCCAGAAAGGTGTGACAACTGGAAGCAGGGAGCCTACAGGTCATAGGTGGATTCAAAGATTTTCTGATTGGCAATTGGTTGAAAGAGTTGTTATTATCTAAAGACCTGGAATCAATAGAAGGGAGCGTCTGGGTAAAATAAGGGGTCGTGGAAACCAAGATTCTCATTATGTAGATGGAGCCTTATAGATGGCCACCCTTAGAGGCAATTGATGGCAAATATTTCCTATTCAGTCCTTTAAAAGCTGTTAGGCTCTCAGTTAATCTCCTCAGGATCAGAAAAAGACCTGGAAAGAAAAGGAGTCTCTACAGAATGTAGATTCTCCCCACAAGAGAGAGCGTTACAGGGACATTTCAAAATATGTCAAATAAATATTTTGGGGTAAAATACTTCAATTTATTTCAGTGCCTACTGTCTGTCATATGATGCTATACCAGAGTCAGGTTGGAATCTGGCATCTTATTGCTACAAAGAGTATGTTCTGGCAGCCTTAGGAACTCCGTTTTAATGTTTATGCTGGTCTTTTGCGCCTGGACTTCAAAGCAAGGCTAATATAATAAGGCCTGTCCCACCACCCCTTCCCATCATGGCCTGACCTACATAATCAGGTTTCTTTTTAATACCCTGGTCGGAGAGGAGGGTTGGCTGAGGGAGCTTAGAATTTTATTTTTGGTTTACAACTCCTAATGATTCCTTTGCTGAGTTCCTTCTCCGGTCTTCTTCAGGGTCATCTCTGCACCCAAAATGCCTCATCCCTCAAATCTTCTGCCTTCGGTGGAACCTCCCTGGCTGTTGAGCCCAGCTCTCTGCAAGGGGCTCCACCTTTATGGATTTTTCTTCGCTCCTTCCTGTCTCCAGCAGCTCAGCTCTGATGCCACACATGGCTCGCTCTCTTAGTGGTAGGAAATTGCCCAGCTTCGGTCCGTTTAGTGATGGAATCTTATAGATGATAACAATATATCCTCATTTGTCTTCCAACATGCCAATTTCCTTCCCTTTCCAGGTTTCCTAGTATTACTGAGCAGGTGGGCTTGCTGCCGGATGCACATAGAAGTCAACGCTATGGCACCAGCTTTTGGAAACAGAAAGGCTTTATTGCGAGGCCAACAGCAAGAAGACAGGAGATGCGGCTCAAACCTGTCTTTCTGTTTTGGGGTCTAGGGCAAATTTTAAGGAGTTGGGAGGCAAGGGAAAAGATTTAGGAATGTTATCTTTTCTGATTGCAGAGTTTCAGATTTGACCATTTGTAGTCAAGGTATGTTGAAGTGGACTTTAGCTTCTGATCTGGGCCAACAGTCTCCTTCCTTTTGAAAGGGTTCAGGCTCCAATCATATGCAATCTTCTTGGTGCCCCAGGGAGGAATTACTATTTGCAGGTAATGTTAGGGATAAACGGTTTTCTATTGTGCATGCCTGGGTTTCATGACTTGCAGTTTTGGCTCTGTTACCTACAAAGTAACTTGACATTCCGTGATCCACAGAGTAGGCCCAGTTTGGGCTGGTCCTGCAGTTACACTAGTGTGTGCAGCAGCCACACTCTCACGTCACCCGTCTCCTCCAGCTCCCTGTGTTTAAAAGTCAGCCTGCCCTTGGAACGATGCTGTAATCACACGTTTCTGGAGCTCCTGGGCACTTAGCTGCATCTTTGTAAATACACTTGCTGTGTAAAATGTCTCGCTCCCGTGAGGAGTAAGCATGCAGTTTTCTATGCCTATGTGAGTAGGGGGGTGGATACAGTGAATTTTGAGTAAACCGAAGTGTTTAAAACTCTATCAAAAACAGAAAAAGAGAAGCCTCTCTGGAGGAACAAGGAGCAGACAGGAACAATTCATACACAGCCTGTGCAGAAGGACTGGCTACTCCAGAGGACACAGCGTTTCTTCTGTATAAAAGCAGCCTCCTCTCCCAGGACAGGGAGCCTCTGGGTAATACTTCATATATAAAAAAGGTGCAAACCAGATATACGGTAGCAAGAGTAAACAGAGGTGATTTTAATAAGGATCAAGGAAATAGAAGACATAAAACTAAAGGAGATGGATGAATATTAAAAGAGTCACATAGGAAGAAGAAAACAGTGGGCAGTCAGGAAGTTGTAGAATCTGTAAAGCAGCTATTTCTCTGTCTTGAGCACATTCATACAATTAGAGAAAACACACACTTTTACAAGCACTTTGTACAACAGTTTGGCAATTTCTTAAGAGGCAACCATACACCTACTAGTTGATCTAGCCATAGCACTCTTAGGTCTTTGTTCAAAAGAAGTAAAACCTTTGTGTTTGTAAAGTTTCGTGCACATGCCGGCCGGGCGCGGTGGCTCAAGCCTGTAATCCCAGCACTTTGGGAGGCCGAGACGGGTGGATCACGAGGTCAGGAGATCGAGACCATCCTGGATAACACGGTGAAACCCCGTCTCTACTAAGAAATACAAAAAAAAACTAGCCGGGCGAGGTGGCGGGCGCCTGTAGTCCCAGCTACTCGGGAGGCTGAGGCCGGAGAATGGCGTGAACCCGGGAGGCGGAGCTTGCAGTGAGCTGAGATCCGGCCACTGCACTCCAGCCTGGGCTACAGAGCGAGACTCCGTCTCAAAAAAAAAAAAAAAAAGTTTCGTGCACAGATTTTCGTAAAAGTTCCTTAGGTAGTAGTCAAACCCGAATGTCTACCAACAGGTGAACTGATATAAAAATTATGGTACATCCATACATTATAAACACCTAGTAATAAAAGGGAATGAATTACTGATATTCAAAACAACAGAAGTAAATCTCAAAATAATTATACTGAGTGAAAAAAGGCTGCCAGAAAATATTACTTGCTATATGGATTAGTTGGAGTTCTCGAAAGCAACAGAACCAAAAGGGTATGTGTACACACACACACACACACACGGAAAGTGAGACAGACAGAGGGAGAAAGCTTATCAGGAATGGGGTCATGTGATTATGGAGACTGGCCAGTCCGAATCTGTAGAGCTGATGTTCCAGGTTGAAGGCTGACGGGTAGGTGAATCCTTTCTCACTAGAGGGAGGATCAGAATTTTCTTTCATTCCGACCCTCAACTGACTGGATGAGGTTCACCCACATTATAAAAGGCAATTTGCTTTATTCTGTCTACCATTTAAAATATAAATTTCTTCTTAAAACACTCTCACAGACACACCCAGAGTAATGTTTGAACAACTCTCTGGGCATCTCATGACCCAGTTAAGTTGATGCATAAAATTAACCGTCATATTGTATGCTTCCATTTTCATAATATTCTTAGAAATGCAAAATAATTAATAGTGAAAGGAATGAATCAATGTTGTCTGGGCATGGTGAGAGTGACTGGAGGGCCAGAGGTGTATGGAGAGCGTGAGAAGTCCATTGGAGCTGATGCGTATGTTAAAATTGTCTTAGGCCAGGTGCGGTGGCTCACGCTTATAATCCCAGCACTTTGGGAGGCTGAGGTGGGCAGATCCTGAGGTCAGGAGACCAGCCTGACCAATACAGTGAAACCCTGTCTCTACTAAAAAATACAAAAATTAGCTGGGCGTGGTAGCATGTGCCTGTAGTCCCAACTACTCAGGAGGTTGGGGCAGGAGAATCGCTTGAACCGGGAGGCGGAGGTTGCAGTGAGCCAAGATCACACCACTCCACTCCAGCCTGGGTGACAGAATGAGACTCCATCTCAAAAAAAAGTGTCTTAATCATGGTTGGTTTCATGAATATATGAACATGTCATAACTTATTAAATTGTACATTTAAATATATACAATGTATTTTATGTCAATGATACCTCAGTAGAGTTGTTAAAATGTATCATGAATACCAATATTTTGGAGACAACAATACAGTCTTGAAAGAAGTATGTTTGATTGATTACAGAAATTTCATAAAGGAATATAAAATATTTTAATTACTAGGAAGTTCCATCCAGTAATCACAGGAAAAAACAATTCACTAAGAGTTAAACTTTTTCCTTTATTTTTTTCTCGACCTTTGGTAGACTAGCTGTGAGAAAATTGAGATAGTTAAATAATGGAATACTGCAACAATTTTATTACTAAGTTAAATGAAATAGACCAACCCCCTGAAAGACAGAAACTACGAAAGGCCACTCAAGCAGAAATATATTACTTGTGTAGTCCTAAACAACTCAAAGAAATTTAATTCAAAGGGCAAGGGAACAAAAGCTTTTCAGAAAGGAAAACCTAGACCCGATGGCATGCTGGTTACATTTATTAAATATTTCATAAAAAATAGTATGCATTGTACA
This sequence comes from Macaca fascicularis, assembly GCF_037993035.2. Classification (NCBI taxonomy): domain Eukaryota; kingdom Metazoa; phylum Chordata; class Mammalia; order Primates; family Cercopithecidae; genus Macaca; species Macaca fascicularis. The sequence goes on along the minus strand of NC_088385.1, from coordinate 134,930,614 downwards.
ATATGTCTTTTAGAAAGTAGAAGAGGAGAAAACATTTCTGAGTTCATTTTATTAGCTAGCCGTACCCTGATACAAACACCAGACAAAGATATGACAAGAAAAGCAAATAGAAACAAATATTCCTCATAAATAGAAATGCAATAATTCTTAACAAATTATTTTAAAATCTGATTTAAAATAAATTAACACTATTACATTATAATAACTTCCATTTATCTGAGAAATGCAAGATTGTTTCAGCATTCTTAATCAGTATAATTTAACATATAAGCAGACTGTATTTGTCAGGATTCTCTAGAGGGACAGAACTAATGGAATACATATATATGGGAGTTTATTAAGTATTAATTCACATGATCACAAAATTCTAGTATAGGCCATCTGTAGGCTGAGGAGGAAGGAGGGCTAGTTTTAGTTCCAAAGCTGAAGAACTTGGAGTCCGATGTTCGAGAGCAGGAAGGATCCAGCATGGGAGAAAGACGGAGGCTGGGAGGCTAGGCCAGTCTCTCTTTTCACGTTTTTCTGCCTGTTTATATTCTAGCTCTGCTGGCAGCTGATTAGATTGTGCCCACCCGGATTAAGGGTGGGTCTGCCTTTCCCAGCCCACTGACTCAAATGTTACTCTTCTTTGGCAACACCCTCATAGGTGTTGCCAATCAATACTTTGTATCCTTCAATCCAATCAAGTTGACACTCAGTATTAGCCATCCCATAGACTAAAGAAGAAAAAGCATACACTCATTATAATAAACGTAGCAAAAGCATTTGAGAAAAATCATTACACATTTATGATAAAAATTGTAATCAAGTAAGAAGAGAAAGAATATCTCTTACATCAAAATATGTCCAATTAGCATTGCCTTTAATGACAAAATGTTAAATGTTAATCCCCTCAGATAAGGAACATGAAAATAATATTTTCTCTCACCTTTTTTACCTAACCTCATATTGAAGATCTTGGCCAGCATAATAAGTAAAGAATAAACAATAAAAGACATACAAAACACAAAATAAAAAATAAAGTTATTGCTATTTGCAGATGACATGGCAGTCTTCCTAGAGAAATCCGAAAATTCTACAAAAGAGTTACTAGAATTAAAATGTGAGTTTAATAAGACTGCAGAATACAGTTTCAGTTTACAATAATCAATTGCATTTCTATATATTAACAATGAATATTTGGGAATTTAAATGGAAAAAAGTACCATTTAAAGAACACCAAATAGCCAAATATAACAAAATATGTGGAAGAGCTGTATGCAGAAAATGACAAATCAAAACACTGATGAAAAAAATTTAAGACCTAAATAAATGGAAAGATGTACCATGTTCATGGATTGAAAGACTTAATATTCTTAAGATATGAACTCTCTCTAATAACATGAAGGTTTTGTATAAGAGTATGGAAACAAGGACTGCCTGATAAAGACTAATTCCCCAATTATCCATAGCAGTGATAAATTATTATGAGTTGTACTTGTGTTTGCATTTCTTTTCTGAAGGATTATTATTTAAGAGATGTCTTGGGCTTTAACTAAGAACACTAGTCATTGGAAAATGTTCCCAAATGTGAACAGACTTCACAAATTCACTCAGCAATAGGAATCTGGGTTCTGTAGGTACTTTATTAATTTTTAAATAATTTCAATAGTTTATGTGCATTTTTGTAACATTTATATTACTCATAACTCTCTAGTCTGAGTTGCAAAATGGCTTCAATAGTATAACTTTGTTACGTGTAGAAAGCCTATAATAATTCTGTCTAGCTCGTGTACAGAGTTTAACTACCATTGAGAACTAGTATCAGGACATATGAGTGCAAACAAAAATACAGAACAACACCCATCACTAAGATATTCCACATTCACCATCTACCATATTTGTCCTCTCTGGGTCACAGGTGTGAAGACTGTTACTGATTTAGGCTTTCATCCTTTGTGAGTATATGTGGTCTCCCGCCAAATATTAAAGTATCCTTCCAGATTATGTTCCAGTTTCTTAGATTTCTATCTCCTTTGTCCTGGGGTCAGATGGTGGAGTAGGATTAAATATCAGAGCATCATTCTAATGTAGTTATTCATGGTGTTCACTTCACCCAAAATATTTCTTTTTTTTTTTTTTTTGAGACGGAGTCTTCCTCTGTCACCCAGGCTGGAGTGCAGTGGTGTGATCTCGGCTCACTGCAAGCTCTGCCTCCCAGGTTCACGCCATTCTCCTGACTCGGCCTCCCGAGTAGCTGGGACTACAAGTGCCCGTCACCACGCCCGGCTAATTTTTTTGTATTTTTAGTAGAGACGGGGTTTCACCGTATTAGCCAGGATGGTCTCGATCTCCTGACCTCGTGACCAAAACAAGTTTTATAATTTCTCTGGTTTCTCCCATGAGTTAATATTTGCTCCATGAATAAATTTCTTAGTGTGTCCTTAAATTTCCAAATATTTAAGTATTTCTTATGTATTTTGCTGTTGTTGATTCTCACATTCAATTCTGTAGTGGTCCAAGAACATACTTTGATTTGTATTTCTTTAATTTATTAAGGTTGGTTTATGAAATAGAAGATAAACTATCTTGGTGAATGTTCTAAGTATACTGAAGAAAATGGGTATGCTCTTCTGTTAGGTGGAGTATTTTATGAATAACAATTGGCACTGGTGGATTGATAGCTTATTTTAAGGTCTACTATATATACACTAATTTTTTTTTCCTCCTTGAACTGTTGGGTCTTTTAAATTTTTAAATTTTTCTTATTTTTTATTTCATTTTATTTTTTTGAGACAAGGTCTCACTCTGTCCCCCAGGCTGGTGTGCAGTGGTACTATCTTGGTTCACTGCAGCCTCTGCCTCCCTGGCTCAAGCCATCCTTCCACCTCAACTCCCTCAGTAGTTAGGATTACAGGTGTGCACCATCTCTCCAGGCTAATTTTTGTATTTGTTTGTAGAGATGGGGTTTCACCATGTTGGCCAGGCTAGTCTTGACCTGCTGAGCTCATGTGATCCACCTGCCTCGGCCTCCCAAAGTGCTGGGATTACAGGAGTGTGCCACCTTGTTCAGCTAATTTTTATATTTTTTGTAGAGACAGGGTTTCATCATATTGGCCAGACTGGTCTGGAACTCCTGAGCTCAAGTGATCCGCCTGTCTTGGCCTCCCAAAGTGCTGGGATTACAGGAGTGTGCCACCTTGTTCAGCTAATTTTTATATTTTTTGTAGAGACAGGGTTTCATCATATTGGCCAGACTGGTCTGGAACTCCTGAGCTCAAGTGATCCGCCTGTCTTGGCCTCCCAAAGTGCTGGGATGACAGGTGTGGGCCACTGCACCCGGCCTCTTTGTGATGTTATTAACAAAACTGGAGTGCTACGTCTCCCATGGCAATTGTGAGTTTGTCTGTTTCTCTTATCATTTCTTGCTGGTTTTGCTTCATATATTTTGCAACTCTGTTGATAGATACATGCACATTGAGGATGTTTGGTCTTTTGAAGAATTTATCCTGCTATCATTATGTAATTTCCTTCTTTATTCCTGACACATTCCTTCTTCTGAAGCCTATGTTTACCAGAGTCAGTCAGCTTTCTTTTGATTAGTGTTCACATGGCATATGTTTACATGTTGGTCAGGCTGGTCTCAAATTCCTGGCCTCAAGTTATCTGCCTGCCTCGGCATTCCAAAGTGCTGGGATTATGGGATCACAGGCGTGAGCTATCGTGCCAGGCCCATCTGTTTATTTTGATACTCATTGCAGCATACAGTTGATTCTTGTCTTCTGTTCATTCTGGCAATCTGTCTTTTAATTGGTAATCTAGACCCTAGACTATTTGCATTGAATGTACTAATAATTGATATCCTTCAATTTAAGTCTACCGTTTTATTTTATTTATTTATTTATTTATTTTTGAGACGGAGTCTCGCTCTGTCGCCCAGGCTGGAGTGCAGTGGCCGGATCTCAGCTCACTGCAAGCTCCGCCTCCTGGGTTTACGCCATTCTCCTGCCTCAGCCTCCCGAGTAGCTGGGACTACAGGTGCCCGCCACCTTGCCCGGCTAGTTTTTTGTATTTTTTAGTAGAGACGGGGTTTCACTGTGTTAGCCAGGATGGTCTCGATCTTCTGACCTCGTGATCCGCCCGTCTCGGCCTCCCAAAGTGCTGGGATTACAGGCTTGAGCCACCGCGCCTGGCCAAGTCTACCATTTTAATTGTCTTCTATTTTCTTACCTGTTCCCTCTTTTTCCTGTCTTCTGCCTGCTTCCAATTAACTGTATATTTTTACAAATCATTTGTGTCTTCAATATTAATTAATTCATAATTTTTATATTTTGTCTGGCTTTGCAATATACATCTTTAAATAATCAAATTCAAATGTCAGATAATATTATATCACTATCATCTGATTCATGCATTGCAAGAATCTTGAACAGTATACTCCCAATTATTTTCTCTCGTCTTTTGTGAACTGTCATACAGCTCAGTTTTACTTATGATCCAAACGTATGCTATTGTGTGTATGCTCATATACATCATATACATATGCATATTGTACATATGCACATATGAAAATGTACATCCATTGTGCATGCACACAATATGATGCTGGCCTTTCTTCAGACAATTATCTTTTAGAATGGTCAAAAAAGTCATTGATATTCCATTTTAACATTTTTTACAGTTATTCCTTTTCGTGGACCTCAGTTGGTTCTGACTCGTGTTGTATCCCTTAAATTTCAATCTAATCGGTTCCTTTTGAACTGATAGGTTCAATATAAGTTGTAATGTAATAGATTATCCATGTTATTCCTATTGTTAGGTTGGGCACAAAAGCTCTTTCTGGTTTTCGATATTTTAAGTTGCCTTAATGCTAAGTGTCTATCGTATTTTAAGCTGCCTTAATGCTAAGTGTCTATTGTATTTTAAGTTGCCTTAATGCTAAGTGTCTATCGTATTCTACATCTTCTTGACATTCAGTTTTACTTCTTTCTCATGAGTCAGAGATTCATCTGTCAAAATTACCCTACTCTGTGAAACAAAGTTCTAATTGCACTTTTCCAGTCATTTAAAGCTCATCGTATGTGGAGGCATTTACCAGCCCATGAGGAATTCACATTATCAGGGAAGGCAATTTGGGGCATTACATCCTAAAATCCCCCTATGCACAGTTACCCCATTGGATTCAAGAGAGCTCACTGTGTCTTAGAGACTCTCTCCTTCACTGGTGACTGGGTCCAGGACAGTATATTCTGAGACAATCAGATTAAAGTTCACACATCTTTGCTCCTAGAGACCAATCCAAGTGAATTTCCCAGGAATATGACAACCTACACTGGGGAAAGATGCACACTACCAAAGTGTAAATATCACATTTCTTTAGTTCAACATTTCCACTGTTTCTAATGTTTGAAGTAGAAAATAATGATACTCTGGCTATGCAAGCCTGAAAGATGCTCACACATGCTGACAGCCTGTGCTTTGGAATAAAGAATATTGGCATGTGTTTACTTTGCTGCTGTTGTCATTTTATTTCACTAATAAGAACTGGAAAAATGAATGTCAGCCTGAACTCCTGAAGAGTAATATGTCTGCTTTTTATGTTTTGTTTTTGCTTTTGGTTTTATGCAGCCATATTATAGGATACTTTTGGGGTGGGGCAAGTGTTCTCAAATTTAATCATTAATGCTCTGTAGAATGTACAGAGTAATTACAAATACAGACTGTTGGTACCTCTCAGACAACAGAAAAAATGTGCAGTGCTTAAACGTGTATGCCTGAGCTGGTCTCATTATTAGCTCATGGTCCCTGTAGAACTTTCACCAAAGAAAAGTAATACTGAGTGAAAGAGGTATCCATTAGTTTTATCACTCCCTTTAATTTTTAGACGTTGTCAACCACAATCTATCAGAAACCATAACATAATGCCAAACATGAACTAAAATGGCCATATATTGTATGTTTTTTAATTAGATGGTTTTAAGATATGGAGACAGGCTACAGTTTGATGTTGACATTGAGAGACACTTACAGAGTGATAGGAATGGACCTGTTTTCCAGAGGGACTTTCTGTAACTGGAGGGTTTCTGTCTTCTCGTTCCTCTGAAAGGGACCCTGAGTGAGCACATGGCAGAGAAGGAGATCCTCAGACTGGCGTGGAGGCCACGGATGCACAGGGATCAGCAGTGCAAGGAGGGTCTGAGCAGCAGGGGAAGATGTAAAGGACTTCTCTGATGGGAAGAGAGTGGCCCACTGGTCCACCTGGAGATGCTCTTCAGGCCTGGACATCTCCCGGGAAGGGAATGACAGAGCGAGGACTGGACACAGCAGCCTGCAGAAGCTGGCTGTCCCCCTCTATGGCTGGACTAACCTGGGCCCATCTCCATGGTCTCCCAATCCCTTCTTTTGCCAGTAGGTTCAGAGATGGAGCTGTCATTAGCTCTGCAGAGGGTCCCTGCTCTGCAGCTGCTGGAGTCTTGATGGCAATGGATGATGAGCTGAGGGATTTTACGCTGACCGAGTCAGTCACCAGGCAGTGTCCAAAGCAAGGACCAGTATTTTAACCCCAGGGTTTTGAGATGATATTGAGAACTTACCAGGATCTGAAGGGAGTTTGAAGAACAGAATTGATGTTACAAACATATCATATTAAATCTACACGTGAGATCGGCTGTTCCTAGGATCATCACACCATAGTCTCTAAGAAGAGGACGCTCCTATGACTTTCTAGTGCCTTACTCATGATCAAAATATATTTAGGCACTTCTTGTAAAGATATGGCTATTCTGTGTCTTCTTTAGTGTTTTTTTTTTTTTTTTTTTCGGGTGGCAGATATTATTACCAAGAATAGAGAATTACCCTCCTCTACCTGAAGAAACTCTGCCATAAAGAGATGGAATGCCAATGAATTACACAAAGGAGATTGACAAAGTCACTCAATGGAAGGAAGCTTTGTGTAAAAGCCACTGTACACTAGGCAAAGGAAAGATAGATGTCACTGAACCATCAAGCTGCAGCACTGGAAAAAGTCAGAAGTGCTTGCAGCACAAATAAACCAGTGTTGCATGGAAGGTCTGGAGGAGCATCTCACATCACGCCTGGCCCATCACAGCCAGAGTCTTGAGAGTTCCCCTCACTAATCGCAGTCCAATATTCCTTCCCTATAACCCACTAATCACCAATCACATCTATTGAGTTCCTTCTGTGTTCTCAGAAACCACATGAAGGCTGCAAACTTCTCAAGAGCTGACTACGACCAGGAGTGTGGCTCACTCCTGCAATCCTGGCACTTTGGGAGACAGAGGCAGGTGGACCACGAGGTCAGGAGATCAAGACAATCCTGGCTAAAACGGTGAAACTCCATCTCTACTAAAAATACAAAAAATTAGCCGGGCACGGTGGTGGGCGCCTGTAGTCCCAGCTACTCAGGAGGTTGAGGCAGGAGAATGGCATGAACCCAGGAGGCGGAGCTTGCAGTGAGCCGAGATCGCGCCACTGCACTCCAGCCTGGGCGAGATAGCAAGATTCCGTCTCAAAAAAAAAAAAAAAAAAAAATCAAAATATAACAGATGTTGGTGAGAATGCAGAGAAAAGGGAAGCCTTAGACACCGTTGGTGGGAATGTAAAGTCATTCAACCTCTGTGGAAAATAGTATGGAGATTTCTCAAAGAAGAAAAAATAGAATGATCGTTCAATTCAGCAGTCCCACTACTGGGTATCTACCCAAAATAAAATAAATCTTTATGCCAAAAAGATTCCTGTACTGGTGTATTTATCACAGCACTGTTCACAATAGCAAAGATATGGAATCAACTAAAGTATCTGTCAGTGGACGATTGGGTGGGTAAAGAAAATGTGTGGACGTATGTACACACACACACACACACACACACACACACACATATGCCGATACACCATGGAATACTACTCAGGCATAAAAAAGAATGGAATCACGTCTTTTGCAGCAACCTGGAGGGAACTAGATAGAGACCATTACCTTAAATGAAATAACTCAGAAATAGGAAGTCAAATGCTGCATGTTCTAATTTATAAGTGGGAGGTAAATATTGGGTACACATGAATGCGGAGTGTGGAATAACATGTTGGAGACTGGAAGGGTGAGAGAATGAGGGGTTGAGGGAGGAGACATTAATTACTGGGTACAATGTGCACCTTTTGGGTGATGGTTGCACTAACAGCGCAGACTTCACCACCATAAAATATCCATGTAACAAATTGCACATGTACCCCCTAAATCTAAAATTTGAAAAGAGAAAAAAAATTGGAGTGGAGATATTAAATGTAACATCTATTAAAGTCCCTACATTTTTCTAATAAGCAGGAGATGAGAATCATGAAATAGGTACCAGGTGTCCCCCAGAGGCTAAAGAGAAAACACAGAAGAAGCACATGCTAAAGACTGAACATAGATCCTCCGACGGCAGCGGATCCCCTGCTCCTGCCAAGATCAGAGGTGCTGAGATGACTTGGAGGGAAGTTATTGGTGTGCTGGCATCTCTCACCAACTAAGCCAGTGAATGTAGCTTTAATGCAACCACTAGGAAGGAGGTAATTAGTAACTAGCAATTGGAGAAGAGGTGAAGCAAAAGAGAGTGAGTGAGTCGCATTTCCTTTCTTCACTGCGATTTCTAAGCCCAATGCAGGCCTGAGATGGGGCAGGATTGAGACACTGACTTGGATAAATTTGAGCTTCAGAGAAATCACACGGAGAGTTTGACCTGTGACCTCTGGCATGCAAGAGGCGTAAGAACTCGGATCTGAGTCCAACCAGGCGAATTCTAAATGTGAAGGGCTGGGGTCAGAACGGCCTGGCTGGGACAGAACACAGACAGAGAGGGATGCGTTGGGAGACGCTGTGCTTTTACCAACAAAGGGAAAACTGTATGTTTTCTTGGGATGGTACAAGAAAGCCGGGTCAAAGGTGGTCTTCAAAGGCAAACTGTATAGGGAACTGCCTGGAGGAAGTGGACTGCCTGAAGCCAAGGCATGAACAGGAGAGCTGTTCATGGCCATCAGGAAAAGATGTCACTTGGATCAAGCTAATGCAGGCGACGTCCATGCCGTGGGCCCCACAAAACTCAGATGATGCCACGGGAGGAAGACTCAGACTTGGGTATCTGCTCCGTCTAGGGGACACTGATGTCAGGTCCTAACTGAATCAGTCAGGGCAGATATTTTCAGCTCCTTTACCTCTTCCTCTCACTCTGGGGCCATAATCAGAAGTGACCGGGGAGGGAAAGAAACCAGAGAGAAGGAGCCATCCCCGCTTGCCTTTGTAAACTTCACTCTAGGTTCTCATCCAGAAGCAGCCCCAGCTGGGGTAGGGTGGTGCCATCAACTTGCCTACATTTCACAGTTTTGATGTGACTTGGTATGACACTATGTATTACTGGACTGCGATTGTCCTCGTGACACCATGTAATAGTGGACTGAGGTGGTTCTTGTGACTGAAGAGGTTGTTCTTGTGACTGAGATTTGTCTGAGGTTTTGCCCACAAACTGCTGGATGATATGTGCTGGACTTGAGGGTTGCTGTGTTGTGAGGGCTCCTGGCTGTGCATGGTCCACCAGCCTCTGCTCTGCCTGGCATCTCTGGGGGTGACTCTCCCCATATTCCACCACCTAGAATTATGTCCAAAGGGGCCTGGGGGTTCCTTGGACAGCTTCGAGATGGAGCCATCAAAGAGATGGTGACATTGACAGCTTTAGGATTTGTTTTTCTCTTTCATTTTTGCTGCATCTTGTTTGAATTTGGAGTGAGGTGTCTTTAATTCACTGCATGTCTGTGCCAAGAAAATGACTCAGATGCCCACCCTGGGTCCTGCTGCATCATAAAGCTAAAGATAGAAGGATTGGGAGTTTCTGGATCTCTCGCCACCTCTCCTCTAAGCCATGGCATATGGTGGATCTGGACACGTCCCCATCTTGGAGGCAGACCTGGAGCTGTGGGCCCGGTGTGGCAAGCTGCTGCTTCTCCTGACTCTTTCTGGCAAAAACACGTCCTGTGCCCCAGGACGTGTTTTTGTGCTGCTTCTGTGGAGGAAGGAACCTCTTGGATTGCAGAGTCACCGCCACTCCCTAGTCAGTTCTCTGGAGACCTCGTCTCCCCAAACATGGGACTCCTAAGCTGTGCATAGCAGCTGGAAAGCAGTCTCTAAGCTATCACAGAACCCTCCACCTCCAAGTCTACTTGCCTCTGGCTCTTACTTCCAACCTCCTCTTGTACTCATTACCAGGCTCCTGTGGGTAGGGCTTCCAGCCCTCTCCCAAGGAGTTCCCTCTCCTCTCAGCCTACGAGACCACTCATATTAATCTCTGATTTGTAGGTGAGAATCATGACATTTAGAAAGGTTAAAAATCCTGCCCAGGGAGGCTTCTTGAAGGTATGCCCTGTGATAATGTGTACGGTTTGCCACAGAGACTCATAAACTCCAAAGCACAGCATCCCTCAACTGTGCAGCACCCCCTTTTCCCGCTCTACAAGTTCCATGTGTGTCCCCAGCATATTTCTCTCCAAAAACAGGTGAGGATGAGACTTCTTGAAATATTGATGCTAAATATATGCATACGTATTTGGTGCAGGTGCCCTGTTGGAAAATGTAACCACAAAGAGTGAAGTTGAGAGAGGAACCAGGGGACATACAGCAGGGACAGTTTGCCTGCGGCTTGAATTCAGAGGCTTAGGTCCCTGTGTGACTGCCCCACTCACAGGATTGTCTAGTATATTAACAAATCAGGCATCTCCTCCCCGCAGGGTCAGGAGGTTAAATGTGTCATTTCTATCACTAGTGCTGCATGCTGACTTCAGTGACAGCAAGAAATCCCACCCTGTGTGGTCGAGCGTGTGTCTGAAAGCCCAGGCCCAGAGAGGGATCTCCTTAGTACCGTCGAGCTTTTTAACAATGGATTCATATATTTGTTAAGCAGAGAGAAGTGGGTCTTTCCAGACTCAGTCAGGAGCTCGTGTGTTTACCCATGATATGATCCTGAACCACTGGGAGAGTTTAAAAGAGCAAAGAAGGGTCCAGAAGAATTCCTCACCGGGGAGGAAAAGGAAATAATGGTGACAGTTATTTCAAGCCTTTCTTGATCTCTCTGTGTATCAGCCAAATATCGAGCTAGAGAGAATCACAACCAGTCCATGGACATTTTTTATTGTCTATTGACAAATTCTGACCTGGCCGTCCCATCTTCAGGCACCTGTGCAAACACAGAAAATTAAAAACTCCTGTTTTTTATTCGCTCATGTGCAGAAGCCTGAAAATGTTGATCTCACAGAAGTCAAACATAGAAGACAGGATACTAGAGGCTGGGAGAGGTTGAAGAAGGGGAGAGATTTGTTAAAAGAAAGCAAATTACAGCTAGGGAGAGGAATACACAAGTTCTAGTATTCTGTGACCCTGTAGGACTACAGTTAACAATAACATATTATTAGTTTCAATAGCTAGAAGGAGTTGATTGAATGTTTCCAACACAAAGAAATGATAAATACTTTAGGTGATGAACATGCTAATTACTCTGATCTGATCATTATCCATTATATCTATTGAAACATCACCATGTACCCCGTGAATATGTACAATTATTATTTGTCAATTAAAAAATTAAAATTGGACTGAGCATACTGGCTCAGGCTTGTAATCCCAGCTCTTTGGGAGGCTGAGGCAGGGGGATCACTTGAGGTCAGGGCTTCAAGACCAGCCTGGCCAACATGGTGAAACCCCATCTCTACTAAAAATACAAAACAATTAGCCAGGCCTGCTGGTGGGCGCCTGTAATCACAGCTACTTGGGAGGCTGAGGCAGGAGAATCTCTTGAGCCTGGAAGGCAGAGGTTGCAGTGATCCAAGATCGGGGGCCACTGCACTCCAGCCTGGGTGACAGAGCGAGACTCCGTCTCAAAAAAAAAGAATTAAATTAAATATTAAGTTAAAATTTAAAAAGTGACTGAGAGATAAAAGCCCAACCCAGGCTCTTCACAAGGCAGCTAGATGCCAAATCTGGACATAGGAACCCTACATACATAGAAGATGGTCTCTATAATGATCCAGGGCTTACACGAAGTTGAGATGAGGAGGTAGCCATGCAAGAAACCCGACTCAGGAATGTCACTTTCCTACCGTAGGAGAGATGCGGTTCAACAATATTTTTGGCTTTAAAAAATCCACTGCATTTCTCCTTCTCTCAGCCCCTTTATCAAAAGCCTCCTACAAAGATGTGCTGAGTCAGGTTGCCTGTTTGCTGTCAAATTTTTACTCAGCCCTCAAGATTTCGCCTTTTATTGTTTTTGGTTGTGATTATTTTATTTTATTTTTGCTTATCGTTGTGGACTGCCATGAGTGAGAGTATGGTCAAGCAGGATGGACAGTCAGGATCTACTGGCAACTAAGTGTAACTGTGGGGCCGAGGGAGATGGAGCGCGGTTAAGAACACACACAGTGGCTGGGCACGGTGGCTCACCCCTGTAATGCCCGCAGTTTGGGAGCCTAAGGCAAGTGGATCTCGTGAGGTTCGAGACCAGCCTGGGCAACATGGAGAACCCCAATCTCTACTAAAAATACAAAATTAACTGGGTGTGGTGGCGCACACCTGTAATCCCAGATACTCAGGAGGCTGAGGCAGGAGAATTGCTTGAACCCAGGAGGCAGAGGTTGCTGTGAGCCAAGATCACACCATTGCACTCCAGCCTGGGCAACAAGAGCGAAACTCTGTCTCAACAACAACAACAACAAAAAGAAGACTCATGGTGACTTAGACAGATGCTCATTTCCCTCCTCTGCAAATGTGATGTATTAACAAAAATAATAATGTATATTTTACAGGGTCTTTGTCTAAAGTTGAGTGATAAATGCAATTTAGTATCATGCCTGAAATTTAATAAGCACTCAATAAGTGATAGCTGTTTAATCATCATTATCATCATCATCGTCATCATCATTATCCACAAAGGACCTCATCTTAAATAACAGGAGCAGCCACAATGACATTACCAAGTGTTTAGCATGGTTAGCATGGTGCCCTGGAGCAGGTAAATAAATGCATATCTCAAGGAACATCCTTGGCTGTTTTTGACCCATATTCATCCCCACCCCCTTCTCCAGGTAATGGAATACTGATTTCCTAGGACAACACCTGTTCTCCACTTTGACACTCTGCTGTTAGCAGAGGCCGTGAGCTTCTGGCAATAGCTCTGGTTAAGCGTCCAAAGCTCCTCCAGTCAGTGCATTGTGTTTCCCTTCCCATGGTAATTGCCTCTGCAATCATCATGGAACCTGAAAGAGGGCAAAGAGACTTAACTCTGGGGTGGTGCTTGCATTTCCAACCTCTTTGGTAGCATCTTCTACTAAAAGATTATGGATAGGAAATTCATGAGTTGCAGATCATGAGCTGCCATCTCTGTTAAGTGATGCCCAAGAGTTTCTTTAATGCTCCTGTTCACAGCATTTGTGATATCCTGCTTTTGTTAATACATCCCTAGGGCATTTATAGATACCTTTGGATTATTCTAATTTGTTAAGCTCTTGAGTGGCTTCTTATGGGTGGTTGGCATACCAATGTTTCCTGCTTAAGATTGTTGTTGTTGTTTTTTAACCACTTTACATTATTTATCAAAGTCAATGAAAAGAATCATACCGTTTTTATGTGTGTTTTTAGTAATAACATACTAACAGTATACTAGTTATTACTGATTGTATTAGTCATAATATATTGATACTATTACTAATAGTAACTGCTATTCTAGGTGCTGTTTGCAACGCAATGACATATGGCTGGATTTTAAATTTAAAACTTGTAAATACCAATAAGGGATGACCTGGTTAAGAGAGCCATTTCCCTCATCAATGTGAAACTATTCAATAACGGTAAATACAGAGCAGCAGATAGGCTCCCACGAATGACGTCATTCTTAAGCACCCGACTCTGAAACCACGGCAGTTGGAACTATTCATTCTGAGAGACAATTGAATGCAATGATGTTCAACCCTTCTGTTCTAAGGAATGGGATTTTGGAGACATTGAACGCTTGCCAGGTGAACACAGTCAGTTTCCACGTGGAAACGCCATATGGAATGTGCTCCGCTTCAACAGTCACCTCCAGAGTCATGTGTCACAGGGTTGTTGACAGAGAAGGAGACTTTCAGAACCCCGAGGCCACAGTATGGAAGTGTAAAATACTGCAGAACACAGGAAAAATTCTCAGGAAACCGTCTAATGCGTGGGGCGGTCCCTCCTGCATTTACATGTTGACTTTGCCATCTGTATTTTATATAACCCTAGACAAAGCACTTTTTTTTTTTCTGTGCCTCAGTTTCTGTAACCTCATCCATAAAATGAGGTTATAATGACACTTACATCAAGGGGCTCTTATGAGCATGAAGGGAGTTAATCGTAAAGGACCTAGAGCAGTATTCAGGGATGGCCATTATATCACCATTCTACCTTACACTGCTGTTCACTTGTCCATAACCTCCACTAACCCGAGGCCTGTGGGATCAACAGTGGTTTCAGATATATGGTTGTAGCTACTGCACCAGGGATGCTGCTTGACTCAGAAATGTTTCTCAATAAATATCTGTGCAATACATGGATGTTAGAAGAAAGACAACCCTAAGAGAGAAAACACTTTAATTTGCATTAGCCAATTTATCTGAGAACAACAATGTGATACACTTAGTCTTCATATTCACACGTGACCCTGGTCAAGTCACTTCCCCTTTCAGAACATACATTTTGTCTGTCAAATGGGAGGATTGCACTTTGAGTATGTTAAAAAAAACTTACAGGTACATTACTAGAACATCGTTCTATATTATAGCCTAATGGTTTCCAATGCTGTTGTATATTAGAATTTCCTGGAGACCTTCAAAATATACTGATTTCTGCTATAACTATATACCTAATTATTCTAACTATGTCATATTCTGGGAAAGGCAAAACTATGGAAATAGAAAAAAATAAAGGCCAGTGGTTACCAGGAATTAGGGGAGAGTGAGGGATGAATAGGTAGAACAAAGAGGACTTTTGCGACATGAGGTTATTCTGTTTCATACTGAAATGGTGCATACGGGACTTTCTGAAAATTCTTGAAATGATGAATGCATTTGTCAAACCCTGTAGAACATTACAACACAAACAGTGAACCCTAATGAAAGCTATGGACTTTAGTTAATAATGTGCCAATATTCGAATTGGCTCATCAACTTAACCATCGTACCGCAGTGATCCAAGATATTGAGACCAGGGAGTGCTGTTTTATTCTGGGGGAAGGAGGTATGTGGGAACTCTCTGTACTTTCTACTCAATTTTTCTATAAAACTAAAACTGCTCTAAAATTAAATCTAGTAATTTGAAAAATATTCCCTCTCCCCGTGCTCTAGAGATCCTGATTTAATTTCTCTGGGGTGGAGCCTGCACATTTGTATTTTTTTAAGTTATGCACATTATTCTAATGTGTAGCATGGATTCAGAACAGCTAATCTAAAATGAAGGGTCTGCAGAGATTGATGTAGGGGGTGCCAGAGGGAAACCAAGTGTGAGAGAACAAGGCCTTCATGCTTTGTAAGAAAGGACGGAACCAGATCACAGGGGCTACTTAAAAATCCCGTCCTCTTGCTTTGCATTCTTCCAGGAACTGCACCCGGTGATTGAACTACCAGTTTCTGAAGGCCACCCATTCACACCTATTTCCCACTACTCCAGGTAAGACACGGCAGGCAGTCTTCCGGGAAACAGAAGTCTATATTTGTTACCATCGGCATCTAACTCATGATCCTAATGAGAACCAGGATTCCTGTGGGATCAAGTTCCCCTCTGAGGATTCTTGAGAGCCACCTTCCTGAATCCTCAAACACCTTCCTACCTGCCGCCCTCCATTAACAATTACCTTTCCATCTTTATTTTTTGCCTGCGACAAGCACCCTTCACATACTCATACCTGTTTCACCTTTCTTCCTTAATAACCTAGATTTTATTTTCATGTTGAGGAAAAACACTATTTTCCACTAGGCTACCTGCAGCTTGAGGAGGCTATGAGTCACCATTTTGACCCTAGAGATATAAACAGAAGTTGCTGGGAAGAGCTTCCAGGAAGCTTCTGTAAGATGATTATCTAGCTGGGTCTGTCTTTTTGCTTTGTCCATCCCTTTCTTAACTTGGGAATGTGCATGTGATACAGGAGGTGAAGCAGTCGTTTTGTGACTAGGAGGAGATAAAGCCACATGGGTAAGGTGGCAGAGCAGGAAACTGGGAGGAGCGTGAGCTTCTATTGGCAATGAGGGATCATCATACTATTCCTAAACAGTCTAAGTCCTGAGGTCTTGTGTGTGTTCTTACTTGTTCATTGCTCTGCTTTTTCAGGTTGTGTATTACTTACAGCTCAATACGACCTAAACTTTAACTAGTCATTCTCCTAGTTAGACTGTGAGCTCCTAGAAAGAAGTTTGGCATGTGATATGTTTCTTATGGTCCCTGTAGTATCTAGCACATGCTAGCAGGGATCAGCTGTGCCATACTCATCTATTGATTGACTTGGGATACAGTGAGTTGAGGTAAGAAAGAAACAGAAGTCAACTCCAGCATGTCACCAACATGTCAAAGAATAAAGTTTGCTGTTGGTCTCAACAGCCCTAGGGCAGCTTTACTGTGGTGGGATCTCTCTCTCCTACCTAGTGAGGCTCCAAAATATGACTTTAATTATCCTTCCTAAGGTTTACAAAATTCACTGAGCTTTTGTCTTTAAAACAGTATTCCTTCCCCACCTCTGGTGTGAAAAAAAATTAGGACCAGAGTTTTACATTTTTTTCTTTCCAATATTTCCAGAAAAGTATGCCCCAGTCTAATTTGCAGGTGGAAATTGAAAATGCATCTCCCTGACCTCAAGGGATGATATTCAGGAGCTTCAGGGAATCTTCAGCTCATGGGAGAAGCACAAGCAGATTGATGGATCCCAGAGACAAAACGTCTATCCCAGCTCAAATGACATCTCGTGGAGCGTGAAAATTGGAGCTTTCTGTGCCCATCTTCAGAGAAAGACATCAGACGATCTTAACATTTCTGCAACTGAACGTGGGGTGAGAAGAGGGCAGAGTCTTCCAGTGGGTCCGCCACATTTTCTTTCCAGTTGAGGCAATTCATGGTCTCTTCTGGCAACTGCAAGGACAGATGCGAATTTACCACTTTATTGAGTGAAATGCTCTGGGCATTGTGAGACTCACATATGCACCCAGAGGGGAAGGGACCCTCACTCTGGAAATGGAAATCAGTTCATAATTGTATCCAGACAAATAAATAGGGCACACACTTCAGATCTATTACAGGATCCAGGCAGAATCAGAAGAACAAAGGCATGAAGTAGAAACACATTCATATGCCAGGTATAGGTGGGAGCTGGGGAGGGCAGAAAGTCCAGGGTTCCTGGCCGGGGGAGAGGGACTCTGCTCAGCCTCTCATGCTGGAGTGCAAGAGTATAAAATAAGGTAGCTGAGGACATGAAGCTTGGCTGCCTGCACCATTTGAAGAAAGAAAAATCAAACTGTGTTTTATGAGTTTCTCTGAGTGGGCTGATGGTAAAAGTGATTGCATAAGTGAATAAATTGAAATATGTATCCTGGTTGTGTCAAAAGCAAAAATAATTATTTTGTTCTTGGTGAGATGTAGTGTTTAACTGCCAACACATCAATCCAAATAAAAAGGACATCTGCATTTAGATCTATTAATACATTTATTAACAAAGGATGTATCTGAATTATCCATCCATTTGATCCACATTTTGCAGAAAGGCAAGCCAGCATGGAGAGGCCATGTCACGGGTGATTAAAAATGTCACTGGAATCTCAGGGCAATGGGAGAGTCAAGAAAGAGGCAAAAAAAGAGAAGTCTCAGAGCAATGGAGGTGGTCTTTTTTCAGGCATTCTTGCCTGTGAACGGCTGATTAGGATTTTCCTGAGCCCCTCAGAATGGTGAAAAGCAAATGTGGAGTGTGTGATCTTTAAGGATTAGGTTCCATAGAACTCTTCTACTTTCTGTCTCCTGAATTTGCTGTCTTTTAATTCTAACCATGGTCGATTTAGGGGTTCTTGCACACACACACATTTACCTGAAGTTGATTTATGCTTGTGTATGAGTGTACATTATTTAGACCTAGAATAATTGATGCAATTTGACAGAAAATTTGGAAAACTTAAAGTTGAGAAAGAGAAGCATGATGCCTGATGAACCCCTCACTCATGAATATGGACATCCCAGCAGCGGGTAGCATTCCCACTGTAGCACCATGGACTGGATATGAATCCAGATTATCCACCTCCTCAAAGGGTGGCTTGAAAATTATATAATGCTTGTAAAATGTATCTTCCCCGGCACATAATAAATGTTAGCTGAGGACACACACAGCAAGACGCCTATGTAAAAAGATGTTCATTGCAGTAATAAATGGAACTTTTAGAAGCAATGAGATACCTACCAATGAAATAATCTTATGGCATAGGTGTTCTGTAGCAAAACTCTCAGAGATCCCAAAGGATGCAGCAGGTCTGTGCTAAATGTTAGGCTAAATGACAAAGACATGCATTGTTAAATAATCAACAGATAGATACAATGCATAATATTTTAAAATCACAAACCCAAACCATACCTTTCAGCACGCATATATATGTGTGCATGCATGCGTAAGTGCACATACGTACATGTGCATATATGTCTGTGTGTATCTGTACACATTGATATCTATGTAATATGCCAAACTGATGACAATACAGATTAACTCAGGGTAATCGCGAAGAAAAAGTGAGGTCAAAAGGACTTTATTTTTAAAGTTCATTCATTCTTTAATCAACACATGAAAGTGGTAAATATTTATTATGTACAGCCTGATGTCTTGAAAGAGGTACCAAAGAGGACTTTAGCTTTCCTGTGTGTAGTGTGTGTTTAATTTTCCCAGCTGGAATTCAGTGTATTGCTTGCTTACTTAGAAGACAGGCTCAGTTTTGAGCTCTGGCACTGATTATTTTGGTGACTTTAGAAAAATTACAAGACTCTCATCTTTATGAACAAAATGGCAATAAGAGACACAACCATCAAAGAGTGTCACAGGTGGCTCTTTGGAGGTGTTTTGCTGTGAAAAATATCAATAGATAATGTGTCGTGGGTGGAGAGCAAGGTGCAGGGAAGAGAAGGCGCCAAGTGTTTTGTTTCATTTGCTTGTGTGCTTCACTTTAATGTTATATGAAGCTATGCTTTATCTTTTTTTTTTTTTTTTTAAACAGAGTCTCACTCTGTCGCCCAGGCTGGAGAGCAGTGGCATGACCTCGGCTCACTGCAAGCTCCACCTCCTGGGTTCTCTCTGTTGTCCTGCCTCAGCCTCCCGAGTAGCTGGGACTACAGGCGCCCGCCACCTCGCCCGGCTAATTTTTTTTTCTTTTTTTGTATTTTTAGTAGAGAAGGGGTTTCACCGTGTTAGCCAGGATGGTCTCAATCTCCTGACCTCGTGATCTGCCCGTCTCGGTCTCCCAAAGTACTGGGATTACAGGCGTGAGCCACCGCACCTGGCCTGAAGCTATGCTTTATCTTAAAATTATGAAAACTAAATGGACTAATACATATAAGATGCTTAATAGACCGCCTGATACAGTAAGTACGTACCCAATATTATGTAAGCTAATGTTAGAAGCTTTTTTTGAGAGAGAGTTTTGCTCTGTTGTCCTGGTTGAAGTGCAGTGGTGTGATCTTGGCTCACTGCAACCTCTGCCTCCTTGGTTCAAGTGATCCTCCCACCTCACCTCCCAAGAGTAGCTGGGACTACAGGTGTGTGGCACCAGGCCCGGCTAATTTTTGTACTTTTTTGTAGAGACAGGGTTTCACCATGTTGCCCAGGCTGGTCTTGAATGCCTGAGCTCAAGGGATCCACCTGCCTCGGCCTCCCAAAGTGTTGAGATTACAGGCATGATCCACTGGCCCAGCCCACTTCATTGTTTTTAAGTGGTGAAAATAAAAGCTCTGTATACAATTTAGGGAGAACACTTGCTTATTTTAAGGGGATTTTTGGAAACTTTACTTGAGGACTATTTATACTAATATTTACATTGGCCTACAAATGACTCTTTGGAGTTTTGTAAACTCCAATCCTAAAACAAGAATCTCACCTGTCAAGCAGTTCAAAACCATTAAAAATTGGGGGCTTGGTCTCTTATTACTAAAAATAAGTTTTTTAAAATTATTTACTTGTTTTAATTTTTAGCTGACCATATTACAAATGCTAGATGGCCCATCTAATTGTATTATTTGAAAATCCTGAAGAAATTTGTAGGGAAAAAAAATCAGTATAGTAGTTCATCAGCATTACAATAATAAATCAGCATTGGATACTCTGAGAAGCTGGCATTTAGAAACAACAGAAGAATGTGAAGGATTTCTGAGGGCATTTCTGAGGGGAAAGTGTTCCAGGCAGAGACCACATGGTAGAAAGGCCTCCTGGTGTTGGCAAAGGGCAGAGGGAGTCAAAAGTATGAAGGGAGAGGCAGCCCACGCTCACCCTCCAGGCCCTCCCCACGCTGGTAAGCCCCAGTGCTCAGGAAAGGACAGCGATGGAGGCTGTTCCTGGACATTCTGTGAGTCACCGGGGGCCCTGCCAAGTGCTCCTCTCTGCTCTTGGGAGCTTTTCTTGAGGATTATTAAGCATCTCCACATGATGCGATGCTTCCTTCCCAGATGAATGTTATTTTAAAAGCTTCTTTCCTGCTTCATGTGAATGGAGATTTGCATTCATCCCTCGTCATATGAATTTTGCATTGTGGGTGGGGGTGAGGAAGAGCATAGTCCCTAAAGCGAGTGTCTTCAATCTGTTTATAATTCATCTCTCAGCCAGGGAGCAGCGTCCGTGTCACCTGAGGAGGCAGATGCTCCCCTGCCCTGGCGTCTGGAGGGAAGACGGCGCCAAGGCTGAGGCACGGGAGCATCTTTCATTCCTCCCCCAATGCTTGCTGCTTCATCAACATCAACGTCCTGCTGCCAGGGCTGATGAATGGCTCAGGAGCGTCACAGCTCGGTGGCTCTTATGCCATGTGCACTGGCAGCTGCCACCGCCGTCCTACCTGTGACCCACACGTGTCTTCCTGAAATGGCCAAAGACAAGCTTTCCTCTCAAATTTTGCCGCCTTCTCAGTCAATCAGCAATGCTAATCAAGTCTGTGTGCTCAGCTAGGATTTTGGACCTTCTTACGTGAAGGTGTCGAAACGAGGTTCCCTTTCCTGAAGGCTGACTGTTGCTTTGTCTCCAATGAGTGACCCCAAGACTGTGCACAGTGAGCAAGAGGAAGGGGGCAGGAGATGGAGGGCGGAGGTGGTGTGCGAGCTGGGGTCTATTGCACACTCTTGGGATTCTTTATTTGTAAATTTTGTTCCCGATGCAATGGGTGTTGTTGAAGATATTTAAGTGGAGGGGCAAGGTCTGATTTATTCTGTAAGAGGATTGCTCTGGCAGAGGCATGAGAGGATCTGGGGGCAATTGGGGCTCTCGCAGTTGTTCAGATAGGAGGGTAGATGGTCGTGTGGACCAGGTTGGTGCTGATGGACATGATGAGGTGTGGACCATCTACATCTATAGTTAAGCTGCAACTAGCAGAATTTGGTAAAGAATTGAATGGGGGAACACTTAAAGGCTAAGTTGGTAATTTGATGTAAAATGAACAACTCATTCCTGTTAAACCATGTCATGATTGGTTTTGGATGACCAGATGTTGACGTTTGCTGCAGGTGATGGCCAGCTGGCCTGATTCATGTGTCTGTGGGGTGTGTTGGCTCCAGTCAGCCTGCAGGTGAGTGTCATAGAAACGCAAATGAGTGGAGACCCGTGCTGCTGCAAACGTCTTCAGTGTCCACTGGAGGGCTCTGTCTGCTTTGATGGGGACAGAAGTCATTTACATTATCCAGCAGCAGTTTAAAATCTGAACGACCTCACGTCGTATTTCTAATATTTCAGTGCCCAGATAGGACAGAACCCCAGGCAGGACCCAACTGACCTAGCTTTCTTTTTTCTCCCAATAATATATCTTATTTTTAGAATGGTTTTAGATTTATAGGAAAATTTAGAAGATACCCATGCACTTGTTTGCCCCTATTATTAACATCTTACATTAGCAAAGTACATTTGTTACAATTACTGGACAAATATTGTTTATGTATTGATTTATTTTGAAGACAGGGTCTCACTTTGTGACCCAAGCTGGAGTGCAGTGGTGCAACCGTAGCTCACTGCAGCCTTGACTTTTCTGGCTCAAGAGATACTCCCACCTCAGCTCCCTGAGTAGTTGATACCACAGGCTCACACCATCATGCCTAGCTAATTTTTATTGGTTTGTTTTTTGTAGAGATGTGGCCCCAGTATGTTGCCCAGGCTGGTCTTGAGCTCCTGGCCTCAAGCAATCCTCCTGCCTCGGCTTCCCAAAGTGCTGGGATTACAGGTGTGAGCCACCATGCCCACCCCAATTACTGAACTAATGTTGATACATTATTATTAGCTAAAGTGCATACTTTATTCTGACTTATTTTTTGCTCAATGT
The DNA here is from genome assembly GCF_037993035.2 of Macaca fascicularis. Lineage (NCBI taxonomy): Eukaryota > Metazoa > Chordata > Mammalia > Primates > Cercopithecidae > Macaca > Macaca fascicularis. The sequence continues at coordinate 134,908,066 of NC_088385.1, read as the reverse complement.
CCTTCTCTTCCAGGGTCCAGGAGGCCACATTACATTTAGTCATCCTGTCTTCTTCAATTCCCCTTATCTACGAGTTTCTCAGACTTTGTTTTTGAAGACTTTGGAAGTTTTGAAGAGTGTTGCTCAAGTATTTTATAGCTATGCCTCAACTGGGGCATATCTGATGTTTTGCTGTGGTTAGGGGCAGACCCAGACGTGCCATTCCACATTCTTTCCTACCATGAGGACCCCGACTCAGACAAGCACTGCAGGGTATGCAGGATTGCATGATGGATATGGTACCCTGGAGAAGTTTTCTTCCTGGGGAAAATAGAAAATGCATGGATGCAATTACTAAATATGAATATGGGGCACTGTATCACTCTCGAAGTAATCTAACCCGGTCCCCTGGCTTTAAACATCATTTGTGCGGACAGCCCTCGATTCCGTATCTCTAGTTTTGCTACATACTAGTGTAGAAAGTCATGGGCAGAGGAAGAGTGGGGTCTCTCAAGGGGTGTCCTAAGAAGAAGTTTTCAAAGTAAACAGAGCACCTCTAAAGGCTTTGCTTCTGATGGATAAACATGGACTGTCCGCAGAGACAGGCGTAGTGCGATCAGAGAACCCATGAGGCAGACAGCGAAGGAGAAGGGAAGGGAAGGGAAGCACAGCACATGGCAAATTGTCTCCATGCATTCGCTCCTCATTGTCTGTATGTGCTTTGCAGACACTGACGTTTTTCTTCTTCCTTAATGTCAGTGAATTGGGGTGACTAATGATAAAGATTTGTGAAAATACACAGGTGGCCGTGTACTTTCCATTGTGGTGTTTCAATCATTCCTTCTCTCCTTCTCTTCTCCTCTTCCTCCTCTCTCTCTCTCTTTGTTTCTCCCTCGCTCTCCCTTTTTCCCCACCTCTCTCTCCTCTATCTCTCGTTCCTCTTCTCTCTTTCTCTGTCTCAAATCCTCCTTCCTTTCCCTCCTCGGTAGTGGGCACATTCCTTGAACAGTCACCTCAGTCTTCTGTAGAAATAAACAAAGTAACAGACATCTTTGGATTCACTTCTCCCTCAGCTCCAAAGACATTATTTGGCTAAACTCCCAGATGATAATACAGAGCGGGAAGTATTTGAGTTCTGCAGTCATTTCTCTGAGGTTGAAAGAATCGGAACATAGAGCTAGAATTGAGCTAAATGCTGCACGATGTTAAATAAGAATTAATAAGAAACTTTATTGGACCCTCAGGGAGATGTGGCAAATGTAATATTTTTAATGGGTTTAATTAGAGGTTGGTACAGGAGATGCTTACAAGACGGGCACAGGCCAGTCACAATATGGCCTGATGGTGAGAAACAGAGAACATACGTGAATTAAAAAGCCCAGGTCCATCTCTTTCTCAGTGCATGGAAATGGACCCATTGTTTCCCTTCTCAGAGTGTCAGTCTCCTCATTTGTAAATGGAGATAAAAGCAGAGTATTCCAGCCGGGCAGGGTGGCTCATGCCTGTAATCCCAGCACTTTGGGAGGTGGAGGCAGGCAGACCATGAGGTCAGGAGTTCAAGACCAGCCTGACCAACATGGTGAAACCCTGTCTCCACTAAAAATACAAAAATTAGTTCGGTGTGACGGCGGGAGCCTGTAATCCTAGCTACACGGGAGGTTGAGGCAGGAGAATCGCTTGAATCCAGGAGGCGGAGGTTGCAGTGAGCCGAGGTGGCACCATTGCACTCCAGCCTGGGTGACAGAGCAAGACTCCATCTTGGAAGAAAAAAAACAAAAAAGCAGAGTATTCCTCGTAAGGTTGTTGCAATCGTTGAATGGGATAATGACCGTAAATGTCTTAGCATGTTGTCTGTTACATGGTAGACCTTAGATAAATTATTATTGTTATCACAACCATGATTATTATTGACAAAGATCACATGGGTAAAATATGTCCTAATTCTGGGATTTTAACTTAGGTTTCCATATTCTCAGCATGACTTTTTTTTTTTTTTCCCCCTGTGCTGTATGGCTAAAAGGCAAACAAACGAAACCAGCATTCTTTGAGTTTTCCAATCATGCATGTTTAAACCATCTTGTTCGTCTGAGGGCAAGAATCCAGAAAAGTATAAATTAAGCAGATAATAAGAAAGCAAAACTGCCAGCGATCTCCGCCCTTTGTATGGAAAGTGCCGTATTTCAGCCTTCGAAGCGCAGTGTCATTTCAGAGCGGCTGAAGGTGAGTCTCCAGGCAGTCTGCATCCCTCTGGGGTCTGTGAGAGCCGCTGTTCATAGGTAGGTCAGTCCTCTGGGGTTAGGGAAGCTTTTCTAGGATGTGTTTCTCCAGGGAGCCCTTGATAACCATTTTGGACCCAAGTAAATGATCCCTAATGTCCAGCGTTGCCAGACAAGACTAGGAAAAATGGCTTCAGCTGATAAAAGCTGCTGTGTGAGCAGGTTGCAAGTGACTCTACTCATCATTGTGTATTGACGACTGGGAAAGGATAGATGGTGCAAGTATGCCTTAGGGATGTGCATGGCACTTCCAGGAAACTTTGTGAAAAAGAAAAAAGATCATTCCTGTAAAAATGTGATAAGAATAAGAGCGGCATTAATAATTGTCCGTTGTGTGTCAGGCACAGGGCTCTGATGATCACACGCTCTTTGGATGACCTGATGCGCAATCTCTAACCATGCTCTTCCTCGCGGCCTTCTAACCAGGCTCCTCCTGGCCGCATTCCAACCACGATCCTCCTGGCGGCCTTCTAACCACACTCTTCCTGGCGGCCTTCTAACCAGGCTTTTCCTGGTTGCTTTCCAGATGCCACTGCCACATTCTACCCAGGGAGACAGAAGCAGAAGTCAGCCACGGGGTTGGGGAAAATACATTTGCTTGTGAAATACACCATCTTCTCCTCTACTTTCCTCCTCATTAAACATTTTTTTAAATTTAAATTTTTATTTATTTTATTTTTTTTTTTGAGACAGAGTCTTGCTCTGTCGCCCAGGCTGCATGCAGTGCAATGGCACAATCTTGGCTCACTGCAACCTCCTCCTCCCGGCTTCAAGCAATTCTCTTGCCTCAGCCTCCCCAGTAGCTGGGACTCCAGGCACGCTCCACCATGCCCTGCTAATTTTAACATTTTTTATTTTTATTTTTAGTAGAGACAAAGTTTCACTGTGTTGCCCAGGATGGTCTCAAACTCCTGGGCTCAGGCATTCTGTCTGCCTCAGGCTCCCAAAGTGCTAGAATTACAAGCATGAGTCACTGCACCCAGTCTCCTCCTCTTTTTCTTCTTTGAACAAAGCTGTGATGGCTAGAGCTACTGCAGGCATCTTGTGACTATGAGAGAGCAGCCCAGAAAAATCAAAGCCCTTGGCCCAGATAGCACTGAGCTTCTAAACCAATTGTCCAAATTATCTACTCCCGGAATTTGTGTTATATTCTTAAAAATATCTTTATTTGTTTAAGCTAATGTGGTCAGGTTTTCTGTCAGTCGCAGACAAAAACGTCTCTATCACATTTACAAAATGACATCTTAAATTACACTTACAATATTAAGTATAATATCTTTAAAAGTGAGAAGAAATTGAGGTTTATAATGGCAAGGAGCAGAGCTAGGATCTGAACCCACATAAGACAATATTCTTTACGTTATGTTCTGTTGACTCTCTCAAAAAAAGTTCATCTTTAACTCCTTACAATTTCAGTTTTCCTGGTACCTTATTTAAGAAATATGTAAATAAGAAAAGAGAAATTGCCCATCATCCCAACTCCTAGAAATAACCACTGAAAGTAAAAATTTTAAAATTATTTCCTTTATACCTTTCATCTGCAAAGTAGGGAACAGACGAGTTTGTGCTATGCACACACACACAGATACACACAGATACCGATTTTCCCTTTCAACTCAGTTGTGACAAATTCAGGGTACTCAGTATTGTTTATTCAGTATTGTTTATTCACAAATTCCATGAATTCTACCTCTCTACTTACTAAAAGAAGAACCCAGCTGTCCTCAAAGCATCTTCCTGTTTGTTTGTTTGTTTTGTTTATTGTTAGTTTTCTGCAGAACCCCAAGTAGAAGGCTCCCTGGTACCTACACACCAACTTGCTAGTCCTTGTTCACTGCCAGGTTCCGCCTTTATCTCCCCCAGTTCTGATACCTGAACAGTCACACAGCAGAGCACTGTCACTACCCCTGCTAACAGCCCATGGAGAGAACTGCAAATTCCATGTCAATGCTGCTATCTTGTAATAATGTTAAAATCACCAGTCCTTGGTGGGTTAGAGTCATTACCAGCATTTTCTTCTTTAGGAGAAAAAATAATCCTCTCCTCAACTCTGCTCCTCGCTTTATCGCTTGGGGTTCATGACAGCCTTCCCCATCCCAAATTCCTGCAATCGCTCCTCCGAAGTTGTCAGCAAATTTAATCCCATGCAGACTTTAATTCTAGGTCTTCTCCTGGCTCCTCAAGACATCCTTACATCAGAACCCCTTATAAATTCCCAGAAGACTCATAAAGAAATGAAATCCTCCCTTCTGAATCTGGTTAGCATGTTAATATTTACTGAATGTATTTTCCCAAATTAGTTTCTCTATTGACTGGTTGCTTCCATGAGAGTGAAAGAACTTCCTAAAGGAAATGGACTTGCGTATATATGAAAAGCAATAGAAGGACCATATGGTTTCAATGAACTTCTTTGGAAGTTGTTATGATTTTGTCTTGCTGATGTCCTTTTGCTCTGTTACTGGGAAAGAGAGCTATGTTTCTGAGCAGTGCTTGATGATGGAAGAAAGGGGGCAGGTCCTTGTGGGGCACCATCCTGCAATTTCTCCCTTGTGAAGTGGTGCATGGTAACCTACAAATGACTCTCAAGTGTCTGCACTTGGTGGACTCATGTGTAACCATATCAGATTAGATCAAACACAGTGGTCGTTAAGAGTCCCATCGAGCAAGATGACAGTGAAAATTACACAGCAAGGACTGACGTAACTTTCCAAGAGTGAGCTGAGGGACGCTGCGTGGGAGCGTGTCTTTGTATCTGGAAAAGGAAAAGAAAACTGCATTCATTTTTGATGATGGATTTGGTCACGTACAAAAGGCAAGGGCACAATTTGAAAAGAACAAGATGGCTTTCCTAAAACAACAGCTGGAAACACTTTGCAGCAGCTGCTGATATAAATAATTCACTGTTAATTGATTCTGAGGCCAGTCCTGAAACTGGCAAGCCAAGTTGCATGACAGGAAGGTGCACCATGGAAAGTGATAATGGCATGGATATTTATTCCCATTCACCCTTGCATGGGATAAGGAAGAGGCCAGCCACACTCCTTTTGATTCATTTGTGAGTCAGCCCTGGAAGCATCTTTAAAGCAGCAGCTCCCGTTGTGCCCTTCAGGTCCTGGATGAAGACGGAGATGCCAGTGTTTAACAATGACTTACTTCTTTTATATTTCCCTTTCACTGAAAGTTTCTGAGTTGACATCCACTTGCCACTGGAGTGTTCAGGGGATATTATGAGATTAGCAGCATAAGAAGGTGGCTAAAGGAGCATTTGACCTCTGGCTTCAAACCCATATGGGGGCTCCCTTGTGAACGTGCAACTTTATCTCAAAATCAGTCCTTATACCTGAGTGTGTAATTGGTGTTTTAATAGTAAGCATTAAAATACAAAAATGTATGTATGCTTGCTTTATTTTTCCACATACAAATAGAAATAAAGTATACATGGACATAGATAATTCTCAACCTCTGAAAAGCCTGTGGGGCTCATTATCCCACACCACCCATTTCTCCCACAATAAGTTTGCTGAGCTTAGTGCACAGAGTTTTGTAGAATTTACTCGTCACTGGCCTCACCACAAGGTTAAGGAATTAACTAATTGTATGACTAACTTTTTGCTTAATCCCTGTCTGTGTTTCCTGATTGTAAGCTCAATGAGGGTAAGGTGGGACCTTCGTTTGTTTTGTAATAACCCAGTGAGAAAGAAGAAAAGTTGTCCCTGATATCTGAGATAGGCTAGGCCTTGCTATTCTCTTATAAAATAGGAATATTTTCATAGAATATCGATATCACAGAAGCCCACTTTGTGACCATGATGGATTAAGACAACGGTAGGATCATCCCACAGTCTTGTCTGAACACAGGCAAGACAAAAACATTTGCCGAAATACAAAATTCCAAACATTTTCTTGCCCCAGGTAATAGGAGTGACTGAAGCTTAAATTCTTGCTTCTAATGGGTGGAAAAAGAAAAAAGAATGACTAAGACCTACTATTTGATAGCACAACAGAGTGACTATAGTCAATTATAACTGAATCGCACATTTAAAAATTACTAAAAGAGTATAATTGAATTGTTTGTAACACAAAGGACAAATGCTTGGGGGAATGGATACCCCATTCTCCATGATGTGCTTATTTCACATTGCATGCCTGTATCAAAACATCTCATGTACTTTATTCAGAAACATATACACCTACTATGTATCCACAATTTTTTTTTTAAATCCCTGCTTCTTTGAACCCTCCCAAATCACCCAATGCCTGTCTCTGAATCCTATACTAGGCTCTTTCTAACATCCTTTGAATAAGAAAGCTCCTCAGTTCCCCATGAAGTGCAAAGAGAAATCAGTGTGGCCTGTTCAACTTCAGGTACCACCTTCTGGCTTTGGCTGGAGGTCATTGAGAGCAGGATGCAGCACTGGGTTTCCACTGGCAAATGTTTGAACACAGATCCATGAGGCCAAAGAACAATTGTATTTTCTGCAATCAGGTCCTTGAAATAAGCAAATTAATAAGAAAAGCAAATTAATAAGAAAAAATCACACACAATATACAGCTTAAAGGAATTAACATTTTCCTACAATACCAGTTGCAATTTTAAAGTAAACGATAAGTGAATTCTAATTAATGAAAATTTCAGTTCCCTACAAAGTTTCCTGAATCAAAATTCCAACTTTGTAACTGGTTGAAGGACAGGATTCCTGTAGCCAAAGGATGCTTTGAAGGGAGCATTGCCTATGCCTCCAGGCTCAGCTCTGTTTCCTCCACTTTCTCCTCCCGCAGGCAGCCCTCCCTGACCACTGCAGACCACCCTGGCCCTTATTTCTCCTCATCTGCATGTGCTAACCCTACAGATGAGCTTCAGGGTCTCCAGGGCCTCTATAGGGAATGGCAAAGAAATGGAACAGGTGTCTCTCAGGGTCGGCCAATCCTTGTCCTGCAGAAACAGAGGGTCTCCTTTGACAGGTCTCCAATTGTTCTAGAGAAGCCAGATATCTCTGTTTTAAACTGAAGTATCCTTAGTTTTAAGATGTTTCTTTTTTGTTTTAAACTGAAGTATCCTTAGTTTTAAAATGTTTCTTTTTTGGCCGGGCGCGGTGGCTCACGCCTGTAATCCCAGCACTTTGGGAGGCCGAGGCGGGTGGATCACCTGAGGTCGGGAGTTCAAGACCAGCCTGACCAACATGGAGAAACCCAGTCTCTACTAAAAACACAAAAATTAGCCAGGTGTGGTGTCGCATGCCTGTAATCCCAGCTACTCGAGAGGCTGAGGCAGGAGAATCGCTTGAACCCGGGTGGCAGAGGTTGCGGTGAGCTGAGATAGTGCCATTGCACTCCAGCCTGGGCAAAAAGAGCGAAACTCCGTCTTAAAAAAAAAAAAAAGTTTTTATTTTTGTTTTAATCCTATATGAGTCCACCAAAGTTGTTTCTTGATGCCAACTAGTCTTTGGGCCACCATGTCATCATGCCCGACTTAGTCTAAAAGTCTCTTGCGTTTCTTTCTGTTTCCTCACCTTTGCCTTTATTTCCTGTCTCTACTTCTCATGCACTTCTCTCCATGACAAGGTATAGAAAGGTCCTGTGTGCTAATAAAAAAGTAAATTGGGCCAGACACATCTGTAATCCCAGCACTTTGGGAGGCCGAGGCAGGTGGATCACCTGAGGTCAGGAGTTCAAGACCAGCCTGGGAAACATGGCAAAACCCCATCTCTACTAAAACTACAAAAATTAGCTGGGTGTGGTTGTGGACACCTGTAACCCCAGCTACTTGGAAGGCTGAGGCAGGAAAATTGCTTGAACCCAGGAGGCAGAGGTTGCAGTGAGCCGAGATGGTGCCTCTGCATTCCAGCCTGGGTGACAGATCGAGACTCCACCTCAAAAAAAAATAAATTGACTCAATGAAATGGTGATGGAAACTTGGCAAACTGGCTGCCACCAGGATCCACTCTACCCACCAACGTATTTTATTCGCCACATCCTCACTATACTCTCTCCCTTTAAGCAGAGGTGTAGTTCTTGTTTGAGGATTCATCTTTAATTTGTGCATTATTCAACAAATATTTGTCAAGTGCTATATTGCCAAGTATTCTAGGCACTGAATTTTAATATATTTAATATATATACTGAATAATAACATATAATAAATATATATATAAAATATATATTTAATATATATTTAAAATACATATTAAATATATAGTATATATTATATATAAAACATACATATTATATAGTACATAAAACATAATATATAATAAAACATATAATATATATTAAAAATATTAAATATAATATGTTATATATTATATGTAAAACATATATATTAAAAATATATATGTGTAATTATATGTGTGTAAAATAACAGAATCCCTGCCCTTATGGAGCTTACATTTTTGAATGGGAGAGGCAGCAAATAAAATAATTAAATATGTCCTGTGTCAGGCAATGGCAAATGCTCAAAAGAAAAACCAAAACAAGGAAGAGCAACAATGCAGGAGATAAGAGATGCAATCTTTAAAAGAATGGCCAAGGAAAATCTCACTGAGAAACTCACATTTCAGTGAAGATCTGAAAAAGGGAAGGGATTCAGTGACATGGTTCTCTGGAAACAGCATGGGCAAAGGTCCTGAGGCTGAGACCCACCTCTTATCTCCCAAGTTCAGCTCAGAGGCCAGCTTGGCTGGAGCACAGGAAACAGGAGCAGAGATCTAAAACGAATGGAGGAAGGTCTGGGCAGCGGGGAAGGGAGGTGCGATCATTCATGGCCATAAGAACTTTGGTCTTTACTCTGAGAGGGGGGACCAGGCTGATGATTCTGGAGTCTGAGCTACATTGTAAGAGGATGGCCTCCCTCTCCTGGCTCTAACACTCATAAGGGTGTAACAGGCCCTTCATGGTCCCATCGGCACTCTTGGTTTTCCTGGTCCAGGCCTGCATTGCTCATGTCTATTACCTGCCTGGTCAGTGAAGGCTCTGGGTTTTGCAATCCCAGGGTTAATGGAAAACAGTAGACATGCAAGAGGCAAAGACATCTGGGAGTGAAGGGATTTTGCATTGCTTCCCGCTTGCTATTTCAAAAAGCCCCCCTCATTCATATGATTTTCAACTTACGAGAAATTAGCTCTCTGCCAGAATTTCAGTGTTATAACTTTTTTCAAATTTACTTATTATTGAATGTGACAGATAAATTCATAAAAGGAAATACAAAAGAAATGGAACAAAAGCCATGAGCAAAAGGTAAGCATTTTTGTTTGTTGGTTTTGAACTTCCGCCCTAAGAATTTTGACCCACAAGACATGAAACAATCAAGTAACAGTCCCAGCACTCTTTAGAAATGTCCTGACTCCACTAGTAGTACTAAGGTAAAGACACACCGATAACATTTTAAGGATCAGTAAAGGCCAAGTGTCAGAAGTTAGCACCTTTGCCCTCCAATGCTGACCTTATCTTTGCACCCCTCTTCCATGACTGTGTTCATTAGGGTTGAACAGAGCTGCAGTCAGTGCCGGTTAGGGCTGTCTTTCTGTGTGCTGAGCACTGCATTTGGAGTCTGTGTCCTCATAAGTGGTGTCATTAGTGGGACTCACACTTGTGATTTGTACTGGCTGCTCTGTGGTAATGATTTCGACCTCTTCCCATCTCAAACTCTCCAGTGCTGTGGTGCAAGTAATGAGACCAGACTGGATCCCCACCACTGTACATTGTTTTCTGGCTTTTTATTGTCTTCTTACTACTGAGATTGACAAAAGCAACTTCCTGTTGTATGTGCTCCACCCACACTGCCTTCTTCAGACCTTCAAGCGTGACTGCTTGTTCCTGTCTTAAAAACCCTTTGTATGCATGAAGGGTGGCTTTAAAGTACTATAGAAGTGTGTAAAACATTAATCGGATCACGACTGCTGACTCTATGCTTAGGCATGCTAGGTAAAGTGTGCATTGATATGACAGCATCAGCTCATCTAATTAAGGTGTCCAAATAGTCCCCGTTTGTCCCTGTCTCCGTTTAAACACTGAAGGTCCCAAGTCCCAGGAAACCTCTCAGTTTAAGTAAACTAGGACAGGTGAACGCCACACATTTAATGCTTACCACAACCTTACCAGGTGGGGCCAGTACTAGCCCATTTTACAGATGAGGCTTCTGAGGGTTAGAGAAGTTAAATGCTGAGGCCTCTGAGGGTTAGAGAAGTTAAATGCTTTACCTAAATACCCGTACTCCCACCCCCACCCCAGGGTTCGAGAGTGACAGCCTGGTCTTAAAGTTCTTACACAATTGTTCTGGAATCAGCCTCAGTATAGGTGTTTTTAAAAGGTGTTCCAGGTGTCTCCTGAAACACACAACCAATTGGGGGCCATTGCTATAAAGTTAAAAAATTGGACTCAAGTAAATCTGCCTTCATCTGCATCCTGGATAAACCTCTTATTGACCATGGAACACTGGGCAAGTTGTTTAACATGCCTGGCCTCAGTTTCCTGGTCTGTAAAAGAGGGATCAGCATAGCACCTACCTCATAGGGCAGTTCAGGGAATTAAATACTTTGACAATTGTAAAGTCCTGAGAGGGGCGCTTGGCAAAGAATAAGTGCTATGTGAGGTTAGTTATTAGCTATTACAGGATAATAATTTTCAAAATGAAAAAAATGTAATATAAAGATTCAAATCATATGGGACCTGTATTATTTATTTTCAAACAAAATGTTATTAAAATTTAAAATATGGTCATTGACTCAAACAGCATTTTCTCCCTTGGCACTTTGGACAGGATGTTCAGGCTGCCTTGAAGAAACTGTAGTTTGCGGCTTGGGCTGCTGCTTTCATTAATTTTAATACAGACATGACTAACATCTCATTCAAAATGTGAAACCTAGCTTTTAATTTAGTACCATGGGTTCCTGCAGGACTGAGTCGACACACTGGGAAATATATCAATTAAGCTTGTTTCCCAGGAAGAAATAGGGATGTCTTGCAAACGACCCAAGATAGAAGGAACCCAGGCTTTGAAGGTGAGCCAAGGACAACGGTGCTTAATGAGAGCCTGATTTCTAACCACGTGTTCTTGCTCACAGGTGGGAACTAATCGCAGAAAGCCATTGGACAGGATGAGAGGTGGGGCCCTGGTTTGGGAAGTGTTTGGTATCATCCCCCCGCCCCCCAAGTTGTCCGGAGCATTGCATGTCCCAGCTCTTGCAAATGGAAAGTGACATTCTGCAGCCGTGGGTTGATACCATGGAGATGGAGCCGCTGCTTTTCTGTGGTCCTGCCTGTATATTACATAACAGTGCGATGGCTTGCATTCACCCCACGCTTTGGGGAGATTCCGCTTAATTTCTTCAGCAGTGAAAATGTAGATATCTGTATCGTTTTTCTGAGCAGAGTTCTCCCTCAAACATATTTAAAAGGGGACCAGCAGATAACGCAATGAATTGATTAAATTTTAAAATTATTATTTTAAGAGAGACTAGCTCGGCTATTAATGTGTTTGCTTGCTGTTGTTTGTACTTTTGGTTTTTCTTCCTTTTTTTTCTTTTTTTATTGTCTTCTCCAGGTGAGTTCCCTATAGGCCAGAGGTAAGCACAGGGTTGGAGGCTAGGGAATGGAAAAGCTTCCCAATTCAGGCATTTCTGGAAGCACTTCTGGATATTTCAGGGGGAGCTAGAAACACAAGGCAAAGAGTCTTTCGATCTGACACCTCTGTGTGAGCTTCAGAGAGACAATCTTCCGGATCTGGTGGTGACTTTTAAAAAGCGTCTCTGGAATCCATCCCCAGGCAGGCAGAATTTGGTCTGAAGATCCTCCCTTGAGAGCACCAGCAGGCCTTCCCCCGCAGAGACCTCCTTTATCCGTGAGCGTTCTCTTCCCAGCCCTCGTGTCCCACGGGTCCTCTCCACTCTCTCCCTGAAGTCAGAGGGCGCTGGGGTTTCTCTGGAGGAATCACTCGCACGTTCGTGAGTGGGGACCGTGAGAAACGGGAGTCAGGCTCACTTTACTGAAGCTCCACTTCCCAGCTCCCCACCCACCCCTTCCTCAGCTCAGCCTGGATCCCGCTGCTTGACTCTCAAAGCACCGCATTCATGCTGGAAGCCAGCGTCCCCCACAGCGTCTTCTGTGAAGACAAATCCTGGGAGATGTTAGTGTTCCGGCAGAAGAAATCCATTCCTCAAAAATAAGCAAATTTTTATTTAAGGTGATGTTTCAAGGAGATGTCAGTATATTAACGTGCTTTGCGAGTGTTTAAGAGGAAGGGATGAAGTGCAAGTTTCTCCAAAGTCGTTGGCTACCTGGAGACTGTCTCCAGGAGTTGGACTAGAACTTGGTACTCACAATAATAAACAATGACAGGCCAGGCGCGGTGGCTCACGCCTGTAATCCCAGAATTTTGGGAGGCTGAGGCAGGTAGATCAGTTGGTGTCAGGAGTTGGAGACCAGCCTGGCCAACGTGGTGAAACTCTGTCTCTACTAAAAATACAAAAATTATCAGGGAGTGGTGGCACACACCTGTAACCCCAGCTACTCCGGAGGCTGAGGCACGAGAATCGTTTGAACCCGGGAGGCAGAGATTGCAGTGAGTCAAAATCGTGCCACTGCACTCTGGTCTGGGCAACAGTGAGACTCCATCTCAAATAAATAAATAAATAAATAAAATAAGTAATAAATAAATAAATAAACAATGACAACACTCAGCAAGCCCCTACCATGCTCCAGGACCTGGTCTCAGTACTGAAGATTGATTCAACAGTGAGAACGTCAAACAAGCACTAGTCTCCATGGGCTTACATTATGAAGGAAAAAATATAAACAAACAAACAAACAAACACAGCTACAATATACAGCAGGAAGTGAGAAGTGACTAGAAGAAAAATCAACCCAGATAAGAAAAGGAAACAATTAAAATAGAAATTGAATATTTTATATCTTTTCTTTTTACACATTTTAAGACATTTATTATGAAAATGTTGCAAGTTGAGATAAAAGTATAACAAATCCCCATATGCTAATTACTTTTTAAATTATCATCTTGTTTAATCTATAGATGCACCCATTCGTTTCCTGGTGTATTTTAAAACAAATTACAGACACCATTCTATTTTAAATAATAAATGTTTTAGCATATAAATCTAACAAATAATGGCGTTTTGACACAATTGCAATGGAATTATGGCCTCTAAAACATTAATGATAATTACTTAATAGTACAGGTTGATTCCTTGCCTGAAATGTTCAGGATTAGAATTGTTTCAGATTTCAGATTTGTGGGGATTTTAGAATATTTGCATATACATAATGAGATATCTTGGGGGCAGGACTTAAGTCTAAACACAAAATTTATTTGTCCTTCATATGCACCTTATATGCATAGCCTGAAGATAATTATGTATTTCCAATAATTTTGTGCATGAAACAAAGGTTTTGGACATGAGGTCACGTATGAATTTTTTCACTTGTGGTATCATGTAGGTACTCAAAATTTCACAAATTTGGAGCATTTTGGACTTGATTTTTGGATTAGGGATGCTTAACTTGTATCTAATACTCATCTAGTATTATTCCAGTAATTTGCTGATCACCTCAAAATGTCTTTTATTATAGCCAGTTTGTTAGAGTGCAAAAAAATAAGTATTCACATTGCATTTAATTGATAAATCTTTTACATCTTACCTGGAAGGCATTTCCCTCCCCGCTGCCACCGACCCATCATTTCTTCAATGAAAAGGTAGATTTGTTTTTCCTGTGTTTTTTCTCACATTGTGATCAGCTGCCTGCATGCTGGAACTTTTATGTAACATATTTATCTCTATACCACATATCTTCTGTCAATTGGTACATAGATCTACAACCTTCATTAGATTTGGCTTCGTTCTTTAGGCAAAAATAATTCATTGACTGTGTTTGAACTTCTTGTTGCATTGTATCTGGAGGCAGATATTACAGTTGGCCAGCAGGGTCCCCTGGTGCCAACTTCGATCCTCTTTCAAAAAATGGTCTCAGCATACTTTGCTGCTCCTGGTCTAGGAGCTACTGGCCTAGGAGCAATTTTATTCAGGCTCTTGGAATTATGATTTTCAATTTCTACTATTTCTTCTGCATAATTAGCTAGAATTTTTCTATGCAGAAGAAACCCTTCTAAAGGTGGCTTTGTTTGTTTTTTAAAGATCAAGTGTGTAAACATAAAGAGGCTGTGAATGGTTAGGAACACAGGCTCTGTGGCCAGACACACCTGGGATTGAATTTTGGCTCTATCAATTTTCTTCCCCAGTCCAGGGCGATTCTCAACTGTGTCCGAGAAAAACCTCACATACCTTCTGGAAACTGTTAGTCTCCTATAAGATCAAACATAGATGTCTGGTGACTTTTACTTAATGGTTTATCTGTACATCTTTCCATAACCAACACACAGAGATTTTCTTTTTTAATTTTACTTTAAGCTCTGGGATACATGTGCAGAACGTGCAGGTTTGTTACATAGGCATACATGTGCCACGGTGGTCTGCTGCACCTATGAACCTGTCATCTAGGTTTTAAGCCCCGCATGCATTAGGTATTTGTCCTAACGCTCTCCCTCCCTTTGCCCCCCCACCCCCAGAGAGGCCCCAGTGTGTGATGTTCCCCTCCCTGTGTCCATGTGTTCTCACTGTTCAACCCCCACTTATGAATGAGAAGATGCAGTGTTTGGTTTTCTGTTTCTGTGTGAGTTTGCTGAGAATGATGGCTTCCAGCTTCATCCATGTCCCTGCAAAGGACATGCACTTATTCTTTTTTATGGCTGCATAGTATTGCATGGTGTATATGTGCCACATTTTCTTTATCCAGTCTATCATTGATGAGCATTTGGGTTGGTTCCAAGTCTTACTATAGTAAATAGTGCTGCTATAAACATATGTGTGCATGTGTCTTTATAGCAGAATGATTTATAATCCTTTGGGTATATAGCCAGTAATAGGATTGCTGGGTCAAATGGTATTTCTGGTTCTAGATCCTTGAGTAATCATCACACTGTCTTCCACAACGATTGTACTAATTTATACTCCCACCAACAGTGTAAAAGTGTTCCTATTTCTCCACATCCTCTCCAGCATCTGTTGTTTCCTGACTTTATAATAATCACCTTTCTCACTAGTATGAGATGGTATCTCATTATGGTTTTGATTTGCATTTTTCTAATGACCAGTGATGATGAGCTTTTTTACGTGTCTGTTGGCTGCATAAATGTCTTCTTTTGAGAAATGTCTGTTCATATCGTTGCCCACTTTTTATGGGGTTGTTTGCTTTTTTCTTGTAAATTTGTTTAAGTTCCTCGTAGATTCTGGATATTAGACCTTTGTCAGATGGGTGGATTGCCAAACTTTCTAAAAGGATTACAAAAAAGAATCACACACATAGCAATATTTAAGAAATGAGCTGTTATCACTGTTTGATTCCCTGGTTCTCTGCTTTGCCCCAGGTGCCCTCAGCGTATTTTTAGGTGAGTTTTCTCCTCCTCCTCCCTGACACAGGCTTATCTCTCTTAAGTGTTGGTATCTCTGTTCTTCCTTCCATCTTCCTTCCCACCCAGCCTCAGTCTCAAGGATCAGTGGAGCATCTCCTTAGAAAGACACCTCTCCCTTACCTCATTCATCTCCCCAGTGCTACTAACTCCTCACAGCATGGTGCCTCTAGGTCCTACCTCCTCAACTGGAATACAGGCTGTGACTCCTTTATTTTGGCATCCTCCAAGGGCATCTAACATAGGTTGGGGTACAAAGTAAGGGTTAAAAATTCTGGCTAATTATATAAATGATTGATTATCCACTTGACAAATTTACATTAATTGATTTCCTTCCTGAGAATGTTGCAGATGTTGGAAAACCCCCCTACTTTTACTTTGTAGGCCATAAGTTGAAAATTACAGGGAAAAGCAAGTCATTCAGGAGTATGTGAACCCCAAAAGTTTGAGACAGGTCTCAGTTAATTTAGAAAGTTTATTTTGCCAAGTTTGAGGACATACACCCATGACACAGGCTCAGGAGGTCCTGACAACATGTGCCCGAGGTGGTGAGAGCACAGTTTGGCTTTATACATTTTAGGGAGACATGAGACATCAATCAACATATGTAAGATGAACATTGATTTGGTATGGAAAGGCAGGACAACTCAAAGCGGGGAAGGAGCTTCCAGGTCATAGGTAGATAAGAGACAAATTGTTACATTCTTTTGAGTTTCTGATTAGCCTCTCCAAAGGAGGCAATCAGGTATGCAGTTATCTCAGTGAGCAGATGGGTGACTTTGAATTGAATGGGAGGCAGGTTTGCTCTAAGCAGTTCCCAGCTTGACTTCCTTTAGCTTAGTAATTTTGGGAACACAAAATATTTTCCTTTCACAAGTAGTTATTATTGTTGCTGCTACTGCTAGTGTGTTTTGTTTGATATAAGGTAGTGTGTTAGTCTGTTTTCATGCTGCTGATAAAGACATAACCAAGACTGGACAATTTACAAAAGAAAGAGGTTTATTTGACTTACAGTTCCACGTGGCTAGGGAGGCCTTGCAATCATGGTGGAAGGTGAAAGGCACATCTCATATGGCAGCAGACAAGAGAAGAGAGAACTTGTGCAGGGAAACTCTCCCTTATAAACCCATCAGATCTTGTGAGACTTATTCACTCTCAACCAGAACAGCAGATGAAAGACCTGCCCCCATGATTCAATTACCTCCCACCAGGTTCCTCCCATGACACGTGGGAATTCCAGATGAGATTGAGGTGGGGACACAGTCAAACGATATCAGATAGTTTATATATAATTTGTACATCTATGTATGATGCCTAAAGCCTTTTGGAACTCATCTATAGAGGAGATTGCATGACCAGAAAAAAAAAAAATGCTCTGCAGTTTGCATGTAATCAGAATTTCCCTGTAAAACCATTGTCTGAAGCCCCAGCACTAATTTGGCTGTGTCTGTGGTTGGGACACATCTCCTAAGGCTGAAGCAATTTTATTTTTCATGTTTAAAAAACCATTTGGTGGCAGTTTTGTTTGCACATGGGAGCCTCTGGATGTCTGATTTTTTTTTTTCACAGGCTGGGTTTGGCACCAGAGGTCTGATTTGTCTCTCAGATGCTGCCATTTTTCCTCATTTTCTTGGGAACAAGCACAGTACGTTGGCACTTTTTAGCAATGAGCATTATTACCTAATATATCAACATCGAAAGCAGGACTGAAATGGATTTGGTAGAACAGGGATCGTTAGGGAAACAGAGAGATAAACATTGATATTTCCCAGTTAAGGTTGTCAGTCTTGTCTGAAGTACCTTGTAGAGTTTCAAGGCTATGCCCAGCTCCTTGTTTTTACAAATTGCTTTTTCCAAAGATGAACAAATAACTTTGAGTTAGGCAACTCATAAAGCTGATGACATTGAATTTTAGAGAGCTGGTTATACACAGTGTGGCCTGGTTCTTTCCTTCTTTCTTTCGTTTCCTCTCTATTTTCTTTTTTCTTTAGTTTTAATCCTTGCCCCTGCTTCAGTTCTCTCTTAATACACCAACCAGATTAATGTTGTTAAAATGCAGATCAGCCATATTACTCATCTACTCAATATCCCACAGTGACTATAATTTTACTGGGAACAAAAGACAAAGTTTTTATAATGACCTGCAAGTCTGGAAGACCTGTCTTGGAACACCTGTGCATTACCTCTCTGAGCTCAACTCTTACCAGCCCTCCCGTGGTCTCTGAGCTCTAGCCATGCTGGCCCTGCTGGTCCCCAAACTCTGAAGCTGCACCTCTGCCCCAGGGTTGCACATACCACTCCCTCTGCCTGGATCCCCAGAAAGCCTCATGGCCCCTCACAACCTTCAGATCTTTGTTCAAATGCCACTTTTTAATGAAGTCTTCCCCGACTAAGCCTTGGTAGAATAGCAACTCTTCTCTCTTTCTCTTTATCATACTTCATCTTTCTTTTTCTTTAAAATAAGAATTGCCTCTGGGCATGTAATATATTTACTTGCTTATTGGGATTTTATAGTCACTACAAGACACATTCCCTGAAGGCAAAGGAATTCTTTACTGTGCCACTCCCAGTGCCTACAACAGTTGCTGGGCACAAGAGAAAAACTCAAATTGTAGAATAAATAAAATAATGAAAAAGAGTTTCTCAATGAAAGGGACCTTATCTTCCACCTCTGAGATTCTGGAAGGTATTGTTTAGGGAGTTTAAGTAAGTAACTCTCAGGGTAGTTTACTGATGCGTTGGCTTGTTGGGACCAGACAGAGCTGCACAGAAAAGAGTGTTTTTATAATAATTGTTACATGTATCAGCTAGTCTTCTTTGGTTGAATCTAACAGAAGCAAACTGTGGCTCACTTCAACAACTACAAAAAAATATTAAAGTGATATAAATGCTTAGAGATTGATGGGAAACCCCAGACATACTCAAAAAAGCACAGGATACAAGGTAATTTGGGAAAAACTGTTTGCAGGAATTAATTAATTAAACTGTCAAAGTGATACAGCTGGAAAAATCAACTATCATCATTTTTAATTTTTGTATCCTTCTGCTTATGAATAAAATTCCAGGAGAAGTTTACCTGCTTAGCCAGAGTCACATCTGCACCACTTGTGTGGGCAGTGGGTTATCTATGTTGATGGTCCCACTAAGACTTGACACAATGGGGGAAGATAATACCCTGGAGAAAAACAAAGGTACTGGTTGGGCACAGTGGCTCCTGCCTGTAATCCCACCACTTTGGGATGCCAAGGCAGGAGGATCACTTGAGGCTAGGAGTTCAAGACCAGCCTGGTCAACATGGTGAAATCTCGTCTCTACTAAAAATACAAAAATTAGCCCAGTGTCATGGCACATGCACGAGTCCCAGCTACTTGGGAGGCTGAGGCAGGAGAATCGCTTGAACCGGGAGGAGGAGGTTGCAGTGAGCCGAGATTGTACCACTGCACTGCAACCTGGGTGACAGTGCGACTCCGTCTTAAAAACAAAGGTTTTGCTCTCCCCCCAAAATAATAAATAACCATGATATTAACATTTTTTGAGAACCAAATCCATTATAATGTCCTGTTCCTGTGCTGAGAGTGGGCATATTTTGGTTCCTATATTTAATCATACTCAGAACAAACACTATCTGCTTGCTCCAGAGAATACTGGACCCTGAAATTAAAGCTGTAAACAACTAAAATTGCTTACTTATCATGATTTATGTTTTTCTTATCAAGATTCTATTTGAGACCTTTTCCTCCCTGTGTCTACCAATCCACAACTAATCCCAATTAGCTTCCTGCCTTACAAGACCTATCTTAAAAATGACCCAGCCCAGACCATAAAACCCTATAAAAATACTCCCCTGACTTTTTCTGCCTGCACCAATAAAACAGTATCAAAGTGATGATCACTCATGTTGGAAGATATAATATTGGATAGGACATAGTGGGTATGTAACACTTATAATGGTGATCAACTTGTTTAGTGAATTCACAGGTTTTTCTAATGGTCACTTTATGAAGTTTGCTTCCTACACAAAAGCTCAAAGGTGCTGAACAAGAAAGCAAAGGTCAATATGTCTAACTTAAAGGCATCTCTTCACCTGTTTTATCAAAGTGCCAAGGAATGATTCTGCAGTGTGTTCAACGCTTATCTTAGACCAGTCTCTGAATGACAGCTATGAACACCATAGCAACCCTTCCTTGCCAGTTTTAAAATACAGGGTGTGGGCTCCTTTTCTCTGAGTAGGTTCTGGAAAGATGAATTCAGGGATTCACCGTGCAAAAATGTAGACTGGAGGAAGGAGGTACTTTTTTGCATCAGCTGGACAAATCCAGAATTTGTCCTTTTCTTCTCTAGAGCAGGCTTCCCGTCTCTGGAGTTTAAACTCACAAGTTACGTCTGCACATAATTTATGTGGGGTAAGATACGTGCATCTGTGAGGTTATTCAGATCAATGAATGTTTTGCAGTATTTGGGTGACCAGCTATGCTGATTTCCCTGTGAGTGGTATTGAAAATCCTGCATCCTGGGGAAACTTTTGTTTTCAGATAAATTTGTATTGTTGGTCACTCTAAGTGAACCATTAGTGGGCAAGGGGGTGAATTCCTTGTGTTTTGGCACCCAGTTCCCATGAAGCTAACTGCACGAATTACAGGCATTCACAGAATTTCCAAATGAATTTCATTAGATAAGAGTATTATGAATATGTAATGCGTATAATGGTGATCAACTTTCTTAAAGAATTAGCAGGTTTTTCTAATAGTCACCTTATGAAGTTTGCCTCCTACACAAAAGCTCAAAGGTGCTGAACAAGAAAGCAAAGGTCAATATGTCTAATGTAAAGGCATCACTTCACCTGTTTTATGAAAGTGCCAACATCATGAAATGGATGAAAAGGTGCTCAACATTGCGAATCATCAAAGAAATGCAAATGAAAACATCAGTAAGCTATGGCCTCACATTTGTTTAGATGGCTATTAACAAAAAGACAAGTGTTGGTGAGGATGCGGAGAAATGGGAACTCTTACACTCTGTCAGTGGGACTGTAGACTGGTACAGCTATTATAAAAGAGTATGAAGGTGCCTCAAAATTCTAAGAATACAACTACCATATAATCCAGCAACCCCTCTTCTGGGTATATATCCAAAGGATATAAAAACTGTATGTCAAAGGAATATCTATACTCCTATGTTCATCACAGCACTATTCACAGTAACCAACATATGGAAATAATCTAAGTGTCCATTAGCAGACGAATAAAGGAAATGTGATGTGTATGTATACACACACATATAGATGTATATATACATATATATATAATATGGTTCAGCTGTGTTCCCACCCCAATTTCATCTCGAATTGTAGTTCCCATAATTCCCACTGTGTTGTGGGAGGGACCCAGTGGATGGGAAATGAATTATGAATAAAATTCCAGGAGAAGTTTACCTGCTTAGCCAGAGTGACATCCATGCCACTTGTGTGGACAGCGAGTTATCTATGTTGATGGCCACACCAAGACTTGACACAAGTCTTTCCTGTACTGTTCTGGTGATAGTAAGTCTCGCGAGATCTGATGGTTTTATAAAGGGGAGTTCCCCTGCACATGTTTTCTTGTCTGCCACCATGTAAGACGTGCCTTTGCTCCTCATTTGCCTTCTGCCATGATTGTGAGGCTTCCCCAGCCATGTGGAACTGTGAGTCCATTAAACCTCTGTCCTTCATAAATTACCTAGTCTCAGGCATGCCTTCATTAGCAGCATGAGAATGGACTAATACTGTATATGGACACACACACATACACAGTGAAATATTATTCAGCCTAAAAATAAGAAGATCATTTGTGGCAACATTGATGACCCTGGAGGACATTATGCCAAGTGAAATTAGCCAGATACAGAAAGAACAATCTGCGTCAACTCACTTCTATGCAGAATGTTAAAATGTCAAGTACATAGAAGCTGAGAGTAGAACAGTGGTTACCAGGGGCTGGGAGAAGGACAAAATGAGAAGATATTTGTCAAAGGGTACATTTCAGTTATGCAGTATAAGTAAGTCTACAAATCTATTGTACAGCACGGTGACTGTAGTGAATAATACTGTATTGTATCCTGGAAACTCGTTAAAAGAGTAAATTTCAGGCCAGGCATGGTGGCCCACACCTGTAATCCCAGCACTTTAGGAGGCCAAGGTGGTTGGATCCTGAGGTCAGGAGTTCAAGACCAGCCTGGCCAACATCGTGAAATCCCATCTCTACTAAAAATACAAAAATTAGCCGGGTGTAATCCCAGCTACTTGGGAGGCTGAGGCAAGAGAATTGCTTGAGCCTGGGAGGCGGAGGTTGCAGTGAGCTGAGATCATGCCATAGAACCCCAGCACAGGCAACAGCGCAAGACTCTGTTTCAAAAAAAAAAAAAAAAAAAAAGTAGATTTCAAGGGCTCTTACCAAAAATAAATAAATAAATTAGGAGATAGATATGTTAATTTGCTTAACAGTAGTAATTATTTTACTATGTATATGTATATCAAAATACCACATTGTACATCGTTGAAAAATCTGATTCGCTATTTTTTCCTGAGGATCATGACGTTGTCCTTCGCTTCTGCACATCACCCCTGTACAAGGTCAGAAGACTGAGACAGGCCACAGTTGCTCTGCCTTAGGTCTCAAATAATAAACCTTGCCCTATCCGGCATCTCTTCTGCCTTATTTTATCTGTAGTTGTTCTTCACCCAGAGCCATAACTTCCACTCCTCTGCCAGAGAAGTGTCTTAGAACCATTCTTTATCATCAGTAGCACAAACCCCCGGATCCCAACTGAGAAGGGCAAGAAAACTTGCACAACTAAAGCCACTTATCATAACACAGATGGGACGTGGGCTTGTGCCGATGACAAACGGCCCCTGCACAGCACACCGTGAGTGTGTGTGTTTGCTTCCTTCAGAAAGAGTTGCCTCCTTGTTCTCCCACTTGATCGTGGGAGAAGCCCTTTCTATCCTGTTGGGGCACAAAGCTGCCCTAATATAGATGCTAATGCATATTTTTAAAAATCTTGCATTGCAAATATGCCAAAAGTGAGTCTGAGATGCTTATACCCTGCTGCACATTTGAATCATCTGAGAAGTTTCTGTTAGTTTGTTTTGCTTTTAAAATATACTTACAGCTGGGTCTCATCCCAGAAAACTTGAGTCATTGTTGCTGGGGGTAGGTCCTGAGCATTAGCACTTTTTTTCAGCTCTTGGGGTGACTCCATTGAGCAGCCAGGGTGGTAAAGGATGAAATAGACCAAATAAAAAACAAACAAACTGAGGTTTAGGTAGACGGAGTTTATAGGTGTGGTGCATAGGTCAGAGCCTTAATTTTCTAGCTAAATGTCAATGTTTCCCACTTATTTTATTGCCACAAATAATTGTGCATTACAAGGTGGCACTCCAGTGTAGCTCTGGTCTTTGGACTCGGTGGTCTCTCTGGCCCGCCCTATTTCCCAAAGTTATAGAGATGGCCAAGTTGAGGGTTCCTGGCTCAGAAGGCCCGGTGCCACATCCTGCATGGAGTTTCTCCAGATGCCACAGAGGGGAGGGAGGCTGGGCCTGTGCTGGGCCTGTGCTGGGCCTGGGCCTCCTGGGGCATCTCCATGTGCTGCGAAAGGGAGGGTGGTCCCAGAAAGGCAAGCACAGAAGCCAGTGTCTCAGTTTTATACAACAGTGGCCACCACGAAAGGTCTCTGATCCTTGGGCAGTAGCACTTCAGAGAAAGCTCCTCCTGTTGTGGAGTCTGTGGTTTGTTTGTCCTTCCTGCCCCTGGCTTGGAAGCCAACTCTGCTACCTGAATTATCAACCCCAATATAGCCACATGGTTTCCAGGAGGCTTTGTGTGTGGTCAGATAGAGATGCCAGCTGCTCCGTAACTCGTGACCATCACTTGCTTGACTTAGAGAGTGAGAAGGAGAGAGAAAGACAGGGAGAATTAGGCACATAAACTTATATTTATGAATTTACAAGAAAAATGTACAAAAACTTTTAGGCTACCACCCAGCTCAATTAAGCCAGAAATTGACCCACTTTAATTTCTATAAGTATCTCTGTTCAGATGGAGCTAGCTATCCCCTTAGAGGACTCTATTTTCTATATCTATTTAGGGTCCCCCAAAGGGATATAACAATCTCAGTTTCTTTTGGGGTGATTCCCTTTCTCTAAATTCCATGTAGGAGGAGCTTATTTGCACCCAGGGTATTGAGAGTTGGGGACTCTTGGGGCTGGTGACAGCAGGGCTCTTGTTTCGTCCACTGCTGGTCCCTAATTGTCCCAGGACACATGACTCCTTCAGCTCCGGCTCTTTCTTGCTAACCTTGCCCCATCCCATGCAGGAGATCCTTCCTCACTAGAAGTCAGCTGTGATGGGGGGAAGAGGGCTTGGTGCATCCATTTCTACACTAGGGATTTTTCATCTCCTTGAGCTCCATCTTGGAAAGTGGAGCTGAGCCTTCACAATCAAATGCTCTAAACATTATCTAGGCTTTTTCTTTCTCACCAACAGGCCAAGTCCCCATTTCTCTGGAATCCACCGTTGACTTTAGACTTGCTTTCCCCAGCTGCTTCCTCTCCCTCCTGAGAGTGAGAATGTATCCTGTGCTCCTGCAAAATTGTGCATCGTCCAGAAATGTAGGCATGTAAGCATGTGAGCACACACACAGAGATTTTCTCTCTAATTCTCCTGGATTTTCTAAAAACACTGCATTGTTGTTGCTCACAGTCTCCCTCCCCAACCCCAACTACCTTAGGACTAAAACTTTGGACATTAAAAATAAGGCACTTCTGATTCTCACTTTCTGATGAGTTGTCCCTTACCTGAGGTTTTGGCACAAGACTGAGACGTGGAGGAGGAAAAGAGTCACAGCATGAAAGAAAGGTTGAGGAAAAACACATGATTACACAGTAAAACATATCACCACACACAAACAGGGAAACAGCATATTGGAACGTGTCCCCCAACCCCAGCATGAGCACCCACAGTGCCAGCAGTCAGACCCCAGATTTCTTTGTGCAGCGACATGGCTCTCTCCTAAATAGAATTTTTCTGCAATAAACACTATGTAATAATTAGAAGGATGTTCTTCTTTCTTGGGCACTTTAAAATATATTAAGCATCACCAGCTTCTAGATTTGATATTTCTATTGGTTTGTTTGTTTGTTTTTTGAAACGGAGTCCCGCTCTGTCGCCCAGGCTGGAGTACAGTGGTGCGATCTCAGCTCACTGCAAGCTCCGCCTCCCAGGTTCACGCCATTCTCCTGCCTCAGCCTCCTGCCTCACGTCATTCTCCTGCCTGCCTGTAGCTGGGACTACAGGCGCCCGCCACCACGCCCATCTAATTTTTTGTAGTTTTAGTAGGAACAGGATTTCACTGTGTTAGCCAGGATGGTCTCGATCTCCTGAGCTCGTGATCCACCTGCCTCGGCCTCCTAAAGTGCTGGGATTACAGGCGTGAGCCACCATGCCTGGCCCTAAATTTGGTATTTCATAGGATTTTTTGTGATTGTCATTGGAATCTCCATGCATTCACTCATCTCTTCCGTAAGCATTTGTGTAACACCTGCTGTGTGCCAGACACTCTATGACAATTTGGGATACTTTGGCGGATCCATGAACATAAACATGCACGCACACACACACACACACACACACACACACACACACATATCCTCAAGCTTATGTAGCCTGCATTCTCCCAGATCAAAATATTTGCCCACAGCCCTCTAGGCACGGTAAGTATGAGTGTGGTTTTGGGGGCTATAAGCAGAAGCAGTTCCTGAAGATGCCCTGTTAAATACACTAAGGATTAAGGACTTGGGACTAATTATGTAGCAGAACTGAGCTTGGCCCACGCCATGTTGAAATAGCTGCAATCTTCAGCTCTTGAGCATAGATGTTGAGAAGTCCTCCTTATCTTTGGAACCTGATTACACCTACAGGAGGGTGTGTTTTGTGAATTTTAAATGCAGATCATAAGGCATCTTTAATTCAACACTTACATAAGATAATGCTTATGTAAGCACACCGAGTTATCTTTTATCTGTAATTCCTATCCTCACTCTCCTCTCCTATCCTCAGGGAGGGAGGGAGGGAGGGAGGGAGGGAGGGAAGGAAGGAAGGAAGGAAGGAAGGAAGGAAGGAAGGAAGGAGAAAGGAAGGAAGGAAGGAGGAAGGAAGGAAGGAAGGAAGGAGAGAAGGAATCTATAGAAGTGGAAGGCAGATTAGTGCTCTCCAGGGTTTAGAAACAGCTGCTGTGGAAGTGGGGGTGAATGCCATAATGTATTAGGCCAGGTGCGGTGGCTCACACCTGTAATCCCAGCACTTTGGGAGGCCAAGGCAGGTGGATCACTTGAGGTCAGGAGTTTGAGACCAGCATAGCCAATATGGCAAAACCCCTTCTCTACTAAAAATACAAAAATTAAACAGGCATGGTGGTGCACTCTCAACTACATGAGACTAGAGGCTGAGGCAGGAGAATCGTTTGAACGCAGGAGGCAGAGTTTGCAGCGAGAATGCACAATTGCACTTCAGCCTGGGCAACAGGGCAAGAGTCCATCTCAAAAAAAAAAAAAAAATCCAGTAAGATTTGCTCATATTGAATACAAACTTGAGCCTCAGAGAAGTTAATTGACTTGTTTAAATGTCACCAAGCTGGAAACATGCCAGCATCAACAGTATTCTAAAACTGTCTTAACTCCTCCACCCTGTGCATCTTCTAACGCTGCTGAGCCGGGCTGTGTCTGCAGGAGTTCAGCCATGGTGGTTACCTAAGACAGCAAAGGCTCTGTTCTCAGACAGGCGAAATGTTAAATAACACCAATGCAGAGGCACGTCTGTCTGCAGTCCATTATTCAGGGGCATTCCCCTTGCTTCCTGATAAACAATAAAATATTTCCTGCTGACATAACATTGATCCTGAGCCCAGGATGGTTAATGGATTAAGTTTGTTTGGGTGTCAATCATTGTCAGCAGGTGTTTGAATAAAAGCTAAATTAATTGGCTACGTTCACTCTATATTTTCTACATACCCTTTTTCTAGAATAAGGAAACAATTTACTTGTGATATTTAATAAAGGCAAACAGCACTTCATTAATATGTTATCATAAGCACTGCCATCTGTCCCATTAGCTGACATAACCAGCCAGGAAGCTGGAGGGATACAGTTAGGGTACATATATTGGTTATATATGTGTGTGTGTGTGTATATATATATATATAGAGAGAGAGAGAGAGAGAGGCTCTATTGGCTACATATAGGACATAAGTGGCCAATTAATTCAGTTTTTATTCAAAAACCCCCTGACAATGATTGACATCCGAACATGCTGAATCCATTAACCGTCCTGGGCTCAGGATCAATGTTTTGTTCGAATCTCAGCTCTTAGGCTTACTCTCTGAACCTAGGACAACTTTCAACCTTCAAATTCTTGGATTCTCCATGTCCACGACTGGAAATGGGAATAGCTGCAACCCATCATGCTGCTTTGATGATTTAAAGAGATAATAGAAAGTTTCCATCCAACACAATCCTTTACATAATTTAAGTGCTCAGTCCCTGCTAAAAGCACACGTCAGCTTAAAATTGTTGATGGCCTCCAGGCATCAGGGAAACAGGCTTGAAAAACACAGCCACACAAAGACACATCCTCAAAATAGATCCCATCACTAGATCTATTCATCAAGCCTGTTTAATAGTGGTCATGTTTCCCTGCTATTGGCATCCTCAACCCAAGAAAAGGCCATGAACTATATCCCTCCAGCTGCCCGGCTTGTTATGTAGGCTGATGGGACAGATGGCAGTGCTGATGATAACACATTAATGAAGTGCTGTTTGCCTTCATTAAACATCACAAGCAAGTTCTTTTATTCTATAAAAAGGGTATGTAGAAAACATAGAGTGAATGTAGCCAATTAATTTAGGTTTTATTCAAAACCCCCCTGACAATGATTGACACCCAAACATACTTAATCCATTAACCATCCTGGGCTCAGGATCAATGTTTTGTCAGCAGGAAATATTTCATTTTTTAGCAGGAAGCAAGGGGAATGCCTCTGAATAATGGATTGCAGACAGACATGAAACCACCTTTGCAGAATTATGACTGAGACGGTGAAAGAGATCTAATTTCACTGACTCCATCTTGCTTCTAACCTTCAAGCTGTCTTTGTTCATTCCTGGGCAGAGGCTGAACTAACAACTTTGGGAGAAACTTAGTGTGTAGTTTATAGTTTAAACGAAGACGGTAATCACCCTTCCCAGAGCAGACCTTCATCTTCCCTGGGGACTAGACTAACATTAGCCACAGGATTAGAAATTATGATTTAGGAGTCATGCAGCTGGAAGCTACAAGATTCTGACCCTCCCTAAACTCCTACTAAGATCAGTGCTCAAGATATTTTTGCAGACCCTGAACTTGATGGATCAGTTAGCACCAGCCAGATGAATAAACTGGTTTGTCTGATCTCCTAGCCCCCAGCCAGGAACTGACTCAGCGCAAGAAGACAGCTTTGACTCGCTATGATTTCATCCCTGACCAATCAACACTCCTGGCTCACTGGCTTCCCCCCACCCACGGAATTATCCTTAAGAACTCTGCTCCCCCAATGCTCAGAGAGACTGATTCGAGTAATAATAAAACTCCGGTCTCCCACACAGCCGGCTACGCATGGATTACTCTTTCTCTATTGCAATTCCCCCCTTTGATGAATTGGCTCTGTCTGGGCAGTGGGCAAGGTGAACCCTTTGGGAGGTTACCGACTTGCCTCTGGATTGGTGTTATTTAATATTTTAAAATACATGATCTGGAGGAGGATTTTTTGTCAATGAAATCATTAAGTCTGCAGATGATGCTTAGCTCTTCTGAGCTGGAATTATCAAGGTAAATTGATGAGCTAAAGATGCTTTCAAAAGATGCACAGAAAAAAAAAAACCCAGAAGGTAGATTTCACTGTTAATAAGTGTATGTTGCTGCATGTTAAGAAGAAATGATTCAGATAGTTTCAGAACAAGATCTAAGTACTGTTAGAGACGTCACACAAAATGGCAAGAAAATGTAGACCCATAATCAGGAAAATAAAACTTGAAAACACATTTCCAGAGTAGTGTGTGTGTGTGTGTATACCTGGATAACAAATGCTCTTGGGTGATTTATATTATCAGAAGCACATGCGTATACCTCATAAAGACACCCACTGCCCTTCTTTTTTTTTTTTTTTCTTTTTCTTTCTTTTTTCTTTTCTTTTTTTTTTTTTTTTTTGACACGGAGTGTCACTCTGTCTCCCAGGCTGGAGTGCAGTGGCACAATCTTGACTCAGTGCAAGCTCCACCTCCTGGGTTCACTCCATTCTCCTGCCTCAGCCTCCCAAGTAACTGGGACTACAGTAGCCCGCCACCACGCCCGGCTAATTTCTTTTTGTATTTTTAGTAGAGACTGGGTTTCACCATGTTAGTCAGGATGGCTACGATCTCCTTACCTCGTGATCCGCCCACCTCGGCCTCCCAAAGTGCTGGGATTACAGGTGTGAGCCACCGTGCCTGGCCAAAAATTCCTTTAATGTTATTTATTTATGTCAATTTTTTATTATGAAAATTTCAAATATACAAAAATAGGAAAAGGGAGCATTCAAGTCAATTGTTTCTAATTGTATCTATTGTTGTGTATCTATAAAATTGTGCATATATGTTAATTGGCCAGATTTAGTCATTCTGCAACATAAATATACTTCAAAACATCATGTTGTACAGAGTTATACATACAATTTTATCTGCCAATGTAAAAAAAAAAAAGGAAACTGAATTTAAGAAAGTACTTCTGAGGGTCTCTCTGTCCGCTGGCCTAAAAATATCAACAATAAACCAATAAAAACAAATAATGCTGGAGATGGCGGCTGCTCTAGCAGGCTGGATCTGAGTGAAAACAGTGGCCAGAATGTTCCAGCCTATCTGAGTGGACAAGTACTAGGACCGACTGGGGGAAATGTCATTTATTTTATTTTTTTAATTTTTTTTGAGACAGTGTCTCATTCTGTTGCCGAGGCTGGAGTGCAGTGGCATGATCTTGGCTCACTGCAACCTCTACCTCATGAGTTCAAGCAATTCTCCTGCCTCAGCCTCCTGAGTAGCTGGGATTACAGGCGCACACCACTATGCCCAGCTAATTTTTGTATTTTTAGTAGAGGTAGTGTTTCACCATGTTGGTCAGGCTGGTCTCAAACTCCTGACCTTGTGGTCTGCCCGCCTTGGCCTCCCAAAGTACTGAGATTGCAGGCATGAGCCACTGTGCCAGGCCAGGAAATGTCATTTAAATCACTGAGGCCAGAGGGCTTTTTGTTGCTGCAGTGTTATTCACCCACTGCTGACTGAAAGATGGTTTTGGCAGTTTGATGGTGGCATTTTTACACAACCATAGCAGAATTTAGAAGGGCAGTGGGTGGAGGTGGGAGTTGTGGTCCTTTTGTTTGTCTCTATATCTTTATTGCAGAAGAAAAAGAAGTCCTCACAGTCTCAGAAGAGGTCTCCTCACATCTCACTGGCTGCGGTTGGGTTATATATCTAAGCCCTAATTGCCAGAGAAGTTGGAAAGGGCATGTCTGTCACATCTTTGAAATCACCTTTGCAAAAATTACATCAGTGAGAAAATTATGGCATTGTGGGAGATCTGATCGAGCCAATGCTGCTCTGGCCTTCAGCCTTCAAGCTGCCCTTAATTATTCCTGGGCTTAAGCAAAACTAATTTTGGGAGACATTTAGTTTATAGTTAACGTGGTAATAGCACTTCCCCAAACTCAACTGCCTGTGTAAAGCTAATGAGAGGCCACTGGGCTGGGAGGAGAGAGAAGGCTGAATTCTGCTAAGGTGCAGCTATAAAAAATTGCCAGCCATTATTCTGGAAGTCACAAGATATGCAAATTCCCAGTTACTCCTGCAAATAACATTCCTGCTGGAGAACCTAGGGTTGGCCTTTTGAGATACCTTTATAGGTTTTTTGCGTGTCTGATACAGATGACTCCACCTGGACCTCCCAAATGCTCCTGTGACCCCACCCAGAAGCAACCCAGCTGGCAGGAGGACAATTTCCCACACTCCTGCGATTGCACCCCAGCCAATCAGCAGCAAGCACCCATTGCCTAGCCACCCCCGCCCCTTCCCCAGCCAATCAGCAGCAAGCACCCATTGCCTAGCCACCCCCACCCCTTCCCCAGCCAATCAGCAGCAAGCATCCATTGCCTAGCCACCCTCACCCCTTCCCCAGCCAATCAGCAGCAAGCACCCAGTGCCTAACCACCCCCGCCCCTTCCCCAAACTACCTTCGAAAAATCCTAGCCCCCAAATGCTTGGGGAGATTGACTTGAGTCATAACTCCGTCTCCTGTATGGCATGGCCAGCCTCACACCAATTAAACTCTTTACTGCAATGCCAAGCCTCTGTGAATTGATTTTGTTTGTGCAGTGAACAGAAAGAACACTTCAGGCAGTTACATTTCCTTTCCTTTTTTTTTTTTTGAGACGAAGTTTCGCAACCTTGGTTCACTACACACTCTGTTTCCCTGGTTCAAGCGATTCTCTTGCCTCAGTCACCCAAGTAGCTGGGATTACAGACGCCCGCCACTATGCCTGGCTAATTTTTTTTTTTTTTTAAATTTTTAGTAGAGATGGAGTTTCATCATATTGGCCAGGCTGGTCTTGAACGCCTGACCTCAGGTGATTCCCCCGCCTTGGCCTCCCAAAGTGCTGGGAATTATAGGCGTGAGCCACCACGCCCGGTGGCAGTTACATTTTCTATAGCCTTCTAGAGTGGAAAAAGGGATCTTCCAGAAAAGTAGAGGCGGGCTGGCAGTTGAGTGTGCAAACAGGACTGACCACAGCATTAGATGTGTAAGTGAATAAGAGTAGGGGAGGCTTCATGGTTAAAAGCTTGGGCTTTGGAGAATGTCTTAGTTCAGGCTGCTGGAACAAATGACCATTGACCGTGACATGAAAAACAGAAATGTGTTTTTCACAGTTCCGGAGGCTGGCCCTTTGAGTTAGGGTCGGGATGGTCAGGTTCTGGAGTGAGCCGTCATAGGGGCTGCAGACAGCATTCTTCTCCCTGCGTCCTCACGTGGCTGAAGGAGCACTGCAGAGCTCCTTTCTGTAGATAGTGTCAGAGATGTTTGAACCAGAGCAACTCCATCTTGAATAGGGGCTGGGTAAAATGAGGCCAAGACCTACTGGGCTGCATTCCCAGACGGTTAAGGCATTCTGTGTCACAGGATGAGATAGAAGGTCTGCACAACATACAGATAATAAAAACCTTGCTGATAAAACAGGTTGCAGTAAAGAAGCCGGCTAAACCCCAACAAAACCAAGATGGCAATGAGAACAACCTCTGGTCGTCCTCACTGCTACACTCCCACCAGCGCCATGACAGTTTACAAATGCCATGGCAATGCCAGGAAGTCACCCTATGTGATCTAAAAAGGGGAGGCATGAATAATCCACCTCTTGTTTAGCAAATAATCAAGAAATAACGGTAAAAATGGGCAACCCGCAGCCCTCAGGGCTGCTGTGTCTGTGGAATAGCCATTCTTTATTTATCCCTTTCCTTTCTTAATAAACTTGCTTTCACTTTACTATATGGACTCACTCTGAATTCTTTCTTGTGCAAGATCCGAGAACCCTCTTTTGGGGTCTGGATCCGGACCATTTTCCAGCAACAATAGGGCACTAATTTCATGGGAATTCCATCTACCTTCATGACCCAATCACCTCCAAAGGCCCCACCTTGTATGATTGCTGGGAGGTTAGTATTTCAACCTCTGAATCTAGAGGAGACACAAACATTTGGTCTCCAACGGAGATAGTCACTTCTGGGTTCGAATTCTGATCTCTCAACTCAGTAGTGCCATAACCCTGGGAAAATCACTCTGAGCCTCAGTCTTTTCATCTACAAAATGCAGAGATAATTACAGTGTATCTCACAGGTTTGTGGGAAGAGTTAAGTGACTCAAAACATGCAGAGTAGACAGTCCCAGTGCCCATCAACTGACACTGCAAGCAGAAAGAGAAAGAGGAGAAAAGCTGAGACCTGCTGTGTGGCAGGCAGGGTGTGAGGTACTTCCTAAGTCATATTACTTTTCCTCTTGTCATTATAATAATCCTCTGAAAAGTAATGTGATCCAACACTGTCACTTACCCGGGAAATCCTAGTAACAGGATCCTAACACAATCCAAACCCCAAAAGAGGGTTCTTGGATCTTGCGCAAGAAAGAATTGAGTCCATATAGTAAAGTGAAAGCAAGTTTATTAGAAAGAACGCTGAGGAAGGAAAGGGCAGCAAGAATCAGTGCACAGGAAAATCATTAAGCAAAGCCTTCATTAGGCTGGTTAGATCATTGATCTTAAGAGAAAAGTTTAGCCAATGGGAAAAGATTCAACTTGGAGGTGCAAACACAAATTCTATGGGGTTGAATGAATAGAGAGGTCCTTGTGGTTTTGTTGTTGTTGTTTCGAGATAGAGTTTCACACTTGTTGCCCAGGCTGGAGTGCAGCGGTGCGCTTTGGGAGGCTGAGGCGGGCGGATCACGAGGTCAGGAGATCGAGACCATCCTGGCCAACATGGTGAAACCCCGTCTCTAATAAAAATACAAAAAATTAGCAGGTCATGGTGGCATGTGTCTGTAATCACAGCTACTCGAGAAGCTGAGACAGGAGAATCACTTGAACCTGGGAGGCGGAGGCTGCAGTGAGCTGAGATAGTGCCATTGCACTCCAGCCTGGGCAACAGAGGGAGACTCTGCCTCAAAAAAAAAAAAAAAAAAAAGATAAATGAGTTTTTCTAAAGTTATATGTGGCGTTTGAGAGAATGGTCATTGTATTATCTTCCATTCAATTTTTAAACAGTTTTCTTGAGTTGTAATTCATATACCATACAGTGTACCCAACTAAAGTACAAACTTCAATTTCTTTCCTTGCTTTTCTTTTTTTGAGATGGGGTCTCACTCTGGGGTATTCATTTTCCTTTCTTGACTGCCTTTCTTTCTTTCTTTCTTTTCTTTCTTTCCTTCCTTTCTTTCCTTGGTCTTTCACTTAAAGGTGAAAGAAACATACATTCTGCCCAGGATGGAGTGCAGTGGTGCAATCACAGCTCACCGCAACCTCCACCTCCCCAGATGACCCTTCTTCCTCAGCCCTCCTGAGCAGCTGGGAATACAGGTGGGTGCCATCATGCCCAGCTAATTTTCGTATTTTTAGTAGAGACGGGGTTTTGCCCAGGCTGGTCTTGAACTCTAGTCTCAAGAGATCTGCCTGTCTCAGCCTCCCAAAGTGCTGGGATTACAGGCATGAGCCATCATGTCTGGCTTTTTTCCTTTTCTTTTTTTTTTGAGACGGGATCTCATTCTGTCACCCGTTTAGAGTGCAGTGGTATGATCACTGCTCACTGCAGTCCCCATTTCTAAATTTGATGTTTTTTTTTCCTTTCTTTTTTTTTTTTTAGTAAATTTTAAAAGTTGTACAAATAAGACTACAATCTAATTTTAGGACATATTTATCACCTAAAAAAATACCCATTAGTATTCATCTCAAATCAAATCCCTCCTGACTCCATTTCCTGACAATCATTAATGTACCTTTACTACTGTAGGTTTGCCTATTCTGGACATTTCCTATACATGGGGCAATGTGGTCCCTGGCCTTGTGTGTCTGGCCTCTTTCACTCAGTATGATGTGTTCTAGGTCCATTTCCAGCATACATTGGTACTTCACTCCTTCCGGCACTAGATAATATTCCGTTGTATCAATACACGACCTTTTGTTTATCCATTCACCTGCCCGTGGGCATTAAGGTTGCCTTCACTTTTTGACTATTATAAATATGATCACTATGAAGGTCCACGTAGAGTTTTTGTGTGGCTCTATATTTTTCATTTATTCTGACATTCAGTGTTTAAGCAACTTTTTCTCCTTTTATGATTTAAATAAATACATTTTTTCCACCATGGCTGGGTTTTGTTACCTATAAGTTTTAAGTATTTTAATACTTTTAATTGACTTCTAACAATAAAATTCTACTGGTTACAATAAGCAGATGAATCGTTCTCAAAATTGCATCAATAAGATAAATTTCATTTTTATTTTCATGGCACTCTTTCATGTCAAAAGTAGAAGATATTGTTAGACATAATTGAAATCTCTACCCATTTGTGTCCCTGAATAATGAAAACCCTCTCATGTGTCTAGACCTGGTCATATTTAATTTAAAGTATTGTAATGATTCATTTATTTGGTTTCGTGCCTTGTAATTATACTCAAATGTTGCATCAAAAGGGTGAATTTTCTGTGAATATAAAGCCTCAGACTCAATGAAAACAAATAATTGAAATGCAAAACACGAGGCCCTTTGTTCACTGAAGTGTAAGAGAAGCTTTCCATTGGGGGCAATGGTGCCAGCCCAATGAGCAAACCCAGGGTGCCCGTGACACAGGTCTCAATCCCCAGTTGTCCCCATAAGGCACCCCCACCCACTGAGATCTGCAGGAAGGGGTAACCCCACCCTGGGCATTACAATCACAATGAAGGGGTGGTAGGAATAAGAATGGGTTTACTTTTACTGAGTCACGGAGACCCTGAAGGCCTGACCAGTCATCTTAGAAACGCAAATATGGAGAAGAAATTGAGGATCATTTTCACCTTAACTCCTGTGACTCATAGAGGGGTCACCAGGAACCCAGGCTGGTGGAACCCTCAACAGCCAGGACATAGGTGACTTGGGCTGCTTTACAGAGGTAGATTGAGTCAAGCAATCTGGGGAGTAAATAATATTTCAGGAAATTGTTCAGATCACTTCCAAGCACTATATACCTTCTGGGAACATTTTGGAAGCCGTCATTTAGTGTAAATAGCAAGTAGCTACTCAGCATTTTTATGTACTTATCAAAGATGGTCTACAGAGGCGTTTCTAGTGAAAACATCCTCATGACATTTAAAGCTTCTATGTTCTTTGCTGCTGCTTTCACTTAAAGGTGAAAGAAACACTTACGCATTCCTAAATATTTTATAAAGACCTTCATTCATAGCCATAATCATGTAGTCTCCATTTTACTCTAATTAGTCCACCATTTGTACATAAGGTGACAGCCATTCATAAAACAAAAACAAAACAAAACAAAACATACACACGAAAAATCACCACGAGACTTCCAGATAGACCTGTTTTTATTTGGGGTCTTAAATAGGAATCCCTGAGACACATCTATTTGTGAAGCTAAAAGCATCTGGGTTTGAATTCAGGGTTAGGCACTAACATGTTGTTCCCTTTGACGCCTTTAATGTTACTTCTTAGTCTTTGTAATTCTGAATCATGAAAACTTATTTGAGCAATTTATGTATCAGTCAATAAAGCAAAAAAAAAAAAAAAAAAAATGCCTGTGTGAAGAAATGGGCTGTCCTGGGTAGGGCTGTGCTCCCAAAGGACTCCTTAGGCCTGAATGTTAAGCTTTATATGGCCGGGGGATTGCTGTATCTGGTTTACTGCTGTGGCCGAGGGTGCAAGTTGGCATAGAGCAGATGTTGAACTGATTGAAAGTATAGAGTCTTGCTCCTCATCAACCCACTCCACTCCACTTTCTCGTTTCATGCCTTCCAAGGGTTTTGCGACATTCTCGAGGGAAGAGTGAGATCTTCTTTTCAGTAAACTCATGGTGTATGTGGGGGTTACTTATTTGGGTTGGGGTTGCTACATTGAGACAGGAGCGTTGAGTTACCCATTCTTCTATCTATTGAGGAAGTCTGCAGCTAATTTCCAGGCTTGGTCTTTTAGTATGAATGAAAATGTGCACATCTTAGTGAAACACAAGATTCTCAATAGGTGCTCCAGCCTAGACGATGAGACTGATGGTCCTACTCAGAGGGCACTTGGATTGCTAAGAGACAAGTGCTTCCAGGTAAGAGGAAAATGGAAGTACATCTGTATTAGTCAGGTATTGATGTTGCATAACACAACTCAATAAGTGAAAACAACAAAAATCTATTCTTTCTCACCCTAGTATGAGTCAGTTGAGAGACATGGTTGGGTAGAAATAAATATTTTTGAAAAACCATCTAATCCACCAGAACATGTTTCTAATAATTTTTCATGTTTTAAAAATTCTTCAAAGAATCCTTCCTTAACATTCCACACATTGGAAAGTTAGTCTTGAAAACTCTCATGCTGCCACACACCTTTACCTCCTAAATTATTTAAGTTTATAATTATGCAATTTATTTTGAATATTTTTGAATCAGCATCCCCATTTTTGACACCAGAAAGTAAGTTCAGTCAGGGAAAGTCTATTTTATTTTATTTCATTTTTTTCATAAGGTGTAGGATTGTGTCCAGCATATAGGCATCACCCAACAGTTATTTAATAAAAAAACAAATACATGAATCTTCCCTATGAATAAAAAATGTGGTTTCTGGCCAGGCACGGTGGCTCACACCTGTAATCCCAGCACTTTGGGAGGCCAAGGCGAGTGGATCACCCGAGGCCAGGAGTTCAAGACCAGCCTGGCCATTTCTACTAAAAATACAAAAATTAGCCAGGTGTGGTGGTACTCGCTTGTAATCCCAGCTACTCAGGAGGCTGAGACAGGAGAATCACTTGAACCTGAGAGGCGGAGGTTGCAATGAGCCGAGATAGCACCACTGCACTCCAGCCTGGTGACAAGAGTGAAACTTCGTTTCAAAAAAAAAGAAAATGTGGCTTCTGAAATACCTGGAGCAGATATAAACACTGTCTTGAAATTTACGTATTTATCTTACAATATAATTTGAGCACCAGTGGTGTGGCAAGCCTGAGATGCTGTCTTAATACAATACTCGTGTGCGTTCTAAGTGCCAGGTTGAAGTATTTGAGTTACATAACATCTCTATTATCATGTAGCTTATATCTGTAGACAGGCAGATAATCAATGCATAAGACATTCAAAGATTGATTCTAGGTAGGGATAAGTGTTATGAAGAAAATTAATTAGGTAGGTGAGGGAGAGTGATATTGGGGTTAGGGTGGTGATATGGTTTGGGTCTGTGTCCCCACCCAAATCTCATGTTCAGTTGTAGTCTCCCATGTTGGAGCTGGGGCCTGCTGGGAGGTGACTGGATCCTGGGGGTGGTTTCTCATGGCTGAACACCATTCCCATTGTAGTGATAGTGAGTTGTACCAAATCTGGTCATTGAAAAGCCTGTAGCACCTCCCCCTTCTCTCTTCCTTCGGCTCTGGCCATGTACGATAAGCCTGCTTTCCCTTTGCCTTACACCGTAATGAAAAGTTTCCTGAGGCCTCCCCAGCTATGCTGCTTGTACAGCC